>NC_080164.1:73441361-74041361 GCF_950295315.1 Erinaceus europaeus | reverse complement strand
GCTATGGCCCCTCGTCACACCAATCAGCACCTCCTCCCCCCACACACATGGTCTTGAGTGGAGCAGGAGACAACTTCAGTGCCTTCAGCTGACAGTGCTTTGTGGCAGGGCAATTGTTCCTTAACCTTGGCAAAGAGAAACTAGAAAATTGATCTATATCCTGGAGCTAGAGAAAACGGCTGACACCACTTGAATTTACAAATGCTCCACTCTTCTTCAGACCATCTAGGAAGCCCTAATGGGTCTGATGGCAAAGAGCTTTGAAACAAATGTCCAGAGTGCTTCAGTAATGATATTACTGTACGATTCAGAGGCATGGCTTCTATATCCTTTTGCCCTCCACAGCTGATTATCTTGGGATAGAATCTTTCTCCCCGACTTGTTGCTCAGCCTTTCCCTATTTTTGCTGTTTGCAGTTTGCACTTGCGTGGTCCACAAGCGATGCCATGAGCTGATAATTACAAAGTGTGCTGGATTAAAGAAACAGGAAACTCCCGATGAGGTAAATATTTATGACTCTGAAATCCTGGGATTTCTTCCCTGCCATCCCCAGCTTCCACTGCCTCCTTAGTGGTCCCCAAGAAAAACCTTATCTCGCTAAGGTCCCCTTGATCTCTTCATTATGTTGATTAAAAATGAAGGGAGTTGTTCTTGGCCTTTCTGGCATGACTCACAGAATGAGCACAGCTCTAAAATCAGTTTTGTGTCTGTGGATGTTATATCAAAATTCATGCAATCCCAGAGCTAGAGCTCTCCAGGTAAATGTGAATCTTATAATTCATCTCCCTGCTTCTCTCTTCCTCCCTGTCTCTTCTCCCACTGAGCTCACTCATTTCTCCGTCTCTGAGTCACCTGGTGAGAGTGTGTGCACATGTGCTGGCACCTGCGTATGTGCTGGCTTTGTGTTTGCCTGCAGTCTGGAGCTGCAGCAACTTCTTTTGTCCTTTTCACCAATCTCTGATCCCAAGATTACTGTTAGCCCTGCATTTTAGGTAAGGGTCAGTAAAAACAAAACAAAACAAAACAAATTTTAAAAAATCAGTCCTGTGCAAGGACTGGCCATTTGTTGCTGCTGGGCCGTAGGCAGTTTATTATGAAGCAGCCCTGTCTGTCTTTGCCCACACATAGCCATGCTTTCGTGCCCGAGTTCAAGTCCACACCCATGACTGTGCCCAGCTCTCCTCTTCTTCCTGGTCCCTGACAAAGCCTCTTCACTCACCTCTCGACAGAGACTCAAGGACAAATGTTTGCTGCTTGCTTTTCCCTCCCTGACTCCTAAACCAGCAAAAGTGATTTTCCCCAGGCCAAAGGGCCCCGGGTGATGGTCCCTGCACCTGCTGAGGTGATTCTGGCTCATGCAGCCCCTCAAGAAGCCAACAGAGAGTGATTCCATGGAGGAGCAAAGAAGGCCCCAAAAGATGGGCTGTGTTGATGATGCCTTGCTTCAGTGAAGCACTTGATGTTTCTCACCTCACCTACCTCTTCTGACCTCACAATGCTGTGATGTTAGGTCGCACAGGGGGTGCCACTGTCAGATAAGGAAACTGAGCCCTAAGAAACCAGGAAATTTGCTCAGGGCATCTAAGGTGGCTCGTGACAGGTCCAAAAACTCTGCTCAGCCTCATCTCTTTCCATCTTCCCATCTTCTCTTTACTTATTCTGCTTAATGATCAGTGAGTGGCTAAAAGACCTGGACTTTGACTTTAGACTCAGGAGCGTCAAATCCTGGCTCTACACTCATCAGCTTAGATAATGCTTAATCTCACAGATCCTTAATTTCCTGTTGTGTAAAGTTGAACTGGCTTGGTACCCACCCTACAGGGTAGTGGTGGGGCTTAGCTGAAAGCGGTGTCTGACCTGTAGTCAGCACCAGTACTTTAGATGCCTTACTGCCTTCTGCAGTCACTACTCTAGTTAGCAGTCTTTATTGCAGTTATTGTTTGTCCTAACTGACAGCTTGCAGTTTCCATGACTGTGCTAGGTTCTGAGGTTGATTACAGAATCCTGCATATACTGTCCCAATGTCAGACGACACCTGGAAGGTGGACCCTCTGTGCATAGGACGACAGTGAAAACTCGAACAGTGTCCCGACATTAATGGCCAGAATGTGAGGTGCACATTGAGTGTTGTGAGCCATGAGAGTTAGGGCCTGAAATCCTGGAGCAGGAGGAGGGATGGGGGATCAGGTCTGAGGATAGATTAGGAGTTGAGAAAGTAAAAAAGATCTGAGGCAGTAAGGAAGCCTTCATCTGGTTTTTTAGGGCAGTGTTGAGAGCCATCTTAGGACCTCCCATCTGCAAGAACTGTTAGTGCTTTCCAGAGCTTGAAGGAGGTTAAGGTCACCCTGTGTTCTGCCATCCCTGCAGGTGGGCTCCCAGCGGTTCAGCGTAAACATGCCCCACAAGTTCGGAATCCACAACTACAAGGTCCCCACCTTCTGTGACCACTGTGGGTCCTTGCTCTGGGGCCTCTTGCGACAGGGTTTGCAGTGCAAAGGTAAGGTGCTCCGTGTTCTGCTCTTTGACCCCTGGTACCCACGTGCGCCTTAAAAAAAAATCTTGGTCTGTATTTTTAGCCTTGAAAATAAGTTCCACAATTGACTGGAAGGCTGAACAGTGGTCCTTGTTTAATAACTGCCAATTGTTCAGCAGTCTCTATACAGTGTTGAAAGGGATCTGTCATCCTTAGTGGGAACTAAGAAAAATAGCAAGGTGTGATCCCACCTTTTCAGCATATGATAAGCTATGGAGACAAGATAAATTTACAGAAGCATAAAAATAATTTAAGGGAGAAATTCAATGGTACCAAAGGGAAGAAATATTTTAGGAGTTCATCCCTGAATTAAGTGATGCATATTTTACTATCATGATCCATGATTCAGAGCTTTCTTTACTTTTTACTTACTCTGAAGATTACTCAGGAAAGAACTATGTTACATAACTCTCACCTAAGATACCTTATTGTTTGTTCATAAGGGCTGTGGCATAGGTGATATCATTCCCATGTCTCTGACGAAGGAACTGGGTTATGTTACACAGCTTGTTAGCAGAAGTAGAGTTTGAACTTTCACTCTTAGAATCTCAGGCTTCATCCTCTTTACTGAGTTCTACCTGTGAATTATTTTTTGTATTTTATTTTATGTATTTATTTTTTTATAGAGACAAAGAAATTCAGAGGAAAGGGGAAGGTACACACACACACACACACACACACACACACACACACACACACACACACACACACCTATAGCATTGCTTCACCGCTTGTGAAACTTTCCCCCTATAGGTGGAGGCTGGGAGCTTGAACCAGGGTCTTATGTACCGTATAGCATGTGCACTCAACTCAGTGCGCCACTTCCCAGTCTCCCTGTGAGTTATTTTCTCAAATGCTCATGCAGAGTGCCATGGCTGTCAGCATGCCATTTGGGAAGGTACGAAGACATTCTGGAGCGCCTGAGTAGAGAAGTCATTTTCATAAGGAGTTTCCATTTGCTTTTTTAGTCAGACAACCTTGACCCATTGGGCAGGAATATTCTGTAGACATTATTCAAAACAATGCTTTATTATTGTGTGAATTGGAATTATTAATGAGCTCTTATTGAGGAAAAATTAGAAAAAATAGGCAAGGCATAAGGAACATTAAGAATGTGAACAAATTTGTCATTGAAGGGGTAGTTTCGAATGTGAACTTATTAGAGTTGGAAACAGTAATAATTGGGTTGTGACTATAACGAGGAAGAGAATCACTTAAGAGGTATTGAAGAGGAAATTATTGGACACAGGCACCAGATCCAGTTGGGAGGATGGTGACCATTAACTGAGTTTGGATTCAGGAGATCCAGAGGCAGGGCCTGGAGTTAAAGATAGTGGACGAGTTGGAGGTATGTTAACTTGGTGGAAAATTTATGTGGAATTGTCCAGTTCTTGGATATTACGGCTGCTAAGGGGAGAGGTCTAGATTAAACATTTTGATTTGGAATTTGTTAGCATAAGCAGCAGTTAAGGCTATCCGGTAGAAGGCATTCCCTAGGAAAGGTACCTTGAGTGTAAAGAGAGAAGATCATCCAGTTGGGAACTGTGAGGGGTACAAGGTCCTCCATATCCTGGATGAGCCTGCAGGGATGAGGTGACTAGTAGCAAGGGATGGCAGTAAGAAGCCAGAGGAATGGAGGCTATTAATCTTATTTATAGTGAAGAGTAGAGCTAAGTGTTTCTTCAAGGTTATTTGTGATTATGAAGGGAAACAGGGTTGAATTTCACAATAGGAGATCACTGGTGACTTCAGTGGCAACTCTGCTGGCAGGATGGTAAGGAGGGGAGTACAGAGGCTGGAGTGAAGTATTTTCAGATTGTTTCTTGCTGTCTTGAAAAGTGTAAAGGGGAAAATTAATGAGGAGGAGGGTGAGTGGGGCATTGACTCAGCAGGGACAGGGAGGGGACACCGTGGGGGACAAAGGGGAAAGAAGACCTGGTGCAGGGACCTTCCTGTGTCAGGGATGGCATGGGGGGGTGGGCTTGCTGAATTATTGGAAGTCCACAGATAACTGTGGGCATTGCAGCAGGAGTCTTTCTTTTCTGGGACTAGGGAATCCTCTCTGAAGTTGAGGTGGAAGGTGGATGTAGGAAGGGCTAGCAAGGTGGTGAGGGTTGGAGTTAGCTGTTATGGGAATGGAGGATGACTGGACCTAGGACAAGAAGGAGCTCTGGCATGGGGACGTCTGATATCTGATGAGGGCTTGTGAGACTTCTCTTCTGCCGGGGTGATCAAGGGCTTGAACGCTGGTCCTTGTGCATGGTAACGTGTGGTCTCAACCTAGTGTGCCACTGCCCAAGCTGTATGATTCAGAACATTTCTGTTATTGTAAAGGCTGTCACACCCCCTCTTTATTCCCAGCACAAGACAAACCTTGACCTGTTTCCTGTCACTATACTTTTTAATTTTACAGAACTTTACATAAATGAAACCATGCACTTAACTGCTGTATCCTGCTTCTTTGATTTAGCATAATTAGAGATTTATCCATGTTGTTGTATTCACAGTTTGATTTTTAACTGCTAAGTAGTATTCTGACTTCAGTTTTCTAGCCAGCCCACTCCTGAGAAGGGCTGAGTATTTTCATCTGAAGAATGGGGATCTACAAGGAAAAAAACCACAAGACTGTTCTTTATTATAAAATCATCTGAGCCATGCAGTCCAAATGTGTTAGTAGAACTGGAGAGAGAGCTTACCTGGTAGGTAAGCTATATTGAGCTCTGCTACCTCATGTAACAGCTACCTGCCCTGGGAGAAACTCAGGTGTTATAGTGTGTCTCCCACCCTTCTGATCTGTCTCTCTCTGAAGAAAAGAAAAGCTGGCCTAGAGTGCTGAAATTGTGCATGGTATGAGGCTCTAGTAGTAGAGGAGAGAAAGGGAGAAAGGGAGCAAAAGAGGGGGTGGGGAGAGAATGTGCAGAGGGAGGCAGGGAGAAAGGTAAGAAAACAGAATTTAGGAGGGAAGGAGAGAGAGAGAATGAGAGCAGGAAGGAAGAGTGAAGGAAGGAAGAATAAGGCCTATCCTATGGTTCTGTCAGTGTTTCCTTTTTATAAGTAAAATTAAAATTAAAAAACTCATCCAGGTAACAAAAGTGTTCCTGTTTTACTGGAATGGGGATGGAGTACTAGAGCAATGGTATACATGTACAAGGGGCTAACACAGTGACCTACAAGGGCCCACCTTCGTCCCCTGGGCTGTTAGCTCTCTGCCCAAGTCATGAAGATTAGACTCTGGAAGGAGACTCCCCGCCAGTGGTAGGGTAACTGAACTCCTTAATCAAAGGCAGAAAATACCAGCATTGAGTTAGCAGGCCAAATATTTCATTCCTCTCCTCAGTCTTCTGATTCACTACCTAAAGAATATTTAAGTCTTGGGGCCAGGTGGTGGTGCTGCACCTGGCTGAGTGCACATGTTACAGTGTGCAAGGCAATGGGTTCAAGCCTCCAGTCTCTACTTGTAGGGGGACAGCTTCACAAGTGGTAAAGCAGAGCTGCAGGTGTCTCTGTCTCTCTCCCTCTCTTACTCCCCCTCCTCTCAATTTCTGGCGGTCTCTATTCAATAAATAAACAAAGGTAAGAAAAAAAGTCATAAGAATATTCAAGTCTCTCCAGACTCTTTTAGATCTGAGCATCTTGGCCATTGTAAGTGTGGACATAGATTTCAGGCATTCTCACATCAGCATCACTAAGTCACAGAGGCATCTGAACCCTACCTCTCTGCTTCACTTTCATTGTGTTATCCTCCACTTCTACCTTCACCTGCACAGTGTGCCTTTCTGGGGTCCTTTCAGCCCTGTGTCTTTACTTTTCCACTGGTGTCATTTTCCCTGCAGGGAATGTGTCTAGTACCCTGCGATTTTTTTGTTTGTTTCATTTTCCAAAGAAGGTGAGGGTTCTCACCTGCCCATGGTACCCTGCCCTCAATTCCTCTTCTGGGTCTGCAGCACAGCTGTCCTGAAGTCATCAGATTTGAATGGCTGATTACCAGGAAAACAGACCTGGTGATGCAGTTCACAGTCTGCCAGATAAAGTGTGTTTGGGGTTCAGTGAACATGAGAGGGTGCCTTACCTGCCACCTGCCCCCTTTTTAAATTACCAGTAGGGTTATTGCTAGGAATCAGTGCCTTTATGATGAATCCACCACTCCTGGTAGCCATACACACCCCTCCCTCATTTTTATTTTCTTTTTGATAGAGACAGAGAGAACTTGAGAGGGAAAGGGAGATAAAGAGGGAGAAAGACACTTGCAGCACTATTCACTGCTTGTGAAGCGTACCCTTGTAGGTGGGGACCAGGAACTTGAACATGGATTCTTGTACTTGGTAATGTGGGTGCTGTACTGGGTGCACCTCTGCCAGGCCACTGCCCCTCCCTTTTGATCAAAACCCCTTGTTGAGGAGGAAGTGAAGCTGCACTGGGGAAAGGTTTGGCCTGAAGATTCCTTTCCTGGTCCCCTGGCCTTTCTGAGACCCTGTCTCAGTTGCAGTGGTCCCAGGACACTTTCCGGGACAGTGCCTTGGGCTTTCCCACACCCTTCATGGTGTAATACAGATAGTTTTTCTGTTTCAGGGGAAACCCCATTGGTGTGTTGTGGTCTGTGGAGATCACAGGTTAGAAGTTTAGGTTGTTGTCCTGGTCCTCTTTCAGTTACTGCCTGCTAGGGTAATGACGTGGAAAGCACCCTGGCTTAGTGACCTCGAGTGTCTCTCTAACCTTATTACTCTCCTGCCTGTGGAGAACAGTACGTAAGGCAAGTGACTGTAGCTGCATGCCTCACAGAGTGACATAGTGAGCCTCGAAGACAAGGAGAGACCTTTCTTCCTCCCCCTCCCTTTCTTGTTTTCCATTTCTTCTATCTCTCTCCTCTCCTTTTCCTCTCTTCTCTCCTTCTCTCTCTTCTCCTCTCTTTCCCTCTCCTCTCCTCTCCTCTTTTCTTCTCTTCATTTTTTCCCCTTTTAAAGTGTTTTGGTTATTTTAAAAGCACTAAAGATCTGAAAAAGGATTTCTCAAGTTATCATTTCTAAAAGTGTCAGCCCTTTCCTATTATTTTTAACAGCTAGGCTCCTTGTCATAGCTTCAACTTTAATCTGCATTTTTTAGAGTTAAAAAAAGTAATATGTAAATAATTCTCACTTATTTTGCAGAAGATAAAGTTGAAGCATGACTTACATCTATCTAGCAGATTACTGTTTTTTCTTTGCATTCTCTCTTCTATAACTAGACTGCTATCATCAGTTTGTTAAGGGTCTTTTTGTGCAGATTTGTTTCATGGGTAGTTACACACAAAGACACACACAGAGTATAAAGTGTTTGTCACAAATCATCCCTGAATGTCATGACTTGAAACAGACAATACTGTCACCTTAGAATTTCTGTAAGCACATACATATCTCTGTAGCCTAGAGTGCTTCTGTCTTGCGGGTCTCTCCTGAGTTTTCATTCGAAGGCTTGCTAGAAAAGGGATTGCTCCCTAGCTCACTCAGGAGTCACTCTGTGGCTGTTGGCAGCTCTAGGTCCTTATTGGCTGATGGCTGAAGGCATCGATTCTTTGCCACATGGTCTACTCTAAAGGGCAGCCCATAGCGCAGCAGCTGGTGGACTCTAGAAAAAGCAATCGAGAAAACAAAAGAGGAAGCTCAAAATAAGAAGTCACTGGCTCTTGGTTTTTTTTTTTTTTTAAATATTTTTAATTAATTTATTATTGGATAGAGATAGACAGAAATTGAGAGGGAGAGAGACAGAGAGACATCTGCAGCCCTGCTTCACCACTCATGAAGCCTTCCCCCTGCAGATGGGGACCAGGGGCTTGAACCTGGGTCCTTGTGCACTGCAGTGTGTGAGCTTAACCAGGTGTGCAACCACCTGGTCCAAAGTCACTGGCTTTTGTAACCTAATCTTGAAAATGCCATCACTCTGTCACTGTCTGTTCATTAGGAGATAATCATTATGCCCAGTTACTCTCAATTGGAGGGGCTGAATACCAGATAAAACTCATTCTGAGCCATTATAAAAGCTTCCCACATTCCCCCAAAGTATCCTCCCCCTGCCAATGTGCTCACCTTCTCTGTGATGTCTGCCCTGAACAGAAACTGAAGTTGTCATCTCTTATCATCTTTTTTTTTTTCCTCCGGGGTTTTCACTGGAACTCAGTGCTGGCACTACAAATCCACTGCTCCTGGTGGTCTTTTTTTTTTTTTTTTCCATTTTATTGGACAGGACAGAGAGAAATTGAGAGGGGAGGGAAAGATAGAGAGGGAGAGAGAAAGAGAGACACCTGCAGACCTGCTCCACCACTTGCAGGTGGAGAGCCATACTATGTGTACTTAACCCGGTATGCTACTGCCCAGCTCCCCATCTCTTGCCCTTTGTCACCTTTCTCTGCTTTCTTGTTCTCTATAGCACTTAGCACTTCCTGTTATTCTAAAGTACCTTTGTATTATGTGTATTTCTCTCTCTTTCCTTTGGACCATAAGGTCCACAAAGTAAATTTGGGCTTATTTAGTTCTCCACAGTGTTCCTAGCATCTAGGAATGGTGTCTGGCAGGTTAGTACTCAGCATTTAACTATATCCTTTATACTTATTCTATGATTTTCTGTCCCTGTAGTATGTCTTGGAGCATGTTCAGGTCTAACCATTTCAAGTAGCTATTTTACTTTGTTCTTCTTTTTCAGTTTTTTTTTGTTGTTGTTTTGTTTTGTTTGATAGAAGGTGAAACACACACACACACACACACACACACACACACACACCGAGAAAGAGACGGAGAAGGAAAGACAACCACAATACTGCTCTACTGGTCATGACAATGTGTGAGAAATAAATATGAGCAATTCAGGGCATGAGTGGTCAGAATGGGAGATGTGGGCTTAAACTAATCCCGGGAGAGTCGAAGGACCAGGAAATATGGGCAAGAAGAAGACATTTTAGGAGGGCATCTGGTCATTTGTAGAGGTCAGGAAGGAGAGAGCAGTTCATCGTTGATCCTGCATGTTATTTGATAGCTCCTAGCACAGACTGGAGCAGGATGGATGTCTCTACCTGCGTGGAGGGTCTGGGTAGTTTCAGTCAGCGTTTTTCCTTGGGGGATTCTGGGTAGCAGACAGTTGACCAATCTGGAGAAATCTGAATGCTGTTTGTTGTATGCTCAGGACTCTTCATTGCTCAGTCTGGTGGTATGTGATGACTGGTGTAAGCCTGAGTGTAACCCCTCTGACCTCTCTTTCTCTGTAGCCAGTTACTCCCCGGCCTCTGCCAACTTCCATCACACAATTACACAACTTCCTATTCACAATTGTTTACTCTCTGTCTCGGGACATGGCATGCCTGTAATTTGTTATGAAATAAAAACCATTGCCCTGGCTCACCCTCAAGAACTCAGTCACCCTAACATAGAGAAGTTTCTGAGGGGCACACCAGCCTGCTTGTCTTCTCAGGTATGGTGTTGTCATTGTTCTCAGAAGCTCCACTGCTTGATTTGGAAGAATTCCCAACAATTTGCCCCACCTCATTGTCATCTTAGCTTTGGTCTTGTTTGTGGAAAGGGGGGAACCATGGAGATGAAAAGCTTTTCCAAAGGATGGTAACAGATGGTTGAAGTGAAAGTTGAAGTGTACCAGAGTCCCCTCTTTCCTGAGGACAGTGTTGCTGTAGCCATACTCAGCACATACTATTTGCTCATAACTGCCAAGTGGTGGAATAGTGATTCTCCTTTTACAACAGCCCCAGCACAACTGCCCTGTTCTTTCCAGCACAGTTCATCCAGGTGAAACCTGGTGAAAATGAATGTTAAGTAGCAGACTGGGAAAGGAGGTGTCAAAAATATGCCCTGGTTCTGAGTGTATCCGCAAATGTAGGCGAACTGCTGACCTTGATACTTACAAAGAGTGCTGGGTGGGAAGGTGGAAACATAGATGGTTTGGTCAGCCCACCTTGAGGTCAACGAGACTCAGGTTTTTGTTGCTTCCAGTTGATACACTCACTTCCTTTTACTTGTCTACAGACTCCCAGTGTCACTCCAGCCTTAAGAGTCTCCTGTGCTGGCTGCTAAAATGAGTTCAGGCTCCCCTTCCTCAGTCAGCTTTGACCTCTTGTTCCAAACATTTCAAAGTGATTTCAAAGGCGCTATACTCATTGTCCATGTGAAGTGGCACGCTGTTGCAAATGATCTTCATTTTTTAATTTTAATTTTTATATTTATTTATTTTCCCTTTTGTTGTCCTGGTTATTTTTTATTGTTGTTGTTGTAGTTATTATTGCTGTTGCTGTTGATGTCATCGTTGTTAGGACAGAAAGAAATAGAGAGAGGGGGAGAGAAAGACCTGCAGACCTGCTTCACCACCTGTGAATCAGCTCCCCTGCAGGTGAGGAGTTGAGGGCTTGAACCAGGATCTTTACACTGGTCCTTGCGCTTGGCACCACGTGTGCTTAAACTGCTGCGCTACCATCCTACTCCCCAAAATGATCTTGGTTTTAAAAAATATTTTTATTTATTTATTATTGGATAGAGACAGAAATGGATAGAAAGACACCTGAAGCTCTGCTTCATCACTCATGAAACTTTCCCCTGCAAGTGGGGATCAGGGACTTGAACCTAAGACCTTGCATACGGTTATGTGTGCACTTAACCAGGTGCGCCACTTCCTGGCACTGAAATTGATTTTGCTTTTAAAATTTTCTTTACATATTAAAGAAAAATTATAGTGCTCCCCAGGCAACAACAGAGGTTTTTTTTAAAAAAAAATTATTAGTGATTTAATAATGATTTATAAGGTTGTAATATAAAAAGGTTACAATTACATATAGTTCCCACCACCAAAGTTCCATGTCCCATCCCCTCCATTGGAAGCTTCCCTATTCTTTATCCCTCTGGGACTATGGACCAATATTCTTTTGGGGGATGCAGAAGATGGAAGGCCTGACTTCTGTAATTGCTTCTGCTGGACATGGGTATTGGCAGGTTGATCCATACCACCACCACCTCCTCCCCCTGCCTGTTTCTATCTTTCCCTAGTAGGGTTAGGGCTCTGGAGAGGTGAAACTTCAGGACACATTGGTGAGACCATCAGCCCAGGGAAATCAGGATGGAATTATAGTAGTGTCTGCAACTTGGTGGCTGAAAGTCTGTGAGATATAAAGCAGGACAAAATGTTTACTAAACAGAAACCCAAAGGTAGGAATAGAGCAGATGATATTAGAGGTCTTCGTGTGGGAAGAAACTAGGAAGTCTATTTGAGGACTTTAGTAATTTTTGCCTAAGCCCTATAGCTAACATGTAGCTGGACAAAAAGTACTGGAGAGATGGTGTCAGAATTGAGAACAGGACTAGAAAGCTAAATTAGGGCAGAGAGTAGCTCCCAAACTTGAAAAAAGTATATAACAATTAACTGTTTCCCCATTGATTTGACATATATATATATGTTAATATTTAGCACAGGAGCCTGTATAATCTCATCACTGAGGTTTTAAAAATTAAAAAATGAAGTTCTTAAAGACCATTGTTATTTTACTAACCTGTCAATTCAAGCTAATCGTTTTGTTAGGACAAGCCGGTTCGGTTCCTCATTTCAACACCAGAGGGCGCCAGTGGCTAAATTATGTAGACATACTGCCTTTGCTAAGACACTGAACTTGGTTGCTTAATTCTCCTTTGTCACCTTGTGAAAGAACAGGAGAAAACTTTCATGAGTCATATCAAAGGCGTGTCAAAGAGTAACTATTGCTAAAGGCAGTGGGATGGAAATTCAGAGTAGTATCCTTCATGGGTTGAGTTAGCACAATGACCAGACAGACCATGGTGGGGCTCTGCTGGTAGGTGATTGTCTGAGAGAGACCACCCCACAAGATCACCCCCCACCCCCACACACATCAGTGCTCCTCCCCAAGTCCCTTTCCTTCTGGCTCTGCAGGCATCAAGTGCGTTTTGGGAATCTCTTCAGGCTTACTGACAGAGTCTTGCCTGGTTTCATTCCAGAAATGTTTTGTTTGCTTAAGAGACTTTACCATATATATTACAGAATTACATGTCCATGGGGGTTTAAATCCACACCATTCCCCACCACCAGAGTTCTGAATCTCCACTCTCCCCACTGCAATCCACCACTGTTCCCCTAAAGTTTTAGATATGGGCTAACTATCTTCTCTACAACTATCCACATTTATAGCAGTTTTAGGTTCACAATAAAACTGAGAGGAAGGTACAGAGATTCCTATATACCCCCTACCCTCACACATGCATCTCCTCCTCCATTATCCACATCTCCTCCAAGTGGGTTCACTCTTCGTGTAAGACATTTCATGAGTCGGGGAAAATGTTACTGTCCCAAAGCTATCATTTCAGTATCTTACAAATAGTTTCACTTGTCTAAAAATCCTCTGTGTTCTGCCTGTTTGTTCCTCCTTCGTCCTTGAACTTCTGGCAACCACTGACCCTTTTACTCTCCCCAGGGTTTTGCTTTCCCAGAACGTATATAGTTGGAATCACACAATGTGTAGAGTTAGAAACAAGTTAAGATTTAGCTAAGATGAATAAATTGGTACATACTATTAATGGAATGTTATTCAGCCCTACTAATAAATTAGTTACTAAAATTTAAAAGACAGAATACTATGGTTAAATGATATCGTGGTTTGAGGGTGAAATGTACTGATAATGGAAATGTGGAAGATATACCCTGTGACAACAAAATCAATGTAAATCAATATTTCCTTAATGAAGCAATACTGAAATTGAAAAAAAAAAAAAAAAGAACTTTAAGTGTGTATGTTACTAAGTTGGCTACTTCAAGTTTTAATAGTCATGAATGAACATGCAGTTTTTGTGAGGACATGAATTTTCAACTTCTTGGGCAAATCCAGAAATATAACTGTTGGATCATATGGTAAGAGCATGTTTTAATTTTGGGGTGTGGGGGGGAATCAAGCTGTCTTCCAGAGTCCTGGTACCATAAGAAATGAATGAGAATTCCTGGTGCTCACCAGGATTGGTGGTGTCAGTGTTTTGAGTTTTAGCTATTCTTTTTTTCTTTTTTAACATTTGCCCATTCATTTATTCAATAAGCCATTCTCACTAGGTTTCTATTATGTTCTAGATATTTGCACTACAATCATATGATACAAAACTGAAAAAAGATGTAGTACTAAGAGTTTTTTTCCTTTTTAGATTTTTTATATTTATCTATTTATTTTCCCTTTTGTTGCCCTTTTATTGTTGTTATAGTTATTGATGTTGTCGTTGTTAGATAGTTATAGATGTTGTCGTTGTTGGACAGTGAGAAATGGAGAGAGGAGGGGAAGACAGAAAGGAGGAGAGAAAGATAGACACCTGCAGACCTGCTTTACTTCCTGTGAAGCAACTCCCCTGCAGGTGGGGTGCCGGGGGCTTGAACCGGGATCCTTACGCTGGTCCTTGTGCTTCGCTTAACCTGCTGCACTACTGCCTGACTCCCAGTACTAAGAGTTTTAACTATTCTAACAGGTGTGCAGTGATAGCTCATTGTTTTAAACTGCAGTTCCTTAATGTTGCCTAGTGCTGACTTCTCTGATATGCCAATCTGTATCTCTTTGGCAAGATTTCTATTCAGGCCTTTCTCTCTTTCTTTCTCTTTTTTTCTTTCTTTCTCTCTCTCTTTCTTTCTATCTATCTATCTTTCTTTCTGTTGTTGTTGTTCTTATTCCATTCTTTCTTTGGGTGGGGGGAGGTCATCACTGGGACTTAACCACTCCAGGCCAACTTTTTCAAATAGGAAAATAGACACCCCTCCAAAAAACACAGAAGAGGGTAGGAGAGAGAGAGGGGGGGGGGAGAGACCCTAACACTGAAGCAAATATGGATGTGCCCTTGACAAAGCAGGCACACTGTCCAGATGACTGTCTGAGTAGCTCAGGCTGTTCACTTTTCTTAGCATTCACTTTTAAGGATTGTTTTCATGTTTTTGGATAACAGTCCTTTATCAGATCTCTTAATCTCTTAAAAGATTTTCTACTACTTTGTGAGGTAGAAGTATTCTATTTTAATGAAGCTAAGTCCATTAACTATTTCCTAAAGCAATCATGATTTGGTGCTACTTTTAAATAATTATCATCACCCCCAAGGTTATCTAGGTCTTTAACTATGGTATCTTCCAGGAATTAGTTTTATTTGTTATAGTTAGATGATGGTCAATTTTTAGTTAGTTTTGGTGAAGGCTATGAAATGTGTGTGTGTGTGTGTTTGCATATGGTTGTTCTGATGTTTCAGTACCACTTGCTGAAAAGACTATCATTGCTCCATTGTATTATCTTTGCTCCTTTGTCAGAGATCAGTTATTTATTTATGAAGGCCTTTTGTGGGGTCTCTGTTCTGCTCCATTGGTCTATTTGTTGGTTGTTGTCAGTACACATTGTCTTGATTGCTATAACTTTATAGTAAGTCTTGAGGTCAGATAATCATCTCATCTGTGAACCAAGAATGGTATTTTTCTTCTTTTCCAATCAGTGTGTCATTTATCTCTTTTCCTTGTCTTCATGAATTATTTAGGATTTCTAGTACATTACTAAAAAGGAACATGAGAGAATACCCTTGCCTTCTTCCTCATTTAAGTGACCAAGCTAGATTCACACATTAAGTGTGACAGTAGTAGCTTTTTGTAGATGTATTTTCTCCCTTCTTTTTTTCTTGAGAGAAAGAGAACAAGCAGAGTACCACTCTGTCATTTTATGCAGAACTAGGGACAACACAGCATTTGTGCAGGCAAGACATACATTGTACCTCAGTGTTCCTTATCAGGCTGAGAAGGCTCCTCATCTTAGCTGCTGACAGATGTGGGTGTTGGATTTTATCAAATGTTTCTTCCACATCTATTGATAGGATTGTATGATGTTTCATCTTTAGGTCATTGATATGATGTATCACACTAATTGACTTTGAAATGCTGACTTGCCCTTACATATTTGAGATAAAGCCCACTTCATTATGGTGTTTAATTCTTTTTCCTAATGTAATATTAGGTTCAACTTGCAAATATTTGACTGGGGAATTTTATGTCTCTACTCTTGGGAAATAGTTGCTGTTGTAAAAGGAAATTTTGTAGTATCTTTATCATTTTTTTTTTGTGTTATGGTAATGATGACTTCAATCAACAAGTTGAAAAATGTTCCTTCTGCTGACTTCTGGAAGATATTATATACAGTGGAAGGATTTATTTGTAGGCTTCATCAGTGAACCTTCCTGGGCCAACTATATCTTGTTTAAGAAGGTTATTAATGATTGGTTCTATGACTTTAACAGATAAAGATCTTTTAATGCTATTAACACAATTTTCTGTGTAAGTTTTGACAGGTTGTGGCTTAAAAAGATAGTTTTGCTGCATCCTGCCAGTTATGATAGCTATGTTTTCATTTTCAGTAAGTTCAAAGTATTTTGATTTTTTATTTTGGACTTGTGTTGTTCAGTAGTATGTTATTTAATTTCCAAATATTCTGGAAATTTCCAGCTACTTTTCTGTCATTGATTCCTAATTTAATTCCACTAAGAGCAGGCATTGCATAATTTCTATCCTTTTTTAAATTTTTTAAAATCATTTTATTGGAGAGAATTAATGGTTTACAGTACAGCTATTGACACAAGGGTGCACTAAGAACAGCACCAGGGGAGCTATGTAGGTGGTAGAGTGGTACTTTGGTCTCTCTCTCTCTCTCTCTCCCTCTCTCTCTCTCTCGGATTCTCTCTCTCTCATTCCTAGAGAGAGAAAGAAAGAGAGAGAATCAATACTGAATCAGGCGGTAGCTCAGTGATATCATGCATTCATGAATACCTGAGTTCATTCTCTGGTACCACTTAAAAAAAGAATTAAAAACATATGCAAAAGTTTCAGTGCTACTATTATTTAATCTTCCTCTGATAGTCCCTTTTTATATGTGTGAATTTATGACTGATACTATTTTCGAACTCCCAAAGACATGTAGGCACGATCTCTGCTTCTTTGAAACTGGATTTTCTTTTTTATCTGAAAGGGGCCTTGAAGGACACCTCATTCAGTCTGCTCATTTTCAGATGAATGTCTTGACTGGCTTCTCTGTGGGCATTTCTCTCTTAGCCATGTTTCACATTTTAGTAGAGTGGGCTGGATTAGTGTGGTACATCTGGATTCAGAATCCAAATAAATGATTTGTAGAGGAAACAGCAAAGTTCTTCTGCCATCAGTGTTCTACTCGCTGAAAGGAACTTTCAGTTTGATACTTGCTACTTATCCATATTATACTATATGAAATAACAGACTGTAAGTAGCTGGTAACACTTTATTTCTGCACAGCGGTTTAATGGGTGATTTTAGTTCTGTATGATGTGATAGTGGTGGGTGACTTATTTTTCTCTTTGTGTCTACCTTTTCTAAATTATATCACCTGAACATTCATTACTTTTATAATCAGGAAATATATATAATTTTAGGCCATGGAGATCTGGAAATCTGTTCTCTATGTCTTCCTACAGTCTGCAAGATGAACGTCCACCGGCGCTGTGAGACCAATGTGGCTCCCAACTGTGGGGTGGATGCCAGAGGAATTGCCAAGGTGCTGGCTGACCTTGGTGTCACTCCAGACAAAATCACCAACAGCGGCCAGAGGAGGAAAAAGGTAAGTGGCTGTTTGGTGACACTTCTGCAGCTCTTGGTGGGTGGGCCAAGTCTCCTGGGCTGGCTTCCTGAGAGTGCCCTGAAGTGGGGTTACAGGAGTGCCAGACTGAGAAACTGACTCAAAGTGGGTGCTGAAAGAAATATAAAACAAGAAGAGAAAGCAGGCAGGTAACAGTAAAGTCTCCTTCAATTCCAGAAGTGGGGAGTAAAACAAAACAAGTTTCAAGTGTCAGTTTCTCAGAACAGAAACTTTGAAATACTCTCTAAAGAAGGTATGAGAACTGCAGACAAGGAAATAGACTTATCTGCCTCCAAAACTGGCATGAAATCAATGCCAGTGCTTGAACTTTGCTCTCATGTATCAGTGTAATGATGATTAATGGAAAAAGAGCTGGAACCACATTCTTTTATAGGGAGTAAGCCAGGAAGACTTGTGATAGTGGTAGCACAGCTGTCCGAGGAATATTGTTAATGCCTCATGACAAGAAATATCTGGGCCTTACTTGGGAGACATTAAACCCTTTCTGTCTATTGGACATTCTGAATGTCAGTGGGAAGAGAGCCATTGGCTAAAATATTATTTTAGCAAGTCAGGCACCAGAGATGCAAATGAAGTTAATGGCATCCAGAGCATTTTTTATTTAAAATATATTTTTATTTATTTTAATTTTATTAGTGATAACAATGATTAACAAGATTGTAAAATAACAGAGGTATAATTCCACACACTAGAGTTCCCACCACTAGAGTTCCATGTCCCTTTCCGTTTACTGGAAGCTTCTCTATTCTTTTTTTTTTTTAAATTTTTTTTAAATTTCTTTATTGGGGAATTAATGTTTTACGTTTGACAGTAAATTCAGTAGTTTGTACATGCATAATATTTCTCAGTTTTACATATAAAAATACAACCCCAATTAGGTCCTCTGAAATCCTTCTTGGACCTGTATTCCCCCCCCTCCCCAACACACCCCAGAGTCTTTTACTTTGGTGCAATATGCCAATCCCAGTTCAGGTTCTACTTGTGTTTTCTCTTCTGATCTTCTACTTGTTCTACTTGTGTTTTCTCTTCTGCCTGAGAGTGAGATCATCTCATATTCATCCTTCTTTTTCTGACTTATTTCACTTAACATGAATTTTTCAAGGTCCATCCAAGATCGGCTAAAAATGGTGAAGTCACCATTTTTTATAGCTGAGTAGTATTCCATTGTGTATATATACCACAACTTGCTCAGTCACTCATCTGTTGTTGGACACCTGGGTTGCTTCCAGGTTTTGGCTATTACAAATTGTGCTGCTAAGAACTTATGTGTGCACAGATCTTTTTGGATGGATATGTTGGGTTTCTTAGGATATATCCCCAGTAGAGGAATTGCAGGGTCACTGGGTAGGTCCATTTCTAGCCTTCTGAGAGTTCTCCAGACTGTTCTCCACAGAGGTTGGACCAATTTACATTCCTACCAGCAGTGCAGGAGGGTTCCTTTGACCCCACACCCTCTCCAGCATTTGCTGCTGTTACCTTTTCTGATGTATGACATTCTCACAGGAGTGAAATGGTATCTCATTGTTGTCTTTATTTGCATTTCTCTGACAATCTAAGACGGTGCATTTTTTTCATGTGTTTCTCAGCCTTTTGGATCTCTTCTGTGGTGAATATTCTGTCCATGTCCTCCCCCTCCTTTTGGATGGGGTCATTTGTTTTCTTGTTGTTGAGTTTAGCAAGCTCTTTATATATTCTGATTATTAGCCTCTTGTCTGATGTATGGCATGTAAAGATCTTCTCTGATTCTGTGAGGGGTCTGTTGGTTTGGGTAGTGGTTTCTTTAGCTGTGCAGAAGCTTTTTAGTTTTATGTAGTCCCATAGGTTTATACTTGCCTTAGTCTTCTTTGTGATTGGATTCGTTTCGTTGAAGATGTCTTTAAAATGTATGTGAAAAAGAGTTCTGCCAGTATTTTCCTCCAAGTATCTGATAGTTTGTGGTCTAACATCCAAGTCCTTGATCCGTTTGGAATTTACTTTTGTATTTGGTGAAATATAGTGGTTCAGTTTCATTCTTCTGCATGTTTCAACCCATTTTTTCCAATACCATTTGTTGAAGAGACTCATCTTTCCCCGTTGAATAGTCTGGGCACCTTTGTCAAAGGTTAGATGTCCATAGGCATAGGGGCTTACTTCTGGGCTCTCAATTCTATTCCAATGGTCAGTGTGTCTATTTATGTCCCAGTACCAGACAGTTTTGATTACAACAGCCCTATAATACAATTGGAGATCTGGGAGTGTGATGCCTCCAGTTCTGTTCTTTCTTCTCAAGATTGTTTTGGCAAGTCTAGGTCTTTTCTGGTTCCAGATAAACATTTGTAACATTTGTTCTATTCTCCTAAAAAATGTGTTTGGGATCTTGATGGAGATAGCATTCAATTTGTACATAGCTCTGGGTACTATATTCATTTTGATGATGCTAATTCTTCCAAGCCATGAGCATGAAATATATTTCCACTTCTGGGTGTCTTTTTCAATTTCCTTGAGTAGTGACTCATAATTTTCAGTATACTAGTCTTTCACTTCTTTGGTTAGGTTTATTCCTAGATATTTTATTGTTTTTGTTGCTATAGTAAAAGGAATTGATTTCTGGATTTCAGCTTCTAACTTAGTGTTTGCATAGAGGAATGCCACTGATTTTTCTATGTTAATTTTGTAGCCTGATAACTTACTTGCCTGATTATTTCCAAAAGCTTCTTGCTGGATTCCTTAGGTTTTTCTATGTATACTATCATGTCATCTGCAAATAGGGAGAGTTTGACTTCTTCTCTTCCAATCTGTATCCCTTTAATTCCTTGCTCCTGCCTGATTGCTATGGCAAGAACTTCCAACACTATGTTGAATAGTAATGGTGATAGTGGGCAGCCATGTCTAGTACCTGATCTGAGGGGAAATGCTTCCAGTTTTTCACCATTGAGTATGCTACGGCCTGTAGGTTTGCTATATATAGACTCCACTATCTTCAGGAATTTTCCATCTGTTCTCATTTTTGTAGTGTTTTGATCATAAAGGGATGTTTTATTTTGTCAGTGGCTTTCTCTGCATCTACTGATATGACCATGTGGTTTTTGGTCTTGCTTTTTGTTGATGTGGTGGATCACGTTGATTGATTTACGTATATTAAACCGACCTTGCATGCCTGGGGTAAACCCCACTTGATCATGATGAACCATCTTTTTAATATACTGCTGTATCCGGTTGGCTAGAATTTTTGTTCAATATTTTAGCATCTATGTTCATCAGAAGTATTGGTCTGTAGTTTTCTATTTTGGTTGTGTCCCTGTCTGCTTTTGGTATCAAAGTGATGCTGGCTTCATAGAAGCTGGAAGGGAGTATCCCAGTGTCTTCAATCTTCTGGAAGACTTTTTAAAGTAAAGGTATTAGTTCTTCTCTGAAGGTTTTGTACAATTCATTTGTAAAACCATCTGGTCCAGGACTTTTATTTTTGAGAAGTTTTTGATAACTTTCAATTTCATTAGTCGTATGGACCTCTTCATGTTATCTAGTTCCTCTTTCCTTAATTTTGGAAGTTCATACGTATCTAGGAAATCGTCCATTTCTTCCAGGTTCTCTAGCTTGGTGGCATGTTGAATTTCTGCGGTATCTGTTGTGATAGCTCTTCTTTCTTTTATCTGATTTATTTGGGTCTTCTCCCTTTTTTGTTTTGTGAATCTGGCTAAAGGTTTGTTGATTTTGTTCATTCTTTCAAAGAACCAACATTTACTTTCATTGATCTTTTGTATGGTTTTCTTATTTTTAGTGTTATTGATTTCTGTCCTAACTTTGGTAATTTCTGTCCTTCTGGTTGCTTTAGGGTTCCTTTGTTCTTTTTCTTCTAGGTCTTTAAGATGAACAATCAGGCTGTTTATTTGTGCTTTTTCATATTTCCTAATGTGTTCTTGTATGGCTATGAAATTCTCTCTCAGTACTGCCTAAGCTAAGTCCCAAATATTTTGATAGCTTGTGTCTTCATTTTCATTGAACTCTCGAAACATTTTGATTTCTTCCTTTATTTCCTCTCTGATGCAGTAGTTGTTAAGTACTATACTGTTGAGCTTCCACATTTTGGGGCTATTACTAATCTTTTGTTGATTGTTAAGTGTTAGTTTAATTCCACTGTGATCTGAGAAGATGATTTCAATGCTCTTGAATTTGCTGATGCTTTCTTTGTGGCCTAACATATGGTCTATCCTTGAGAATGACCCATGTGGACTTGAGTAAAATGTGTATTCCAGTTTCTTGGGGTGAATAACTCTGAAAATGTCCAGTAGTTCTAGTTTATCTCTCTCCTCATTTAGCTCCCTCATGTCTTTATTCGCTTTCTGCCTGGATGATCTGTCAATTTGAGGGAGTGGGGTGCTGAAGTTCCCTACTATGACTGTGTTACTGTTAATATATTGCTGTAGCTCTTTCAGTAGATGTTTGATATATTTAGATAGATTCTCATTGGGTGCATAGCTGTTAATAATTGTTAATTCCTCTTGATTGACTGATCCACTGAGCATTAAGTAGTGTCCATCCCTTTCTTTTTAAATTTTATTTATTTTAAAGTCTATCATGTCAGATATGAGAATAGCTGTTCCTGCCCTTTTTTGTGGGTCATTGGCTTGTTCTGCTCTAAAATACCTCCTGAAGGGCTCTTTCCCTTCTAATTTCAGAATCTGCATATGCCTTTTCCTTGGTGCCTCTCAGAAGAGTCTTTCCCTTAAATGGGAATAATTGAATTGTTTCTGTCTGTTTAACTTTCTTCTCTACCTTCTCTGTTAGCAAAGCTCTTTTGCAAGATTGGAGTGGGGGAGGCTCTTCTCCTTGGTTTGCTGTGAGATTTTGTGCTGGTGGCTCATCTCAGCAATGTAAATCCTACTTTTGGAAATAGGACCTCAATTATTGACCCAAGGCACTGGAATTGCAAGCAGAATGTCAGCACCCAAGAATGCTGGGCCCCACTGAGAGGCGGGTTAAGCAAACACCCTGTGATGACAGTGTTGAACAGACACACCATTTGTGAGCCCTAGAGAGAGCCCTTGCCAGATGGAATGTTTTGTTTTTGTTTTGTTCCTTGCTAGAAATAAATTGAGACATCATCCTGAACATTTAGAAGAAAACTTAGCACCTACCCTCTCCCCTAAATTCACATAAACTATACTTGGCAAGCATCATCTATTGTTTTGCATTTGGGGGCTCCCACAGTAAGAAATCAACATGGAGATTTGCAGGAAAGGACAAAGTCTAGGGATTTCTAAGTAATTTGTTGAGCATTTATTAGTGTACTACTATATGCTCTATAAAACTGTTAGGTAGAGGGCATAGTGGTGGCACACCATGTTAAGAGCATATAGTACGAAGAGCAAGGACCCACTCAAGGGTCTGGGTTTGGGCCCCCATCTCTCCACCTGCACAGGGTTGTTTCATAAGCACTGAAACAAGTTGTGTCTATCTTTCTCCCTCTCTGTCTTCTTCTCCTTTCTCAATTTCTTTCTGTCTATAAAAATAAAAAAATGGTCATAGGAGCAGTGGATTTTTATTACAGGTACTGAGACCCAGTGATAACCCTGGAGGCAAATAAAATAAAATAAAATAAAATAAAATAAAATATAGAATTACTGGGTAGAGTCTTACCTTCAAAGGACAGGGACACACACACACACACACACACTCAACTGGGCACAAACAATAGACACATACAGATACTTCAGCTAAATAAGTCAAATTAAATAAGAATAAGTGCCAGATAGGTGTTGAAGACAAGGATTGTCATATTACTTTAAATGAAGCTAGCTGAGCTAGGCAAGGGTGGTTTTACTGTATAGGTAGGGTAGACTTTGCTTAATAAGGTCAGTTGCACTTGGATAGAATTAAATCCTCTCATTTAACTGGCAAATGAAACCTCAAATCTGTGGTTTCAGTATATCAGTTTAGTAAGTGCCACTGTGTACGAGGGATGCCCAAGGTTCATGGGGAATATCTGGTACCTCTGACTTCAGGGCAACTCAGCACCCTCCTTTCTTGATGCCACCCCCATTCTTTCTTCTCTCTGTAGCTCATTGCTGGTGCAGAGTCCCCACAGCCTACTTCTGGAAGCTCACCCTCTGAGGAAGATCGATCCAAGTCAGCACCCACCTCACCTTGTGACCAAGGTAAGAACGTCAGGTTTCTTCCTTCCTTGGAGCACTGGCACTGAAAAGACCACAGAGCTGAGGCCTCAGCAGCCCAGAATGGCCTTGTTAGCTGAAACAGCCAGCGGCCCTGGAAGGTCTTCAGATGTCTTTTCCCAGTCGACTCATTAGCTGTTCTTTTTCTCCACAAAGCTTTCTTGAGAGCTAGGCTCTGAATAACTCGCCTGCTTTAATCTCTTCCAGGCCATTTCAGTCCAGGGTAAGAAAGGAAGACATGTGATTTATTTTTGTTTTCTTCTCTGTGTCTTGTTCCCTAGTTCTAAGTGCTGAATGGGTGAGAGAGAGGAGGGGAAAGTAACAGAGCCTTTAGTGAGCTATTTCTCCAGCCCTAACCAGAAGCATCTAAACTCTGCAGGTTCCCAAGGATCCTGAGGCTGAGAAGGGACTAACTAACATAGTAAGAATCTAACCCCCAGTGCCCAGAACCAGGTCTTACTGGGAAAAAGGGGCGCCTGTGTCCACAGAGTATGAGTATTATCATCCTGTAACTAGAGCGCCTTAATAGATAGAAAGATGTATCTTCATCACTACTTCACTGCTCAAGAACCCCCCGCCATGCAGGTGGGACCAGGGGCTTGAACCCAGGTCCTTGTATGTCATAATGCATGTGTTCTAGCAGGGTGAAGCCATCCCTCGTGATGTAAGAAGCCATATCTCGGAACACCTACCATCGAACCCTCTCTGGAGGTCACTGCTGTGGCCTAGCTCTCCTTATTGAGGATTAAATTCAACAGCTTGTAGAGAGTAGTATGCCAAGTCTAAGGCCTCAGAATAATTACTCTAAGATGCTCTTCATGCTACTCTTACTAAGTTTCTGTATTTTTATATTCTGCTTCATTCCAAAAGAGAGTTGGCCCATATGTAATTCAGCAATCCTCTAGGGCCTTCAAACTTGGAGATGTTATCCCAGACCAGTGCAGATATTTTCATGTTTCCGTTTTTAGTGCCAAGCCCTCTTTTGAGAGACATGGAGCATATGGTAAAGAGGCTGCTGGTTAGAGTGACAGATCGGTGGTCCTAAGCCTGGCTCCTGCTATTCAGCCTTGCCTAGACACAGTGCCTCTCAGGGCCTCTACATGTCTTTATCAGTGCAGGTTCTAGTTGCATGTAGCAATGATGTGAGTACAAATAAATACATAAACCTCTGTTATCAGTACATGAAATCATTGATAGATAGATAAGACAACTTTTTCTTTAATCTCTCACAGAAGAACACATAAAAAAAGAGGGCCAGGCAGTGGCATACCTGGTACAATATATGCATTACCATATGCAAGGACCTGGGTTCAAGCTCCTGGTCCCCACCTGAAGGGGGGAGGCTTCATAAGCAGTGAAGCAGTGCTGAAGGTCCATCCATCCATCCATCCATCCATCCATCCATCCATCCATCCATCTATCCACCTACCTACCTACCTACCTGTCAATTTCCACTTCCCTCTCAATTACTCTCTGTCTCAATCAGTCAATCAATAAAATTTATGTGGGGTGTGAGTGGTGGCACACCTGGTTGAGCACACATGTTAAAGTGAACAAGGACTCAGGTTTGAGCCCCTAGTCCTCACCTGCAGGGGGAAATCTTCCTGAGTGGTGAAGTAGGACTTCTGTCTCTCTCCCTCTCTGACTTCCCCTACCCTCTTGATTTCTGGCTGTCTCTTTCCAATAAATAAAGATAAAAAAAGAAAACTTAGCAAAATTGTTTATTTCAGCCACCTTCTAATTAGTACACCTGAGAAAAGACAGCATGATTTTCCACGTATAGGTTATACTGTAGACAGTGAAAGAAATGACAGTGCCCCTATCCCTTTTTAACTGTATGTGTGAACCATGTGTGTAATTAATGCTACAAGGGAATTAACACAACTTTATATAACTTAAGATTTTTCAGGGGTTGGTTGCACCTGGTTGAGTGCACACATTAACAGTGTGCAAGGACCCAGGTTCAAACCCTCTGTCCCCACCTACAGGAGGGGGGAGCTTCACAAGTAGTGAAGCAGTGCTGCAGATGTCTCTCTGTTTCTCTCCCCTTTTTTTTATTAGTGATTTAATAATGATTAACAAGACTGTAAGATAACAGAGGTTCAGTTCCACACAGTTCCCACCACCAGAGTTCTGTGTCCCATCCTCTTCACTGGAAGCTTCCCCATTCTTCATCCCTCTGGGAGTATGGGCCAGTATTATTTATGGGATGCAGAAGGTGGAAGGTCTAACTTCTCAAATTGCTTCTCCACTGTACATGGACATGGGCAGGTTGATCCATATTTCCAGCCTATTTCTATCTTTTCCTGGTGGGGTAAGGCTCTGGAGAGGTGAGGTTCCCAGTCACATTGGTGAGGTCATCTGCCTGGGGAGGTCAGAATGGCATCACAGTAGTGCCTGCAACTTGGTGGCTAAAAGGCAGCAATATATAAAGCAAATTGGTCAATAAACTGGAACCCAAAGGTAGGAATAAATCAAGTGAAACTAGGGGTCTTCAGGTGGGAAAAAGCTAGGAAATCTACTTTAGGTATGTTCTATGGAGCTCATGACTTTCGTAATTCTTAGCTGAGCCTGACAGCCAACATGCAGGTGGACTAAAAGTATTGTCTGGGAAGATGGTGTCAGAGTTGAGAATAGGACTAGAAAGCTGGATCAGGGTAGAGAGTAGCTCACAAATATGAGGAAAGTACATAAATACCATTAGCTGTTAGCTCCATCGTTCTGACCTAGGGCCCATATATATTCATATTAGAAAAAAACTTTTAAAAAGCCCATAAAAAGACATTTTCTTCAGGACACAAGTTTTGTCTTCCAATATCTATTTAGTAATTTGTCTTGGAAACTGAGACTGTTAGCTCTATATTGAGACTTAAAACATTATTCTTAACTAAAAACAAATGAAAGGAAACCATTGAATTGATGGAGGGATATCTGAAGACTCAAAATCTGTGCCCCACTCCCCTCCCACCATGCCAGAAAATTTAAGGAGCCAAACTCTAGCTCTCAGACAGATTCGAGAATTTTCAAGTAAGCACTCTGGGACCTCTATCCTCCTGAAAAAAAATTGGAGTTCTCTTTATGTCCAGAAGCACTCATCCCTTATTCTGATTCCCAGGGGCTGATAGTTGGTGTTCTGTGTGTCCAGTTACTCATGGGCATCTTTTAAAAGTGGATTATACTGGATATGACCACTTCTGCTCTGGGGAGTGTGTCTCAGTGAATGAATAGCTAGCAGAAAAGCTTCCTCAAAGAGAAAAGGTCAGGGAATCATTGAGTGTTATCACCCTCAGGTAATCCAGGTCACATACTCTGGGGTAGGGGGCACAAGACTGTCTCATAGTTGTGAAACTGCCCTGAATAAACAAACCTGCCCCACTTGAGATAACTGGCAACATGTCACTCTAGGGAAGCCATTCTTTTGTTAATGATAAGCCCATCACTCACCTTGTGTGAGATGGCTATTTAATATAAACCCAGCAACAAGGCCAGGTAAAGTCCTGTAGAGGTAAAGGTTTTCTAATCCCAGCTGCTGAAATAATCACATTGCCGATGATCTCTGTGATGCCGGTTCTTGATTAGTTGTTGTTCTAATGCTCAAAGGAGACTTGATTGAAGGGCACTTGTTACCTTTGAAACTCTGCAGGGTTCCTGAGAAGGCAGGATTTATTGCACTTCACCAGGAATAATGGCATAAGGCTACTAGTTAAAGGGAACTTGTGTGGGGAGGTGTCTGGGTCCCAGGATAACTGAATAATTTGGAAGGGTGTAAGACCCCCCTCTTTGAATACAAATGCTCTGCAGTGCATTAGATGTCAGTAAAAATATGTTGAACAAATGAAGAAACATATTAAAAAGGTGCCATATTGAATTTGTTGCTGTGAAGAAGCAGAAGAATTCAGAGCTCATCAGGAGGAATTCTGAGTACTGAGTTCCAGAAAAGAGATGATGGGGTATGTGCTAATGTGATATCTTATCACTCTTGACCCTAGAAATAAAGGAACTTGAAAACAACATCCGGAAGGCCTTGTCATTTGACAACCGAGGGGAGGAGCACAGGGCAGCGTCATGCACCGATGGCCAGCTGTCAAGTTCTGGTGAGAATGGTGAAGTCCGGCAAGGCCAGGCCAAGCGCTTGGGCCTAGATGAGTTCAACTTCATCAAGGTGTTGGGCAAAGGCAGCTTTGGCAAGGTCTGTGGCATGTGTGGGTATAAGTGCTAATTTTTTCTACCCTGTGGTGTTGCCTCCTCTGTTAAGTGATAGACATTTTCCTTCCTTGTTGAACAGAAAGGGCTGAAAAACATGAATGTGGGAGCCTGGATTCTGCTACTTTTTAGCAAGAAGACTTTAGTGTAGTTAATTGTTCTCTTTGAGGTTTAGTTTTTTCTCACTTGTCAAGTGGGAATAGGAATCAATGAGAAAGTGGGTCCAAAAACACTGAATAGTTTACACTGCTTAACATGTACTTGGCATTCCATTGTCAATATTAATAATGTTGCATTCCATCCTGCTTATAATCATTTACAATTCTCCTTTTTAATTCCTTATGAAGACTTTGAAAATGTATCTCTGACCTCCATGAGTTTAGACTCTAAGCAAATCTTAGCATGTGTTAAATAATGTCTAACTGATTTTCTGGCACTTAGTCTATGTTTTATTTATCCTCTGCATGTGAAGAGAGAACAAAGCTGAATAATCAGCTTATGTGTTGTGTCAGGGTTGCTCTACCCATGGTACCAGTTGCCATCCTCCATGCCCTGCTTCCCACTGAGACCAGCATGGTGGTGATGGGTGTGGGCCCAGTATACTCTCATAGTAATTACCCACCATGTTGATGGTGGGCTGAGATGGCAAAATAATTCCTGTTCATTTTAGAAAGACAGTAATCAGGCTTTGAGCACTGGTAGCTAATTAACATTTCAACTGAAGTCCCTGACTGTTCCTTGTTCTTTCCAGACCATGTCTGGGAGCAGCACAATTTGTAATAGCCAAAACCTGGAAGCAACCCAGGTGTCCAACAACAGATGAGTGGCTGAGAAAGTTGTGGTCTATATACACAATGGAATACTACACAGCTATTAAATATGAAAATTTCACCTTCTTCACCTCATCTTGAATAGAGCTTGAAGGAATCATGTAAAGTGAGATAAGCCAGAAAGAGAAGGATGGATATGGGATGATCTGATTGATAGACAGAAGTTGAGACATAAGAACAAAGAGGGAAACACAAAGCAGAAGTTGGATTGGATTGGATTGGACTGGACTGGATTGGAGTATTACAGCCCAGTGAAGCACTCTGGGGGAGAGGGGTTCTGGAGCATGATGTCAGAGGAGGACCTAGGCTTGGGGTTAGAGTGTTATGCAAAAAATAGAGAAATGCTACACATGTACCAACAACTGTATTTACTGTCGACTATAAACCATTAATATTCCCCAGTAAAAACTAAAAATAGATTAGAAAAAAACATGTCTGGGAGAGATTGAATTCATCTCTCTTAAGAATTCTGGGAGAAAAGAGCTCTAATTCAAGGGGGCATGTGTCTGACTGACAGTGCTCAATGGCTCCATGTCTTGGTCTCTTAAACGCAGGAGCCTTGGGGAGTCGGGCGGTAGCATAGCAGGTTAAGCGCACGTGGCATGAAGCACAAGGACCAGCGTTAAGGATCTCGGTTTGAGCTCCCAGCTCCCCACTTGCAGGAGAGTCGCTTTACAGGCAGTGAAGCAGGTCTGCGGGTGTCTGTCTTTCTCTCCCTCTGTCTTCCCCTCTGTCTTCCCCTCCTCTCTCCATTTCTCTCTGTCCTATCCAACCATGACAACATCAATAACAACAATAACTACAACAATAAAACAAGGTCAACAAAAAGGAATAAATAAATAAATAAATAACCTATTTAAAAATCTTGTTTAAAAAACAAAAAAGCAGGAGCCTTTGTGTCTGTTAACTAACTGAGCCAGAGTCATCCATTCTCTTTCAAGGGCCTCATGCTACCGAGCTCTTAGGGGTGGGTTGGGGAACCTTGTTCCTGCCGAGAACACTGGGATATTTCTCACATCATTCAAGGACCAAAAAAAATTATCAACTTAAAAATTGAAACCTGGGCTGGTGAAATAGCTCACTTGAATAGTGTGCTGTTTTGACATGTGTGCAGCTCAAGTTAGAGCCTACCCCCCTCACCACATTTATCTTTGGTTCTGTGGTCTCTTTTCCTATCTCTTATTGTCTTTCTATCTCTATCTTAAAAAAAAAAAAAAAAAGCACTCAGTGTTAAGACAAGAAAGAAAACAAACCAAAAAACAACTCTGGATGCCTTGGCAGGCCAGACTATATGACTCTGGGCCTTACATGCCTATGGACCTGGACATCCTCCACCCCTACCCTAGAGTATGAGGCCTGGTCTCCAGCCCAGTCCACCTACCTCATCTCACTGGAAATCCTGTGACATGGGAGTTAATTGAAGTTTACCTAAATGGCCAAAGTGAAACAACATTCTTCTAGAAACTGGCTAATTAAGAAGCAAGCACCAGCCATCTAGCTGATCATAACCCTGGGAAATGAGCAAGTTTCATTCTGATCGAGACTCAAAGGAAACAAGTGGACTCAAGAGTTTCAGGTGTCATATTGTATAGCCGGGTTGGAAACTTGGAGGACTCATGGATATTTGGGTCACTTCGTAAGAAAGATTATGAGCAAAGTCTGAGCCAGTTTTAAAGAGTTTGCACTACATGTTGTAGGTGAAAGAAGAGCCTCTGATTTGTATAGGAACCTTCTGAATTACAGCTTCTCAGTTTAGACAACTTACACTGAAATACTATCCTTAGGAGTTAGCTATTTTTTGGAAGAAGACTGGCCACATTTGTAAGGAAATAATTACTAAAAGAAATTATTGAAAGAAAAAAAATTCAAATGATAAGAAAACTTTAAGAGAACTGGAGATTGCTCTCTGAAGAACGACTTGCATTTCTAGGTTTAAAGCTCTAGAAGAAACCATATAAGGCAAATAAGGAGTTTCAACTACATAAAGACAAAAGACTGTTCACTGGAAAAAAATAACCCAAATCATAAAAATAAGTTTGTAAAAACCTTTTGCAGAAAATGCAGGTTGGGTATCCATATGTAACGAAGAAGTAACATTATACATTGCACTGCTATAAGAAATACCATTTGTAAAATAGTATGTGACTGATAAATAACTCACAAAAATAAATATAACTACAAAGTACATATTTTTAAAAGTTTTATTTGCAAGTTAAAACTCCATTGAGTGGGATGAGGAGATAGCATAATGGTTATGAGAAAAGACTTTCATGTCTAAAGCATCATGGGTCCCAGGTTCAATCCCCAGCATCACCATAAGCCAGAGCTGAGCAGTGCTCTAGGGGGAAAAAAAGTTAACATTATCACTTATTACATCAGAATAAAAAGTGAAAATAGTTAGTACTGAGAATTGACATCCAGACCAAAGTACTTCTTTCTCTACTGCAAGTGGCAAATTAGATCATACTTCTCTTTTGAAAATGAGGAAATGGGCAACATGTTTAATTCAATAATCTATTTCTAGGACTTTATATTGTAAAAATGTAATCCAAAAAGAAAAACAAAAAAGCCCAAACACTTTAAACATACACTATAGGGACCAAGCAGTAGTGTACCTGATTAAGTGCTCACATTATGGTGCACAAGGACCCAGGTTCAAGCCCCTGGTCCCCACCTGCAGGGGGAAGCTTCATGAGTGGTGAAGCAGGGCTGCAAGTGTTTCTTTGTCTCTTTCCCTCTCTACTTCCTCCTTCCCTGTCAATGTCTCTCTGTTCCTAACCAATAATAAATAAATAAAAATATTTTTAAAACATACATTATATAATTGGTTAACATATTACTTATCAATTACATGTGGCTTAAGTGTCTAATATAAAGGGAATTGTTAGATAAAATATGGTACATTTACTGGATTTGAGTATCAGTGACCATAATAATAATGGAGACTTTGTAGAAAAGTGCTTATGAAATAATGTTCACTTATAAATATTACATTATATTTGCTTTACTATAAATAAATATTTATAATATTATAAACTTATAATACTTATAATTATTACATTATAAATATAAATATATAAATATTTGTATATAAATATATATTACATTATATTTGCTGTACTATAAATTTGTAATTATGATAGTTGCATATGAACTGTCTAGGCACTATGTAAGATATAAGTAATGAGTACATAATATCAGCAAGATCAAGGTAAGTTATTTTCCCAAGACTGAATGGTGTCACTGTATTGTAAATTAGAAGGGAAACAGAGCTCCTTTTGGAATTTTAAAGTGATTTTTAAAGTCATTTGGTAGGGACATGTGTCTCTTCTTTTGGTTCCCTCTGTGTGTAGACTGATGGGATGGCTCTGGTGATTGCAGGTCATGTTGGCAGAGCTCAAAGGCAAAGATGAAGTATATGCTGTGAAGGTCTTAAAGAAGGATGTCATCCTTCAGGATGATGATGTGGACTGCACAATGACAGAAAAGAGGATTCTGGCTCTGGCACGGAAACACCCGTACCTAACCCAACTCTATTGCTGCTTCCAGACCAAGGTATGCTTAGGAAGAAGCTAGGAGAACTGCCATCTCAGGGTAACTCTCTAAGGCACAGATTGACTTAGATTTTGGAAAAAAATCATTCAGTGATAGACTCTTCACATTCTTTTCTGTAATGGATTTTACCCTTGAATAAGATCAGGATGCATTTTAACAGCATCCTCTTTTTTTAAGGCATGAAATTTTCCATTCAAGGTTGTGAAGCAATGAGAGGACAGTAGGACTTCGCACATGTAGCTGCGCATATTCCTTGGAAAAAAAACAACAGGTGTGGTCAATCCTTTCTGTACTCTAAACTGTCAGCAAATCCTTTGAGTTCTATGTTGCTTTCGGGTCAGATTGAAGAGTAAAAGCCACCCTAACTGCTTGTAACTTTTGTTCTGCCACACAAGGTAAATAAGGGGTGTAAACAAGTGAATGAAATGCCAGCGTGAAATAAGGTGGCATTTTGAATTTACCCTTTGTTTGGGAACCAGAAGGTGGCAGTAAAGGAAGGAAGACCATCTGACCAGAAGTCTAGCCAGTGAGCATTGTAATTAGTTTTTTGTTTTTGTAAGGAAGAAAAAGGCAAGTATGCTCCATGAATCTCTTACTGCATTGCTCCTCTAGGAAAAATGTTAAAATCTTTTAGCATGCCTTATGGGTTTGTCTTGGCTTCTTGAAATGAATGACAAAGACAACTTTACCTGTATCACCTGCCTGTGGCCACCAGGAGCCCAGATACCAACAGGTCTCACCACAGAACACCAAATCCTTGCTCTTTGTTGCAGTCTCACCTCCAGGTTGTTGTAAATAGCAATCTTTCCACTTAGAATGTTTTTTAAAGCTTTTTTTTCTTCTTTTGTTGCCCTTGTTTTTTTTATTGTTGTTGTAGTTATTGTTGTTGTTACTGATGTTGTCGTTGTTAGATAGGACAGAGAGAAATGGAGAGAGGAGGGGAAGGCAGAGAGGGGGAGAGACAGATAGACACCTGAAGACCTGCTTCACTGCTTGTGAAGTGACTCACCTGCAGGTGGGGAGCCAGGGGCCTAAAACTGGGATCTTTACACCAGTCCTTGCACTTTGCACCACATGTGCTTAACCCGCTGGGCTATGGACTGACCCCTAAAGTATTTTTAAATGACTCATTTCTGTATTTGGCAAATGATTAGTATATTTTATTGAGTCCTTCCCTTGTATGCAGTGTTGTACAGGTACTGAAAGCAGGGTCCACTCTTCCCCTCAGGCAATCTTCTGTCCTTGTGGTAATCTGCTTCCTTGAGAGTATTTCTTAGACCTTTCCTTTCTGCAGTTCTGAAAAATACCCTTACAGTGGAGAAATGGTAAGAATGAAGAACTCTAGGAAATAGCTCATTTGGTAGAGCACATGTCTTATCATGCATGGGACCTGAGGTGCAAGCCCCAGCATCATATGGGTATGGGTGCACTACGGACGGTAATGTGTGACTCCCATCAATGGAGGAGTGGTGCTATGTTGTCTCACCCTCCTCTGTGTTTTCCTCTCTCTGTCTCTCTCCATCCCTCTAAATAAAAAATGAAAAAGTTGATCCCACAAGTTTGCTCAATGATACAGCACATCTGGGAGCCCCCTAAGTTACTTCTCTGATACTACATTAAAATGAAGAATAACATAGTACAAAGCACAAGGACCCAGTTTTGAGCCCCGCTCTCCACCTGTAGAGAGGACATTTCAGGAGTGGTGAAGCATGTCTGCAAGTGTCTGTATTTCTCTCCTCCTCTCTACTTCCCCCTCCTCTCTCAATTTCTCTCTGTCCTGTCCAATAAAATGGGAAAAAATAGCCTCCAGAAGCAGTGGATGCATAGTGCAGGCACCTAGCTCCAGCAATAACCCTGGAGGCAAAAATAAAAAATAAAAATAAAGTACTCTATGACCCACAGTGTGGGACATTGCAGCCTTGACCTTCCTTTGTGTCTTAACATGCATTTACTTCTTAACATTCCTGAGGAAATCTGCAAAAGGAAAGAAATTGTTGCCATTTTATTTAATTTTCTTTTTTTATTTTTTTCCTCCAGGGTTATTGCTGGGGCTCGGTGCCTACACTGTGAATCCACTGCTCCCGGAGGCCATTTTTTCCCTTTTGTTGCCCTTATTGTTTATCATTGTTATTATTATTATCATTATTGTTGTTGCTGCTGCTGCTGTCCTTGTTGTTGAATAGGCCAGAGAGAGATTGAGAGAGGAGGGGAAGACAGAGAGGGGGAGAGAAGGATAGACTTTACTGCTTGTGAAGTGACACCCCCCCACCCCCCGCTGCAGGTGGGGAAGCCAGGGGCTTGAACTGGGATCCTTAAGCCGGTCCTTGCATTTAACGCGCTGCGCTCCCGCCCAGGCCCCTTAATTTTATTTTAATCTGCTATTAAATATTCTGCTATTATTGTTCTCTACTGCCAGGTCTTCACCATTCCATCCTATTTTTTTCAGATAGAGAGACAGAGAAACAGAAGAATAAAGGGGAAGACACCACAGTGCTGAAGCTTTCCTCAGTGCAGCAGGGGCCAGGCTTGAATCTGGGTCACGTGCAAGGCAAAGCAGTGAACTACCTTTATGGCCCTATTTTCTGATTTTTTAATCTCAAGTTTTGCCCCTCCCCAGCTCTCTTCAGCCAGTCAACATAGAGAAGCACAGTTGTAATGGAATTTGCCTGTCCCTGTGATCTTTCAGGATAATAAGAAATATCTCCTAAAAATCTGAAAATCCCTTTTTTAAACAAGTTACAGCACTTACTAGTTATCCTTGGTTTTTGATGTATGTTGTGCAATGCCTACTATCTGTGAGTGTGTCCGTGTGTTGTGTACACATGCAGAGCCCATCATGATAAAAAGGATCAACCATAAGGTCAACTTTTTCTTTCCCCTTCAGCACAATTCTAGATATCCTTTTTACTCCAGTGAGAATTGGATTTCAGAGAAGTAAAAGTGTTTTGTTCACAGATAGTGCATTGACTGAATTGGGCTTAGTATCTGGTCTCTGAAATTCCCAGTCCAGCAAGGCCTTGCTCTGGTATCATGTTGTTGATGCCTTGTGCCTGACTCAGCTTAGTGTTCCCTCTTGTGGGAAGCCCTCCTTCCTCCTAGTCCTAGCCGGCAGCCATGTCTTTCATTGTCTGAGATTCTCCACACTAACTTTGGACACATTACAATCCTTGGAAAGTCACAATCCCTGGGTTGGTTTCAGTCTTCCAACAACTCTTGGTGATTGGTGGGGGGTGGGGCGGTGTAGAAATAACAGTTTTCAGTGTTAGAATATTCTTCTCTGGGCATTTTCAAATAGCAAGGCAGAAGATCCTCATTGTGTAGCAACTTTGGAGCACAAAATAGTGCTGATGACATGATGAGTTTCCTTTGTAGCAGAACAATAACTAGACTAAGGATGCTTGAAAGATGGCTCACTCAGTGGAGCACACACTTTACCATGCTTGGGGCATGCAAAAAAACAAAGGGAAAACCTTACAAGTAGTGATGCTTTAGTATCTCTCCTTCTCTCTGTATGTCTCTTCCTTTCTGTCTTTCATTGTGTATGTGTGTTGGGGGTGGGTATAGTGGAATTACACAGAGAAGAAGTTCCAGTAAAGCTCTGGTAGCAAATAAGATAAGTAACCAAAAAACATGGAAATTTGGGGTATAATGGTTGGAAGAACATGGGTAGAGAAGGGACTTTTTTTCTCTGTAGTTCCAAGATTTATGAAGTCTTTTCTCACATTAATGTGTGATAGCCACTGTTAAAGGAATACCTCTGGACCCCGTTTCCCATGTCCCCATAACTTAGTGTGATATAGTCCACCCTATATCCATGAGTTAACTTCTCTGAAGAGCCTTGGCTTACTTTGGCTTAACTACTGAAAGCAATCTTAGGAAGAAAAATTTCATAAACCCCAATTTAATTTTTAGGAAATGTCACTTTTCCTATGATACCCAGTAATCATGATTTTCATAAACAACTGTTATTTACCTTCCTTAGAAGTTGGCACTGAGTATGGGGTCATCAGTTAAATGAAAGTTGACTCTCACATAAAGGGGTTTACTCAGTTAGGGATGGTGGTTGTACTAACTTCCATAAGCAGAAAGAGAGCAGCAGTTTTGAATGGGTATAAATACATTCTGGATGGGGCTTCAAACCAGGAGGATCTTGGGGTGGGAGGCAGGAGAGCATCTTTTGAGGGGTTGGGACAGGGTGAAAGATGGAATTGGGACAGGGTGAAAGATGGGTTCCGTAGCCCTAGGTCAGACTTAATTTAGTTTGACTTTTCCTGAAAAGAAGGGACAGTTCCTCTCAGCCACCATGAAACTGGATCTTACTAAGATATGATTGAGACTGAATTACAAGCCTATTGAGATTTTTTTCACTCTTGTTTAATGATGGCACATAGAGTACTATTAGGTTTCAGGTGGGCCTTCATTTTTTAGTGTGTGGACGGCAACAGCCCCTATGGAAACATTCCTTTGAGGACTTCTTGGTAGATCGCATGTGGCCTCAGGCCATTCATGTGATAGTAGTTGCCTGACCGGACTTAGAATTGTGTGAGGCTCAGGTGTTCCACCAGGTACGACAACCAGTGGTGTTGACTGTCGACCCATTGGTGTCAAGCGTGAAGTCAAGTAATAATTCGGGCCTGGTCACTATCTGACCAATTTACAAACCAACCTGTCTCCCATTACTCACTCTGCTCATTCTTTGTGGAGTCTGGAAAGGAAAAAAATGCAAGTGAAATAGCTCTAGCTTTCCATTGTGAATGAGAAAAGACATACCAGTAATTAAGTCACTAACTTTAACTTTAGTCAAATGCAAACCAAAGTGCTTGCCTCAAATTCTTACTATGTTGTAGACTGAGGTACTGCAATAACCAAAAATAACTAGGGAAACTGCAGGCTGTATTCAGTTAACCATCACATATGGCAGATAAAGAGGATAAAGGACTTCTGACTTAGCCAAGATGAAGGAATCTTACTCCTCTGGCTTCTCTCTCTTATAACTAAAATCCCTGAACATAATTCTTAGTTTTCAAAGACAGTATGCTTATCAAAACCGGCATATACATAAAGAACTATTGAGATTATACTATCTCTTGATATGGATGAGAAACAAAATTGCTCATATTTTTAAACTGCCAGGTGACTTTTTTTTTTTCTGCCTCCAGGGTTATCACTGGGTCTCAGTGCCTACACTATGAACTCACTGCTTCTGGTGGTCATTTTTTCCATTTTTTTGTTTTTTGTTTTTTGTTTTTCCTCCTCCAGGGTTATTGCTGGGCTCGGTGCCTGCACCATGAATCCGCCGCTCCTGGAGGCCATTTTTTTCCCCCCTTTTGTTGCCCTTGTTGTAGCTTCGTTGTGGTTATTATTATTGCCCTTGTTGACGCAATTCGTTGTTGGATAGGACAGAGAGAAATGGAGAGAGGAGGGGAAGACAGAGAGAGAGGGGAGAGAAAGACAGACACCTGCAGACCTGCTTCACCGCCTGTGAAGCGACTCCCCTGCAGGTGGGGAGCCGGGGGCTCAAACTGGGATCCCTACGCCGGTCCCCGCGCTTTGCGCCACATGCGCTTAACCTACTGCGCCACCGCCCGACCCCCTTTCCATTTTTTTAATTGGATAGAACAGAGAGAAATTGAGAGAGGGGGGGGGAAGATGGGGAGGAGAAAGGACACCACAGACCTGCTTAACCCCTTGTGAAGTGACTCCCCTGCAGGTGGAGAGCCAGGGGCTTGAACCAGGATACTTGCATGTGTCCTTGCGCTTCATACTACGTGCATTTAATCTGGTGCACCACCACCTGACCCACCCACCCCCCTGATAACTTAAAATAATGTTTTATTAGTGATTTAATAATGATTAACAAAATTGTAAGATAATAGGGGTACAATTCCATACAGTTCCCACCAGCAGAGTTCCATGGCCCATCCCCTCCATTAGAAACTTCCCTATTATCCCTCTGTGAGTATGGAACAAAATTCTTTATGGGGTGCAGAAGGTGGGAGGTCTAGATTCTGTAATTGATTCTCCACTGGACATGCACCTTGGCAGTTGGCAGGTGGACTCATACCCCCAGCCTGTTTCTGTCTTTCCCTAGTGGGATAGAGCTCTGGGGCGGTGAGGTTCCAGGATACATTGGTGAGGTCATCTGCCCAGGGAAGTCAGGACGGAGAATCATGATGGCATCTGCAACGTGTTGACTAAAAGGCAGTAAAATATAAAACAGGACAAATTGTTTAATAAACAGGAACCCAAAGGTATGGATAGAGCAGATGAAATTAGGGGTCTTTGTGTGGGAAGAAGCTAGGAAGTCTATTTTAGGAATGTTCCATGGGTCCCGTGACTTCAGTAAGTTTTTCCTAAGCCTGATAGCTAGCATGCAGGTAGAGTAAAAATGTTTTCTGGGAAGATGGTGTCAAAGTTGAGAGTAGGGATAGAAAGCTGGATTAGAGCAGAGAGTAGCTCCTAAACATGAAAAAACTATATAAATACCAGTAACTGTTTACCTGATCGATCTCACCTAAGACCCATATATATTCACATTTAGCACAGGAGCCTGTATGACCTCTGAGTCCCTGTCAGTCCCTGTCACTTTTAAATAGAGATGTTCAATTACTGTCAGCCGAGTTTAGTCTTTACACATACACACACTACTTGTTTCTTGATTAAAATTTTAAAAAAAGTTGAAGAAAAAGTTGTGTCTTACAGTTATTTCAGTGACTATGCACATTTTTAGTTGAGCTTCAATAATGTGTTAGATAGTGCTTAATTCTGGGACTACAAAGCTCAAAGCATTCAATTCTGAACTCCTGGAATTACTGTGTAAAGGGATAGTAGACGTGCCAAGAGTAACATTCTGCATCCTGCTTCTAAAGGAGCCATGGAGGTGATACATCTGAACCTCTGCAGAAAGCGTTTGTGAAGGATAAGTACAGGTGGAATCTAGCCTGAGCCTTGAAGCATTTAAAGAGAAAAAGGACAAGCAGATTGCTAATGAAACCTTAAATCTATCTTTCAAGCATCATCTTTATTGTCTTTCCAACTCATTTCATCTTTTGCTGCTTTTAAGAAAATGGCAATGACTGAATATGAGGCAATGAAGGAAGGAGAGGAAGAAAGAGGGAGGACATGTGGAAATTAAAGAAATCTCTGCATCTGCAGCATCTGGTGCTGCTTGATAGGGTGCTGCAGTGCTGTGAACTAAGTTAACTGCATGAGGAACCTTTTTTTTTTTTTTTTATTTTTGCCATCACTGGAGCTTCACTGTTCCAGACCAGCTTTTTTTCAGAGAGGCAGACATCACAGCACAAAGCATCTCCCCCAGTGCCTTGAGGCCCTAGTTGGGACCTGAGTCACTTGCATGACAAAGCAGACCCTCTCCCAGGTGAACTGTCTCTCTGGCCCTGAGAATCCTTTGAAGGCACTGAAAACTAAGGGTTTGGCCAAAGTTAGGGCTTAAGTCTTGCTTGAATGGCTGACATTCATCCACAGAAAGCTAGGCCTGGAAAAGCCACTGAGTAGTAGGTTTGTTTATGCTTTTGTTTTTGTAGTTACAGGAAATAACATTTCTCAGGTATTTTTAGATTCTGTGTATAGTCCCTCTTGTGAAATCATTCCTTCCAACTGAATCCCACAGAACCTGCCTGAATAATTTCATGTGTGATTCCCCCTCTCTCTTTTAAAAAGGTCCATGTCCACCCTTCAGCATTTCCTGCTGCCTGGGCTTTGCCTGTGTGAGCTTCTCTGAAGGAAACAGGTGAAGTCCTGGAGAATCTCTTTTGGCCAACCTCCCTTGCTGCCCCTGGGGCAGGTGGGGGTGGGAGGAGCATAATGAAAACCTCCTTTAAAAAAAAAAAAAACAGTTGTAGATGGCTTTTCAGCTGAGTTTTAATAATCTGAGTGAGAATGGGGTGAGAACTGCTGAAAAGAAGTGTTGACAATGTAGGGAAAACACTGTAGTTTCAGGAACTCTGGTGTTTATTTTGACTGTCAGCCCTGAGGAACAGCAAACACTAAAGAAAAAAATAACATAAAAAAATTAGGTCGTTCATGGAGTTCCTTTTTTCTTTTTTATTGCCTCCAGGGCTGTCATTGGGGCTCAGTGCCAGCACTATGAATCCATTGTTCCTGGTGGCCATTTTCCCTTTTTTTTTTGTTTTTTGTTTTCTTTCTATTTTTTTAATTGACAGGAGACAGAAATTGAGAGGGAAGAAGGAGACAAGAAGAAGAGAGGGAGAGAGAAAGATAGACACTAGCAGACTGGCTTCATCGTGCTCGTGAAGCATCCCCCTTGCAGGTAGAGACCTGGGGCTCGAATTCAGATCCTTGCACATGGTCATATGTGCACTCAACCAGGTGTGCCACCAACCAGCCCTAGGTCATTCATGGAGTTTTTAAAAAGAGATGTGTATGTCAAATTAAATTTTAAAAAGCTGAGGATGTGATTGGATAAAATATGGGTTCCTTTCCTACATGAACACACTGTTTGAGGTAAAATGACACTGGATCGGTTTGGACTAGATTTGGTGGGTGCCTCACAAGAGAAACTGAATGATTCAACACCGTGAGTGATCCAGTCAGCTGGAAATCAATTTGCTAGTCAACAAAAGATTTCAGGGTGTAATAACCTCAGAAATATCTAGCTGATTTCAGTGAAATAAAGGCCACACTGGAAAGGAACCATGATTTTCATAGTAAATAAGGCTCACACAGAGGAGAGCCTGACCGAGGTCTTGGTGCATAACAGAAATGAATTCAGCATGATGAAATGAAAGACTGTAGAGTTTATTCACGTTCGTGTGCCCTGGAGGCACAGAGGTTATGTGTGTTGGCACTTAACTCTACAAAGTTGTTGCTTCATAGAATCTCCCTTTGGGAACCTTGTGTCTAAAAAAGATAGGGCTTGGCTGTTTTTTTTTTTTGGGGGGGGAGAGGATTAATGATTTACAGTAAGTACAGCTTTTTTTATACATAAAACTTGTAAAATTTTCAACTTTCTATAACACTCACCCACCCCACCCCCAGCTTAGGTCCTCCTCCATAATTGTGGACCAGGAACTGAAAGCCTTCCATCCCCACTCCACCAGCCCTTTACTTTGCTACAATACACCAAACCCAGTCCAATTTCTACTTTGTGTTTCCCCTTTCTGTTCTTATTCCTCAATGTCTGTCTATGAGTGAAATCATCCCATATTCATCCTTCTCTTTCTGGATTATCTCACTTAACATGATTCTTTCAAGCTCTGTCCAAGATTAGGTGAAGAAGGTAAAATTACCATTTTTAATGGCTGAGTAGTATTCCATTGTGTGGACAGTTGCTTTTAAAAATCCCTTACCTGTATCAGCCATTCTACATGTTCCTAATGTAGGATGTTCCTACTCCTGTAAAGCAAGTACAGCCCTGTTGTTGTGTGCCGCGGAGAAGAGAGAGAGGAGGTCAGGAGCGAAGAGGGAACACAAATCTTTATTTGTGCTGGCACTTCAGAGTTGGGTGCTAGAGAAACAGCTTGGGCCACGTGGAGGTAGCGAAAATGGCCGCTTCACGCAGTAATCTTTCCTGCGTCTGAACACCGAAGTGAAGCTCTGGCAAGAGAGCGAGGTGTGGAAGAAGAAGGGCTTTTATAGGAGCAGCTTTCGCAAGAATGGGAAGGGGGAGGAGTAACCATAGCACTCCAGGAGAGGATAATAACTCTCATGAGAATGGGAAGGGGGAGGAGTGACCAAAGCACTCCAAATATCGCGGGGAAATAGACAATGCCCTGAGGGCACAACATGGTGAAACAGGCACTCCGAGAATGTCCCAACTCTCGTGGGAACTAGCAGTAGCCTGAGGGGACAACATGGCAGATGTGACTGCATCTGCACAATTTCCCAGCACAGCCCCTCCTTTTCATAGATGAGAAAATGGAGGCACAGTGGAGTCTTTACTACAGTTTTAGAACTTAAAAAAATATTGCATATACATGCATGCATGTATTAGATCATGGACTAAACTTTTTATTTTTTTTGCCATGAAGGAATATATTAGATCACTGTTCTAAATTATTTTGGTGATCTTTCTAAGCTGTTATTTCAAATGAGGTTTTGAGGAGGTGCCTTAGGGGTGTGTATGAACACATCCAAGCATATAGACCCTGTGCATTCTGTGGCAAGAGCACTGGACAGTAACTGAGAATAAAGGAAGTCTGTGGCATAGAGGATGTAGAGACGTATATGTGTGAATGCCCATTATGTGGCAAGGCTGTGCAGCTAGTCTCACAAGTTTTACACAGGTCCCACGGAATTTGGAGATCATGGTCATTTCTCTAGGACAATGAGGAAATTGACACTTGGGGATATGTCATAACCCAGCCAAGGCCACAAAGTTAAGTCAGCACTAGAGCTTGGATTTAAACTTATGACTCCAGGTGTCCCCTCCTTCAAGAGAAAATGGTTGTGGCAAAGCAGAACCGATGAGGGATGTCCTCTGTGGGCGAACTGCTGGGTGGAATGTCAGGAGTGCAGAGCATAGTAGATTGAAGGGAAAGCTGGGAGGGATGGACTTGGCTTTTGGAAGGGTAACAGCATGAGCTGGGGCAGCAGGCTCACACTGAGAAGGCAGGGGAAAGAGCTTTATGAGATGTTTTACCAAGCTGTGGCATAGTGTCAGGCAGAGTTTGGATTTATTCTAGAAGTAAAGAGTTCATTGAAGGCATTAAAGGGATACACTAGAAATCATGGGGCCAGGTGGTGGCGCACCTGGCTGAGTGCACGTTACAATGTGCAAGGACCCAGGTTAGAGCCTCCAGTCCCCACCTGCAGGGGGAAAGCTTCACAAGTGGTGAAGCAATGCTTCAGGTGTCTCTCTGTCTCTCAGCCTCTCTATCACTCCTTTCCCTCTTGATTTCTGACTGTCTCTATCCAATAAATAAATAGATAATAATTTTTTTTAAAAAAAGAGAAAAAAGGCACAATTGTGGCAGTTCTGTGTGGTGTTGATTAAAGGGGAAAATTAAAAATATATATATATATATACTGGTGAGGAGGCTGTTTCAGCAACTCACAGGTCGGGGAGAGAGGGCATTGAGGAAGAATTTCTGAAAGAAGAATCACCATCCTCTTTTGCTCTGCATCGGAGAAAGCCAGTCTGCTTGTGGAAAAAGTAGAGTACTTGACTTAATGCTCAGAATTTTGATTGTTTAACCCTGGTCTGATTTGAAACAAGAGCTTAGATTGCTGCTAATTGAATTAATGACCCCACACACTGTAAAGTATCAATCAGTAGGTATGTAATAAACAAATTTAAATGAAATGTTTCTTCTTGAAATCTAAAACCAGAGGTCCAAGTTATCTAACCTGTTCACCAAAACAAAGCCACTTTCCTCGTGTTGCCTGACGTCATTACCTCCTGTCTCCCCCACCCCTAGGCCATCTATTGGGTTTCAGGATTTATCTTTTTTTAGAGTGCCTATTTTTAGATTCTTGTTGAATTTTGATAGTAGGCTGATGTTATTTTCTACGTGGAGCATTTTATAAAGAAGCTTTACCCCAGTCTATTGGGATTATGCCCCTTAAACAATAGGCCTTTCTCATGTAACCTAGTGTCAGCCCTGCTGGGTCTTATACTTTGAAGATTTGGTCAGGTGGTGAGTCTGCCCTATCAGACTGTGCTTATGTGTGCCCTGCTGGTTTTCAGGGAACAATACAAGGAAAAGGGCACTGTGAAGGCTGGTTTCAGTTTGGGCTTCTACCATGGTGCTTACTGGGATGTTTCTCTGATGTTCACTGCCTAACTCATAATGAAAGCTAGGGAGGTGGAGAGAGAGCTTACCAGTTAGGGTGCTTACTTCACCGTGCACATAGCCCAAGCTCAGGCCTCAACACCACATAGTTGTGTTATGGCAGTAGGCTAAGCTCTGGTGCTTCTGTCTGTCTGTCTGTCTCTATCTATCTATCTATCTATCTATCTATCTATCTATCTATCTATCTAATCTGAATGGAAAATTTGGGCCAGGTAGAGTGAAGTCACACATGCACAAGACTCTACCTCCACCTAAAATTATAGTGATAAATGAGGGAAGATATTGAGGGGGAGTTAGGTGACATAATCTCTGAGATTCCAGAGTATGACCCTAGAGTGTGTGAACATGAAACTCATTGGGAACTATGTACAGGATGATTACAGACCCACTTGTTACAGATCTGTGAGTGTAAGAAGAATGCTGATAAAATCAGTAGGATAGTACTTATGTTTAGTGTTTCTTTTTCAAGTTTAATTCAGTAAATGCTCCTACCTCGAGCAAAGTCCCTATGTTCATAATTATGTCATTTATTTATGTCAAGGCTCCAAAGTCAGATATTTCCAAATGACTGTGTCAGTCAATCTGCCAGGAAATATTGTACAATAATATAGTTGTCTCATCTTAAGTCAGTTTTTAGCATACAACAAGTAAGATAAAATTGAGCTTCTGTCTTATCCTACTAACAATTTAGTTATACTTTCTAGGGCTTGGAGAGATAGCTTACTAGGTAGGGTGCCTTGAGAAGGGTTCACAGGCAAAAAGTAGTCTCTTAGTCAACTCCTGTTGTGTAACAGGAGGTACAAACTCTTAACTCTTTTACTGGGTCAATTTGATAGTCGCTTGACATTCACCAGCAGTATGTAATCCATTTTATCAGGAACACTTGTATGCAGGTTGCTAGGAAACTAAGGTCATTACCTGGCTCTGGCTCTCAATGCTGAGCCTCCAGGCTCATAAGGCTCAGTTTGAGCCTGAGTTCCATGGTGGCAATGAAACTTGTAGCTTTCTTTGTCCTCCAAAAGGAACAGGGAAGGTGCAGCTCAGTAAATGCCCAAGGATGAGAGTGGTTGGGGAGAAAATCATGGCTTTGTTTTTAGTGTTTCTCTCACCATTTATCTACCCTGTGCTCACTCTGTTTGGTTTTGATTTTCACCTAAAAGCTTAAGTCTAACCTCATTTGTCAAGCCTGAGTTTGTTTGAAGAGTCTGGATTCTCCATTGGTAACACTTAAACACAGAGAGACACAACCAAATAAAATGCCTGCCACCAGTGTTGCTTCCTAAGGGGAAGGGGTCATTAGAGATACGGGGAGTATTTCCTGATGTACGTAAATTGGAAGTGCACTTCACCTAGAAGTATGAATAGATATGAAAGAAAATTCAAAAAAGAAAATCTGACCTCTACAGTAGAGATTAAATTTAGGTTCATTCACCTTGCAAAAGCTAACTTCTTTATAAAACATTTTTTTTATTTATAAAAAGGAAACATTGACAAAACCATATGACAAGAGGGGTACAACTCCACACAGTTCCCACTACCAGAACTCTGTATCCCTTCCCCTCCCCTGATAGCTTTCCTATTCTTTATCCTTCTGGGAGTATGGACCCAGGGTCATTATGTGGTGCAGAAGGTGGAAGGTCTGGCTTCTGTAACTGCTTTCCCACTGAACATGGGTGTTGGCAGGTTGATCCACACTCCCAGCCTGCCTCTCTATTTCCCTAGTGGGGTGGAGTTCTGGGGAATCAGAGCTCCAGGACACATTGGTGGGGTTGTCTGTCCAGGGAAGTCTGGTCGTCATCATGGTAGAATCTGGAACCTGGCAGTGGTAATTTGGTCAGTTCCTGAAGTCATTCTAGTCCTGCCTTGTTGCAGTCCCAGATGAGCTTTGGTATTCCTAGTTGACCCAGGAGAGGAGAGGAGAGGAGAGAAGCACAACTGCTGCTGCTCCATAGCCCTACCTCCGGAAGTCCCCCTTTTATAAAACATTTACAATAAACTACTAGAAAATACTCTGGGTTGGCAAATATCCTCGGTTCTACTTCGGTTGCCACATGTGGTGGCGGAGGTGTAGAGCCATCAGAGAGAGCTGCTGGAACTGGAAAAGCATTGGAAACAGGAGGAGGAGGGCCCGAGAAAGCAGGGCAGGTGGCATACACATCACTAGTCAGGGAGAAAGTGTTCTGCTTTGCAATATACTAGACAGTATATACTTTTTTAATCCCAGGAGGATTCTCTTCAATTAAGTACTCAGTATGTCAGGGTAAAAAAGGATGTGGTCCTTATCCAAATAATTTCTAGTTTATCTAGGGAGGATTAAGTGAATTAAATGAGGCTAAAAATGAGTCAGATAACAAATAAGAAAGTCATAGAAAAAAATATCAGTAGGGGTCAGGTGGTTGTGCTTCTGTTTGAGTGAATGTTACAATGCATAAGGATCCAGGTTCGAGCCCCTCGTCCCCACCTACAGTGGGAAAGCTTTTCGGGTTGTGAAGCAATACTGCAGGTGTCTCTCTTTCTCTCTCCCCCTCTGTATTTCCCTTCCCTCTTGATTTCTGACTGTCTGTATCCAATAAATAAATAGAGATAAAATATTTTTTAAAAGAAAACACCCTTTTAAGAAAAAAAAAAGATTTCAGTAAGGTGGAGTGGATAGGTTACAGGAGTTATAGGATTAAGGATCAGGAGAGTGATCTAGCCTTCAGCACATTGCTTGGGTAGGAAATCAGCCCAACTAAAGGAACCTGGTGTCTTGGGCACTGGGTAAACAGAGCATCTCTATCTGTGTGTGCCATAAGCAGAAACTAGCGGGCCTCTCCCAAAACCTTAAGATTATAACTAGATGCTTCCATTATGTGATTCCTGTGTATCTGTACCCCTAGAGGGGTGAGTTTTCTTTGACCCTTTGAGCTACACTAAGTGTAGCATGGAACTGGAGACATCAGATGCCCCTCCCCCTTCTGTAGGAAAGGGTATTAACAGTTTGCAGGTTATGAGAGTAAAAGACCCATCTGATCCAATATTGGCATTTATGGGGGAGGGAAACATACAGTTAAGTTAGAGGACTTTGTGAAAAGCTATACAAATTGCTCAGAACTTGAGATAAAGCTGTAAACTTAAAACAAAAATCCCAATTTCCAAAAATATGGACATTTAAACTTTATAAGTAAGGAAGGACAAGAATAAGGAGGAGTGGTGTGGGAAAAGAACACATATTGCAACAAATTTTGAGCAATGACTGAGGCCCAGAAATCTCAGGTTTCATCCCCAGTAACAGTATAAGCCAGAACTGAGCAGTGCTTTGGTAAAATGAAATGAAATGAAATGAAATGAAATGAAATGAAATGAAATGAAATGAAATGAAATGAAATGAAAAAAAAAGGGGGGATGTGAACAGTTGTACAAAACTGAACAAAAATAAACAGAATTTGATGCTAGGGGATGTCTCATTTTGGAAGACAGTATTATCTCAAAAGTTTAAAAAATTTTCTGTGATCCTTAAATCTACCAAAGGTGTCACTTTTACATACAGAAATGATACTTAAGTTGAAAAGATAGGAACTGGCTACAGCTGATTGTGGGAGATAGTTTACATCCAAGGAGATAGAATGAGTTATTTTAATTGCTGTGTTATGACTTATAGAAAATATATTTTTTAATTTTTCTTTCTTTTTTATATACTCTTCACTTTTAAAGATTACTTTATTTACTATTAATTTTTGGATACAGACATTGAGAAGAAAGGAGAGAGAACAGCAGCACTGCTTCACCTCTCCTGAAGCTTCCCCCTTGCAGATGGGGACCAGGAAAGTTGTGCATTGTAACGTGCACATAACCAGATTTGCCACAACCCAGTCACTAAGAGCATTAAAGGGGGGGGGGACTCCTACACAGGCAAAATAAGCACCTGGGTAGGAAGTTAGCTCACTGGGTAAGGTGTGTAGCTTGCCATGCCCACTACCTGGCTTGAACCCAGCACTTCATGACATTTCCATGGTACTGGGAGAGACTCTGATATTGTGTTCTCTCTCTCTCTCTCTCTCTCTCTCTCTCTGTGTGTGTGTGTGTGTGTGTGTGTGTGTGTGTGTGTGGTCATGAACACTGAAATTGTGCAGGTGTGAGGTCCCAGAGCTGGAAAAAAAGCAAGTCACAGAAATACCTATGACATGACTTTACCTAAACAGGAATAACTAAGCAGTGTATTGTTGAGAGACAAACACACAGATGATGAAATAATAGTATTTATTATTATTATTAAGATAAAGGGAGAGAGCGCAAGAGACCACAGCCAAAACATCTTTCAGTGTAATGGGGTTTAGGCTCAAGCCTGGGCCGTGCACATGAAAAAGCAGTGTGCTGCTATCTAAGTGAACTATCTTGCTGGCTCAGTGGCATCATAAATATATGACAACAGTTGCCTGGAAAGTCTCAATAGTAATTGTTACTGGATAAGGGATGCAGTCAGTTGATTATCAAAGGTCCTTCTGAAGACCAGCACCCATCCTCTGTTTGTCAAGATGGGCCCTTATTAAAATGGGGTTTGATTTATATGGTTATCTTTAAAATGTACATGTATGTTTTATCTTTTTTTCCTGTAAGTGTATGTTATAATAAGTGAAAGTAGCAATACACTGGAGTTATCAAAATTACCAAGTATTTAACAGTTTAAACAGTGATATGCCTTCAGAAAAAGAAAAAAAATGACTGTACTGAAATCTGAGCTTGAGGAGAAGGTCTGCATTTCATTATTTGGCCACTCAAGTCCCAATTCTGTTGTCTTTGGCAGTAAGATCTATCTCAAGGACAGGAAGTATAGCAGTTGGTCACATGGACTGCTTAGCTGGAGGATAAAATGTGGTAGCTGTATCTGTCCCAAGAGCAAGGCCAAGATGGGCTCAGGTCTGAGGCTTCTCCACAGAAATGCTGGCCACCTTCTGTCTAGCCAGAGACCCTCTTACTTAGGTTGATAATTCCTGAGGAATAGCCCTACCCAACCTTACTGTGAGCACTCGGCTGTGATTAGGGGAGAAATCTTGCACAACTTTCATGTTTTAAACCATGTTTTCTTTTTATTTTTTTTAATTTATAAAAAGGAGACATTAGCAAAACCATAGGATAAGAGGGGTACAACTCCACACAGTTCTTACCACCAGAACTCTGTATCCCATCCCCTCCCCTGATAGCTTTCCTATTCTTTAACCCTCTGGGAGTATGGACCCAAGGTCATTGTGGGATGCAGAAAGTGGAAGCTATGGCTTCTGTAATTGCTTCCCCACTGAACATGGGCGTTGACAGGTCGATCCATACTCCCAGCCTGCCTCTCTCTTTCCCTAGCGGGGCGTGGCTCTGGGGAAGCAGAGTTCCATGTTTTCTTTTAAATTACTTTGTGAAGGAAATAATGATTGACAAGACAGTTGCTGCTACATGGGTTTAGTTTCTTATCTCTGTGTTAGGTGCCAGCACACACCACACCCACCACCACTTTAAGTCCTCCCCACCATTATGCACTGGGTCCTTATCAACCACTAAACCCCTCCTGCCCCGCCTGCCTCAAGTCCTTGACCCTGCTACAACAGACCATGCCTAGTCCAAGTTTCCCCCTGATAAACCATGTTTTATAGCCAAGAAGATGTAGTCAGACATTTTATTTGGCATTGTATATTATGAAAACCATAAGCATCCTTCAACTTCAAAATTATAAATTATCCCTGCTTCTAAGCTGTACACACACACATTCTTTCCAGACCCTGACATATCCTCTGTGTGTGTGTAGGGTGTTGTATGCCCTTTCTTGTGTTGTTTTCCCCTGTACCCACCATGGGTTAAAAATAAATCTCCTTGCTGCTACCGCCAGAAACAAATATTTATAGAATGTTTTCAATAAGCCAGAAATAATAGCAGCTGACGTCTTTACAGCACTTGCTATGTGCCAGTCATTTTCAAAGCTCTTGGCATATCTTGATTAATACAGTCTTTGCAGTGGCCCTATGAGTCAGGTGCCCTGAGACACAGAGAAACAGATTGCCTTCTCCAAAGTCACACAGCTAATAAGTGGTAGGCTTGGGATTCCAACTCTGGAAGTCTCCACCTTGTGGTCCCAGTGTTCAGTATTCCACTGTTCTGTCTCAGGTAATACACTTTTTAAACATTTCTTTATTGAGGGATTTATTTATTTATTTATTCCCTTTTGTTGCCCTTGTTGTTTTATTGTTGTAGTTATTGATGTCATTGGATAGGACAGAGAGAAATGGAGAGAGGGGGGGGGAGATAGAGATGGGGAGAGAAAGACACCTGCAGACTTGCTTCACCACCTGTGAAGCGACTCCCCTGCTGGTGGGGAGCCAGGGGCTCGAACCGAGATCCTTGTGCCAGTTCTTATGTTTTGTGCTGCCTGTGCTTACTCAGCTGTGCTACCACCCAACTCCGGAGGGATTAATGTTTTACAGTCAACAGTAAATATAGTAGTTTGTACATGCATAACACTAACAACATTATTTATCTGTGACAGTTGCACACACATGCACACACCTGCTCCTGCCCTATTTTATTATATATATATGTATATATATGTACGTATGTACATATATACGTACATATATACATATATACATATCCAGAGCACTGCTCGCTGTGGCTTATGGTGGTGCGGGGATTGAACCTGGGACTGTGGAGCCTCAGGCATGAGAGTCTCTTTGCCCTGCCTCTTTTTTTTTAATTTTTAAAAAATTTTTTTATTTAACAAAGGATTAATTAACAAAACCGTAGGGTAGGAGGGGTACAACTCCACACAATTCCCACCACCCAATCTCCATATCCCACCCCCTCCCCTGATAGCTTTCCCATTCTCTATCCCTCTGGGAGCATGGACCCAGGGTCATTGTGGGTTGCAGAAGGTAGAAGATCTGGCTTCTGTAATTGCTTCCCCGCTGAACATGGGCGTTGACTGGTCGGTCCATACTCCCAGTCTGCCTCTCTCTTTCCCTAGTAGGGTGTGTCTCTGGGGAAGCTGAGCTCCAGGACACATTGGTGGGGTCTTCAATCCAGGGAAGCCTTGCCAGCATCCTGATGGCATCTGGAACCTGGTGACTGAAAAGAGAGTTAACATACGAAGCCAAACAAATTGTTGAGCAATCATGGACCCAAAGCTTGGAATAGTGGAGAGGAAGTGTTAGGGGGGTACTCACTGCAAACTCTAGTGTACTTCTGCTTTCAGGTATATATTTTGCAGTAGTTTATGGATACGTGTGAACATATGCTCTCTCTCACAGAAACTGGTGTATATCTAGGTTTTGGGACTTTGTTAGAAAGTGAACCACCTGAGATGAAATTAGAGTATACTATGAAAGGAAAGGTCTCACCCAGGTAATGAAGCTGAAGGGTTGTCATTCCACACCTGAAGTCTCTGGACACAGTCTGAAGTGAAGCATGTTGAGGTGGCAATCGTTGCGTTGGTTAGGTTGTGATCGGTGGATGCAATATTATTTGATATGGATTGGGAGAGGCATACGGGAAAGTGGGCCCTATCCAAGGGTTCCAGGACTGAGGGAAGTAGGGGCTCTATAGTGGAGATGTGAGGTTCCTGCTGTCTTAGGGTTCAAAAAGACAATTGATAGTTAATGTTATCATCACATTATTTGGTAATTGGGTTAACTTTGAAAAGTCCTTTTGTTATGGTTTGCTGTACAGTACCCAGTATCTTGTATATCGCCCTGCCTCATTTTAAAGATATGCATTCTGAAGCTGGGGATTCCTTGCATACAGGATTGAGCAGCAGAGGGAGCCATGAAAGTGAGTAGAAGATGAGGCTGAAGAAGATCTTGATTGCTAGTCGCCCCTGACTTCTTCACTTTCCACTCATATCAAACCCTCACCCCAAATGAACAGTCCTCTCTATAGCCCCCAGCCCTAGGGTGAGTGTCTCGTGCAACAGGAGGAAAGAGCAGATCTTAGAATGAGAGCCCAGGCAAGCAAGCCTGTTCATGTACTGCTAATTACTTAAACATCATGGGAAGGAGATTGTCTTATTATGGGCTTTTTGTGGGAAAGCTTTTCATACAATGCTGGCTGACTCTTGAGCCTTAAAGTAAACAACTACATCATCCTGCACAGAGTCAGGAAAAAGGAAACTGTAAGAAAATATCAAACTCATTTCTCTCTCTCTCTCTCTCTCTCTCTCTCTCTCCACAAGTGGAAGAAATGATGTTTGGGACTATTTGGGGGGTCTTTACAACAGAAGACTCCATGAATAATGACCCTCTTTTCCTATCTGGCACCTTTATTTAAATGTTTCCCACATTATGCTTGATTTCTTCTCAGTATCCTCTCTGTGATGTAAGGAGGAAAGTTCACCCACAAAACATGGCTGGAAGATTCAGTAGACCCATGTGAAGGTGACTTCCCATCAAAGAGTGGTTAAAAAAAAAAAGCTTCCCTTGTAAAATGACAGGGCAGAGGGGCAGTAACCCGAGATGACTGTTCTTTGTAGTCCACATATCCTGGGGGTGGCACATGCACCTTCTTTCCCCATAGGCTGAGAACACAGACAGTGAGCTAGCAAATCTCCACATGGAAAGGATGGAACCAGGAAGTTTCCAGATAAGGGTTCACTCTGGGACACAACATATTTACTGAAAAACAAGCTGATTTTCTCACCCCAATAGTGAACTTCCTCCTCCTATGCCTGCATCCTTGAAACCCACAATAGGACACCCTGGAGGGCTTTCCTGGTTGCCAGTCAGACTTCCGCTTTTCTATCTCCCAGAACCTCTGGGGTACAGTGGAGGGCTGGTGTGCAGGGCGGGGGGGGGGGGGGGGGGGCGGTGACTGAAAGGGCAGAAGAAGATCAAAATCACCCGAGGGCTTTCTGCCCCTGCACCAAACCTGCAGGTGCTGAAGTGCTGTTCCTTCTCTCCCACCAGTGTCATTTCTGAAAAGTGATTGCATCACTCAGACATGATATGGGGATATATAGGATGCAAAAATGCCACTGCTAGGTCTGCTGAAATCCATGCCTCCTTGGGCTTGGCTGTAGTAATGCCCATCTGTAGCAAACTTGAGTTCCCCAGCAAAAAGGAATTACTTAAATGATTTTACCTTTCTCTCCCTTCCCGCCTACCACATGTTTCTCATGGCCCTGCAAGATATGGGATAGTCCCAGAAACTCTTATTGAAGGTACTTACACATATTGTTAGCCTGCCCCCACAAACTCTAGGATACATACTGTGCTTGTCATCTATAGCAGGCAGGGGAGGTTTCTTCTCCTTGGAAATAATTGCTTTTGGGATAGATTTCCTTTCATGATAGCTGTGTGAGAGTTGTGACTTCTTTGAGATGTGTCTCTTGCACTCATTCTGTGTACATCATTCATTACTTTTAGGGCATCCTATTTTCAGACAGCTTCCTTGAGAGCGACACAACAAGATTCCATGAGTAGGATGAATATTTAAATGGACTTTCCTTAAATACTCGGGAAGTCATGGGAGCAGGAGAGTATGGTTGGATAGCCATTTTGACATTTATTTGAAATGAATCACTCATGAAGTGAATTTTATAGATACAGCCCCAGAGCCTACCCACTTCTGTCACCCTATTCTGAGAGACTGGGCACTACCCCATGGCCTGTAAAATGTCCTTCAGTAGATCTCAGACTGCCTGGATCAGACTCACCGCCTACACTCTGAGCACTGCCCTGCAGATCCCCGCCTTGCCTATCTCCTGTGCCTACGGTGACACAGCCCCGTGATTAAGGTCTTCTGCTGCTCTTCTTCCATCCTACCTCAGAATCCTTCAGTTCCTCTGAATCTCTGTGGGTTTATTAATGACCCTTTTTATACTGTACTACAGGCCACACTACTAGATTTTACATCTTAGCTCTCCAGATCATTCAAAAGCCAACACACTCTTTGTTGCCGTGTGTCTGTGTGTGTGCACACTTACAAAAACCCACTAACTAGAGAACATGTTGAATAAATGCATCCAGTAACAGTGATGGCAGTGAAAGCTAGCCTGATTACCCCCAACAGGAACCATTTCAGGGATTACAAATCACCCAATTTAACAGCACATGTCTTCCCACTAGCCCGTCTGTCTTTCTGTCACTCTGGAACAGTTTTTTGTGACTCTGGAACCATGAGGCCTCACAGCTCCTACTAAGTGAATGCACTCAGCATAAGAAAGAATCCCAGCTTTTCTTGAACTCACCCTCACCATAGATTAAGCTCATCTCAGAGTTTCTTGGGGCAGGCATTTTAAATTTTGTTTGAGAAAGATATATAGTTTTCAGAGACCAATAGTTTTATCTTTTTTTTTTAAACTTCCAATAGACACTACGAGTACCCATGAGCTTTGCTTTTTTCCAACATGAACCAGAGGAGTCATGCTCCATTTACAGGCTGCCATGGGAATTCAGTTAAGAACACAGATGGCTCTTAGCAGGACAGCTGGCGTGCATGCAACTTTTATGGTGATGCTGGTGAGGTTGGAGCCTTGTGCCAACATTTTTATTCAAATAGAAGGGCTGAGAAATACCACAGGACCAGACCTCCCCTTCGTGCCATGGCACTTCTTATCTGGTGTTGGGGTTCAAGCCTGGACTGCAAATCACATGCCCTACATGTGAGCTAGCTCTCACCTGATATGCGCAACTTTTAAACTGCTTGTTAAAGTCCTTTGCATGTCACCATGGTCTTCACAGAACCTATGAGGTTGGCAGGGTAGTGCATGTTTTCCTTGACAGATGAGGAGAAAAGCCCGTGTCAGTGAGGGGCCTTGCTCATTGGCCCATGAACTAGGTAGGTCTGGAGCTGAGATCCTCTGATGCCCGCTCCTGTGCACCTCTTCCCAGCAAGGTTGCTCTTGGAAGTGGCAGTGGGGAGAACAAGGAATCTTTCCTCTACGGAATAAATGGCAGCATTTAGCTTCTGGCTCAAAAAATACTACCCATCTCTTTTAAAAATGGGCATGAGTTTTCTGGCAGGACTTGCCCCCATTCTGGTCAGACTACCTTTTCAACCCCAACCTTCTGGAACCTTCCTCCCTACTTTTACTTGCCTCCAGTAAGGATTTATTAAAGGTTACCATCTATTTTCCTTGCATCCCAGTTATCCCAGAAAGTTCCAGGATGATTTGAGAGTTTTTATTGGCTAGATTGACAAATACCCAGGCAGTGAGGCTATGTTGATGCTCAGAGCCAGATTGGCTAAGCACACAGTGATTTATGAAAAACCCTGTAACCCTAGAACTCCTAATCAGGAAGCTGTGAGAAAGGGTTGAAGTATTCTAATCTTCTCCATAATTTTCTCATTAAGAACAACTTTAATTAGTCATGGGTAAAGTTTCTCTTGCAAGGTGTGTACTTTGGGGGATATTCATGTGATTTCATGCTTCCCAGCCAAAACTTCCACATCTGTGGTCTGCCAGTGTTTTCGGCTGTGAGAAAGGAGTGTTTTGCCAAGAATTCATCATGTACTGGAAACAGGAAAGTATGGAAAATGAAGTAGCTATCACCAGTGCAGCTTCTAAAGGTCAAGGCTTCATTTATAGAACTGGAGCCATCCAGTTAGAGGAGAAAGGCCATTCTCATCAGTAATTGGTGTGGAGGTATAAGACATGGATCAGATGGCATCCAGTCATGATGCAATCACAGGAAGTCAACATGGAGTATTTGCAAAGACCAGTCATTGCTGGGAGGATTACAGAAGAGAAATGCTGAACCAAACCCGAGTTATAGACTCAGGGATATCATTTTCATAGATAGCAGTGACTGTCTGAGCATTAGGGTCCGAGAGAGGGGTCAGGTTGATTGCATGCCTTGTCTTTTTCACAATTCATGCTGGTGGTGGGAAGTTACATCAAAGGAGGATGTCCCCTCAGCCTTCACATCAGGGTTCTATTCACAGTTGGTCTCCAGATCTGAATCACCCCCGGACACAGAACTTGCTGAAGAAGTTACTGCTTGCATTTTGCTTATGGCAGAGTTCTCAGTTGCAGTGCTCTTTACCTCTTGGAAGGAACTAGTTGAATGACAATATATAGTTTCAATGCTAGAGGCACAGATTCCATGGAGCTTGGGATTTGAATTTTTTAAATTTATTTTATTTGTAATTTTATTCATTTATTTCTTTTTACCAGGGCACTACTTAGTTCTGGTTTATGGTGGTGTGAAGGGTTGAACCTGGGACTTTGGAACCTCAGGCATGAGAGTCTGTTTGCATAACCATAATGCTATCTACCACCACCAGGATTTGTATTTTTTTAAATGCAAGATACTTGCTGACTACGCTTTGAGAAACAGTGTCTGTTAGTGGCAGAACTATGAGAACTAGCTCTAAAATCACTCAAGTGGCTGCCCTAGATATTGTCCTAGGCCCACCAGGGTCTGCCTAAGATTTGTATGCTGTGTTCTTAGGATGCCTGTGCATGAAATGGAGGGGACATTTCAGAACTTGACAGAATCAAGTGGTGGAGTTTTGGACAGGTTCCAAGAGGAATAGAAATTCATGCCCACTGAACATCAAGGCCTGGGGCTCCACTGAGCTTACAAGGATGGAGGCTAAGGCCGGGTGGCAGCACACCTGGTTGAGCACACATGTTACAGTGTGCAAAGACTCAGGTTCAAGCCCCTGGTCCCCACCTACAGGAGGAAGGCTTTGCGAGTAGTGAAGCAGGGCTGCAAGTGTCTCTCTGTCTCTCTCCCTCTTGATTTCTAGCTGTCTCTATTAAATAAAGATAATAAAAAATAATTTGGAAAAAAAAAGGATGGAAGCTTTGTGCTAACCACTCAGAAAGACTGCTTTTCTGATGAGGGGTTACCAGTGCAATGGCAGCCTTGAGCTTAATGCTACACTTGTCAGAAAGTAAATGTTTGTTTAACCAGAATTGTATGCCAAGCCTTGCTCAGCTCACCATCAGAATTCAAGGACTTATCCCAGATCATGCCAGGCTGGAGGGGACATGCACAATATTTATCATATGTAGATGACAAGTATACACACATATATAAACAAATGCATAAAATATATAGTCTCACTATCTGCTAGGCACAAGAGTAATAGAGAGATTCATTCAGCCAGTCAGAACCTACTCCATGTGTCTGCTACATGCAGGGCACTGCCTTAAGATTTGGGGATTCAGGAGTAAACAGAACAGAAAATTCCTGCCCTCAGAGAGCTTACCTAGAACTGGGGGAAGAAGGGCAGTAACCTATTTAAAAGTTCTTGATGTCCAGTGATAAGATGAGACCAACAAAACAAGATGAAGTGGAGGTAGAGTTTTGGGATTGCGAAGGGATGTTTGGTTGTTGGAATCTAGGGTCATTTCAGAATGCTTTCAGTTAAACTATAGTAAATAGGGCCAGTGAGGAAGAGTGAATCCATTTACCTCAGGGTGGTGTGTCCAGACACAGGGTGCAGTGGTACAAAGGCCAAGGGGCAGGGTTGTGCCTGAAATTTCTGAGGAATGATGAGGAGACCAGCTTGGCTGGAACAAAGTAAGCTAAGGGGAAGATGGCAGAAGATGGATCAGAGATATCAAACATTCACCTGGCTGTGCCAGGAAAGATTCAAACATAAAACCAGATGTAGCAGGGGTATATTAAGCACATGATAAGGGTTTTAAAACACTCAGAAGAAAATAACATCCTCTTTGGATAGAGAGTAGTGAAGAAGGACTGTGAGGTCTTAGACTTGGGGCTGAGGAGGTAGCTTTGTAGCCTTGCCTGTTTGAGGCTCTGGGTTCAACCCCTAGCTCCACATGAGAGCAACAAAGAAAAAAATAGGGAGTACTTTTTTTGGTCTCTCTCTCTCTCTCTCTCCCTCCCTCCCTCCCTCCCTCCCTCTCTCCCTCCCTCCCTCCCTCCCTCCCCATGCCCCCTCCCCACACACACCATAAAAACAAAGTATTAATTAACAGAAGAGGAAGGAGAGGGCAGTCAGATGTGGCAGGTGTTTCTAGCAGGAAAAGGATGAGGGATTTGTATACAGACCTAGTGGGAGATAAACCTGAGCACAGAGGTGGGACTGTGTTTAGAAGGACCGTGATGCCAGGTGAAAAATTGTGGAAAATCAATGGGACCCAACTGTTTCACATCCCATTCCACCAGGCAGCAAGCTTGAGCCAGGCTGGTGGAGTTGCCCACTGTTGAAGACTTCCCACAGTCTGCCTAGGCCCATCACCCTGCATCTGGTTCACCCCTCCACTGCTGACTCAGATTTTTCTGCATCTCATCCAGTGATGACTATCACTGCCAGGGACACAAACCAAGACCGCTTGCAGCTATAGACAAATCTCTGAGGTCTGTATGAATTCTCTGCCACTCTTCCTGGAACTATTGGAATCCCAACAGCAGGAGGTAGGCAGCTATTCTTATGAGAAGAATGGTTTTGTTTTGGACACTTAAAAGGTAGGCAAGAGCTGAAGATAAAGATGCCCTTCTCTAAGTCAGGCTTATCCGCAAGCTGTGTGATGCGGTTACCTATGTGTGAGGACAGCAGTGAGGCATCACTGGCATATGACATGGCACAATGAAGGTCTGCTCACTAATGCTTTTGGGTTTGGAGATGCATTGATACATAATACATTCTGAAGGAGTTCAGCTGTCCCTCAGGATATATTTACATCTTTAGGTTGTTAACAGTAAGGCTGCATATTGTTTTACTTGCCTTTTATTTTTCTTCTTTTTTTGCCATTTTTTTAAAGAAAGAGACAAATACCCAAGCAATTATTCAGCCTAGTAATAATACTTTGGAAGGAAACAACTGCATCACCCAAACCTTACTTCTGTGGGCAGGATGTTGTGGAGTTAGTGTTCCTGCTCAGGTCTTCTTCAACCTACAGAAATGGGTATGCGTTAGAGTCGAACTGTAGAGAATGTTCAGAGACCAACAGGAATTGAACAGAATATCTTCAAGATGGCAGCCTTGTAAGAAGAAAGAAGAAAACATTCACCAACTTCAAAGCTCAACTACAATGTGACCTCTATTTTAGGTGCAGGTCTGCTTTGAGCAAATCAGTGAAGCTTCTTAAAGCTTTGCTTTCTCATCTCAAAACAAAACAAAACAAAAAAATTAATGGGGTAGCTACTAACTAGTACTCTGTTGGTGATCATTTTTCCAATAAAAAAGTGTGTCGAATCAGTATGTTGCACACCTTAAATTTATACAATGAGAATATATCAGTTAAATCTCAGTAAGGCTGGGGGTGGGTGGTGGGAATTGGGTGATAATGGCCATCTTTTAAAACTAGCTCAGGATGTGGTATATATATATATATATATATATATATATATATATATCCAGCACAGTAACTTGATCTTCCCAGTTTTATACTTTCCTGTCCAGCATCTAGCTAGGTATCAAGTAGAGTAGTTGGGTATAGTCTTGACTGGCTGCATATCTTCCCTCTATATTTATCTTCTTTATAAGTCAATTGTATTCTTGTATTATTTTGTGAAAGAAATTCAAGAGACTGCATAGCATTTAAAATTCTTTGGAAAAAAGAGACATGTCAGCAACAAAGGCCAAATTATTGACGTTCCCAAAGTAACAAATGCTGGATTTTGGCAGAGTGAAATGGGGAATTTCTGAGTGTGATATTTGAATAAAAAAATCTAAACTGTGTGTGTGTGCAGGGGGGAGAAGTTTCCCCAGATCTTATCATTGTACAATGAAGAGTTGTATAAAAACTGTTTGTCCCCACTGCATGTTTACTTACCAGTGGGCAGGATATGTTGCAGGCCAAAAGTTCAGACTACTGTTAGCTCCCAACTGTTGTGTGAACTTAAAATGAACTGGTGTCAGAAACTGCTGAGAAAATTTCTGACCCACAAATGCTCCTGCCTCCCAGATATTCCCCAGTACTTGCTATAATGTTGACTATCTGCAACGATGAAGCAAAAGTATGGGTGTATTAACTGTCTCCCAAGTACACACACTCCTACAGATAGACACTCTTCTCCCAGAGAATTCCTTATGAGTAGCATTCTTGTTTCCATTACATCAAGTTTCTAGGCATAGCCATATTTATAATGACAAATAGAGCTCCTCTATCAACTACAAATAATGGACTAGCAGAAGTAAATGATTTACTCTGACTTTTTTTTAGGGTTCTGTTTTACTTGGATTTTTGTACTTTTTGCTTTAGCAACTATGCATATCTTTAATCTGGGAACCAGCTTTTACTAATCAACCTTTGAAGTACCAGCTTAGTTTCTAGTCTAGCATGCATTCATAAAATGTTCTCAAGTGCAATTTATCTGGTTCCTAGGACATCATATCTAATTTTAAAATAGTTTGTTTTGGTAGTAAGAATAGGACCTGAATTTAAACTCAACCTCTGTTTTTTCCCTTCCCCCACCCCTATTTTATTGAATAGGACAGAGAGAAATTGAGAGGGAAGGGGGAGATAGGAAGGAAGAAAGACACCTGCAGACCTGCTTTGCAGTTTGTGAAGTCTCTCCTCTGTAGACGGGGAGTGGAAACTCAAACCCAGATCCTTACTTGGGTTCTGTCACTTGGTACTATGTGTGCTTAACCAGGCCGGCCCCCACACTCCACCTCTGTTTTAATGAGCTGTGTGGTTTTGGTTGAGCTACTTAAATTCTCCACACTTCTGTTTTTCCATCTGCAAGATAAGCATCATTAGCAGCAAAATTGGAGGATTATATAAGTGAACATAATCTAGAAAGCCGTGTGGCACACACACTTTAGTAAGACTTTCGTAAGTATTCTCTTCCAGCTTCCTCGTCCTTGACTTCCTCTTTCCCACCTAGTTTCCCGGTTGCCACTCACCATCTTTCTGTGGAACATTTGGTCCAGGGAAGGCTGGATACCAGCTTTCAGTTCTGCTGTTATTTTTCTTTTCATAATGATGTCTGAGTGTTAGGGCTTTACGTCCCCACACTGAAGTCTCAAAAAGTTGTTGTTAAGAAAACTTCAGCATAGGTTGCCCTTTTCATAATGATGTCTGAGTGTTAGGGCTTTACGTCCCCACACTGAAGTCTCAAAAAGTTGTTGTTAAGCAAACTTCAGCATAGGTTGCCCCTTTGTCTTTACTGGCTGTACTTCTCTAACTGCATCATTGCTTGCAAGTCCAACACAGTTCTACCTACCTTGCCACCTGGGCTACCGTATCAATTCATGTCATAAAAGCAAGCAGAAATACACTTTGCTCCTTGAGTGTGTCTTTGGATTATCTCAGCCTGTCTTTTCAGAAGCCTGTTCTGGCCAATGTCTTATAAGATAACTTTTTCCTCTTATTTAACACTTAGGAACAGTCAAGGGTGGCTGACTGTATTGGCATCAGGCAGAGACCCATAATGAGGCCCCCTCACTAGACTAGGTCTCTACTTGCTGGTCCCCTCGATGACTCATGTTTGCCACTAATCCACAAAGAGGATGTTTAGGGCTCCACCCATCACCATTTGCTCTCCTGGGGGTTATTAGTGGGGTTCCATGGTTTATTCATCCTCTCCTTGAATTGATTATGATCCTGTTTCTGGACAGGCTATTGGCAGGCCTGTGCTATTTCACAGGTTGTCATTTTACTGAAGGTAGAGCATTTGGGTTGAACTAATAGCTCTGAAAAAGTATGACCACGGAAGGTTTTATATTATGTGCAAGTTTATATTCCCAGGGAATCTTAACTAAATTGAATTGAACCTGGTGTCAGAGGTGAGTAGGATTGTAGGTGCTAGAGCTAGGGACATTCCATGTATGTAAGGAGATAGTTGGTAAGCAAGGACTATCGAGGGTGAGTAGTAATTAGACTGAGATTTAGTAGTATACCCGAGTAATTGGAGGAGGACCCCAAAGAATGGAGCCTGGAGAGTGTTCTCAGATTACTTCTAGGTATACTTAGTACCAAATATGGTGAAATATTCCCACACACCTCCTTTTTTTGTTGTTTAATTTTTTATTAGTGATTGACAAAATTGTAAGATAACAGGGATACAGTTCCATATAGTTTCCACCACCAGAGTTCCATGTCCCATCCCTCCATTGGAAGTGTCCCTATTTTTTTTTTTGCCTCCAGGGTTACTGCTGGGGCTCAGTGCCTGCACTGCAAATCCACTGCTCCTGGAGGCCATTCTCCCCCCTTTTGTTGTCCTTGCTTCGTCATTGTTGTGGTTATTATTATTTTTGTTATTGATGTTGTTGATGGATAGGACAGAGAGAAATGGAGAAAGGAGGGGGAGATGGGGGGAGAAAGACACCTGCAGACCTGCTTCACCACTTGTGAAGCAACCCCCCCCTGCAGGTGGGGAGCTGGGGGCTTGAACTGGGATTCTTAAGCTGATCCTTGCTCTTGGCACCATATGTGCTTAACCTGCTGTGCTTACCGCCTGACCCCCTTGACCTTATTCTTTATCTCTCTGGGAATATAGACCAATATTCTTTATGGGGTACAAAAAGTGGAAGGTCTGGATTCTGTGATTGCTTCTCCACTGGACATGGACGTTGGCAGGTTGTTTCATATCCCCAGTCTGTTTCTATCTTTCCCTAGTGGGGTAGAAATCTGGAGAGGTGAGACTTCAGGACACATTGCTGAAGTCATCTGCCCAGGGAAGTCTGGATGAAATCATAATAGCATCTGAAACTTGGCAATTGAAAAGCAGTAAGATATAAACCAGGACAATTGTTTAATAAACAGAAACCCAAAGGTTTGAATAGAGCAGATGAAATTAGGGGTCTTCGTTTGGGAAGAAGCTAGGAAGTCTATTTTAGGTATGTTCCAAGGGGCCCATGACTTCAGTAATTTTTGCCTAAGCCTGATACTAACATACAGACTAAAAGACTAACAAAGACGAAAAGTATTGTCTGGGAAAATGGTGTCAGAGTTGAGAATAGGGCTAGAAAGCTGGACCATGGACTGTGAGCTCAGACTGACAGGGATGCAGAGCTTACACAGGCTCCTGTGCTAAATATGAATAGATATGGGCCCTAGGTCAGATCGATAGGGTTTCTAGTTCATTGTCTTTATATACTTTCCTCATATTTGGGAGCTACTCTCTGCCCTTAGTCCAGCTTTCTAGCCCTATTCTCAACTCACCACTCCTTTCATATACATTGCTGGCAATCTTAAGATAGCAGAATTTATCTCTAGGTCTTTTAACTAGAGTCTAGAATGCTAGCGTAAACCTAGAGAAAATAGGGTGCAGGGGCCAGTGAAAGAGTTCTGTGTATGACACCAAATAAACAATTGTGGGCTAAGAACAATTGGGGTGAGCAATGCTAAAGACTTACTGAAACTTAACTGCCCCTACTTTCCTTGGATTCATCACACTAAAAATGGGCTTATTTCCTGAATGCTTACAAACTGACTCATCTCAATTTTAAATGCAGTTTAGACATCACCCTATATCTAAGCTACAGTAAGAGTCTCCCTATATACTGGGAATAAGAGCCTCCAAGTTAGTTAGGATACTGTTTATATTTTTGTTTTCAAAATAAATCCTCAATTTATCCATAATACTTTAACTTTTTAAAAATTTATTTCTTTATTGGGGAATTAATGTTTTACATTCAACAGTAAATACAATAGTTTGTACATGCATAACATTCCCCAGTTTCCCATTTAACAATACAACCCCCACTAGGTCATCTATCATCCTTCATGGACCTGTATTCTCCCCACCCACCCACCCCAGAGTCTTTTACTTGGGTGCAACTTTAACTTTTTGAGATTAATTTCTGTCTGTGAGTAAGTGACATGAGGCATTCATTTCATAGGTAGGTTTGTGTTCTACAGGCCTTTAGGTTCACAGAAGGGACACCATCTCAAGTGTCTGTCATACTGGTACCAGTAATTAAGCCATAGGACTTCAACAAACATAACCCTTGATTGAGACTATTGGACACACCCATATGCTCTATAAGAATTTTAACCTGGGTATTAAAGCAAAACATATGCTTTTACAGTTACTTCATTAGTCTCTTTCCTTCTGTCATTGCCTGATTATATACACTTGTCAAAACATACTCCCCCCTTGGGAATACAGTGAATTTTAAAAGAGAGAAAAAATGTGAACATTTCTTCCTGGGCCTGCCTAACTCAAGTCATATCCATGTTTGTTTCTAGAAGCAAGGCAAGAAGATATACAATGCAGACAAGTGAAGCATTTGCAGGGACGATGTATGCTGAATGGTCTTAGGCTTCACAAGTCCTGACCTGACCAAACATGAATGACTTTGTTGGTTTACTAACTCACTACCAAGTCACAAATAATGCCTATTTTTGCTTAACATGAAATGAAGAACCCAGTATTAGCATGTTTCCTTGTAAATACCTTTCTATATGCATCATGGCCATGTACAGATCAGTTTATATTACATTGTTTAGTTAGATTTAAAATTCGTTGTGATTGAGGAATTTGCTCTCAACTATATTGATACCTGCAATTTCTACACTAAAGACATGGTATGAACTTTTCTCTGCTTGATTTTTTTCCCCACACACACACTTTTTTTTATTGGGAGGTGGAGTAATGGTTTACAGTAAATATAGTTGTTGGTACATGTGTAAAATTTCTCAGTTTTTCTGCAAAAAGCCCCTAGCCCCCACCTTCAGGGGAGAAGCTTCACCAACAGTGAAGCAGTGCTGCAGGTGTCTTTCTCTCTCTCTCTCTCTCTCTCTACCTTTCTAACTCCCCCATCAATTTCTCTCTATCCAATCAAATAAACAAATGAGAAAGGGTTTGGGGAGGAATAAAAACAATGACTACCAGGAGCAGTGGATTTATTATGTAGACACCAAGCCCTAGTGATAACCGTGGTGGTGGTGTGTGTATAAACCAAACAAGTATTGCATCTTTATCACAGGTTGTAATGTAATGTGGTGTCACAGTTCCCTATTTTTCTTTTGTGTTGTATTTTTTAATTTTTTTTCTTTTAATTTTATTTATTTCTAACAGGGAGGGCAGACTCTTGGTCTACATTACTTCACCATTCCCAGATTTTTTTTTTTTTAACAGAAGATGGAAGACAGCAACAAAGAAGGAGAAAAAGGTAGAGATAAGGGGAAGACACTTACAGCACTGCTCCATAGCTCAGGAAACACCCCATACCCTTGCAAATGGGGACCAGGGACTTGAACTCAGGTCTTCACACATGATATGTGTGTTGTACTTGGTGAACCACTACCTTTTATTCCTTTTGTTGTCCTTTTTTGTAATATCTAAATTATAGCTGAACTTCAAATACTGACTACTGGGGAAACAGTCACTATTAGACTTTTTGAAAATATTGATAGATTAATATGAAAAGTAAAAGTCAAAATTAAGGAATCTTCTGCTAGTTTGTACAAATGTGAATTTCATTGCTTCCATAGCTAAGAAGGGTGGCACCTTGCATGGATGGCCTACATTTGTCTCTGGGAGTTCCTTCTTGCTCAATGCCCCAGTCCCCCCAAATAATACTATCCCTTTTTATTCTTATAGAGGTGAGAAAAGAGTTTTCCCTGTTTGTTTTCTTACTGCCTGTATCAATTGGAGAGTTTCAAAAGGAACATTGGTAAGAAGGGACAACAAGCAAAAGTAAATAGGTGAGGTTAGAGTCCAAGAGTCTATTCCCAGATTGCATAAGGTCTAGCCACAGAGTAGACTGTCCAGCCAGCTGAAAGAGCTGTGTGTACCAGCTGCAGTTCTTTTTCTTTGCCTCTGAAGAACAGAGTCAGCATCCCCTTTAAAGTCCATGGTATAGCCCTCCTTGGTCCTTCTATTTAATTTCAACCATTGACTTGAGCCCTGAGCAATATAACTAATGGAGTGGGGATGGCCCCAGACCTTACCTATGCGAGTCTTCTATGCATCTTGTGAAATGCCTAAGGACAAGGCAGGGACCCATCTCCAGCTGTAGGGGAGCTTCTCTTAGTCCTCCTAAATTAATGATATGACTCTTCCAGCATGATGATAGGCTTTTTTTTTTTTGCCTCCAGGGTTATCGCTGGGCCTCTGTGCCTGCACTATGAATCCACTGCTCCTGGAGGCTATTTGTTCCCTTTGCTGCCCTTGATGTTTATCATTGTTGTTAGTATTATTGTTGTTGTTGCTATCATTGTTATTGGATAGGGCAGAGAAATCGAGAAAGGATGGGATGTCAGAGAGGGGAAGAGAAAGATAGACACCTGCAGACCTGCTTCACTGATTGTGAAACAACGCCCCTGCAGGTGGGGAGCTGGGGACTCAAACTGTGATCCTTACTCCTGTCCTTGTGCTTTGCGCCATGTGCACTTAACCCATGCTACCACCCAGCCCCCACTATAGCCTTCTTCATGAACATCCCTATTAACCAACACTGCCCTAATCAGCATTTTGGTTTTCAGAGATCTCTGTACCCACACTATTGCTTTTTTGTGTAACATTTGTAATAGGAGAACATAGTATAAAGCTTTAGAAACTGCATTGGCCTCTCTAACACCTGCCTCTTCAAGCCCTTCTACAATGTGGGGATTTCCTGTTTGTTTTATAAAGCCTTTCTAAATTCACTAGGTGACTCCCCATCCAAATTAAACATTTGAAGTGGGAAAACTTTCTGGGCCCTTCAAAACATAGTTTTAAAAAGATGTTCTGTATGCATGGGATTATTACTAGTCTTTGTGCCAAAGTTGTGTGAAATAAAAGTTTCAGATCTGTACTTCTGCTGACCCAAAGCTTTCTTTCATCATAGTTAGGAACTTAATCTGTTCTAGGACCATTGCCATATCTTATCACTCCAATTATAGCCCCCCAATATGAAAAATATGTTATATAACTCAGAGCTTGTTTGGACTTCTTATAGACATGTTTATGTGTCAGGGAAAACAATTTCTAGTTCAACAGTGGAGGATAAGAGTCATATAGTCATACAAGGTAACTTTCAGTTTGTTTTTAGTAACATTAGAAATGTCCACACCTCTCTCTCTCTCTCTCTCTCTCTCTCTCTCTCTCTCATGTGGCTTCCTGGGCCGGTGGGGGGGGTAGGAGGTGGGGGGGTGGGGGGATGGGGGGTGAGGGGGTGGGAGGAGGGGGGTGGGATGGGACACAATCTTTTGGTGGTGTGAATGGTGTTTATGTACACACCTACTAAATTTCAGTCATATAAATCACTATTTAATTGAGAGGGGGGAAAATTGATTGTATGTCTAACAAAGGGACTTTTCAAAGTTAACCCAATTACCAAATAATGTGATGATAACAATAACTATCCATTGTCTTCTTGAACCCTAAGACAGCAGGAACCTCACATTTCCACTGTAGAGCCTAAACTTCCCCCAGTCCTGGGACCCTAGGGTAGGGCCCACTTTCCCATATGCTTCTCCCAATTCTTATCAAATAATATCCGCTGATCACAACCTAATCAATGCAACGAGTGCCACCCCAGCATGCTTCACTTCAGACTGTGTCCAGAGACTTCAGCCCCCAGATTCCAGATGCCTTCAGGATGCCAGCCAGGCTTCCCTGGACTGAAGACCCCACCAATGCGTCCTGGAGCTCTGCTTCCCCAGAGACCCACCCTACTAGGGAAAGAGAGAGGCAGACTGGGAGTATGGATCGACCAGCCCCATGTTCAGTGGGAAAGCAATTACAGAAGCCAGACCTTCCACCTTCTGCAACCCACAACGACCCAGGGTCCATGCTCCCAGAGGGATAGAGAATGGGAAAGCTATTAGGGGGGATGGGATATGGAGACTGGGTGGCGGAAATTGTGTGGAGTTGTACCCCCCATCCTATGATTTTGTTAATGTCTCCTTTCTTAAATAAATAATTTTAAAAAAGAAAGAGGAGAGAGGGAAAGACAGCACAGTACTAAAGAGAGCTTTCCCCAGTAGAGTGGGGGCTTTACATTTACATGTTAAATGTGTGAGACCCACATTTGAGTGAAGCCCCTACTATACTGAAGGAAGTTTTAGTGCTGTGGTTTCTTCACCACCCTCCTCTCTTCTGTCCCTCTGTCTCTAAAAAAAAAAAAAAGAAGAAAGAAAGAAAAAAAGAGAAAGAAAAGAATAAAACCTGTTAAATGAAACAAACCCAAAACTTGGATAAAAGCATGCTAAATCAGCAAGTTCCCTTCAACTCAAGAACAGGAATATGAAAAGAAAATATTGAGCCAATACTGGCATAAAAGTGGAACTCCGGAAGTCGGGCGGTGGTAGGGCAGTGGTTAAGCGCACCTGGCGCAAAGCGCAAGGACCAGCATAAGGATCCCAGTTCAAGCCCCTGGCTCCCCACCTGCAGGGGAGTTGCTTCACAGGCGGTGAAGAAAGTCTGCAAGTGTTAAAAAAAAAAAAAAGTGGAACTCCATCATAGCTATGCACATTGGTAATTACTATATAAAGTGTTTCTAGTAAAAATAAAAAAAAAAATTTAAGCCATCACACTTCAAGTCCCAACCAAGGTCATTGCTGAGACATATAAGCATGGTTTAGATGATACTACATGCTGGGTGGGAAAACAGAGTCATTGGCCTAAGAATTTTGTTTTATTTTATTTTATATTGCAAGGAAAAAGACCACAGCACTGCTCTTCCATTTTATGCAGTGCCAGGAACTGAACCCAGGGAAAAGCAGGTACTTTACTGCTGAGCTGCCTCCCTAACTTCTACTTGAACAACTAAGCATGGAAATGACAAAATCATTAGGTGTTACCACAAAAAAAACTCCATAAGGACACATAGATATTGGACTACTGCTCTGTCAAAGAATGAGTTCTTGACCTGCTGACAGATTCACTTTTGTATCTCTAATTAGAAGAATTGGTGAACCAGATGCTCCGCCCTGCTGCCCCTTGGCTTTTTTCACAATGTAACATATGGTTCTGGTCCCAACTTACTTACTTGTCCAAACTCTTTCCCCCCCTCTCTATTTAGGTGAGTGACCTCCCTAACCCCAGGTTTCCACCTCTGCCTACACCAGCCATCAAGACTTTGTCCACTACTCATTTCTTAGAATTTAACAGTTGTCAATCTTTTTATTTTTCTTTAATGTATTATTATTTGATGGATAGAGACAGAGAGAAATCAAGAAGGAAGAGGCAAATAGAGAGGGAGAAAGAAAGACACCTGCAACACTGCTTCACTGCTTATAAAGCCTTCCTCCTGCAGAAGGGAATGGGGTGGGGGGTTTGGACCCAGGTTCTTATACATTGTAGCATGTGCACTCTACCAGGTGTGCCACTGCCTGCCCTCCCCCACAATTGTCATTCTGTGACCCTTGCAAAGCCTTCTTGACTATTCTAGACCAGCCTCCGCTGACATTTCCTTTTCTCTAACAAATCATGGTAGACAATTGGGATTTAAAGTTCCCTTTAATAACTTCACATAGTTAAATCTTCCTTATTGTCAATAAGTAATAAAATGTTAAGTGTCCTAAGGACCAACCCAGACATTCTCATTCATTCAGAAAATACCAAATATTTGTAACCATTAAGCCCCAAGTTAGCTTTTTCATATATATATATATATATTCCACATGAGTTAAAACCATCTGGTAGTTGTCTTTCATCTCTTTACTCTTTACTTTCATCTCTTTTATTTTTGCTAAGTATAATCATATCCAGCGTCATCGATATTTGTCCCAAGGGACACAATAACATCATCTTTGTGATTATAGAGTAATATTCCATGGAGTATATACCCCATAACTTCTTTCATTAGTCATCTGTTGATGGGCATTTAGGCTGCTTTTATTCTTTGGCTATTGTGAATAATACAGCTATGAACATAGGGGTGCTTATGTCCCTTTTAATTAGTGTTTGAGTATCCACTGGATAAGTGCCCAAGAATGGTATTGCTGGATCATACAGTACTTCCACTTTTATTTGTTTAAGGACTTTTCATGTAGTCTTCCAAAGGGGCTGTACCAGTTTGCATTCACACAAACAGTGTAGCAGAATTCCCTTTTCTCCACAAGCTCTCCAGCACCTATTATTTCCTGATTTGTTGATATAAGCCATTCTGTCAGGTGTGAGATGGTATCTCAGTGTACTTTCAATTTGCATTTCTCTAGTGATAAGTCAAGTGGAGCATTTCTTCATGTGTCTGTGGACCATGTGTACCTCTTCTTTAGAAAATTGTCTGTTTACTTCTTTGGCCGACTTTTTTTTTACTGAGTTATTTTTGAGAAGCCCTAGTTCTAGAAGATTATCATGCCCTCTACTTACTTAGTAACCTCCAGGCTCATGGTACTATATGATCAGCATAGTGTAGAAACCTATCCAGATGTTCTTGATCCTTTTTTTTTTTCCTTCACTAGCACTTGTTCTTTCTCCAGGGAGAGGCCAGAAACATAGTTGAAGGTGATCTTTCCTGCCTGAGGGCTTTGATAGTGGTGAAAGAAGGGTATCTGGCAGCTAAGCCTTTTCTTTGGATAAGAGATACAATGGACTTTAAATGCAAAAGAAGTGACCTGAGGGGTGTGGGTGGTGGCACACCTAGTTAAGCAAACATAGTACTAAGTACAAGGACCCATCCAAGGATCTGGGTTTGAGTCCCAAGCTCCCCACCTGCAGCTGCACAAGTGGTGAAGCAGGTGTGCAAGTTTCTCTTTGTCTCTCTCCCTGTCTTCCTCTCCTCTCTCAATTTCTCTCTTTCCTATCTCCCACCCCCCCCCCCAAAAAAAAAAAGGCTGCCAAGAATAGTGGATTCATAGTGCTCCACTGAGCCTGGAGGCAAAGAAAAAAAAAAAAGAGGAGTGACCTGGGAGTGAATTGGTGCAGTGATAAAGTGTTGGACACTGAAGCATGAGATCTTGCATTTGATCCAGGATCCAGAGTGATACTCTGGTCCTCTTCTCGATTTCTTTCTCTGGTGTGAATGAATAAATTTATCTTTTAAAAAGTAAATGAAAAAGGAACTGGTCAGTGAGCTTGACCTTTTTTAGCTAGAAAAATTCTGCTCTCCCTGTACGACATCACTCACTGTGACTTTTTGCCCCCTTTCCTTTCCACCTCAGAGAATGTACTCTCCTTTTTCACACCTCTGAATGGCATAACTGGTAGAGTGAAGTAATCAGATCTAGGTCCTGGTGGCTCTTTAATGGCGTCTAATGTCTGACCTTTATAGCAGGAACTCTGTAGAGACTCTCAAAGCAATTTAGTGAGCACTTCCCCACAGGTTATAGTCCTAATACCTTACTTGAGCCTCCATGATGGAGATGGCTTGCCCTTGATAGTCAGCTTTGGAAAGGAAGGTACTTAGGACAAACTTAGCTGTTTAGGCCCACCCTTCCTAAGGTTTTTAAAATTAATCTATTATTTATTTTTATTATCATCATTATTATATATATTATACATATTTTTATATAAAATATATATATATTTTTTTACCAGAGCACTGTTTAGTTCTGCCTTATGATGGCCTGGGGTATTGAACCTGGGACTTTGGAGCCTCAAGCATCAAAATCTTTTTGTATAACCATTATGCTATCTCCCCCACCCCTTTCCCTATATAATGCTCTGCAGAGGCCTCAGAATTTCATCTTAGAAGCTTTATAAGCAGTCACTAGCTATAAAATGGGCTTGGTGTGTGATGTAAGCCCCCTGCCTGGACTAGAGTTACTATGCTTTCTTTCTAGGTCATAGAGTACACACAGCCCAACCTCTCATATGTGTGATCCTTTAAACTTATGTTAACTTAGAGTGGTCTGCGATCAGGTGAGATGAGACAGCATGTGCCAAATTGGTGCAAAGCCCTTTACATACTCATTTTGCAGTTAACTATGAGCCCAGATGCCAGCCCGTGAGAAATCAAACTGCTTTAAAACCTTAGTGTTCCAGAAAAGCACCCTGGTCAGAGAATTACCTGCATGTTCTGTATCTGCTACAGGAAATACCTTCATATCTCCACTGAGCTGTGTAAGGGTTTCTCATTTGGCCATGTTGGTCACCAAGGACTGAAGGACCTCACCTTAAATTTTCTACAGAAAGTCTATTATTATTCTTATTGTATTTAATAGGATAGAAATTGAGAGGAAAGGTGGTCAGAGAGGGAGAAGAAGAGAGAGATGGAGACAGAGACAGAGAGACAACTACAGCACTGTTAAACCACTCATGAAGCATCCCCCCTGCAGGTGAGGACCAGAGGCCTGAACCCAGGCTCTTGCCCTTGGTAGCACATGCCCTTAACCAGGTGCGCCACCACCTAGCCCCCTAATGGAAAGACTTTATCTGCCTCACTGGTCTTCCTCTGACTGATTGCAAGCTTTGTTCTGATGTCATACCATGGTATCTCCTGTGATTAAATTCTCTTTACTTATAATTCCTCATGATGACTTTATTGGTCAAGACCAGGCCTTCATATCCATTGAGTGTAGCACCTGATCATAGTCCATAGGGCCAGTGCTGAGGGCTGGAGAGAAGACCCTGAACCCCTGACTTATAAAGATCTCTGAGTTCTCAAGGGTTGGGAGGCTGGTCTCTCCTCACTCCACTGTCCTTTTCACGGGGTGACTTGGGTGAGCTTCTGGCCTGAACCGCATTGCCCAAATCTTCCAAGTCGCTTCTCTTAAACCATGTTTACCTTTCACAGGAAAAGGACAGATGCAGGAAGGCTTAACAGAAGTGCTGCCACCAACACACTAGCTCTGGTAATTTCGTATGAGCCCTTAGTGGGGGCTGAGTTTATGAAATGTAAATCAACAGCCTTCCTCCTAATCCCTGAGCCTTGAGAAGCTGTCTGAGGGTTTATTTGCCGAGCCGTCCCTGCTTGTCTGTCCTGGGGCACACCTAGGCTCCAGTGTTCCGCTCATTAAAAGGTGTCTAATTTCTATAATCACCTCAGACTTTAATGGCTTGAAAGCATGTGGGTTGCAGTGGAGAGAAAATATTACTTCTAGTCTCTTGGTTTCCTGTCCTGCCTTCCCTACCTCCTTTCTCTCTCCTTGTCCCTCCCATATACTGGGTGGATTATACAATATGAGGTGTGACCTTGAGGGTTGGGAAGAAACAGAGGTTTTTGTTTCTGTCTCCCTCCTGCTTCCCAAGCACAGCCCCCTTGATTCAGTGCCAGAGGTAACTGAGGGCTATTTCGGGACACAGTCTCCATGGCCTGGAAAGAAAGTGACTTGCTAGAGCTTTGATTTTTTTTTTTTCCCATTCATGACCTGGCATAATTTGGAGGAAGTTGGCATATTTTGGATATGACTTTTCCTACCCTCTTTTTTTTTTTTTATAGTTGTTGTTGTTGGGGCTCCATGGCTTCAGGCCCTCATGAGGACAGGGGGAAACACCACAGCAGTAAAGTGTCTCCATTGTCATAGGAAACCCGTGTGGTGTACTGGGGGCTTGAACATGGGCTGTCTCTGGGAAAGCAGGCACCCTTTTAGGTGAACTATCTCAGCAGCACCCCACCGAACCCATTTTTCTTTTTGTAAGAATCTTACTCTTTTTCTGAAGAAAAAAAAAAGGTGATTATTCACAATACCAACTATAAACTTAAGCGTCTCTTACGAAATAAGGTGCTACGTCTCATGAAAGTACTGGTTCTCTTCTCTTCCACCTCCCTTCAATTCCACCCTGTGCCCAATGGGGGAGCAGGATGCAAGGGGTGCTAATGTCATGGCAGGTGGGATGCTGCTTTCTAAGGCAAGCATGGTAGAAAGTCTCAAGAGGATTCTAGGTGCTCTCCTCAAGAACTAAGCCTCTAGCAAATTCTGTTATTGTAGTTCTCAAAACATATTCAGACTGTGACATTTGATTCTCAGGTCTGACATTCCCAACCAGGATACTATGAGTGAATCATGACCAGCTAAAATACAGCTCCTAAGAAACACGGCTTCTTCTCTCAGCTCTGGGCTGCTGGTTTCTTATGATAAAGTGTTTTCTATGTAGCTCCATGCCCCCTATACATTCTCAGCCCCATCTCTCAAGCCATGTAAAGGTTTGGAAGCCACATGCCAGGCAGATGTCTTTATCTCACTTTTGCAGACAGGGAGATGTTCAGAGAAGATATCCAGATGTTCAGAGAAGGTATCCAGAGGATACCCTCTGTGTGTGTGAGCTGTGGTAAGGTGGCTCTGATCTCTTCTGGGGAACCTGGATGGTGTTTCCTGGAATATAAAAGCACCACTTTGAAGGCAGGCTACATATCAATTTCTTAGGGGTTGTTTTTCTGTTCTTTAGAGCTTTTGTGCTGCAGGTATTGTTTTCTCTGATTTTCCAAGGCTTTGTTGAAGTAAAAGGAGATACAAATAGTTGGGTGTTTTTCAGTGCATGGGGGAGGGAGAGGAGAAGAGAGAAAGAGAAGAAAAGCAACCTAAGCTAAGCATGTCTCCTTTTATTCTCTCTATATTTTAAATTGGGAGGTTAGTTGTTGATACACTTTCTCGCCTCACTGTGATAGGTATCTGCAAAATGCTCTCACCTCCAACTTAGGTCCTTTTCCATCACTATGTACCAGAAACTAAAATTCCTTCCCAGCCTACTCCCTGTCCTCCTTCCTTGGAGTCCTTTTGCTTTGGTGCAATACACAAAGCCAGTCCAGTTTTTACTTTGTGTTTCCCTTTTCTGTTCTTGTCTCTTAAATTCTACTCATGAATGAGATCACTCCACAGTCATCCTTAAAATAATTCCTTGAAGCACTATCCAAGATGAAATGAAGAATTTGATATCATTTTAAATAGCTGAGGTGTGTGTGTGTGTGTGTGTGTGTGTGTGTGTGTGTGTGTGTGAGAGAGAGAGAGAGAGACAGATCAATAGGGTCATAGGGTATAGTTCAACACTACACTCATGACCAAAATTTTGTACTGTTACTTTCCCAATGGTAACCACCATAATTCTCACTATTTCTGCTTTTTTTTTTCAAGGAAATGTATTCTATTTCTCTATGAGTGATTCTATTTCTCTATTTCACATATGAGTGAAACCATCCAATAGTTGTCTTTCATCTTTTTACTTATTTTGCTAAGTATAATCACCTCCAGTTGCATCCACTTTGCCTCAAATGATTTGACACCCCCTCCCCCCCACATTGTAGCTCAGAGTAGTATTCCATGGAGTATATATTCCATAACAACTCTAACCAGTCATCTGTATATGAGCTTTGAGGCTATTTCCACTCTTTTGCTACTGTGAATAATTTAAATATAAATATAGAGGTACATATGTTCCAAATAACAAATGTTTGCATGTCCTTTGGGTAAATGCCTAAGAGTGTTATTGCCAGGCCATAAAGTCATTCCATTATTATTTATTTAAGGATTGTCCATACAGTCTTATAAAGGGGCTTTACCAGTTTGCATTCCCACCAACAGTGTAGCAGAGTTCCTTTTTCTCCACAACCTTTCCAACACCTGCCCTTTTCTGGTTTGTTGACATATGTTATCTTCTCAGGTGTGAGATGGAATCTCAGTGTAGTTTTGATTTGCATTTCTCTAATGATAAGTGAATTGGAGTATTCATATATCTGTGGGTCATGTGTACTCTTCTTTAGAAAACTGTCTGTTTAGTTCTTTGGTCCATTGAGTAGTTTTTTCCTTTTGTTGAGCTCTACTAGTTCTTTATAGATGTTTGATATCAATACCTTGTCCAGTGTATGATGTGTAAATATTTCACCCAATTACTGAGTTGCCTTGTGTTATCTTTGTGTGATTTGCTTTAAGTGTATAGAAGCTTTTTAGCTTGGTATGATCCTATTTATTTACTCTTGTTTTCATTTCACATGTCTGTGAACTCAAGTCTCCAAATGCATCTCTGCTGTTAAGATCCCACAATGATTCACCAATATTTTCTTCTATAATTTTCTTCTTTTAATTTTCTGGTCTTATATCTAGACCTTTGATCCACTTTTGTTGCATGGTGTTAGATGATGATCAAGTTTTATTTATTTAGTTGCTGTCCACCTGATCCAGTACCAGCTGTTGAAAAGACCTTTTTTTTTTTTCCCTATTGAATGGTTTTGGCCCCTTTGCCATATACTGGGTAAGTATGTGTGGCCTTATTTCTGAGCTCTCTGTTCTACTCCATTGATCCTCCTGGTGTTCATTTTAATTCCAGTATCATGCTGTTTTAATTACTATTGATTTGTAATATAAACTGAAGTTGGAGTGTGATGCATCCATTTTTTTTTCCTCAGAAGGACTTTAGCTATGTTTGTTTATTAGTTTGTTTTGTGGTTCCACACAAATTTTTGGACAAGTTGTTTTATTTCAATGAAAAATATCGTTGGGATCTTGATAGGTATTAAAACTGTACGTTGCTTTTGGTAGGGTGGCCATTTTAATAGTTTTTCTCTTTCAATCCATGAACAAGGAATATCCTTCTATTCCTTTATTTATTTATTTATTTATTTATAAAAAGGAAACATTAGCAAAACCATAGGATAAGAGGGGTACAACTCCACACAATTCCCATCACCAGACCTCTGTATCCCATCCCCTCCCCTGATAGCTTTCCTATTCTTTAACCCTCTGGGAGTATGGACCGAAGGTCATTGTGGGATGCAGAAGGTGGAAGGTCTGGCTTCTGAAATTGCTTCCCTGCTGAACATGGGTGCTATCTTTCTATTTCTTTGTGTCATTTCTATTTATTTAAGTTTCCAGTAGTATTCACTGTAGAGATCTTTCACCTCCTTTGTGAGATTCACTCTGAGGTACTTTATTTTGTGGGGTTCAATTATAAAAGAGATTAAGTTCTTCAATTCCATTTCCTCTAATCTATCATTTGCACACAAAAAATGCCACAGGCTTATAGATGTTAATTTTGTATCCTCATACTTTACTGAATTTATTAAGTACTTCTAGTAGGTTTTTTTTTTTTTTTTTTTTTTACTGGAGTCTTTGGGATTATCTAGGTATACTATCATATCAGCAAATAATGATAGCTTAATTTCTTCCTTTCCAGTATGTACTCTCTTTCTTACCTGGTTGCATTGGTGAGGACCTCCAGGACTAATGTTGAATAATAATGGTGATAGTGGAGATCCTTGTCTGGTTCCAGATTTTAGGAGGAAAGCTTTCAGTTTTTCCCCATTGAGGATGATGTTGGCTGTGGGTTTATTATATATGGGCTGTATCATGCTGAAGAATTTTTCTTCTATTCTCAGTTTCTGGTCTTTATTATAAATCGATGTTGGATCTTGTCAAATGTGTTTTCTGCATCTATCGATATGATCATGTGGTTTTTGTTGACATGGTGGATTACATGGATTGACTTGTGAATGTAGAGCCATCAAGTGGGATGAAATCTACTTGGTCTTGGTGATTTATTCACTTGATATGTTATTGAATTCTGTTTACCAAGATTTGGGGGCCGGGGTGAGGTGGTAGCTCACATAGTGTGAAGCACAAGAATCCCAGTTCAAGCCCCTGGCTCCCCACCTGCAGGGGAGTTGCTTCACAAGCAGTGAAGCATGTCTGCAGGTGTTTATCTTTCTCTCCTCCTCTCTGTCTTCCCTTCGTCTCTCAGTTTCTCTCTGACCTAGCTAACAGTAGTAGCAGCAGCAACAGCAACAATGGGGAAAAAATGGTCACCAGTAGCAGTAGATTTATAGTGTAGCACCTAGCCCCAGTTATAACCTTGGAGGCAAAAAAAATTTTTTTAAACCCCAAAATTTTGTTGAGAATGTTTGCTTCAATGTTCACCAAGGATATAAGCCTATATATAGTTTTCTTTTCTGGAAGAAAACTATTAGAAGATAAAATCTGTCAGCCATGAATGCTGTACTCTGCCAAATTATTATTCAAATATGAGGAGAAAGTGAAAATCTTCTCAAATATACAGAAACTGAAGGAATTTGCTACTACTAATCCTACCTTGAAATAATTACCGGAAGGAGCCCCACACTAAAAGAAGCAAAGAAGTCCCAATTAAACAAGGTAATCATAAATAGATTAGAACTAGAAAGACAAAAAAAAAATCAGCACAGAAAAAAACAGATAGTAGAAGAGGGACAATATAGAGCAACTCAGTCAAATATTGGTAAGTCAGGCCAGCCCTTAATGTACATTGTCTACATTCACCAACTACAAGAATCAGTGACTGGATTAAAAATCTAGATCTATCTATTTTATGTCTCCAGGAAACAGACATTCAAAGGAAAGACAAACAGAAACTCCAAGTAACAGGATAGAACAAGGTGTTCGTAGCCAACAATGTAGAAAAAAAAGGGAAGCTTTTTTTTTTTTATATAAGATAAAATATATTTTCAAACAAAGTAGGTGATAAGAGACAGAGATGGACATGGTCAATCCAACAGGAAAACATAACTATCATCAATATATACTCTCCCAATATGAGAACATCCAAATACATAAAACAAGTATTAACTGACCTCAAGGGAGACATCAATAGCAACACAATAATAGTAGGAGACCTTAACATACCACTCACAGCAAGATTTAGATCATCAGTACAAAAAATAAATAAATAAGTAAGGAAATAGAGGCCTTAAATGAAACCATGGGTGAGATATATTAATAGTTATATTCAGAACCTTTCATCCCAAAAGAACAGAATATACATTATTTTCAAGTGCACATGGAACATTCTCAAGGATTGACCATGTGTTGGGACACAAAGACAGCCTTAATAAATATATCAACATTGAGGTCATAAAGGGTTTTTTTTCTGACCATGAAGTTGTGAAGTTAGACATCAACTAACCACATAAAGAAAAAAAGAAAAGAAAAAAAAAGAAACCCTCGAAACATGGAGACTAAACAATATGCTTCAACATGATCCCTTCTTCTCTCTGGATATTGGGGGGAACTTAGGTTTGAATCTCTTTCCAAAAGTTACTGTTATGGAAAATGTGTTCCTGGATATAGAAAATATTCATGAGTGGGGACACACACACAAGAAGAGCCTCCTAGAGCAAATAAATGAGTAAAATAAAGACACATGACTTACAATTAATATGTAGCAATTTGTCATGTGTCTGTGTCTAGTAATGAATGATCCTAAAGTGAAATTAAGAAAATAGCATCCTTCATTAAGGCATTTAAAAATAATTAAATGTTCAGGAACATTAAAAAAAATGAAGACTTGTGTAGTAAAAGTACAATATATTGTTGAAAGAAGACATGCAAATAGAGAAACAGTCCTTATTTGTGGATTAGACAAATCAGCATGTTTAAAGTGGTAGGTTTCCCCAAATTAGTCTACATATTCAGTATGTAGTGTTCCCAGCAGACACTGACAGTTCAATCTGGAAATTCATGATGTCACTGACCCCAGGTTCTTAGGCTCTCATGCAATAAGAAGTTGACAAGAAAATAATTTCCACACAATGATTTTGTTGGGGCTGTGTTAGAACATAAGGGAGGCAGCTTAGCTAGTAGGACCATAGGCTATCTCTCCAGGAAGCTGGCACTTCCACCATAGTAGGTAGTGGGAGGCAATGGTGTGCAGTCAGCCTGTGATCCTAGAGGGTCTTTCAGTTTGCACACAGGCAGTTTATGTGATCAGGTGAGACCTTCTGGTCAGCACACTGGCAGCATATGAACAGGTCATGCCTTCCAGTCAGCCTGCATAATCAGCAGAGTTGTCCAGCTAGGAATGGTAATCCCCCCACCCCACCCACCCATCACAGGTCCACAGAGGGTTCATCAGGCCATGCAGGTACTTTAGAAGTATTTTCACATGGCATGCTCAGGGTAGGGGTTTGGCTGCCCTGAGGGTCCTATAGGGGCCACCAACAGGGATTTTGCACTGAATCCCTGAGGGTAGCCCTCTGTTTACCTTGATGGAAAATAGGTGTTCAAAGACTTCTTTATCTTGACCTGAAGTGTATGGGCATTTAGTAGGGAGGAGTTCAAGCTGTATTCCTATTCTGTCTCAACATGGAAATACAATGGACTCAGAACTGCCCAAACAATCTTAAAATAGAAGTTGGAAGAATGCCCTTCCTATCTCAAAACTTTCTACAAAGCTACAGTAATCAGAACTGTGTGGCATCATAATGAAATAGTTCAGTAATAAACTCTTACATTTTTTGGTTAACTGAATTTCAACAGGAGTGATAAGATCACTCCCTGGGGGAAAGAACAATGTTTTCAACAAATGGCGTGGAACTGGCTCTACTTCCACATCATACACAAAAATTAATTCAAAGTAGATTATAAAGCAAGTTTAAGATTTATATTACAACTTTCTGTGAAGTTATAAGGAAGAATTTGTTGGTGGCTGGGGTGTTGGCAGAAGAGGGAGTATAAAATGGTTTTTTTTTTTTTTTGTCAAGAACTTTAGTGCTTTGAAAGCAATAGCTGAATGTGAGACCAGGAAAAAGGCAGAAAGCATGATGACTCTACTCTGAGGAGGAAACATCGGCTAACTGTCTGAACTCTACTCGTCACTCACAGTGTTTGAAATTTGTGCCAAATAAGAAACCTCACTATGTTTTAAGGAAGCTTGCTTTTAAATATGAAGTAGCTATTTTTTATTTCAATTTCTTCTTTTTATTTCCTATTTGTGGCTCACCTTTTTTCACTCTCACAGCCTACTAGTGAGAGAGGAAAAGTGTTGTCACCACCTTCATTGAAAGAAGGAATTGTTTTCTGCTTGCTGTGTTCCCGACCCTGCTCTCAACTCATTGAATTCTCACCGCAGCCCTAGGAGCCGGTACTGTTATTACTCTTATGTTAGGGACCTGAGGCAAACGGTATTTTATGATGTACATAGTAACATGGGGAGCTGGGATACAAATCAATTCAGGTAGTCTGATTATAGGACTGTGACTTCTCACCAGGCTTCATTACTCAAGTGCTAGGGTACTAAGTTAAAGGTTTCATGACACTTTATTTAGTGTTTTCCCTTTTTATTTTTTATTTACTTACTTTAAATGAACAAGATACACACACAGGGCTGGAACAAGACCGGAGCACTGTTCAGCTCTGGCTCATGGTGGTGCTGGGAATTGAACCTGGGATCACAGAGCCTCAGGCATGAAAGATTTTTGAAGAACCATTGTGCTGTATTCTCAACCCCCAAATCTGATGTTTTTCTACTGTCCCTTCACTTTAAAGAGTATACATCCCACATGTGTCAAGTGTTAGGCAAGAATTACAGAATACAGAACTCTGGTGGTGGGAATTATATGGAATTATACCCCTCTCCTCCCACAATCTTGTTGACCATTAGAAAACCACTAATAAAAAATAAAGAATTACGGGATGATAAAACATCTTCATTCCTTAAGATAGTTCTTGTCCAAATGTAGCATACCTGTCATTTCAAGTATACATAAAATATCAGGGTTCAAAAACTTATCTTGGAAATCTTGTTGGGACTCATCTGCTGAAATTTTTCAAATGCATTGTGTAGTTTCTTGCCTGTGCATTTTCTATCTTGTGACTCAGTTATTCAGGACCCCTACCACATTGAAAATTCTCCTTTATTTCAAATCCCTGGTTCACACTGGCCTTGCTGTGAGTCCCATTCTCAGACCTGTTCTTCCCCCTGTAACAGGGCTCAATGAATCTAATGAAGTACATGTTGGTCCTTTATGGTTATAAGTAGGACAGACTCAAGAGTACACTTTTCTGACTTTGAATTCTGACTCTGCCTAAAACGTACTCTGAGGACTTTGGCCCTCATTCTGTAAGATGGAGGTAGCTGTTTAGAGGAGCACATGGAGTCAGCCCGTTAGTAGGAGCTTCGTGGCTCCTTACTGTTTACACATTCAGAAACAAGTGTGCTCTACCTTACTTTTACCTCTTCACTATTACTATCACTGGTTCTTTAGTTTGACTGTATTGTCAAACTAAAGGTACCCATTCCTGGATGTACTTCTCAAACATCTATTCCCAGATACAGAAGCCAAAACTGAGCTTAGTACCCCTGAGCATGCAGTTATTTCAAATGGTGATCTTGTGTCCAGTTAGTCTCTCTCTGATAAGGTTATTTCAGAGGTGAAGAAAGGGACCCCCTTTTTTGGCATGGAGGAGGCATGGGGGTGGGCTGGAAATGTATGATACTTTCCCCAAATCCTTCCCTTTCTTTTGCAAAAGTTATTACATTGAACCAAAATTTGGCAACAATTAGTGAATTTAGGAGTTTCCACTCTTTAGATCTTTTCCTATTGAATCACTAATCATAGAGAGCTTTCCTGTGCATTGTGTAAAGTTATCCCTTTATCTGAAAGTAAATATTGGATACTAGTCAATCAACATATAATTCTTCCCATTGCTGGTGGCAGCTCCAAACCCTAACTAACTAAAAGTCAGAAAAGAAGAATGTTGGTCTGTTTTGGATAGTTGAATTTTCTCATTATTATTAGTTACCTTACCCCTTTCTTTTCAAGCAGAGCATTGCTCAACTCTGGCTTCTGTTAGTACTTGAGATTGAAACCAGGTCCTCTGAGTCGCAGGCATGGAAGTCTGTTGCTTAAATCACTATGATAATCTCTCCCACATCCATTCTCCTATTCCTTTAAAAAAATGTTATTTTTCTTCTTCTTCTTCTCCTTCTCCATAGAAAGTGAGACACCTGCAGCACTACTTCACCATTCATGAAGTTTCCCCTCTGCCGGTGGAGACTCGGGGCTTGAACCCAGGTCCTGGCCCATGGTAATGTGTGCACTCAGCCAGGTGTGCCACTGCCCAGTCCCGATTTTCCTACTCTTAAAGATGACTTCTAGACTTACCTCTTTTAAGCAATGTTACTCCTGGTTCTGATAATAATGAGAAAATACAGCTATCCAAAACAGATCAGCATCTTCTTCTCTGACTGAAGGATGGGGTTTAGATCTGATTTTTAAAAGCCCATCCAGTCTCAAGGAGTATATGGAATGGAAAATACGATTGTAGCTTTCTGGAAAATACAGTCCTCTCCCACATAATACCTTCAAATCACAGCACTTCAAAGCATAGTGTATAGTACCTTATGCTGGTGTAAAGTATTGAAAAGAGAATGAGTCTTAGAGTAGAGTAGTAAAGGATTCCTTTCTCCTTTTTTTTTTTTCACTGAGTGCTATGGCTTGTCAACCTTGTTTTTAGGTTTGCATTTTGATTACATGTTCAAGTGTTAAGTTCAGTTTGTTCCTCCACAAAAATGATGTTCTGGATTTGCCTCCTGAGCTGTTGTGAGGGTCAGGAGAGCAGACACTTATGGAAAGATCGGAGGATAAATAATGCCTGTTAGGATCTTCGTATGTAAGTTGAAAAAAAAAAAAAAAAAACCTAGACAACGTTCCCTCCCCAGCTGACTGATAGATGAAATGCAAAAGTTAGATTCAGACTTCAGGGGTTACCTCCTAACCCAGTTCCCTTTCCTCTACCCCCCCTTTTTTTTTTGCTTGTAACAGCAAAATAATAGGTAAATTCTTGCCTTTCTCAGCATTTCATAGATCATGCAGGAAGAAACCCTAGGGACCATGTAGAGTAGCGCCCACAATGTAAAGTGGACTGCTTGAGCTCACAGGATGTTAGACCAGGCTGGGGAAGGTTAAGGTCTTGCAGCCCCTGCAGAGAACAAGCACCTTTTACTTTTCCTCCTTATAGAACACAGATGTCCTGGGCTAAGTGGCCCATAGCAGGTTAGGACAGAGACAGTCAGCTAGCCACACCATCCAACCAACCAACCTCTGGAGAGCTAAAGATGACTGGCTGGAAGCCACATGCCCATTGTGTGGGGATGGGATGAGAAGTTTCCAGAGGAACTGACTCATTGTTTAGGATACTAAATATTTATTTAATCAAGCTGAACTTCAACTGAAGAAGCCAAAGAGTCTGAGTTTTAAACCCCACAAACCTGTTGTGGAGAGAATAGACAGTGGAGAGGGAGAGATGAGCATGGTTTCAACTCAGAGAATCATGGTAAGAGGCTAATGGAGCCTTCTGCATGCTCTCTGATGGGAGAAGACTGGCCTGCCAGCCAGAGCAAAAGAACATGGTGCTTCCGGTTTTGTAAGTGCTAAAGGTCACGCAGTGCCTGCTTTCCTGAGTGCCATTTTTATACCACGTTCTTATTCTCACGCGAACTAAATCTTACCAGTTTCATTAGTGGGTAATGAACACCACGTCAGGTTCTTGCCACGTGTAAGATGGACGTAGCCTGCACCTTCTTGCTGATGACAGGCAGTCCCCGTGGGCACTCTATGGGCAGAATCTTACCCACTCCAGTCAGTCTTTCACTGAGAAGTTTTCCCTCTTAGAAGTCACAGGAAGCCCAGTATGCCAACAAAGCCCTGTTGTAACTCTAAAACTATTCCTGAGAATTAGTGACTAGACAAAACTATGGAGACTATTAAGCAGCTAGGAAAACCGACAGGTGTGAGGGCCTTCATTTTGAGTTGCTCATTCCACCTTCTTTTCCTCTACCACACGTTTTTTTAAAACTAGGACTTGAAGGATGAAAACTTAATTAGATGTAGGTTTTCCTATGCTTAAAACCATTAAGTCACAAATCTCCTATGAAGTATATCCATGGAACTCACACCAAAAAGAGTCAGCTGACCCAAGGAGTTAGTGCAGCAGTAGTATGCAGTACTTGCTTGTGGGAAGTTCTGGGTTCGATCCTTAGCACCTGATAGCGAGAACTCAACAGTGCTGTGGTCCAAAAAACCAGAATTTGTCCTTAATACAAGCAACTGTGGAAGATGATCATTTCCAAACATTTCACATTCCAGTTTCTGAGAAACTTGTAAACTGCTTTTACCACTAGAGGGCAATTATAATTATAAAGGCAAAAATAGAGAGGATGAGTAGCCAAAGGTTATTAAAATAACTACTGACCATTATGCAATTGATTGAAAGCCAGAAAGAGCAGGCTGAAGGCCTAAAAGACTTTAGGCTTAGTTAGGTAAGGAAATTGGTGATATTGTAGGAGAAGGAATTTCAGAAGGACCCCAATTCCAGCATCACAATACTTCCCTTTATGATTAAGATCCTAAATTGAAGTTCAGCACAAAGAAATAAAAAGTGAGGGGGGTAGAGTTGTGCTTCTCTTTTAAAAATAGATACACAGAAGCATGAGTTTGTTTGTTCCTACTTTTTTTAGTTTTACTTCTAAAATGAGAGCAGCTGAAATAATTTTTGATTTGTTCTGGACTTCTGAGCACAAACTCCCATACAGTTTCAGTCGTCTGGGCCCTGCAGAACCCATCTACAAGCATGAAGCATTCTGGAAAAAGTATTTGAAGCTATGTGAAGTAGCTTGTTTGTTTGTTTTCTCCAGCCTCTGAAAAGCAAAGTCAAGTTTCCTCCAGACAGAGGATTACAGTAGTGACCATCTGAAAGAAGCAGGAAAGTATTTGCAGTGTTTTTCTTGTTTTTCTCATCTCTACTTCCTTCTTCTGTAATCCTCATGAGTCGTTGAGACTCCTCTTTTGCCAAAAGTGGAATATTACTTTCCTGCAAAACTCACTTAGCATACAAGTTATTAAATTACATGGAAGATACATATCTTGTTGACTTTACAGAATCTTGTGTCCTCTTTTGTTCTTTAGCACACAGAAGTGTTATATTTATGATGCACACATGAATTTTAATTAATACAATTCTCAATAATAACTAATGAGCAACCTCGGATTAGTCCGATTTCCTTGCAGATTTAAACGAATTAGTTGGGCCAATGAAATGGCTCACCTGCACCTAGCTCACATTCAAGTTCTAGGTAGAGCATAAGGGAGTACCAAAGTACTGGGGAAAACTCTAGTGTTGTGGTATCTCTCTCTCTCTCTCCTTTTGTGTGTCTGGAGGAAAATATCGACTTGGAACCTGGAGCAGTGACATCCTGGCTATGACAATAAAAACAGTATTAGTTGATAATGGAAATTACAGTCCTGTCAACAAATGGTTAACCTCCAGCCCAAAGAATCAAGATTATCATCTCCATCCTCTATCAGAACCTAAATCTTGATGAATGCTATCAATGTTTTTCTTTCTAGATTAGATAGAAGAATTAGGAAAATACAAGGAGACTTTCTTTTTAAGACTGATATTCTGATTGAGTGACAGTATAATTGGATAATGCCTCATTGGTCTGCAGCTGGTAGCTTGATAAACTATTACAGAAGACAGACATATTTGCAGACTCTTGTATAATTCTCTGGGGCTCTCTCTCTGAGTATAACATACAACTGACATTACAGAACCTTGCAGCTTGGTCTGTCTTTGTCTAAATTCATGGCCTTTGGTCTTTATCTCTCATTGCATGTGAGGCAAGGAAGGGAGGGCCCCTGTTGCTGCTAACACTAAATCTGAGTTTTCTACAGATGTCACTCTTCATTTTGAACTGGAATTAAAAAAATAAGACAGTGCTGACTCTCTTGCTTGTAAGGCCATCCTCTTAAATTAGTTGACCTTGTACATACTTGACCCTTCTAAATATTTTATTTAACTCCTTCCATACTTCAGAGTTAGGATCATAGAATATAGAAATATAATTCCCCAAGATACCTTTATTCAGAAAGGTAAAGGGATGGGGGTGGTTATTATAATCCCTGATTTATTTTAACCTAAAAGTCTAGGATTGAGGAAAGAGAAAAGGGACAAGCAATTGTTCAGGACTTTCACCTAAAAAAAAATACTGATGATCTATTCAGGGGGGTAGGAAATATGCTGGTGGAGGAATAAAATGGTTTCTAGAGTTTCAATCAAAAACAGTGTTTTGATTTTCTCATAGTTCCTGATAGACTCTTGAGATAGTCCTTTACTCAAGAAGTGAGAATAGACATCATTTCACTCAGATTTCCTCTGACTCCACCATGCACCTCTGTCTTCTCTCTGTGGTTAAGTTTCACTGTCAGAATGATATTCACCATTTTGGCAAGTGTATTTTTTGTTATTTTCATCAAATATTGTTTATGTATAATGGCAACATAAGATCTGTTGTAATTATAATTTGGAAGTATTACAGTCATATTTTGGAGATATTACATTCATATTTTAGCAGGATCCCTTATTTCTTATAGAAGTAAATACTTCTGATCAAGATCTTATGTCCTAGCAGTTAGAAACAGATGTGAAAAAAGAGGGGAAAAACAGATATGAAAATAAATTTAGATATTTTGCAATAAAAAAAAAACTGTCACAAAATATCTTTACTATATTCCCAAGTCACAAATGATGATAGGTGCTTTGGGTCATGTTGCTGGTTCCAAGTTTAGGAAATAGAAGAGACTAGTTGGTTCATGCTGTAGCTTATAGCTTTGTCTCCTGGAAAGCTAAGTCTCCTTGACTTGTGCCTGTGAGGCTGGTCAATGTTGTTGTTATGTTGTCTTTACTGTCTCTTCTGAGACTGTGTCTCTTCCCTCCAACCTCCAGATCCATTTGTAAAGATCCAACAGCAGTCCTCCACAGATCCTGTTGCACAGACATTCATTCCAAAGAGCTGGATTTTGGCAGTTCGACTGCCATTTTAACCTTGGCATTTCCCTTAGGAGAATATAGGCACATCAGTCCACATGATCAAGCAAAAGTACATGGAGAGGGGGAAAGGGCTGCAGAGGCCTGCAGAGAGATGAGATAACCATGTACAATATGAGGTGAAGGGGAAGTGTTTGTAAATTACTGTGTGTGTGTGTGTGTGTGTGTGTGTGTGTGTGTGTGTGTGTGTGTGTGTGTGTGTGTTTCTGCCACTTCTTTAAGTGCTGGCTTGGCTAATGTCACCAGAAAACTGCTGAAGTAATAAGAGCCATCAGTTTTTATTCAGACTTTGCTTTCCTCTTTTTCTTTTACCCAAAATTTATGAATGGAAATAGATAAGCAGAAGTTGAGTTGGCTAAGGCTGTGGGTTGCTTCTTGATTTTCACGTCTCCAGGGAAAGAGAACAGGGAACCAACTACTCTAATTAACAATTCCAGACTTAGATTCATTTAACAATTTTGTATTACCCAGTACATTTTGTTCAAATGAAATATGAAAGTAAGTTATTTCTAGTTCTTGGGGCACAGTCTCTGAACTGATCTGTCTGTATCACTCATAAATTTTCCATTTGGATGATCAGAATAGAACCGAAGTTTCTCACTGTGCTGTTAGGCTTCAGTTCACTGTATTCACTAATTGACCTTGAATTTTAAGTACGTGGGAATTTTGTGAAGGCTTTATAGAAAGACGAGTCAATTGTATGGAGAAGCCTGCCTTTGGGTTGGTAGGGAGCTCTTGCTAATTCTTTTGTCAGGGCTTCTGTTTAACCAAGTTGTCAGAATTTTATTTTATCCCAACATAGACACACAGAAAAAGAAAGCTAATTTGGACTATTAAAGATGGTAAGGCTGTATTATATGGGATACATTTTAAAATATGATGTATTAAAAAGATGATGAACATGGACTGCAATTAAAACTTCTTTTTAAAATTTTATTCATTAATTAGAAAGAAAGGAGGACAGAGAGAAAGAACTAAACATCACTCTGGCACATGTTGCTGCTGGGGATTGAACTCAGGACTTCATGCTTGAGAGTCTGATGCATTATCCACTATGCCACCTCCTGAACCACTTCTTTTTTTAACCAGAGTACTTCTCAGTTCTGGCTTATAGTGGTGCTGGAGATTGAACCTGTGACATCAGAGCCTTGGGCACTAAAGTTATTTTGCACAACTATTATGCTATCTCTCCAGCCCTGAAATTAGAACTTCTAATGAGTTGTTATCAGGTAGAAGGTCCTCAGTTTTCCTTCATGAAAATACGAGGGTAATTTTTTCCTTCTCAGGGACTTCACTGCTCCAGGCCAATTTTTCTTTTTCGGTTAGAGAGACAAACAGCAAGAGAAAGGAAAAGACAACACAGCACCAAAGCTTTCCCCAGTACACTGAGGGGGCAGTAGTTGTCCCAAAGTCACAGATATGAGTGGACTATCATTCATATATATATGACTTTTTTCTGTGGGCCTGCCTTCTCTTCCTTTCTAAATTATACTTATACCTTTTACTACTTCTGAATGTCCTCCCTTTTTTCCTCTTCTCTCTCCAGGTCCTCCAAATATAATTTCAAGGATGTACATATCTCAGAATCCTGAGAGCAAGATGCAAAGTGAGCAGTCTGTGTGTTGGAAACACACTGTCTTGCATCTAGTAGATGCTCAGAAATACCTGCCAACTATGGATTGGTGTCTCTGAGACTCATGAATACATTTCCCGTTACTTTAACAGCATTTAAGGCCCAGCATTGTGGGATTGTCCCTCTTATGAAGTCAGTTCAGGTGATTTCATAATAGTGAGTTAGACATTTTCCCAACTTGGTGAGCCAGTAATCTGACATGAAGTAAAGGAACTGCAAAAGTCACATGAAGCTGGTGGCCTACCTCCCTTTTCCAGGCATTTGTTTAGAGTTTCCTGGTATTGGATTGTTTATTGGTCAGTGTTGTAAGAGAATGAACATTTCTTTACATAATACTGTTGTTGAAAAGAGAGTTTCCTACCAGCACCCTAGTTATTTCACTAAATAAGAAATAACTTGGAAAGCAATTGATAACTTTTTTGTTTTTATTCTCCATGAGAGATTCTGGTGATTTGCCTGCACTTTAAATTGGAAGTGGGTACAGCTCCCTTATGGACTTCTCTAAAAAAGGGTCATACATGTGTGTAAACCTTACCATGTCACTCTATACCCAGGATAAAGAGAAATCATCTGTTTCCATGAGACACTTTAGCATTGAGAATACTGCTTTTTACATGGGAGTCCCTCTCTTTTTAAATATATACTTTATTAGTGATTAATAATGATTTATAAGATTATAAAATAAAAGGGGTATAATTCCACACCACACCCACCCTCCACCCCCTCCAATAGTAACCACCACAATTCTCCCAAAGTCATATATAGTCATATATATGGGTTGACTATATATATAGCTTTTCTTTTTTTCAAGTTCATGTGTTTCAGTTCTCTATGTTCCACTTATGAGTGAAATTATCCTGTAGTTGTCCTTCACTTTTTTACTTTCTTCATTAATCATAGTTATTTCCAGTCCCATCTATTTAGTACCAAAGGTCATATTATAATATTTTTAAACTACTGGGTACTACTCCATTGAGCATATGTCCCATTTATTATTACTTTTTTGATATATATATATATATTACTATATATATATAGTATATATATATATATGACTCAAATTAGTAATTTTGTTCTGTTGTTAAAGTCATTCCATTCTAACTCTGTATATTCCTCACAGGGTTCCCCTCCCCCCATACTTTAAACTTTTAATCAAGAAAATGAAAGTCACACACCAGAAAAGCACAAGGGCCATTTGGACAAAGATGGCTCACCCCATATGGGAGCTTATTTCTATTTAATTCACTTCCAAGGCCCTGCCTTCACTTCTTTTCTAAGGACACAAAACTTCTTTGTGTCTTCATTTTGTTTTTTTGTTTTTGTTTGTTTTTTTGTCTTTCCTCTCAGATAAGGGAAACAGTGCTTGATTTCCTCAGATGCTCTCTAGATCTTCTTCCTTCTCAGTGTTGGTGCAAAAACAAAGGTTCCTGGTCACAAAAGTTCCAGGTCCCAGTGGAACTGGGTTTCAGAGTCCTCTGGTCATTTTCCCCTAGCATTCCTCCCTCTGGGAGTATGGACCAAAATTCTTTTTGAGGTGCAGAAGGAAGGTGTTCTGGCTTCTGTAATTATTTCTCTGCTACATATGGACATTTGCTGGTTGATCTATACTCCCAGTCTGTCTCTTGTCTTTCTATAATAGGGTAGAGCTCTGGAGAGGTAAGGTTCTGGGACATGTTGGTGAGGTCATCTGCCTAGGGAAGGCAGGATGGAATTGTAGTAATATCTAGAACTTGATGACTGAAAGGCAGTAAGATACAAAGCAGAACTAAAATGTTTAATACACAGGGACTAAAGAGTAGGAATAGAGCCAATGAGTATAGGGATCCTAGGGTGGTAAGAAGCTAGGATGTCTGTTTTAGGTATGTTCCAAGGAGTTCAGGACTTTAGTAATCTTCGCTTTAGCTTTATAGCTAACACGAAGGGGGACTAGAAATGTTGTCTGGGAGGATAGTGTCAGAGTGAGGAATAGAACGTGAAAGCTAGGTAGGGAAGAGAGTGCCTCCAAAGCTTGAAAAATACATAAATATAACTGTTTACCACATCAATCTGATTGGTTTCCTACTTGTGAGTCTCTGTATCATTCTCACTTATGGCTGCTTCCCACTTGGGAGTTTGTTTGGAAGTTCTAGCAGGGAAGCATAGCTACTTGTATACCCTTAACAGAAGACCGGTCTATCTCTATCCGGGGAAGGCCATCCTCTTCGACCCAGCACGCAGCCTTGGGAGGGACGCACATGGAGCAGTGAGGGAGGAAGGGGACACCCACCTGGCCAGCCAGATCAGCCTAGTCAACCCTGGCGATCAATGGGGTGACAGATGTCTCAGCCAGATCGCCCTCACATCCTGTTTCCCACTCGGAAGGTGAAATGTCCTCAAATTGCCAGTTTCATGACTATTTGATGTTAAAATCATGTAAATGTGGTTTGAAGTAGTTTATAATGATGAAATTACTATATATTTTAGGTATTATTAGAAAGGACTTTTTGTGGCATTTTATTTAGGTCAAGTTCTTAGTAACATTGCAACAATTAATTCCAAGTACAATTTCAAAATTAAAAAGTGAAAGGACTTTTAATATCAATTTAGTTTTATTTGATGACCTTGGCATAATAATGTCTTTAGGATTTTAAGTAGTTAGAATTGCTCTTTTTACTTTACATAAGCCGTGAGGGTCAATTCTAGCTTTTACCTTCACCCTTATTTCCTACCTTGATGCCCTAAATAGTTAGTGATTTTGGCATAATCTTAAAATTAAGATCCTAACCTTAATTGTGCCTATCATGTCACAAAGTGGTCCTTGGTCTGTGGACTTGAGAATGGTCTTTGCTTCTCTTATCACGAATCATGTAACTCTTGGCCAAAGTGTTTCCCTTCCAACTCAGGAGACTTTTTTCTTCTTTACAATTTACAGTGGTGGCCCAGATCATAGAGCTTTCCAGAAAGCAGACTACTATATCAAAAACATGACACATGATTGACTCTAGAAAGATTGACTCTAGAAAAGGCTGTGAGCCCCAGAGAAAATAAGTCCCTATGAAATTGCTCCTTCAAGAAACAACAGTTTATGTCCTAGAGATTTCAGACCATCTATTTAAATATAACCTGAACAGAGAAAGATTTCATCTGTTGACTTGAACACATAGTCTTGAATTTTACCCCCCTTTATATTTGTTAGGTAAAATGTGAGTCCTGTTAATTTTACTGAATGATAGAGAGAGTTACTTTTGTTGTATTCCAAATAACATGACATTGGAATAAACAGACCACATAGGAAAACCAACACCTTTTTTTTTTTTGGCCTAAGTTCACATAGCCATGAATTAACTAAACTCAAATTTAGAAAATTTTGGTTAGAATCTGCATTTGTCCTACTATACCCAGCAGGAGAGGATGGGGATAGAGAAAACTATCAGAATGTACTACAAAGAGAGATTGACTTTAGTCAATTAATGAACTACATTAGTTGAAGTTCTCAAGCTCTAAGGTCTTCTCCTTTCTAACAGTAGCAAATATGATTAGATAATGGAGTGCTACATTTAGGGAAACCAGTCTGTTATCCTAAGTGTTGGTCATCAGTCCATACCATAGCAGCACCTAGCAGCTCACTTGCTTTGTCTAGTCCACCACTTTTCTAGATTCTTAAGAAAAAAAGGATTATGAAAAGATTTAACATGAGCTGTTTTTTGCTCTTCATCTACAGTCACTTATACCTGTTTGATATAGATTGCATGATTAAGAGTCTGTGCTCATAGATTTGAAAAAAAACTAAAAGCACATGCTGAAACCCAGCACCTTCTTACTTCTTACAATTTCTCAACTGTGGTTAGTTTCTTGGAGAGGACCCACCCTGTGATGTTACACCAGATACTTCTATATCACTACACTCCTTGGTGTTCAGGGTAAAGCTGGCTGTAAATATGGAGATCAAAGAATTGAATAATCAAAAAACCTTTCATGCTCTATCATCAAATGAAAGTATTAGTGAAGTGGTATGGAAATCATGGTCAGCATGCCTGCAACCACCAGCCACGCCACTTGTAATTTAAAACAATGTGATCAAGTGTTCAGAATCCATGAGCTTGAGCCATATGTGTGAGTTAGTGTGTTATTTCCAGGTTGCCAATTTCCCCCAGATTAACACATTTTCATTTCGGCTTTATTAAAGGAGTCAGAACATGAAAGGGGATTTAACTCAGTAGAGATGTCAACCATGCTTTCTTGCTATCATGGAGTGGTTCTTTGGATCAGGGCAGCCATGCATATGATTCCAACAATGTGTTTATAGGACTAAAAGTCAAGCCAAGTTGGATTGATAGAAAGGAAAAGACAAGAAATGCAATTATGTAGTAAAACCACAGCTCTTAAACCAGGGGTGGGAATTTCAGGACCTTGACTTGACTCCATATAGCCTTACAGTGCAAAAACTCAATACAGCACAGCATCAGGCTACACAATAAGTGTTTTTTTATGATGTTACTGGAAAGTTTTGAGTGAGTCCACCATAGAAGACATAACCAGATGCAGGAGACATGCACCTGGTCTCTTCAGGAGACACCTTTTATGGTGGAAAACCATCGTTTTCCTGGGAGTACACCTAGTCTTCTAGAACACTGAAATGGAGATCAATAGAAATCAGTGGCCCAGGGGTCAGACGGTGGTGCAGTGGGTTAAGCACATGTGGCACAAAGCACAGGGATGGGTGTAAGGATCCCAGTTTGAGCTCCCGGCTCCCCACCTGCAGGGGAGTCATTTTACAGGCAGTGAAGCAGGTCTTCAGGTGTCTATCTTTCTCTCCCCCTCTCTGTCTTCCCTTCCTCTCTCCATTTCTCTCTGTCCTATCCAACAACAAACAACATAAAAATGGTAATAATAATAATAACCACCACGAGGCTACAACAACAAGGGCAACCAAAGGGGGGGGGGGGGGATGGCCTCCAGGAGCTGTGGATTCATGGTGCAGGCACCGAGCCCAGCAATAACCCTGGAGGAAAAAAAAAAAGAAAGAAAGAAAAAGAAAAAATAGAAATCAGTGGCCCATGAACTTACACTGTAGTAGAATTTATCAGCATATGAAATGGGGCCTGGTGGTGGCACACCTGGCTGAGCACACATTTTACACTGTACAAGGAACCAGGTTCAAGCCCCCCAACCCCCACCTGCAAAGAGGAAGCTTCATGACTGGTGAAACAGTGCTGCAAGTGTCTCTCTGTCTCCCTTTATCATCCCCTTCCCTCTCAACTTCTGGCTGTCTCTATCCAACAAATAAATAAAGATAATAAAAAATTAAAAAAGAAAATAAGAAAGAAATCAGTGGCCCATGAATTTACACTGTAGTAGAATTTATCAGCATAAGAAATCATCATGGAGAACAAACTGCAGTGGAATGTCAAATCGTGAGATTAGAAAGTACCTCAACAGTCACCTACTCCATTCAGGAGCTATCTGAGGAATTCAGAACAGACGGAACATTCCCCGAAACTACTCTAGATTGTAAAATTTTGCTGAAGGGGACTGGAAATGGTGTGAGTACTTTAAAATGTTTCCAGGAGTTCTGCTTATCCTGGCTCAGCTCCTCTATGAGCAAAAAATGTTTCTATTAACAACCCTGCAAAGTGAACATCTGATGAAACTGCTATTCCCAGGTCAAATGCCTCAATGCAGAACACAGCTGAAGGAGCCTATGTTGAATAGAAAGTTAAAGTTCTTACAGATCATTTGTAAACTGTAATGAAAGGGCGCTCACTCTGTTTTCCATGAGTGACTTTTATTGGGTTATAGGAAAAGTAATGACATATTTTTTCTTTTTTTTTAAATATTTATTTATTTCCTTTTGTTGCCCTTGTTGTTTTGTTGTTGTAATTGATGTCATTGTTGTTGGATAGGACAGGGAGAAATTGAAAGAGAAGGGGAAGATAGAGAGTGGGAGAGAAAGACAGACACCTGCAGACCTGCTTCACCGCCTGTGAAGCGACTCCCCTGCAGGTGGGGAGCTCGAACCTGGATTCTTATGCCCGTCCTTGTGCTTTGCACCACCTGCGCTTAACCCTCTGTGCTACCGCCCGACTCCCATAACATATTTTTCTAAGCAAAAATGTGGCATGACTTTACTGACAACCCAGTAGTTTGACTCTCTATGCTAACAGGGTGAATGTGTAATATTGCAATTCTTCAACTGATTACAACATGGCAACCCTTCAACTATTGTGTTAAAAAAAAGAGTTATTGGGGGATGGAGGAGAGAGAGAGAGATATCAGAGCATTGCTCAGTTACATATGGTGCTCAAGACTGAATCCAGAGCCTCATACATAAAACGATTATGTCTACCTGTTGAGCCACCTCCCTAGTTGTCCTTCAAGTATTTGTATTTTGTCATTACCAGAGTTTCATCAATGTGAGTCTTTTTTTTTTCAGGTGGAAAAAGAGAGACAGAGAGATGGACGGGAAGATAACATAGCATATAAGCTTCTTCCCTGTGCTGTGGGAGCCTCTGGGACATATGTATAGCAAAACAGGCACACAATCAGAGTTTGATACATTTGCACACCAGATTAGGTGATATGATGGTAAAGAGCAAGACCATCATTGTGGGCCCTGGCAGGTTTGGAGAAATGAGATTAGACTACAAATACTTTGATTCCAATGATTAAATAGATTTAAACAACAACAACAACTACCATAACAATAAAAAACAAGGGCAACGAAAGGGAAAATAAATAAATATAGAATTTTTTTTTAAATGGAATAAAAGTCTTCTTTTTCCTATCTGCATCTCCCTTTTGACAATATAGTTAACAGGTCTGGACACTAGTTAAATAAGGCTTTACTGATTATTCACATATAGTAAGTCTGCCTAAGAGTGGAAATATCTTACTCATTATTGACTGTATTATTTTTTTTTCTGAGATGATGGTTGTATTTTTTTTTTGTGGCTTAGAAGCAGGGAGATAAAAGTGAAGTGATGTAATTAAGTTTCCCATAGTGGTTGTATCCTTCTTTTTGGTTTAATCAAGTCAGTACAATAAAGAAGAGAGAACTGCTCAGTATATTTTTTCAAAGATAAGGGAATGTTCTGATTGGTGTTACCAGAAACAGGGTTCTGAATAGTAAAAGTCCACCACATGAGAAAGAGTCTTGAAGAAGAAAGTCATTCGTGATGTTGGTATGAATTTAGCAAGATCAAGATCTTATGTTGGGGGGCAATGTTAGGAAGTACAGTTGAAGAGCTACTTTGGGATTATGTCCTAAAGATACAGGAAGCTGTTAGAGGATTTTGACGGAAGTTGAGGGTTTCTGATTATTTCTGAAAACTATATAATTAAAATAAATTGTGCTTTAAAAAGCAATACTCTGCAGGGGCCAGGCATTGGCACACCTGGTAGAGTGTACATATTACAGTGCTCAAGGACCTGAATGCAAGCCCCCAGAACCCACCTGTAGTGGGAAAGCATCATGATCAGTGAAGCAGTGCTGCAGGTATGTCTTTCTCTCTCTCTCTCTCTCTCTCTCTCTCTCTCTCTTTCTCTCCTTTTATTCTCAACTTCTCTCTGTATCAAATGATTACATAAATAAATATTTTTAAAGCAGTACTCTGGGATGGTGAAATAGTTCACTTGGATTGTTCACTGGTTTGCCATGTGCACAACCCAGGTTGGAACCCACCTCCCACCCTCACCCCCGAATTGAAGGAATCTGTGATCTCTTTCCTTCCCCTTCTCTCTGTGACTCTGTCTCTTCTCTAAAAATATTTTTTTAAAAAAAGGTTTTAAAAAGCAATACTCTTTTGGTAGGTTAAGAGGAGTGCCAGGCAGTAGTGCAGCAGATTAAGCACACATGGTGCAAAGCACAAGGACCAGTGTAAGGATCCCGGTTTGAGCCCCCAGTTCACCACCAGAAGGGGGGGGGGTCAATTCATAGGCGGTGATGAAGGTCTGAAGGTGTCTATCTTCCTCTACTCCCTCTGTCTTCCTCTCCTCTCTTGATTTCTTTCTGTCCTATCCAGCAACAACAACAGCAATAACAATAATAATAACAACAAGGGCAAAAAAAATGGGAAAAATAGCCCCCAGGAGCAGTGGTTTTGTATTGCAGGTACTGAGCCCCAGCAATAACCCTGGAGTCAAAAAAAAAAAAAAAAAAAAAGAAAGAAAGAAAGAAAAGAAAAAATATTAAGAAAAAAGAAAAGGTAATGAAACATTCAGGACAATGGAGATAGGAAGAGATGGAATAACTTCAGTTTACCTTCTAATCCATTTGAGCTCTGTTTCCAGAATAGATTTTCTTAAAATCAGCTTTAGTTGTAGAATTTATAACTCAGAAGATATTTTGGGTTCTTTATTACCCACTTGTGTTTTCAAAACCATCTCCCCCCTTTGCCCTCCCTCCCATTCAATCTTTTCCCTATATAAAGGGTTTCCTATCTAGCAAGTATCTTCACACTTTTACTCCAGTCCTCCTTATCCTCACATGTAATGTTCATTTGTGCTTGCCTCTGCTCTACCAGATCCATTCCTCCTCCCACTTCCCAGTGTCCCAGGCCTTCTCAAATTTCTCCTGGGCAAATTTTGTCTCAACCAAGTACCTATAGCAATGTCTAGTTCAATTGATTGTAATAGTGTTGTAGAAAATAAAATGTAGGAAGGGTTTTCTTATGACTGACTTATAATGGTCTTCTCTGAGGTTTAAGACCCCAAGGACAGACAGTTTTCTCTATGGAAATCTAAGAAGATAGGACCCACATACCACATACGTAGGTTTCACTAGCTGATATAGGAGAGTTTGCACATAATGAGAGAGCATCATCTTGTGTTGTTTTCTCTAATTTCTTGTCTTCCTGGAACATTCTGATGTCATCTTCTGTATCTCTCAAGTGATCCAGGGGCTGCGCTCCTAGGAAAGGCCTGCTGAACTGATAGGTTAAATGATGTGTACGTGGAGAGGGAGAGAAAGTGTTACGGAGTATGAAGTGAAGATTCACGTGCCCCTTAGATGGTACTTTGGAGCAGTCATTCATCCTGTCACTGGCACATCAAAGACAAGCTGGTGTAGGCCCAGTCTTTTGTTGGTCACTCATGTGAAATGGATTCAAAAGTGATATAATCTTCGCACATATAAACAGCTAACAAATGATGGGGAAAGTGTGTCCAAACAAAGCCAGCTGGCAGGACATGCAGTGCTGCTGAGAGGAAGCCTCCAGCTATCCATCACACCTTGAAAGATGAACAGGACAAGCTCAGCTTTCCCTTCAAAGGTAGGAAAGCTTAGTGCTCTGGGAAAATTGAGCTCAATGGGGATTTCAGACGCATGGTGTGACCCTTCCAGCTTGCAGGTCTTTATTAACTGTTTTTGCCCTAAATGGCTATGACATATAATCTCCTTGCTAATTTTATTATTTTACTTGTTATTGCAGGACGGTAACTTTTTTAGACATTCAGGTGAGATTAAGGGAGAGGAGGTGGAATAAAGCTTTTAAAAATCTTTGATTACCTCAGAAAACATATTTGCTTACTTTACCAGGAAGTTGGGGTTTTGTTTTGCTTTTCTCCCGATGCCAAAAGGGGATTAATGAGTAGTTGCTGGGTTTGCCAGCTTTCTTTTGATTTCAGTTTATATAATTAAATAGTTCCCAGAATGACCTTAGGTTCTCACTCTGCTTCAAAACACACTTCTCAAATGTGTTAGGTGTGGAGGTCAGAAGCAGTCCACACACAGAGAATGGATGAGGGAGGGGAAAGGAAAAACTGGCCTTGCTTTCCAAACATCTCTCCTGTGTAAAAATGGAGTTATCTACTCATGCACACTGAGCAGTGTTGCATAGGAAGCAGGTTAAAACTTAAGTTCAAGTTAGGATAAAGTTAAAATAACTAGAAATGAGATGAACAATGGAAAAATGCAGGAAACCAACTCTGGCTTACTATTGAGTTTCCATCAGCTAGAGCCTCAGCGTTGGTGGGTATTCAAGACCTCCATATGCATTCAACAGAGAATAACAGGGGCCTATGTGTGCCAGGTACAGTTCTAGTCTCTGGGGCTACAATAAAGAACTAAACCAATAAGCTTTCCTCCATGGTGCTCGCAGAGAGCCAGTGGTGGGGAAGCAGACTGGTACTGAGTTCCTCCTGAGACATGGAGTTCTGGCTTAATGGTGATGGAAATTGGTGGAAGAATAAGATGTGTTTAATATTGCCGACTACCTCCCTCCTTGGGAAATGGAAACACTTGAAAAGTTCTTGCTGCTTGGTGAACTAGAGACTAGTCAGCCCTCTGGAGCCTGGAGGTGGGTGACTGCTCAAACCCACTCACTCTCAGGAGGCCTGCCTATGGCAACACCAGCATTGGGTGCAGCTGGAGAAGATATCTGGGGTGGTGGTTGTTGGTTGTGATTCACTTGTGGAGAGGTGCACTGGTTATAGTGTGGGTGTGGAGGAGATCACTCAGCGAGTACAGAGTAAGCAAAGGGAGGGCCTGAAACAGCCTCCTGGGATTCCAAGGCATCTGGGAAGAAGAGAAGGCTATAGTAGAGGCCAAGAAAACCTGCTAGAAATTGGGGGAAAGCCAATCTGAAATCCAGAGGTAACAAGTGGTTTTGGCAGTAGGGATAATCAGGAGAACATATTGCTGAAAGGGCAGGAAAATTAAGACTTGATAATGATAATGAGAACTGTAATACCACCTAGCAGAAGTAATCAACGGTCTTAGGAGAGCACCAGTTGTGAGCCAGGCATCTGAACTTATAATTTAATCTTCATAAGTCTTTAAGGGCTGGTAAAAAATAGCTCATCTGAATAGCACACTTGCTTTGTTATGCATATGGACCAGGTTCAGCTCTGCCCTACTGCACTGGAGGAAGTTCCAGTGTTGTGTTGTCTTTCTCTTTGTCTCCCTATGTCTCTGAGAAAAGCTGGTTCAAAGTGGTAGAGCCCTAGTAAATACAAAAGGAAGGGAAGGAGAGAGGGGGGAAAAGAAAGAAAAGAAAAGAAAAGAAAGGAAGGAAAGAAAGAAAACTGTAAGTGCTATTATCATACTTATTTTTATGGATGATAAGGCTGTAAATAAGAACACAGTTGGCCATTTTTCCAAGGTCGAACATCTAGTGATGTAGTCAGCGAAACTCTTCTTTTTCACTCCACAGCCCTGTCCTTAAATGCTGTGTCCCACTGTGGGTGGGGCAAGGGGAAGCCAGGAAAAGGTGTGGGCAGGGGAGGGTTTTCCTCTGTAGAGATCTGGATTCTTTCAAATACAAGGAAGCACACTATTGTTGCTAAAGCCCAAGTCCCCCTCCCCCTTTTTTATGCACTAAGACTGAGAGAAATTGAAAGGGGAGAGGGAGAGAGAGGGGAGAGACACCAGCAGACCCGCTTCACCACTTGTGAAGCTTCCTCCATGAACCTTGGTCTTTGTCCATAGTAATGTGTGTACTCAGATGGGTGCAACACCACTCAGCTCTCTGCCTTATTCTTATTTTAAACGTTTTACTTATAAAATGGAAACACTAGCAAGAACATAGGATAAGAGGGGTACAATTCCACACAATTCCCACCACCAGAACTCCATATCTCATCCCATCCCCTGATAGCTTTCCTGTTCTTTAACCCTCTGGCAGTATGGACCCAGGGTCATTGTGGGATGCAGAAGGTAGAAGGTCTGGCTTCTGTAATTGCTTCCCCTCTGAACAGGTTGATCCATACTCCCAGCCTGCCTCTCTCTTTCCCTAGTGGGACAGGAAGCGGAGGAAGCGGAGCTCCAGGACACATTGGTGGGGTCATCTGCCCAGGGAAGTCCGGTTGGCATCATGGTAGCATCTGGAACCTGGTGGCTGAAAAAGGAGTTAACATATAAAGCTGAACAAAATGTTGACTAATCATGAACCTAAAGGCTGGAATATTGCAGATGAAAATATGGGGTCTCCGTTTTTGAAATAGTAGATCTGTTTTAGGTATATTCCAAAAGGCCCATAACTTTACTAATCTTTTTTTAAAATTTTATTTATAAAAAGGAAACACTGACAAAACCATAGGATAAGAGGGGTACAATTCCACACAATTCCCACCACCAGAACTCCATATCCCATCCCATCTCTTGATAGCTTTCCTATTCTTTAACCTTCTGGGAGTATGGACCCAAGGCCATTGTGGGATGCAGAAAGTGGAAGGTCTGGCTTCTGTAATTGCTTCCCCATTGAACATGGGCATTGACAGGTCGATCCATACTCCCAGCCTGCCTCTCTCTTTCCCTAGTGGGGCAGGGTTCTGGGGAATTGGAGCTCCAGGACACATTGGTGGGGTTGTCTGTCCAGGGAAGTTAGTCTGGTTGATACTGTGCTAGCATCTGGAACCTGGTGGCTGAAAAGAGAGTTAGCATATAAAGCCAAACAAGTTGTTGACTAATCATGAACCTAAAGGCTAGAGTAGCAGATGAAGAGTTGGCAGGGCAGTCCTCCATTTCATAGATAGCTTGTAGGCATATTTTAGTTATATTCCAAAGTAACCATGACTATACTAGTTGTTTTTTTTTTTCTGAGCCTGACATCTGATATGCAGGTTGACACTCGAATCTACAGGGATGCAGAGGTCACATAGGATCATAAGCTGAATATGGGCCCCAGATCACATCAAATCGATGGGTTTACAGTGAACAGTATTTATACACCTTTCCTATATTTGAGAATTACTCTCTTCCCTAATCCAGCTTTCTGGTCCTTTTTCCAGCCATGACATCATCTCCCCAGACAATAACTTTACTAGTTTTTGCCTGATCCTAACATCTGATATGCAGCTGGACCCAAGTTATTGTCTAGGGAGATGATATCATGACTGGAAAAAGGGCTAGAAAGCTAGATCAGGGAAGAAAGTAGCTCCCAAATATGGGAAAAGTGTATAAATATTATTGACTGACTGTAAACTACACTGATTTGATCTGGGGCCCATATTCAGCATAGGAGCCTATGTAACCTTTGCAGCCCTGTAGGTCCGAGCTCACATTTTGCAGTCACGAGTAGGAACATTCCAAGTTGCACCAATTTTAGGACCCACCTTCCTCAGGTGATAGATAGAGTATGTTATCCAACCTCCCTTCAGAGAATGGAACATTCCCTACCATTGTTGATCCACATTGAGGGCAAGGTCCTATGGGAGCCCACAAAGGGGTCCATTATATTGTTCCTGATAGAGATGACCAGTGACAACGAAGAGAGGGATCTATTCGAGGTCTAGGCCCATCATGTATGTGTGAGAATCCCAGGACTCCCCAACTTGGCCCCCAGATGATGGGGTGGCCTGTATGCCAGTCTCTTGCCCTTATTCAGCTTTTGTAGTCCTTAACCTTGATAAGGTTAGCTTTAGAGTGACTGAGGGAAGTAGGTGAGGAGGGTATCTAGGTCTAAGTACAAACTGTTTGATTAGGTACCGTATGGTGTCTTTTTAGTTTTTCTACTTTCTTGCTTCATTTATTGACTCACTGCAAACTATTGTGCACTTTTGCTTTCAGGTATATATTTTGCCCTAATTTATGGATACATGTGTACATATGTCCTATCTCATGGGACCTAGTCTATATCTATGTTTTGGGGCTTTGTTAGGTCTGCCTTCTTATAAGGACTGCATGGAGAGTCTATCTTTGTGGTCCTGTATAATCTCCCCATCTTAAGATCAGTGACTTTATCACATCTGCAAAGTTCTTTTTCTGTCATAAGGGTAACATTCTTGTGTTAAGGGAATAGGACATGGATGTCTTTTGGGGAGCTGTTAACCCAACTGCCACACATAAAGAGGTAACTAGAGTTTCCAAAGGGAAACTCCAAATCCACTCTTCATAGTCTTGACAGATGAAGATGCAGGCCTCCTTTCTCCCACTGGAACTGCTTCCACTAGAACAAGCTGATACTCTTAATAGAAAAACAGAGAAAGAGATTGTCTTTTCTTTATTAGGGGGTATTAATGGTTTACAGTCAACAGTAAAATACAGTAGTTTGTACATGTGTATAATTGCACAGTTTTCTACATAACAATTCAACCTCCTCTAGATCCTCCTCTGCCATCATGTTCTAGGATCTGAACCCCCCACTCACTCAGAGTCTTTTACTTTGGTGCAGTATACCAAAACCACTCCCAAGTTCTGCTTTGTGTTTTCTTATTTTTCAACTTCTTTTATTACGATTAGTGATTCAATAATGATCCACAAGATTGTGGGGGAAAAGGAGTACAATTCATACAGTTCCCACCACCAGAGTGCTGTATCCTATCCCCTCCACTGGAAACTTCCCTATTATTTATCCCTCTGGGAGTTATGGACCAAAGATTTTTATGGGTTGCAGAAAGTGGAAGGTCTGGCTTCTGTAATTGCTTTTCCACTGGACATGGGCATTGACAGGTCAATCCATACTCCCAGCCTGTTTCTGTCTTTCCCTAGTGGGGCAGGGCTCTTGGGAGGTGAGATTTTGGAAGACACATTGGTGAGGTCATCTTCCCAGGGAAGTCAAGTTGGCATCATGGTAGTATTTTTCAGCTCCTATGAGTGAGATCATGTCATATTCATCCTCAGAGAAAGAAATTTTAAAGTGACTCCCCATACCCTAATCATATGCTGCATTCATTTGTCTTCTCTGTGGATTTCCTGCTACCAAGATTCACCCACCTTTCTGCCTGCTTGGCTCTAGATTCTTGTTTCTGTCATGTTGTGCTCACAGCAGTCAGTTCTGTTCTGTAGACAGCTGTCATGGATCTGGCTAAATGGCATCTTCCCCTCTCCCTTCAGGACCGTCTCTTTTTTGTCATGGAGTATGTCAATGGTGGAGACCTCATGTTCCAGATTCAGCGCTCCAGAAAATTTGACGAGCCCCGTTCCCGCTTCTATGCTGCTGAGGTTACGTCAGCCCTCATGTTCCTCCACCAACACGGTGTCATCTACAGGTAACCTCCCCAATCCTTTCCTTGCTGCAAGTGAAAAATGAAGACTTCTCCAGACATTTCAGCTCTGGCATCTGCCCAACTGGTTTCTCAGCAACATGCTTTAGATTAGTTGTTGTCCGAACATGCTTACATAGGACATAGTGGGGGAGTACTGTTTATTGTGAGTGTTTGTATTTTATTAGCCCTGGGCTCTCTGACCCACTATTTGTGCCAATTTTGATTGAAATCCCAAGCATGACAGTTTAAAGGCTTGGCGCCAGTCAACCTTGGAATGACCTTCACTTCTCCCTCTACCCCACCCTCTTCCTTGAACATCAGGGGATTCTCTTTACTTTTTCCTTTTGTGCCACGAACTTCCTCTCCTTCCCATCCTCTTGCCACTTCCTGAGTTTGTTTGGCTTAGTTGTCTCTGGTGGATAGAATCAGAGGAGGATTTGCTGCTAGGGAGGGGTGGTAGATCTCAAGGTTTATGATCTGGGGACAGGAGGGGAAAGGAACTAGACAATATCTATCAGGAAGGGACTCTTTGCAGATCATCAGTCCCTTATTGCCCTGTTCCCCTTCCAAAAAAACATAGAACGAATGAACACACACACACACACACACACACACACACACACACACATTTTTCCAGTAAGGGAGCAAGGCTATTTACACAGACTCTTCTATGAGGTCAGGAATTCTGGGAGGAGTAAATATTTATAATTAGCAACAAGGATACTAAAGTTCCCTAAAGTTTTCTTCATGACTCGTTTTTTTAGCTCATTTTTGCTGCTGCTTCTTCCTCTTCCTCCTCCCCCTCCTTCTCTTCCTCCTCTTCTTCTTCTTCTCCTCTTCCTCCTTCTCCTTTTCCTTCTCCCTCCTCCTCCTCTTTTTCCTCTTCACTGTCTAATTCTTCTCCTCCTCCTCCTCCTCCTCCTTCTCTTTCTCCTCCTCTTCCTCCTCCTCCTCCTTTTTTTTTTGTGTGTGTGTGTAAAAGTAAAAGACTAGCTGGCTTGGTTTACTCAGAATTTGCTCACTCACTAGAACTTTACTTACTCACTCCTGGAGGCAATGCCCTGGTGAAATGTTCCTTGGGAGATCTATCTAAGCACTGCCCCTGCTTCTCCCTACTACTAGTATCTCCATGATTTCTTAACCATGTCACTCCAGTCAGAAATAGACCTTGGCTTCTTATGGCCTGCATAATAAGACCCACACTTTCCAGCCGCTCTTCATGGCCTTTCATCAAGGTGGTGTTTATAGAGTCCATGCAGTTATTCCCTATTGCTGTGCATCCAGTTGTCACAAACCTAGTGACTTGCAACAACTCTCCCCCTTTTCATTTTATTGGGGAAGGGGCTTAATAAATTACAGTACAGTTGTTGTCATATGGGTACAGTTTCTTATCTCCCCATGATAGATGTCTGTAAAACACTCTCACCATCAGCATTTATGTTCCATTACACCACTGTGCACCAGGACCCCAGATGCTCCCCAGACCAATTCTTTCCCATCTGGTCCAAGATTTATTTTATGTTTCCCCTTTCTGTTCTTTCCTTCTCTCTCTCTCTTTCTTTTTAATTTTCCATTAAAAGTATGTTATAACATTGTAAGATTACAGTGTATAGTCCCAAACCTACCATCAAAGTCCCATATCCTTACCCACCCACCTCCCAATGATAACCACTATAGTTCTCATAAGTGTTTTTTTTTTTCCCTATCTCATTTTTACTTGACAGGACAGAGAGAAATCAAGAGGGAGTACGGAGATAGAGAGGTAGAGAGGAAGCCTGGCCCCCCTCTCACAAGTCTGACAGTTTGCTTGCTTCTGTTTTGTTTGGATTTTTTTTTTTTTTGGCAAGTTCATGTAAATCAGGCCTCTAGACTCCACGTATGACTGAAACCATCTGGTAGTTGCCTTTCATCTTGTTACTTACTTTGCTCAGCATAATTGCCTCCAGTTCCATCCATTTTGTCCCAAAGGACACAATATCATCTTTTTTGGTTGCAGAGCAGTATTCCATGGAATATATATCCCATAACTTCTTTATCCAGATGGACATTTAGGCTGCTTCCACTCTTTGGTTATTGTGAATAATGCAGCTATTAACATGTACCTTCTAATTAGTGTTTGTCCATTGGATAAATGCCCAAGACTGGCATTGCTGGATGGTAAGGTACTTCCATTTTTATTTATTTAAGGACTGTCCATACAATTTTCCAAAGGGGCTGTACCAGTTTGCATTCCCACCAGCAATGTAGCAGAGTTTCCTTTTCTCTACAGCCTCTCCCTGTATTCTCTCACCTGTTATTTCCTGTTATTGATAAGAGAATGTCTTACATCAACAAACCAGGAAATGACAGGTGTTGTTGTTTCTTTAGTTACAGCTGTGATTGAGATCATTTGGTGTTTATTCTTGTCATTTTGGCTTATCTCACTTACATGATTCCTTCAAGCTCTATTCAAGATGAGGCATAGGAGATGACTGTCATTTTTAACTGATGAGTAGTATTCCACTGTGTATGTGTTTATGTATGTGTGTGTGTATTATAACTTTATTAGCCACTTATGTTGTTGTTGAACATATCTATTGCTTCAAAATTTTCAGCTATTAAAAATTTTGCTGCTATGAATATAGGTATATATTTGCTTCCTTTGGATCTATCTCTAGGAGAGAAATTGCCAGGTCCTGGGGTAGTCTCATTTCTAAAGTTCTGAAACATTTCCAGACTGGTTTCCATAGGAATTGGACCAATTTACATTCCTACCAACAGTATGGAAGGCTTCCTTCTCTCCCATATCCTTACCAACACTTGTTACTGCCTTTTTTAATGTATGACATTCCCTCAGGCACCCTGCCCATTTATTATCCCACAGCTTCCATGTGTCAGGAGTTCAGGCCTGGTGTGACTGGGTCTTCCACGCAGAGTTTCCTAAGACTTCGAGTTAGCTGCCAGCTGGGCTTCATTATCACCTTTTGGGGTCCCCTTTGAGGCTCAGATGTTAGTAGGCAGAATGCATTTCCTTGAAGCTGTACGGTTCATGGGCCTTGCACTTTCAAGGCCAACAATCTTTCACTTCAGCAAAGGGCTGGGCTCTATTTTAAAGTGCTGGCTTTATTTTATGGGGCTGGCCCAGGATACACCCCCTTAAGTCAGTGATTAGAGACTATAATTATATCTACAAAATCCTTCTGCTTTTGTCCTGTAATGACACCTGATCAATAGTGATTATCATGTCACCTTTTCTTTGTTCTATAGGCTAGAGGTTAGTCACAGATTCCACCAAATTCAAGAAGTGGGGATTACAGGATTATACCAAGGCATGATTCATTGGCAGGTCAATTTAGGTTTGACTGCTACAGCCTGAAATTCTTTCCTTTTCTCACTTCCCACTGAATTTTGTAGCTAATTTTGAACCCACTGAGATTCTTAAATTTTCTCAAATTTGCATCCCCATCTTTCTTGTGTTTCTACTATACCTCCTCTGTTCAACCCAGGAGCCTCACCCAGTACTTCCTGCCCAGGGGCCTGCAGGTGCCTCTGCAGTAGAGCACCTGCCTTGCATGCACAAGGCCTGAGTTTGATCACAACATCACATAAGAGCAACAAGGTAATCTCCATGGATGGCAAAACTGCTTTGTGTCCTCTCCCCCCACCACACACACACACACACACACACACACACACACACACACACTGAAACATTGAACTGTTGAGGTAACTGTTTGTGGACAGGGATATTTGTGAGACCCTGGGGTTGATTCCCAGCACTGCTCTAGGGTTTTTGCCAGTGTTTCCTTTTTATAAATAAAAATTAAAAAAAAAAAAAACTCTTCCTGCTTGTACAATGCCTATTCCCACCAGCCAGAGTGAGTCTCTCCAACTCTCATATTTTTCTTTTTCTTTTTTTTTTTTAAGACAGAGAGAAATTGAGAAGGGACAGGGAGATAGAGGAGAGAGACATCTGTAGTACTTACCTTACCACTTGTGAAGCCTCCCCCTGTAGGTGGGGAGTGGGGAATCGAACCCAAGTCCAAGTACATGGTAACATGTGCACATAACCAGATGTGGTTAACCAGCCTGGCCTCCTTATATTTTTCATTTGCAATTTAGCAGTAAACTGAAATCTCAGCCTTTCACTGCTGTACCTACCTGTCTTACCTTTGTGATAGAATTAATCACCTATATGTAAATGGCAGGATTTTTTATATTCTTTTTAAAAAATTTTATTAGCGATTTAATATTGATTTACAAAATTAAAAGATAACAGGGGTGTAATTCCACAACTTTCCTACCACCAGATTTCTGCATCCCCTTTCCCTCCACTGGAAACTGCAGTAGTTCTCCCAAGGTCACAGGTATGGCTTGACTATTATTTCTATAACTATCTATCTACATATATATATATTTGCCCATTTTTATGGTCCTGACTTCTCTTCCTTTCTAAGTCACACCTACTACTTCTGAGTGATACCCCCCACCTCCTTTTCACCTCTTCTCTCTCTGGGACCTGATGGAGTTGGAGTTTAGAGCCCTCTGATCATCTTCCCCTTGTCATTTCTCCCCCACTGGGAGTATGGGCCAAAATTCTTTATAAGGTGCAGAAGGTGGGAGTTCTAGCTTCTGTAATTGCTTCTCCACTGGATATGGGTATTGGCAGGTTGATCCATATCCCCAGCCTATTTCTCTTTCCCTAATGGGGTGGGGCTCTGGGGAAATAAGGTTTCAGGACACACTGATGAGGTCGTCTGCCCAGGTAGTTCAGAATGAAATCATGGTAGTATCTACAGCTTGGTGGGTAAATGGCAGTAAGATATAAAGCAGGACAAAATGATTAATAAACAGGAACCAAAAAGTAGGAATGGAACAGATGGGAATAGGGATGTTTAAGGTGAAGAGAAGCTAGGAAGTCTGTTTTAAGTATGGTCCTAGGGGCCCATGTCTTTGGTAATTTTTGCTGGAGCTTGATAGCTAACTTTCAGGTGTACTAAAAATATTGTCTGGGAAGATGGTGTCAGAATTAAGAATAGGACTAGAAAGCTGGATCAGGGCAGAGAGTGGCTTCCAAACTATGAATACCATTAACTATTTATCCCACCAATCTGACCCAGAATCCATGTATATTCATAGTTAGCACAGGAGCCTGTGTGTCCTCTGAGCACCATGGCAGGCTTTTTTTTAAAAGGTCATTCGTTCTTCTTGTCTTGAAAATAGTAAATAGTCAACAAATTGCCACTGACTCCCACTAGACTTATTTATTTTTTATTTTTATTTATTTTATTTCCACTAGGCATATCATTGAGGCACTCAAATCCTCCACTCCCAGCAGCCATCCCCCCCTTTTCTTTTCTACTTTATTTGTTAGGACAAAGAGTAATTAAGAGGGGGTGGTGAGACAGAGAAGGAGAGAGAAAGAAAACTGCATAGCTGCTTCACCACTCATGAAGTTTCCTCTCTGCATGTGTAGACTGGGGGCTTGACCCCAGGTCTTTGTGCATAGTAACGAACATTCAACCAGATGCAACACCACCAAGCCCCTGGCTTCCCATTAGTTTTAAAACTAGAAGACTTATTTCTAAAGCAGTTCATACGCTGGAGACATAGGCGTTTGGCATGTAAAAAGAGCACTTCAACTTCAAGGCAGTTTATTTTGTGGGTGCCAATGGGAATTCTTGAGACCAATATCAATGCAAGGGTAGGTAGAGGCTTTCCCACACCTAAAAGCAATTCCCCAACACTGCCAGGGTGCTTGAGAATTCAACTCAGTTCCTAAAATAATGTCATATTCTATAAGTTAAGTAGTCTCCCAAGACAGCCCCCCCCCCCATTCAGATGCCAGGAGCAAGCTCAGGCTTCTGGCCAACTGACTGTAAATTGAAGGTTCTGAGCACAGCCTCGTCAGCCTTAATGAATATGCTAAAGCAGCCCATTCACTCTCTAGATTACTGGTTGATCACAAAGAGTGTATTGCACCAACATAAAAAGCTCTGGGGCGGGAGGAGTCTTTCAGGTCCTGGCACATGATGATGGGCCCAGTTTAGGAGTAAGAGTGTTTTGCAAACACCTATTTTGATGAGCTGGTAAACCATGCCAGCAACTGTACTGTAAGCCATTAAACTCCCAATAAAAAAAGGATATAACTCAGGAATAGCTAAATGGGCAAGATGCGTAGGACCATGTATGGGGAAGGAGTGTGAGCTTCCATGTCCTCTCCAGGTGCACCACTCTCCTTGACCTTCATGTGTTCACTAGCCCAGAGGCCCTCTGAAGCCCTTCCTTCTGAGTATTTATGGAAGCTTCATTAGTTAGGCATGATTAATTAAATCATTGGCTATTTGTGCTTGAAGTCAACCCCTAGTCCTCTCTCTCCTCCAGAGATCTGGATGTTCCAATCCTCAATCACACAGTTGGTTTTCCATTCTCATTCTTAGCTGTCTCCAAAAATTATCTCCTTTATATAATAAAAGATACTTGCATTATTCTCAATATTTGGAAAATTCCAAGATTTGGAATTGTGAGTCATAAACTGTGGATGCAGATCAGATACATATGAAAAATTTATTTTAGCTGTTGGAATGACCAAATATATATTATATATTATAAATCACAATATCATAGGTGCCAATGATAAGAATTGTTATTCATGAGGTGACATCTCCAAACCACCTCTGTTAAAGTGAGTTTGATCATTCGTGTTTTTGTTTTTGATTTTGGTTTGTTTGTTTGCCACCAGGGTTGTTACGGGGGCTCCTTGCCTTCATCACAACTCTACTGCTCTCAGTGACTGCCCCTCCTCTTCCTCCTCCTCTTTCTCCTCTTCCTCCTCCTACTTCTGCCCTCTACCTTCTTCCCCCCCCCCAATTCTTTCTTTCTTTTTTTTTTTTTTGCTAGAGAGTGAAACGCAGAGATAGAGGGGGGAAGGAAAAGACACCATTCAAATGGGGACCAGGTCATTGAGCCTGCTTCCTTGTACATGGTGACATGTGTCTCCTGCTAGGGGCACCACCACCGAACCCCTGATCATTCATGTCTTCCTAGCAGGGACTGAGAAACTCAGCATTAATAATTAGTCTATGCCTGATAGATGTTAAGTGGCACGTTTCAAATAACTCCAGTAGCAGCACTTACCAAATCAGAATTCTTAGTCCCCAGTTTTTTCCAGAGCCCTAACAAGATCTCTCTCAAACTCTCTCTGTCACTCAAGACTTGACCTTTGAGGCTTTATTCCTTCTTCCTTGGCCAGTTGGCAATAGTTTACTAACTTGAGACTCAACAGACTTTCCCTCCTGTCTACCCACCTCCCCTTCTACTGTTGCCTATTGTCCTTTTAGAGTACAGGCTGCTTGTCACTTGTTTCTTTTCTTCTTCTTTTTTTAAAATTAGTGATTTAATAATGATCAACAAGATTGTGGGATAAGAGGAATACAATTCCATACAATTCCCATCACCAGAGTTCCATATACCCTCTGCTCCATTGGAAGCTTTTCTGTTCTTTATCCCTCTGGGAGTATGGACCAAAGATCTTTATGGGATGCAGAAGGTGGGAGGTGTGGCTTATGTAATTACTTCTCTGCTGAACATGGGCATTAGAAGGTTGATCCATACTTCCAACTTGTCTCTCTCTTCCCCTAGTGGGGTAGGACTCTGGAGAGGTGGGGTTCCAGGACATATTGATGAGGTTGTCTGCCCAGGGAAGAAGTCAATTTGGTGTCATGGTATCATCTGGAACCTGGTGGCTAAAAAGCATTAATATATATAAAGCAGAACAAATTTTTAATAATCAGGAACCGTAAGGTAAGAATATAGCAGATGAGATTTGGGGTGTTCATGTTGGAACAAGCTAGGAAGTCTATTTTAGGTATATTCCAAGGGGCTCATGACTTTACTAATTTTTGCCTGAGCTGCAGTTAACATTTAGGTGGGCTAAAAGTATTATCTGGAAAGATAGTGTCAGGATTGGGAATAGGACTAGAAATCTGGGTCAGAGCAGAGAGTAGCTCCTAAACATGGGAAAAGTATATAAATACCATTAACTAACCCCCAGCGATCTGACCGAGGGCCCATCGATCTCACCAGAAACAAAAGTAAATTCCAGATGAATCAAAGACCTGGATGTTAGACCAGGAACTATCAAATACTTAGAGGAGAATATTGATGGAACACTTTCCCACATAAATCTCAAGGGCATCTTTGATGATACAGACCCAATTGCAAGAAAGACTAAAATAAAAACCAATGGGACTACATCAGATTGAAAAATTTTTGCACAGCAAGATATACCATCACCCAATCAAAGAGACTCCTCACAGATGGGAGAAGATCTTTATATGTCATACATCAGGCGAGAGGGTAATAACCAAAATATATAAAAAGCTCACCAAACTTAGCAACAAAAAAATGAAAATGACCAATTCAACAATGAGGAGAGGATATGAACAGAATATTCACTACAGAAGAGATACAAAAGGCCAACAGAGATATGAAAACTTGCTCGTCAGTCACTGATTGTCAGAGAAATGCAAATAAATACAACAATGATATGCCACCTCACCCCTATGAGAATGTCATACATCAGAAAAGATAACAACAACAAATGCTGGAGAGGTTGTGGGGACTTGTTTCTTTTCTTAACACCCCTCAATCCTATTTGACTGGGGAGAGCAAAACCCTTCAGCTGCTTCTCCATAGCCACACCTCCAGAAGTCCTCTCTCTTCAATCCTTACAAAATAAAACAGTCTCATTGCTGGTCTTCACACACCTTCAGGCACTGGCCCTTGGGCCACTGTGCATACTCTGGCTTGGGCACAGTAAGGAGTGAACAGTGCAGGCAGGCAATGGGAATGCTTCCTGTTGAGAGGTGTGTTTCTCACAAAGACCCACCCATGATAACTTGGTTTTGGTGATCCTGAATCATCTTTTGACCCAATCATCATTCCTTCTAACCATGTTTCCCACCCTCTAGGTACTCCAAATTTTTTACTACTCCTTGGCTATTATGAATAGTGCAGATGGGAGCATAAGGGTACATATGTCCCTTTGGATTTTATTTTTCATGTTCTGTGGCTAAGTACATAGGAATGATACTGCTGGATCATAATACATTTCTATTTTTATTTAAGGACCCTCCATACTTCTTTCCATAGGAGCTGCGTCAGTTTGCATTCCCACCAACAGTGTATCAGAATTCCTTTTTCTCCACATCCCTACCCACATTTTTTTCCTGCCTTGATGTAGAACATTCTCTTAGGTGTGAGATGGATTCTCACTGTGGTTTTACTTTGCATTTATTTAATAATATGTGGTGTAGAATATTTTTTCTTTTTCTTTTTATTTCTTTATTGGGGGATTAATGTTTTACAGTCAGCAGTAATACAAAAGTTTGTACATACATAACATTTCCCAGCTTTCCACGTAACAATACAACCCCCACTAGGTCCTCTGCCATCCTGTTCTAGGACCTGAACACTCCCCCCAACCTACCCACCCCAGAGTCTTTTACTTTGCAATACACCAACTCCAGTCCAAGTTCTGCTTAGTGTTTTTCCGTTCTGATTCTGTTTTTCAATTTCTGCCTGTGAGATCATCCCATATTCATATTCATCCTTCTGTTTCTGACTTATCTCACTTAACATGATTCCTTCAAGCTCCATCCAATATGGGCTGAAAGTGGTGAAATCATCATTTTTAATAGCTGAGTAGTATTCCATTGTGTATATAGACCACAATTTGCTCAGCCACTCAGGAACAATTTTTTTCATATATATCCCATTGAATATATATTATGAGTAATAATATATACTTAATGGGATACTACTCTGTAATTTTAAAAGGTAGTATTATATCCTTTTGGACAAAATATAAAGAACTAGAGGTGATTATGCTTAGTGAAGTAAGTCAGGAGGTAAAAGACAACTACTGGATGGTTTTGCCCATGTGTGGAATATACACAGCCAGACCATATGAATGTGCAAAAAATTAATAACCAAGTTGTTTCTCAGACATTGTGAAAACTATGATAATAATGGCAGGGGTCATAAAACTTTGGTGGTGTGATCAGTGTGAAACTACATCCCTGAAATCTTGTTTTGTAAACTATGATTAAATTACTAATCGAAGACAGATCAATTCCATAACACTGGTAGAGAGGGCTTGGATAAGGGTTTGGTGAGAAAAGTGGCCAAGAGTTGATGACTGCTATGACTAATGATGGGCCCTCTCTCCTGTCTATACTGGTATATGGTTTTGATTTGTTATGCTGGGAGCAATGCATTTTTGTTCTTGTTTTTAAAAAAAACTCACAATTCTCATATTTCTAGAACCTTTGGTTCAGTAAGTTTTGTATGGAGTTTAGGAACCTATTTTCTTTTTTAAAAAATATTTATTTATTTGTTTATTCCATTTTGTTGCCCTTATTTGATTGTTGTAGTTATTATTGTTGTTATTGATGTTATTGTTGTTGGATAGGACAGAGAGAAATGGAGAGAGGAGGGGAAGACAGAGGGGAAGAGAAAGACAGACACCTGCAGACCTGCTTCACCACCTGTGAAGCGACACCCCTGCAGGTAGGGAGCCGGGGGCTCGAACCGGGATCCCTATGTAGGCGCTTGCACATTGTGCCACGTGCGCTTAACCCGCTGCGCTACCACCCGACTCCCAAGGAATCTATTTTCAGGTGATTTGAAAGCCATGGGTCTAAACAAAACAAAACAAAATATCTGCCTCTGCCTTCATGATTGTTAAGTGTGTTGCTCTGTGAGCCTTCTGTGACCACCCAGCTGGAGGCAGGGCCATGCCTTCCCTCAGCCACATAACACTTGTTAGTACCAGGTAGATAGTAGGCTCTTTAGCTGACATTATTTTAATTCTTTATTATTATCTTTATTTATCTATTGGATAGAGACAGCCAGAAATTGAGAGGGAAGTTAATGATAGGGAGGGAGAGACAGAAACACCTGCAGCACTGCTTTGCCATTTGCAACGTTTCCCCCCTACAGGTGGGGACTGGGGCCTCGAACCCAGGTCCTTGCACAGTGTAACATGTGCACTCAACCAGGTGTGCCACCACCCAGCCCCTGACTTTATTATTTTTATTTGGCACGCTCATTCTGTGACTGAAAACTCCACACTAGATGGCTTGCCTCTGAGGCTTACTATAGGAGCTTAATTGTAGTAGGTGTTCACTAAATATTTGCTCTTCTAGTCTGTAATGTTCTAGAGTCTTCCAATCCAGTGGGCTACTACTTAATCAGTGTGTACTTCTTAAAAGTCCATGTTGGAATCACAGGATTTTTCTCCATTTGCCCTAAAAGACCCCATTCCTTCATAATTCATCTTTTATGGGTAATGAGTGGCATGTGTCCTCTCTTTCCCATGTCACTTTGTCTCTAGTTGAGGTTGAAGGACTGAATGGGGTTCTCTCTGAGGTTGGCTCAAGTGGCTGGTTATGTGTTCTTGCTTAGTTGTCTCTGACTGTTTTGAATCCAGCAAGATGAGGTTTGGGAGAACAAACTCCATTGCTAAAAGTCAACTTGAATTTTCCAGCTCTTCTGCTGGGATTTATATACGCGCCAATTAGCAGCTAATTGGCCAGGGTTGAAGATCTAAGGAAAAGAAGATATTTTTCTGACTGGTAGCTCACACATGAAAAGAGTCCAAGCTGACAGACAGAGACAGAGACCTCTCTGGGTCACCAGACATGTAGCACGTGTCTCCATTCCCTGCCCAGTGCTCCTGGGCCTGCTCTGTGTGCTGTGGTGGAGGAAGGTTCATTCAGTTCTTCCTATGGCTTTAAAAATAGATTTCTTCCTCTCTACTTATATACTTTCACATACCCTGAGATAGAAGTTTGGAAAGGTTGACCTTTTCTTCTAACCCCATTGAAGGAACTTGCTCCTCCTCTCTCCTTCATGCTCAGTGCTTTTCTGTTTTAATCTGAGCAGCACGGTAGCAGTGACTGTGAGAGAGTGCTCTTCCATCCATGCCCAAAGAAAAGAGTCCTTGAGGTCTGCCTCCAACAGAGGGGGCAGTCAGAAAGAATATATGTCCTTCTTCTTTCACAGTCTAGAAGCCAGAACAATATAGTAGAGCCTGGGAGAGCAGGACCTCTCCCACACTGGCCCTAACAGCATCTAGCAGTGTTAACACTTTGTGTCCTCTTCTGTATAGTGGGAATGGTGATTATACCTCTCTTGTGAGGTTGTAGGGATTCAGTGAGTTAATGGTTCTGAATACTTTTGGGGGGTTGGGCAGTAGCACAGCTGGTTAAGCACACATGGTGTGAAGCCTAAGGACCAGTGTAATTCTGGTTCTGGTTCTGTAATTCTGGATTCTGGTTCAAGCCCTGTCTCCCCACCTGCAGGGGGGTTGTTTCACCAGCAGTGAAGCAGGTCTGCAGGTGTCTATCTTTCTCACCCCCTCTCTGTCTTCCCTTCTTCTCTCGATTTTTCTCTGTCCTATCCAACAACAACAACAGTAGTGGAAACAATAACAATAACAACAACAACAGGGGCAACAAAATGGGAAAAAAATAGCCTCCAGGAGCAGTGGATTCGTAGTGCAGGAACCGAGCCCCAGCAATAACCCTGGAGGCAAAATGATAATAATAATTAAAAGATTTTTAAAAAATAGTTCTGAATAATTTTGAATAGTGCCTGCCACTCAAGTCCTCAATAAAACTTTATTGTCTTTGTATCCTGAGTTGATTTTTAAGATACATTGAAATAGCATAGAACATCTTCTGTACAGCCTAGGCTTCATATGGGATCCTGGAATCACATTGGTGAATGAACTCTTGTTTGTGGTTTTTTTTTTTTATTTTTTTTTTTAGAGCACTGCTTATTTCTGGTTTATGGTGGTGCAGGGGATTGAACTTGGGACTCTGGAGCCTCGGGCATGAGAGTCTCTTGCATAATCATTTTACTATCTACCCCCACCCCCATTTATTTTTTTCATAAGATCAGTTTCCCTTTTCAAAATTAAAAAAGTAGTAGTCATGCAAAAAAGTCAGAATTGAAGCAGGGAAGAAAGGTATCAAGTCAGTTTTTCCTTTGCTAATGCCATAGGTTTTTTTTTTTTTTTTTTTTTGCCTCCAGGGTTATTGCTAGGGTTCGGTGCCTGCACTACAGATCCACTGCTCCTGGAGACCATTTTTTCCCATTTTGTTGCCCTTATTTTCATTATTGTTATTGTTGAAAGATAGACACCTGCAGACCTGCTTCACAGCTTGTGCAGCAGCCCCCCTGCAGGTGAGGAGCCAGGGGCTTGAACCAGGATTCTTATGCCTGTCTTTGGGCTTTGTGCCACATGCACTTAATACACTGTGCTACCTCCTGACCCCTGTAAACCAGTTTTTATGGGACCCTTCCGTAAATCTTGGGAAACTTACTTTACCTCTTTGTTGAGTGGTTTCGATTTGTAAACTTCAGACTGTGCCTGACCTTTTTCTGTGTATCTGAGTGATGGCTGGAAGTAGAACTGAAGAAGTAGAGGTGGAGGATATGAGAAAAAATAGGAAATGGCATTTTATTTCTGTGAAGTCTTATTAATTATTAACATTTGTTACTTCAAACATTAAATGTTGGTGTTTCTCCAGCAATGAGGAAGTTGTAAGTTATAAAGTTCTCCTACTCCTTAAATGTTCTGACTCTTTACATCTTTAGTGGGGCATCATCATCCCCCCAAGTCAGTTGACCTGGGTGCCTGTTGTATTAATGGTTCCAGAAGTGGACATGGGGGAGACAAGAGTGGAGAGAAGGGATTCCCTGACCCCTACCTCCTCCCCATTAGTAATAAAAAGCAGGGAAGGAGCTGGAACTGCAAGATCCTGTCCTCCTTCCCAGTCTTCTAGAACCTGCTCTGTAGAAAATCACCAAGAGGCTAGTTGATGCCACATTGTCCAGACCTGTGGCAGATGACAGCATCATGGATAAGGACCACGTGTTCCTCAGTCAGATCATGGTCAGTGTGCCCTGGGGGTCCTTTCTCAGTTGTCAGCATCCATCGCTCCATTCTATACACGGGGAGCTTGGAAGCCGAAACTCATCCCAGCTTAAATGATAAGGTAGTATAAAGCTTAGATCTTAACTTAGCCAAAGGAATACATAGAGATAAGAAGCCAAACTGTTCTACAGGTATTTAAAGAAATAACTAACTGCTGAGGAGGTGACAGAGCGAGTAGAACAGTTTGCGTGCTTGAAACTCCTGGTTCATTCCCCTGCCCCATGGGTGCTGAGAAGTGTTCTGGATTCTAGCTGTCTCAGAGAAAAAATAATAAGAAAAAACATCTTTTTAAAAAAGTGATGTTATGGAGCAGGGGTAGATAGCATAATGGTTATGCAAACAGACTGTCATGCCTGAGGCTTTGAAGTCCCAGGTTCAATCCCCTGACCACCGTAAACCAGAGCTGATCAGTGCTCTGGTTAAAAAAAAAAAAAAAGTGATGTTATGGGTGCTTGGCAGTGGTGCACTGGGTTAAGCGCACATAGTACTAAGCGAAGGACATGCACAAGGATCCCAGTTTGAGTCCCCAGCAGGGACTCAACTGCAGGGGGCGGAAGTTGCTTCACAAGTGTTGAAGCAGGTCTGCGGATGTCTCTCTTTTCTCTCCTTCTCTATCTTCTATCTTTCCCTCCTCTCTCAATTTCTCTGTCCTGTCCAAAAATGATAAATAAATAAATAAATAAATAAATAAATAAATAAATAAATCACCACAGGAACAGTGGTTTCATAGTGCAGGCACCAAGCCCCAGCAATAACCCTGGAGGCAAAAAAAAAGGGGGGGACGTTATGCACTCCTTCAATGTCCCTTCACTTTCAGTTCTTATAATTGGCATATTTGGTATGGCGCTCAGTATTTCTAAATGACATTGTTCTCTTATTACTATTTTAAAACCTTACTTTTGGTGTTACCTAGTGACCTTCCACTATGAAAGTGAGAACTGACTTTTCTACTTATCCTATCCACTATACACTTACTGCCCCAACTCTCTTTGCCTCCTCTCTCTCCCTCTCCCTCCCTCTCTCTCTGTCTCTGTCTCTGTCTCTGTCTCTCTCTCTTCCTGCTTTTCCAAACCCCTGTCATCTAAATAGAGCTTGCTATCACTTCGGCTAAATGAGTATACATACATTGTGTCCATTACTGTGACTGGAATAGTAGTTGCCAGCAGCCATGTGGTAAGCTGTAATTGCTTTTCCTTTCCTATACACTTCCTTTGTTTACCCTAGAGTTTCTCCCTCTTTACTTTCTATGAGCATCCTATGAATTCAGCACAAACACCCTCCAAATTGCCCACCTCTCCCTTTAGGATGTTTAGATAAATAGTATTCTATCAATACTATGCTTGTGGATCGATGACTCCCAGTTCCTTCTAAGTTGCACAATCTGGGTGGCAGCCCTTGTGGTGTTGCACAGCCATCACCCCAGCTCTCCTTCCACTCCTGTCCTGCCATATCCTTTGGCCTCTCTCCTGGGTGCAACTTCCTGTGCTTTGTATTCCTGCCTCCTGGTTTTTATACTCCCTCAGTTTGGTGAAGAGTCAGCAGTTTTCTGAAAAAGTACAGAAGGCAAAATTTTTTAAACCTTTTAATGTTATGTCTAAAACTGTCTTTATATTAGTCTCAAACCTGAACATGAGATTGTGTATACAATTCTAGATTGACAATAAACTTCACTAAACATCTTAAAGTATTATTCCATTGTCTTCTAATTTGCAGTGTTGATATTAAATCTGAGCCCATTTGATTCTTACTCCTTTGTGTGGACCTGTTTCTTTATATGGAAGCTTATTAAAGCTTCTGAATCCATCATTTTAAAATACTTTAATAATGTAGTACAAATCTGTTTTTACCCATTGCAATGAGTTCTGGATAGATCCTTTTAATTTAGAAAATTTTGTCTTTTAGTTCTGGGAAACACTTATCCCTTTGCAAATTCCTCCTCTATTTCTCTTTCTCAAGATAGTATTTCTGTTTGGTTAGTTAAGTTGATGTTTCTTATAGACTCATCTGGTGGACCATTTACTTAGGAAACCACTGACTGTCAGTATTTTCAGACTCTCCACTTTTCAGAAAATGTGTGTCCATTTAACTCTCATTTTCAGTCTGATTCTCTGGTGACCACCCTGGATCTAGAGCTCGTCTGTCTCTTTTCCATAGGTGGAGGTGAGCAGGATAAAGAGACTAGAGCTTATAGTTGCCTTTCAGCTAGATCTCTTCATCTTCATCTTCAGCTAGATTACCTTCATCTCCAGAAGGAACTGAAACTGCAAATTCCTGTGCTTTGGGGGAGGAGAGGGTGGGAAACTGCAGTGTTCATTTTATTGTTGTTGACTTTCCCCATTGCTGGTTTAGAATTCAACTCTTTCACTAACCTAAGTCAGTCATTTTGCTTTCCAGCTTTCAAAACTGTGTTGTTGCTATTCTCCCCTTTTCTTCCCATCTTTATATTGTTTAAGGTTTCATGTATAATTTTCAGATGGAGAGAAAATTTGTTTTGGGGATTCAGTCTACCTCCTTTATTCCAGAAAGCAACAACAACAATGACAACTGTAGTAGTAACAACAGGAATAGAAAAGTACATATTTACCTTCTGTTACTAAGCAGACACTATTTTGAGAATTCTATGTGTCTTCGCTCATTTGTTATACCAACCCCTGTGGCAGGTTGCTATTATTCATGGGATTTTAAATTTTTGCAAAGAAAGAGATCCTGCCAGACCCCACTCATTGCTGCCACTGTCAGGTCATCTGTCCCACTGCTGCCAGCTATAGTTTGTGTGGGAGCAAAGTTGTATATCGGGGATGGTGCTGGTTTGGGAGTCAGAGGATGTGGGCTGAATCCTGGGTCAGCCTCATCTTTGCTTCATTTTTCTAGTCAGGAAAAAGATGAGCTCTTTTATATACATTTTCCTCATTGTACCATGAGAACTAGAATGCAAGCTTCCTTGGCAGTTGTGAAAATTATATGAGACATTTGCAGCAGTGATTGCGTGGATGGGACCATATGGCCATGGATTCAGAGAATGGCATGAACTGAGTTGTAAAGTCAGAGAATGGTACTGGCTGACTTGTGGCCCCTCCAAACTTGTATGTTAAAGTCCTAATCTCAATACACCAGACTGCATTTAAAGACAGGACCTGTGAAGAACTAAAGTAATTAAGGTAAAATAAGGTCATGAGGGTAGAGACTACTCTAGTATGGTCATGTTCTTATCAGAAGACTAAGGACAGAGCCAAGAACAGAGCAGCACACGGAGATAAATACTCTGCAAAGACACTGGAAGGAGACTAATTTACAAGCCAAGGTAAATACTCTGCAAAGACACTGGAAGGAGACTAATTTACAAGCCAAGGAAGGAGACCTCAGGAGAAAGCCATCCTGAGAGAATGTTGGTCTTGAACTTCCAGCCTCCAGGCCTATGAGGAAACAGATTTCTGCTACTGAAGTCCAGTCTGTGGTGTTTTATTATAGTATCCTTAGTTCGCAAATGTCCCCAGCAATGCCACTCACTGAACAAATGATATGATTTCTCTGAGACACATTTCTTTATCTGTAAAATGGGGGCTGGTGATAAATAGGAAATGAAATTAGATCACAAGACCTGTAGACTTGGAATTAAGTGAAAGATTTAACAAGTCTAATGGTTTGAGGCCTGGCACATGTCTCAAGATGTGCAGTGGCTATGATAGTGCAGTGACAGGATAAATAAATGGATATATGTCAGCGTCCCCCATGGAGGGTATGGGCCCAGCTAGGGCAGGGCTCAGATCTCAGAGTCAGGCAAGATTCCAGAGACAGGAACTTCTCCTTGGCAACATTCCATCACTGTGAGCACTTGGAAGCCCAGGACGATTACCAATGAATGAATGGCCTGGGGCAGCTCATCGATACGGCATGGTGAACCTGTGAAGTCTGACTTGGGTTCCACAGCCTCCATCCCATCCACTCATCCTCAGGAGCTGTCTTTCTCTCTCCATCTCCACCACCTAGTCCTTACAGGACCTATTTGAGCAAACTTTGCTAATGGAAGTCATTCCCTCCCTATTCCATATGATATCATTAAAGGACATGTCAGATACATAGCCCATATTAGCTGAAAACAGATAATCAATGAAATCACTAATGGAATGCCAAATATTATCATAGATTTCTCAGGGGTGGTTATGAGAATGTGGTTTTAAGGTTTACTTAATGATGAGACTGTCTTTATTCAAACTGCTTTTGTGCCACGTCACTTGTCTCTAACAGAGTGGGGTTAGGTCTTGGTGGCATGCTAAAGAAAAGGGGAGGAGGGAAGAGAAGAGGCTGAGCTGGTGGGATGAAAGCCAAGTTTACATTTTTGTGAGGAAGCCACATTACTGCTGAGCAGATCAGAAGTAGGATTCTGACTCCCATTGACATCGGAGGTTCAGAGCAAACAGGAAGTTTGGAACCAGAGGGAAATTCCTGATTAAATTTGTTTGAGTGTGTCAGCTAGCAATGTCTGCTCAAAGGAAAAATTATTAGAGTCTGTTATCTGCTTCTGTGTCTCCTATGATACCTAGCAGAAAACGAGAACCCAGGGTGGTGGATAGGACTTCAGGGCTCGGATGCTGTCTCCAGCACTTACTAGATAAAATATGTGATCTTGAGCAAGGAACTACTCCAAGCATGTTTCTTCTGTGGAATTAGAGCCCTCACAGAAATATCATGAGAATCAAGTGTTTTCTCTGGTACAGAGTAAGTATATTCCAAGGGGCCTATGACTTTACTAATTTTTGCCTGAGTCCGATAGCTAATGTGCAGGTGGGTTTTAAGTATTATTTGGGAAGCTAGTGTCAGAGTGGGAATAGGACTAGAAAGCTGGAACATATCTTAGGGTGAAATCCCTCTCTCTTGTGAGATATCTGCTAATGAAAAGGCATCCATCCAAAGGGGGTTTCTCATGGAGCTTAAATCTGTTTCTGAAGAGCAACCAGAAGGACATTTCTGTTGTTCAGACATTTACTGACTCCAGCAACAGTGATTGTTACCCCCCTTGCTGTGTCCGCCATACCCTTTGAGATGCCATTTGAGGTAAGGAAAAAACTACATTCTCTGCCTGTTTGGTTCTTACGTTTGCAATTGGACAGCAGATGATAAAGCAAGCCATTAACAATAAAAATGGACAAGGCTGGTGACAGGGAAAGGATGGGGTTCCAGGGAAGTACATAACAAAGATGCATCAGCTAGACCAGGTAAAATCAGGGAAGACTTTCTGGAGCACGTGGCCTCTGAAGAGGTAAGGGAGAGAAGAGGAAGTTGACCATAGCAAGAGTGTGCCAGAGAATGAGGACAGAATGTATATGTTATAATGCGAGAGAAGAATGTCAAATGCATCTATAGGTCTAAAATATTTCTGCACGTCTGGAACTCAAAGCACAAAGGACATCTGGAGAATAGTAGAGTTTAAGGCAAGGCCAAGGCACCCCACCCCATGCCTAGGAACCACAGACTCACTTTCACAAATAAGTGCACACTAACATGAGCTTAGATTATATTATATGTGGGAATTGTGAATGAAGAGCTTACTATGGGGGCTGGGTGGTGGTACACCTAATTGAGTGCACATGTTACAGTGCACAAGGGCCCAGGTTCAAACCCCCACCTGTAGGGGGAAAGCTTTGTGAGTGAAGCAGTATTGCAGGTGTCTTTGTGAGTGGTGAAGCAGTGTTGCAGGTGTCTCTGTCTCTCTCCCTCTCTGTTTCCCCTTCCCTCTCAATGTTTGGCTGTCTCTATCCAATAAATAAATAAAGATAATTTTTAAAAATTAAAAAAAGAACTTACTATGTAGTAAAATTTGAGGTAAAAGAGAGCTTGTGAGGTCAGCTACTATAATTCGTTACACTTGAATAAATTGAAAATTGGAGAGTTTGTGTGACTTGTCCAAGGCTATTTAGTTCCTTGGTGAGTTGGATTTCTGGTGACAGGGAAAGGATGGGGTTCCAGGGAAGTACATAACAAAGATGTATCAGCTAGATGATTGATGGTGTCTGTTAATAAACTTTTTAAAAGGTGGGGGACGTAATCTATCTGGAGTGTTACTGATTTCTGCGGTATAAATATTCCCTGGGGCCGATTTAAAGTTAGTCAGAGTTAACAATAAGCTGACAAAATTCCTGAGAACGTAACAGTCTGGTTTAGAAGCTAGAACCAGCTACAGCACACCAAAGCCCAACTCTATGTTAAGTAACATTTGGTTGATAGTTTGAAATCAGTCATGGAAGTAGTATTTGTGCCATGGAATTCAGCAAACACTAAAGACAAAAAGCTTCTATCAAGCAATAACCAGGACATTACTGTAGAATGAATCTCTAGGTTAAGTTAGGCATTGCTGTAGAGGTCAACTATATCCTCACTGATGTTGTACATGCTTGATCCATTATCAGAATTTGACACTTGTCCAAAATGTCTATCCATTTCAGTTATTTTTTTTTTCAAGAGCTTTATTGAGATGTAGCTCACATACAGTCTATCTATTGAATGTGTATAAATTAGTAATTGTTTTAATATGTTTCATACAGTGTATAACCACCATCATAAATAACTTTATAATGTTCTCTTCACCACAGAAGGAAATTCTATTCATTTCAACTATCACCCTCTAAGAATTGACCCCTCCATCACCAGCCCTAGGAAACCACTCATCTACTTTCTTCCTCTATGGGCTTGCCTATTCTAGACAGATTAATATGATAGAACCATAGACTATGTTGTCTTTTGTTACTGGCTTCTTATACTAAGCATATTCTTGAGTTCACATATGTATTTATACTTAATATACTAATTTACATGTTGTATCTGACACATTTTTGTTTATTCATTCATTAGTTGGGGGATCCTTGGATTGTCCACCTGCTGTAAATAGCACTGTACAACTTTTGAGTTACTAGACTAGAAAAACTAATCGAGGCCCGATTCCCTGCAGATCCCACCACATTCTCCAGTCAGGATCTTTGATTGGACCCAATACAAGCCTTTGATTGGACCCAGTCCAAGTTCTACTTTGTGTTTCCCCTTTCTACTCTTATTTCTCAACTTTTGTCCATGAGTGAGATCATTCCATATTCATCTTTCTCTTTCTAGCTTATCTCACTTAGCATGACTCTTTCAAGCTTCATCCAAGATGAGGTGATGAAGATGACTTCATAATTTTTCATAGCTGAGTAATATTCCATTCTATATGTATACCACAACTTACTCAGCCACTTATCTGTTGTTAGACACCTAGGTTACTTCCAGGTTTTGGCTATTACAAATTGTGCTGCTATGAGCATAGGTGTACACAGATGTATTTGGTTCCTTAGGATATATCCCTAGGAGAGGAATTGCAGGGTCATAGAGTAGGTCCACTTCTAGCCTTCTGAGAGTTCCTCAGACTGCTCTCCACAGGGTTGGGCCAATTTACATTCTAAATTGAGTTTCTTGTTGATGATATAAAGTTGTCTTGTGTTTGTTGTTTTTAATTAACTCTGTCTTTCATCCAGAGTAAATACCTTCCTGGAGGCCTTCTCCATCTAACGACCTTCCCTGACTACAGTAGAACTCAAGTCTCAGGCCCAAGCATAGAAATCATGCTTGGGAAAGGTGACCAGGGATATGTGGTTTCACTTGTTACCAACCATACAAAACAGAGGATAGGCTTCAGTCCCAGCAGTCATCTTGGCCTCTCACACCTTACCTTGAGAGCACCCTGTCCTCAGAAAAATTATTATGCTCTCCAGATTTCTGTGAAGTAGTGGAGCTGATTGCTTTTGGTGAAACTGAAAACCTAGCTTAGCTTCTGCACAAAGAAATGCCCATTTCAGAACACTCAAATCCCTAGTGAAAATCTTCCATCCAGTCATTCTGTGCAAACTTTTGAGTTACTTGACTAGACAAACAAATCGAGGCCCGCTTCCCTGCAGATCTCACCACATTCTCCGGTCAGGACCTTTTAGCATCTAGACACATTTGTGCATATACAACTTAGTATCTAGCCATCAAGGAGAGACAAATCTTTGCATACATGAAACTAGATTTTGGGACTATCTGCTTCAAAGCTACCGAGTCCTTTCTGTGTGTTTTGCTGAATTATGAATCTTTTTTTTTTTTGGTTGCAAAGGAGTAGTCCATGGAATATATATCTCATAACTTCTTTAGCTAGTCTTCCACTGTTTAGGCTGTTTACATTCTTTGGCTATTGTGAATAATGTATCTATGAACATAGGGGTGCATATGTCCCTTCTAATTAGTGTTTGAGTATCCATTGAATAAATGCCTAAGAGTGATATTGCTGGATCACAAAGTACTAATAATTTTATTTGTTAAGGACTGTCCATACAGTCTTCCAAAGGAGCTGTACCAGTTTGCATTCCCACCATAAGTGTAGCAGAGTTCCCTTTTCTCCACAGCCTCTCCAGTACCTGTCATTTCCTGGTTGATGTAAATTATCTCAGGTGTGAGATAGTATCTTAGTGTAGTTTTAATTTGCATCTCTAATTATAAATGAAGCAGAGCATTTCTTCATGTATCTGTGGGTCATGTGCATTTTTTCTTTACAAAACTGTTTTAGTTCTTTGAATCACTTTTTTATTGGGTTATGTTTGCTTCCTTTGTAGATCTGTACCAATTCTTTATATGTGTTTATATCAGTCATTTGTCTGATGTGTGATGCGCAAATATCTTCTTCCACTTGCTTGCTTTCCTGGTTATCCTTGTGTAGTTTGTTCTTGATGTGTAGAAGCTTTTTAGTTTCATGTAATCCCATTTTTTTACTCTTGTTCTCATTTCCCATGCCCAGGGGCTTGAGTCTCCAAATACATCATTGATGTGAAGGTCCTTCAAAGTTTCACCAACATTTTATTCTATAAGTTTTAGAGTTTCCATTCTAATATCTAGATCTTGAATCCATTTCAATTTGACCTTGGTGTATAGTGTTAGGTGGTATAGGGGGACAGGCGGTAGTGCACCAGGTTAAGCGCACATAGTAGTTTCACTTTTCAACAGGTGACTATACAGTTTTCCCAGAAGCCATCTGTTTAAGAGACCTTATTTACCCCCATTAGATGATTTTGGCCCCTTAGTCATAGACTGTATATGTGTGGGCTCATTTCTGGACTCTTGATTCTGCTCCATTGATCTAAGTGTCCATTTTTATTCCAGTACCATGTTGTCTTGATTACTATTGCTTCGTAGCATAAGGTGAAATTAGGGAGTGTGGTACCTCCATATTTTTCTCTTTTTTATCAGAAGTTCTTGGGCAATTTTTGGCCTTTTGTGGTTCCACACAAATATTTGGACAAGTTGGCCAATTCACTTAAAAAATGCATTTGGAATTCTAATAGGGATTGCATTAGAATTGTAGATTGCTTTAATGTTTATTCTTCCAGTCCAGAAACAAGGAATGTTCTTCCACTTCTGTGTGTCCTTCTCTATTTCTTTTATCAGTGTCCTACAGTTTTCCCTGGAAAGGTCCTTTACCTCCTTCATGAGATTCACCCCAAGGTATTTGATCTTTTGGGGCTCAGTTGTAAATGGGATTGAGTCTTTCAATTTCCTTTCCTCTGATTCCTTGTTTGTATGCAAAAAATGCCCCCCAGATTTATGTGTATTGATTTTGTATCATGCTACTATGTTGACTTTATTAACTATTTCCAATAGTGTTTTGGTGGGGTCTTTGGAGTTCTCTAAGTATAATATCATGTCATCAGCAAATAGTAATAGTTTGATTTCTTCTTTTTTCATTTGTGTGCCTTTGAATATCTTTCTTGTCTGATTGTAGTGGCAAGAACCTCAACAACTATATTGAAGAACAGCGGAGATAGTGGACATCCTTGCCTGGTTCCTGATTTTAGGAAGAAAGCTTTCAGCTTTTCCCCATTGAGAATGATGTTAGCTGTGGGTCTGACATAAAGGGTCTTTATTATGTTGAGGAGTGGTCCTTCTATTCCCAGTTTCTGGAGGGTCATTGTCATCAATGAGTGTTCGATGAATCTGTTTTTTGATGGAAACAAGATACAGAGCTACAATTAGAACCTGCTCTAAATGAGATGCAGGCCCTTTTCCCTCTCTGAAATTAGAACGTCATTGCAGGTGGTACCCCTGGAAACACAGCTCAGAGAACTTTTCCATCATTTGCCTTCTTGTCTTTTATCTTATGACTCTTCATTTTTATTTTTCTCATCAATACAAGAAAATCAAAATTTCTTACTATTGAGAACCAAGGGCCTAGAATTATGGAGGGGAAGAGCTTACTCTATTTATATAGACATAGGAGCAGGAATACTGGGGTGCAGTTTTTCCCAATGGAAAGAAACCCTTGCACAAAGCTTATGAGCCTCCAACTGCAGTAGGTATGCTCAGTCTTGAAATGCTTGACCTTTGTTGACCTTCTCAGCTAAATTGTTAGCCTATGAAAATCAGGGCCTGTGATCTCTCCTTTCCTTGGACCCTGCAGGCTGTCCAGCTTAGGGCTGTGTACAAGGTAACCCTACTTCAGGAAGGATATCTGTGTTTGTCAATGGGCATGTTCCTCCAGTTGGAGAATGTCAAATGGGAGTTGCTAGAGAGAACTTCCTAGAGAGGACTAGACAGCTTAGGAGGAGAGCACAGGGCTTGCATGTGTGAGGCCCCAGGTTCAATTCCTGGTATCATGTGCTAGAAGTGTGTGGTACTCCTGTCTCTGTCTCTGTGTCTCTCTCCTGCTCCTGCTGTTCCATAAATATTAAATGAAAATCTCCTATAGCACTATGCATGTGTGGGCATGAACCGCTTTGTAACTACAACTCTGGGAGCAGCTTCAGAATTCTAATTTAAAATATACTCATATCTGAGTAATAGGGTGAGTAGATGCTTTCATCATAGTTTCAAATAAAATAAGAGGGTGAGTGAAAATGTGAAAGGAGATGTGAGAGCTGTGGAGCAATTACGAAAAAAGAAGTTAAGGTTATCCTGAGTGTGTATCCCTCCCACCACTTGCCTGCCCTTAACAAAGACCAAGTGGGTTTTGGGTTGTGTTGCTATTAGTGCTAATTCACAAACTTCATTGGCTTATTAGCCAGGTTTATGGGCCACATACTTACTTCCACTTTATACTGTAGTTACCAGGGACAATAATTTCACAATCTCAAATAATGCTTTTAAGAAGAAGCTCTATTTTTCGTATAGAGACAGAGAAAAGTTGAGAGGGACAGGGGAGCAGGGAGAGAAACACCTACAGCCCTGCTTCAGTGCTTATAAAGCTGCTCCCCGGGAGTTGGGCTGTAGCGCAGCAAAGCACAAGGACCGGCATAAGGATCCCGGTTCGAACCCCAGCTCCCCACCTGCAGGGGAGTCACTTCACAGGCGGTGAAGCAGGTCTGCAGGTGTCTGTCTTTCTCTCTCCTCCTCTCTGTCTTCCCCTCCTCTCTCCATTTCTCTCTGTCCTATCCAACAGTGACAACAACAATAATAACTATAACAATAAAACAACAAGGGCAACAAAAGGGAATAAATAAATAAAATAAATATTAAAAAAAAAAAGCTGCTCCCCTTCAGGTGGGGATTGGGGCCTTGAACCTGGGTCGTTATGTTGGTAATGTGTCCACTCTACCAGCTACCCACTGTCATTTCCCAAGAATTTCTCTCTCTCTCTCTCTCTCTTTCTCTCTCTCTCTCTCTCCTTAAACAAGCTTCTTGATAGGCTGCTGGAGAAATGTGTAAGGAGTAAAAATGTCATTTGTTGAAATGAAAGGAGATAATTAGCAACTGAGGATACAATTCAGTGGTGAAGTTTGGAGAGGGCAAATAAAACTGAAGAGCAGAAAGACATTTCACCAACTGAAGAATCTATAGAATTAAGTGGCATTTCTTGCTTTCACTTCAAGGGAAATCAGCAGTAAAGAAAAGTATAGGTCAAATTTCATGTAAGAAGGAACATGAAGCAAAGGGTTTTATCTGTAATAGCTTAGAATGCCACTTTATGTTAGAAGAACATAAAGGGACTTCTTCTCCAACTGACAAGTAGAAGTCTATAAAAAATCCCATCAGTTGGAGCTGGACAGCGGCAGACCCAGTCGCATGTGAACGTTATGACACACAAGCACCCAGGTTCATACCTCCAGTTCCCACCTACAAAGGAAAGCTTCACAAGTAGTGAAGCAGGGCTACAGATGTCTCTCTCTCTTCTTCTGTCTTCTCCTTCCCTCTCAATTTCTCTCTGTTCCTATCAAATAGAAATAAGAGGGGAGGGAGTCTGGCAGTAGCGCAGCGGGTTAAGCGCATGTGGCGCAAAGTGCAAGGAGCAGTGTAAGGATCCCGGTTTGAGCCCCAGCTCCCCACCTGCAGGGGAGTCGCTTCACAAGTGGTGAAGCAGGTCTGAAGGTGTCTATCTTTCTCTCCCTCTCTCTGTCTTCCCCTCCTCTCTCCATTTCTCTCTGTCCTATCCAACAATGATGACATCAATAACAACTACAACAAGGGCAACAAAAGGGAATAAATTTTTTTTTAATTTAAAAAAAAAGAAGAGGGGAAAAAATGACCATCAGAAGCAGTGGGTTTATGGTGTGGGCACCAAGCCACAGCAATATCCCTGGTGGCAATAAAACTTTTTTAAAAGAATCCCATCAATTTTATTCTCCCAGAATGTTTGTGGTCCTGGGAGTTTCTCAGTTCTGCCATAAGGAAGTTGACTGATTTTTCAAAAACAAACATACCAGAGTTTACACATCCAAACAACTCTTGTCATCTCCTTTAAAGGAGTCCTCCCAGGAGACTTCATTCTCAGGGCAAAAATACTTCTCTTCTTTGAGTATTTCTGTGTTCCTCATTTGGTTTGTCTTTGAACAGTGCCTTTTGTGTCCAGTAGTCTTCCTTTGGGGGCAGAGGGAAGAACCAACTTCTGAAAATATTTTTCCATCAAAAATAATATGTGCCTATAAAGGAAAACTTCTGTTTTTTTCATAGAGACTTTGAAATTGTGGGCTTCGAAGGCAATTCTACAAATTGTCCAGAATTAAGTGGGAAACACTGCCCCACACTTCCCAGAATGATGTTCCAGGTGCCCAGCATGGAGCAGCCTGCCTGGGAGGTGACATACCTGTGAGCCAGATAGACCTGAGTTGGTGGGCACCTGGCCCGCATGTTCATCTGGTCTTTTTGCCTCTGAACTTCAATTTCCCCACTTAGAAACTAGGACTGTACGGGTAACCACCTCCTGAGACTATGATGAATAAGAAATAAGGTCATGCTTGGAAAACATATGGGAAGGGATTGGTAGTTATTTAATGCTTCTGTAATTCCATTAGAATACCTTAATGCAGAGCCAGTCATGTGGTGAGTAAGGGCTAAATGTTAGTCATTGGTTGTAAGTCTGATGCTAAAGTTTTGACTTAAAGTGCACTTATGTTTGAAGAATGGGTTCATCTAAGGTAATTACAGAAGGGCTGAGGAAACATTTCTCACCCTTAACTCTGTAAAGTGATTCCACTTACTTGCATCAAAAGTTCCCCAGCTTTATCAGTAGAGTTGACTATTACATCAAACAATGGACAATAAAAAAAATGCGGACATGTAGCATGGATAATTGAAGAATAAACTGTCAGAGTCAAGTACCCCAGTGAGTACAGCTCAGTGGGAAAATGTCCTGAGTAATCCCCTTACAACAGTCCTGGAGAACCAACTGAAGAGAAACCTCTGTGGCTTCATCACTGTTTAACTCGGGCATAAGACGCAGAGCAGCAAAGAGGAAGCCAGGCTAAAACTACGAACAAAGGGGAGTGGGTGCTTAGGCAGTTGTGGAACAGGGTAAAGGAAGGAAAATGCCAAGGGTGGTCAAAATTCAGTCATGTCACCCTTTTGGTAGCGGTGGTTTTCAGGACTTTCAGAGAACTGAAGAGGGGACTAGATACTGGCAACCGTAAAATTATATGTTGCCTGCAAAGCCAATGTGAAATACTATATTTTGAGCAGAATTCAAAACTAAGTAAAAAACAAACAAACGGTGACATAATACTTTTCATGGAAAGCCTTGTAGCATAAAATAAAAATAGAGGTCAGGAGAGAGAGAGCACCAAGTAGAGCATGTGCCTTGCCATGTACACAGCCCAGGTTCAAGTTATAACACCCAGGAAAGTTCTAGTGATGTGGTGTCTCTGTCTGTCTGTCTGTCTGTCTGTCTGTCTGTCTGTCTATCTATCTATCTATCTATCTACCTATCTATTTATCTGAATGAAAAATGTTGTCTGTCACTTGATGCAAAGCGCAAAGACCAGCATTAGGATCCCAGTTTGAGCCCCCAGCGCCCTACCTGTAAGGGGTTTGCTTCACAGGTGGTGAAGTAGGTCTGCCCCTCTCTGTCTCCCCCTCTCTGTCTTCCCCTCCTCTCTCCATTTCTCTCCTATTGACAACAACAACAATAATAACCACAACAACAATAAAAAACAATGGCAACAAAAGGTAAAATAAATAAATATAAAAAAAATTATTTTATTTTTTTTTAATTTAAGAAGTGATTAATTAACAAAACCATAGGGTAGGAGGGGTACAACTCCACACAATTCCCACCACCCAATCTCCATATCCCACCCCCTCCCCCGATAGCTTTCCCATTCTCTATCCCTATAAATATAAAAAAAATTTTAATGTTGTCTGGGGGCACTGAAATCACTCTAGGTCTTGAGGCCATGAATGAACAAATGAATAAATAAAAAGATGCATTTATGTTTCTGTTTAATGATTTACCTCAGTAAGGAGGTCTCCAGTGTTCTCTTCTAATCACAGAAGACAAAATAGGAAGAAACTGACTGGAATCAAAGCTAGAGAGATGGGTGGCATTGTATAAGGAAGAAGGCCTCTTTGGAGATAAAAGTAAGAATGAAACTTTCTAGTGATAGTTGAGAATCACTGTGGGACCTGTAGGTATAGGCACTGGCCTGAACAAATGCAGACCTGGAACTCAGACCCCAGCAAGACTCAAGCCTGGGAACTTCTGAGAAAATAGACAATTGGAGAGATTTCTCTGCCTGTTAGAGCACCAGCTTGCATGAGTAAGACCCCAGAGACTGTGGGGTAAATCCCAAGCACCATTTACTCTGGAGCTGCACAGTGTTCTGCTCATTTGTCCTTTCTCATACTCATAATAAAGAAATGAATAAATCTTTTATAATGTATATGTTTGGCCCAGCACCCTCTCATATGAGCAACATTATTGCATCTCAGTTGGGAACAGACAGGGCAAAACGTCTTGGGAAGCTGTAGATAAATACAGAAGTGGAGGAGCATTCGGAGGCACAGGGCTGCTGGAGGAGGACAGTGAGTGACTTGCAGAGATTTTCCTTTCACTGGCTCCTTAGGACCATGGAGTCAACCCAATAAAATTAGCAGAGTAAAGTAGGCAGATTTGTGGGCTTGGAGGCATAATTAGTCCTGTTTTTCTCTAGTTGTGACCTAACTGGAGTTCACTGGATATGTAATGGAAAAAAAACAACCCGCTTGATATAAAAATACAGGAAATGCCTGCAATCACTGCTGATTGCAGTAGCAGCTTTCCTTCTGTTATTTTTGTGAAGGAGAAAGAAAAAAAAAACAGGGCTTGGTTTTTCTTTTTTTTCTTTTTTCTGCTTTCCTAAATGGTGGAAGTAACTTGGCCTATTCTTTTTAGGGCATTCTGTACTCTGGCTAAATGATGTCACTTTATCTTTATAAATAAGGGGAGAAAAGCAAGGGAGGCATTTAATCTTGTCATTAATAAAATTCCTGTAAGTATTAAAAACATCTAAGTATTTCCAAATATGGTTTATTGGCCCCAATGGTTCCTGCTCTCTAGATTCCTCTAATCTCCAGTCTCTCTAGGTTGAGCCAGATGAATTAGTATTTAGTACAGAACCTTGTTTCGCAGTTGACATGAGTTCTAGGAAAGGTAACACTATTCTGTTTCTAGTGATATCTTTTTCCAGAAACGCTCACTCTTTACTGGGTGAAGACACTCCTGTAATGAGACCTCTTGAGCCAACAGTGTTACAACAGCAGAAAGAGTAAATCCTCACCAACAAACAATAGATAACATCCTGCCCAATGCTTTAGTGGCATTCATCTAACTTTTTAACTTTAAAGTTCTCCATTCCTGTTGTTGGAATTTGGATAGAATCATCAAAGTCTATAGTTATAATGTTTACTTTTTTAAAATTTTTTTTTCTTTTTTTTAATTTTTTTATTTTTATGTTTTAAAATCTTTTTTTTAATTTTTTATTTTATTTATTTATTCCCTTTTGTTGCCCTTGTTGTTTTATTGTTGTAGTTATTATTGTTGTTGTCATTGTTAGATAGGACAGAGAGAAATGGAGAGAGGAGGGGAAGACAGAGAGGGGGAGAGAAAGATAAGACACCTGCAGACCTGCTTCACTGCCTGTGAAGCGACTCCCCTGCAGGTGGGGAGCCGGGGTTCGAACCAGGATCCTTTTGCCGGTCCTTGTGCTTTGCGTATAATGTTTACTTTTAAATGCTACCTTGGGGAGTGGATGTTGGCAGATAGTGGTACACATGGTTGAGTGCACACACTTCAGTATGCAGGGACCTGGGTTCAAGCGTCTGGTCCCCACCTGCAGGGGGGGAAGCTTCACAAGCAGTGAAGCAGTGCTGCAGGTGACTTTGTCTCTCCTTCTCTATCTCCTTTCCTTTTAATGTCTCTGTCTCTATCCAAAATAAGTAAATGAAAGTAAAATAAATTATTAAAAAGTGAATTTAAAAAATTCAAATGCTATCTGGGAGTTTGTGGGTTTCCTGACTTTTAGTTGGTGGGCAATCTGAGAGTTTCAGTGGAAGGTCTCTTGAGTACCACTCAAGAGACATATATATCAAAGAGATATATGTCCACAGTCATGTGGATCCTTTCTTCCTGAAATTCCAGGAGGTATTATTAATCTGAAGAAGAGACTTAGGAAATTGGGTTATCTACCATGGAGCTTGGGAGAAAAACAGAATGTGGTTCTTAGATGAAAAAAGTGTTGGCAAGAATGAAGAGAAAAATTGTACACTGTGAAGGGAATGTAAATGAGCACACTGACCATGTAAAACAGTATGGAAGTCCTAGGTTCACTTCTCAGCACCATCATAAACCACAACTGAGCAGTGGTCTGTTCTATCTCTAAAGTAAATAAATCAATTAATTAACAAAGAAAAAGTGTGTGACTCTCTCAAAAAAATTAAGATTGGCTGAGAAATTATGCCTATGTATCAACAATTGTACTGCAGATGATTAATCCTCCAATAAAGTGGTTTGGGGGTAATTAGATTGGCAGTACCATTTTGTCACTTGCGGTGGTGGGACGCAGAAAAAGGAGGTTTGGAGCAGAAAGGGAACTCAATCCTTTATTTGCGCTGGGACCTCAGAGTTGGGTGAGAGAGTGGCAGTTTGGGCCACGTGGAGGTAGCAAAAATGGCCGCCTCGTGCAGCAACCTTCCCTGCGTCTAATCCCCGAAGTGAAAGGCGGGCCAGAGAGAAAGGGGTGGAAGAAGGAGGGCTTTTATGGGAATAGCTCTCGCGAGAATGGGAAGGGGGGAGGAGTAACCATAGCACTGCAGGGTAGGATAATAACTCTCGTGATAATGGGAAGGGGGAGGAATAACCATAGCACTCCAACTATCGGGAATTGACAGTGCCCTGAGGGCAGTCACAAGATGTGACTGCATCTGCACAATTTTCCAGCACCATTTGTTCCAGATATTCCACTCCTAGGTATTTGTTCCCCCAAAACGTACTAATTCAAAGAGATATATGCACCCCTGTGTTCATTACAGCATTATTTATAGGAAATATGTAACAACCCAAGTACTCATCAGTAGATTTGATACACACACACACACACACACACACACACACAGGGATATATATTGAAAAGATGGAATTTTGGCATTTACAACAGCCTGAATGTACTTTAATGGTATTACACTAAGTGAAATAAGTCAGATGGTAAAAGGCAGATATCTATAATGTCACTTGCATATGGAATATAAAGAAACAAAGCAAATCTCAAAGCATAACCAAACTCTTAGATACAAAGAACAGATTGGAGGTTACATGAGCGAAAAGGTGATTGGAAAGTGGAGAACCTGCAAAATGGGTAAAGGGGATGGATTGTATGATAATGGATGAAAAACAGACTTTGAGTAGTACCGATAATATGGTATCTCCATGTCGAAGTATAATGCTGCTTGCCTAAAATTTGTCTAATGCTATAAAAGAATACTGCTTCATAAAAAGCATTTTAAGTAAAAAAAAAAAATTGCTTCTCCAGCATCACTGCTTAAAAAGAAAACACTGACACTAAATGTAGTTTCTTCAACTCACTGATGAAACTGGACAGGTGGAATCTGTTGTTCTGACCTGCTGATGATTTTGTTCCCAGGATGCATTGACCTTGTTTTACAGATATTTGGGTTGTCGCACCTAGAGAAGGGTCATTGTTGTTGTCATTGAGTGGATGGAGATCAATATTACTGCTAGATATCCTCTAACACACACCTTCCCATTACAAGTCACCCTTCCTAGCTTTAAAGGTCTATGACATGCAATTCTAAAAGCTTGGGGGGAAGTGGTAAGATAAGAAATTGTCCCCCAAATTGGGGGTGAGAGTATTTTGTTTACAGATATCACAGAGAGATGAGAGATTGTATCCATAGGTCAACAACAGTACTGTAATCTATTAGCCTCCCAATAAAAAATTAAAGTAAAAAAATGTTTTAAATTTTACCAATGTGTCAACAGCTGTACCGTGCATAAAGCATTAGCCTCCCAATAAGATGATTTGGGAAATGAAATGAAAAGCATACAGTCAAGGATTGAAAGAAAAAAAAAAAAAAGCTTGGCAAGATTATGAATGGAAAGGCCCCTTGTTTGAACTGGTTGGCGTCTGCAGTTCAGGTGGATTACAGCCAGGAGCACTGGGTTATCAGACCCCAAGGAAATCAGATTGAGATGACAGAAGCTTTTGCAACTCTTTTGAAGACAGGCTTGGGCATATGAGAGAAACTTTCATTTGTCAATTCATTTTCCTTGCTTTCCTCAACAAAGTTATACTGTACAAATCCTGAGTATTGAACTTTGTTTCAGGAGATGTCACCCATAGAGATCAAGAGGGAGAAAGAAAGATAGGAAGATAGAAAGATGTCACCCATATCTGAAAGACCAGAGGTTTGGGGGGAGAAATATTTTGTCAAGAAATATCTTTATTCTTTCTAGACTATAAAAACTATAATAGTCCAAATGTAACCTTTTTATTAGTATATTAATAATTTTTCACCACCATGAACTTTCTATATGTTTAGTTTGAGAATGTGGTAATATCCTTTTGAGATGCCTAAACAGTACCCAGATTAAAGCCATGCTCTTCAGATAAATCTTCAAACAAAATACTTTTTTTTTTCCCAGAACTCTGCTGAACTCTGGTTTATGATAGTGCTAGGAATGAATTTGGGACCTGTGAGCCTCAGTCATGAAAGTCTGTTGCACTTTGCTATCTCCTCTTCCCCCAAACACATTTTTGAACTTATTTTAGTGGTCAGAGAGATAGCTCACCCAGCAGGGCATGTGCCTTGCCAAGTGCGTGACCCAGATTAGAATTTTAGTAGCACATGGGAATATGGAAATGTCACAGAACCTGGGGAAATCCCAGTGCTATTTTCTCTCTGTCCTTCCCTCCCTCCCACCCTCTCTTTCTCCCTCCCTCTCACATTTCTCTCTCTCTCATACACACACACACACATACATATATATGTATGTATATTATTTTATCTTTTTTTTTGGCCTCCAGGGTTATTGTTGGGGGTTGGTGCCTGCACTATGAATCTACTGCTTCTGGTGGCCATTTTTTCCCCTTTTTCTCATTTTTTTTCTCATTCAATAGGATAGAGAGAAATTGAGAGGGGAGGGGAGATAGAGAGGGAGAGAGATAGATAGACTCCTGCAGACCTGCTACACCGCTTGAGAGGTGTCCACACAATAGGTGGGAAGTAGGGGCTTGAACCCAGGTCCTTGCACGTAGTACTATGTGGGCTTAACCGGGTGCTCCATCACCAACTCCTTACCCCTTTCCTTTATCTGAATGAAAAAGTCCAGCAACAGTGAACTCACTTATGCATAAGCCCAACTCTGAGAGAAACAATGTTACCATTGCAACGCAATCTAACTGGACATCCTAATATAACCTCACTGTTTTTGTGTGAGAAGGTTTATAGTATTAATGGTTGGTATTCTCAGAATTAAATAAAATAAGAAAATGAAGGTCACAGAATTTTGGTGATGGGTGTGGTATAGAACTATACTCCGGTAATCTTATAATCTTGTAAACCTTCTGTTAAATTGCTAAATAAAACTGTGTGTAGTGGGGGGGGGCAGGGAGGAGAGAATACACAAGTAATTTTCATTTCTACCTCAGCACAGCTATTATAAAGTGATGTACCAAAGTAGACCAGACAGGCGACCAAACAACCTTGAACATTTTTCCTAAGTTTTTATTTATAAAATGGAAACACTGACAAAACCATAGAATAAGAGGGGTACAATTCCACGCAGTTCCTGCTACCGGAACTCCATATCCCATTCTCTCCCCTGATAGCTTTCCTGTTCTTTAACCCTCTGGGAGCATGAATCTGGGGACATTAGGGGGTACAGAAAGTGGAATGTCTGGCTTCTGTAATTGCTTCCTTACTGAACATGGGCATTGACAGGTAGATCCATACTCCCATCCTATCTCTCTCTTTCTCTAGTGAGGCAAGGATCTGGGGAAGTGGGGGTCTAGGACACATTGGTGGGGTCGTCTGCCCTGGGAAGTCTGGTTGGCATCATGGTAGCATCTGGAACCTAGTGACTGAAAAAGAGTTAAAGTAGAAAGCTGAGCAAATTGTTGACTAATCATGAACGTAATAAAATAAAGACAAGAATATTGTGGATGGAGATTTGGGGTCTCCATTTGGGAAAAAGCTAGTAGCCTTGAACATTTTATGGCATGAGTTCAGTGTGAGGAAGTCCTATCCCTGTGCTCTGGGATGTTCCCTCCACACACTAGATAAATCTCCTGCTTCTGTTCTTTCTGATAAATCTCCTACTTCTGTTCTTTCTGATGGTGCCCAGGATGTTTATTCCCTGTCTTTGACACCCATGGGTGAGTGTCTGTAAAAGCCTGCCTGCTTTATACAGCATAAAAGTGGGTGGGTTTTACCTTATGAAGAAAAAGGAACAAAGATAATTGCTAAAACCCTCATAAAGTACAGTCCACTCTTCTACGATGTTAATGAGTTTTTACATGAATGTTTACTTCTGTAACTCAGATGGAGATCTAGACTATTTCCAGCACCCCCAAAAGTCTCTTATCACCCTTTAATCAGTACCACCACACTCCATGAGATAACCACCATCCAGACCTTAGTGTTTTTTTGGTTGTTTGTTTTCCCAATATCTATTTACTTACTTGTTTTCAGTTACCTCCAGGGCTCCTCTGCTCTGTTTTTTGTTTGTTTTATTTTATTTTTTGCTTTTGTTTTTATTTTTTTAGAGAAGGAAGGAAACCACAGAGGCTTTCTTCAGTGTGGTGGGTAGTCTAGCTCAAATCTGGCTATGCATTTACCAAAGCAGCACACTATCCAAGTGAACTATTGTGCTGACCCCACAGTATATTTATTTTACAAAAGAGAGACCAGAGTGCCCTGCCAGCATATACTATACTTGGGGACCAAACCTGCAGACCCTGTGATGCACCTGATTTTCCATATATTCTCTCATTTAACCCCTGGGACACAGCCTTGAGATAGATAGTTTTGTCTCCACTCTACATATTTAAAAAACTGAGACTTTAAATTGCACCATAAAATAAAAATTTCCCATAAATTAGTGTAGTAGCAGCATTGGGACCTGGTTCTGCCTGGCATCATCTTTTTTGTTGTTGTTGATTATTTTATCATATTGGCAACAAATATTTGCCTCCACTAGACTCTAAAAGATTCCTAGGAAAACCAGAAAACTAAGGTCACTCTTCCCTGTCACAGTTTCAGAAAAGAATCTAGAAAACTTTACCACCCTGCCTTGCCATTGGTCATGGTGGTACTATTTGCTTCCCAATGATCATGATTTCTGAAACCCTTCTCTGGAATGTGTGCTTAAACTTTAAGAGGAAAGTTTATTCAAGTTCACTAGAAAAAATGTGCAAATACAAGGAAAGGAAAAGCTTTACAAAGGAAAACACTTCACCCCCCCCCTCCTTTTTTGTCTACACATTGCTTAAAGGAAACTTGGGGTAAAAAGATAAGCAAGTCACACACTTTAATGTCTTAAGCTATTACCTCCAATTGTGGGACAGCTACTGGGAGTAGTGAGCTAGAAATAAGGTCCATTGAGATACTGAGAGAAAAAGAATTTGGGGGAAAGTTAAAAGCACTTCCCAAAAGCAAGAAATTGCTTTGCTTCATATAGAGGAAGTGAATGATTTCACCATCCTACTCTTAGAACCCTTAAAAATGCTGTTCTATATTTATATCAAAAGCAAATACGTCAGTTTTGATGTTATATTGTTATTAATTTTTCATGACCTTCTGTTGGTGTTTGGTGGTAAATATTAGTATTTTCCTAGATACAAAGAAAGTAAGTTGTCAACCATAAACATAGAAACAAATGTTTATGGGCTGGGAGACTGCATATGGTCATGCAAAAGACTTTCATGCCTGCAGCTCCAAAGGTCCAGAGTTTAATCCCCAGCATGACCATAAACAAGAACTGAGCAGTGCTCTGGTCTTTCTGTCTCCCTTTCTCTCTCTGTCCCTCATCTCTATCTCTCTCTCTCTCCCTCCTCCCCTCCCTCTTACCCTCTCTCCTCTTGCCCTCTCTTCTCCTCTCTCTCTTTCATTAAAATGAAATAAAAAAATTTAAAGAAGAAGCAAATGTTTATGAAGCAAATACTGATTGAAGGGGAAGCAAACTCAAGGTATTGCTTAGTTCAGGCAACTGACAATAGTCAGGGTATTGTATCATACCATGCTCATTTCTTTCTTTTTTTTTTTTTTTTTGCCTCCTAGGTTATTGCTGGGTCTTAGTGCCTGCACCATGAATCCACTGCTTCTGGAGGCCATTTTTCTCCCCTGTTGTTGCCCTTGTTGTTGTAGCTTTGTTGTGGTTTATTATTGTTGTTGATGGACAGAGAGATGGTTATTATCGTTGTTGGATAGGACAGAGAGAAATGGAGAGAGGAGGGGAAGACAGAGAGGGGAAGAGAAAGATAGACACCTGCAGACCTGCTTCAGTGCCTGTGAAGCGACTCCCCTGCAGGTGGGGAGCCGGGGGCTTGAACCTGGATTCTTATGCAGGTCCTTGGCGCTTTGCGCCATGTGCGTTTAACCCGCTGTGCTACCGCCCAACCCCCGCTCATTTAAAAAGTAATTATAAAATGTTTTCTTGTACATGGAGGTGTTTTAGGACTGATTAGGTAGCTCATTTGAATGGTGCACTTGCTTTGTCAGGGGCACAAACCAAGTTTGAGCCCAGACCTCACTGCAGTAAGGGAAGCTTCAGTGCTGAGGTATTTTTTTCTCTGTCATTGTATCTCTGTCTACTTCTTTTTATCTGAAAAAAAAATCCACCTGGAGTGATGAAGCTTCAGTGCCAACAACAACAACAACAAAAAAAAAGTAGATATTTTAGTGCCAAGCAGAGAACTCTATTCTTACTCTAATTATAATGGTGTTATTGTCTTCTGAAACATCATAAAGAATATAAACCATTCAGATAGACTTTACCTTCTAAGGAATAGTTCAATCTACTTCACTGATATTAACAAAATCAAATTACTCCTCTATGAAACATGATTTGATCAGTACCTTTGACAGTATATTACCGTATGACTTCATGCTCATTCTATATTTAGTAGTCCCAAGTTACAGTACAATATGGCTGTGAACATTCATGGCTCTGTGTTTATGTTAAGGTTATTGGGTAAAGGAAGGTGTTTGTACCCAGCACTTTACTCTTTGATCTAAATTTGCCTAACAACGCACTCTTTAATGACTAGGAACATGTCCTTTTATCTCTCTTATCTTTCACTATATCTAACAACGATCTTTACATAACCAAGGGATGAATGTAAAGGATGGTTGTCTTATATGTTTATATATCAGATGACTCTAAACAACTAAACATATTTCTTCACTAGCCACCTCCACTTAATTGCCAAATATGGCGAATCTTTGAAAATAACTTTCTATATATAGTTTTATAGGAGTTTTTTTTTTTTTTTGGAGGGGGGTCAGAGGGTAAGATTGTCTTATTTGGAATATCTAACTGAACCACAAGAAAATAGTTTGGTACTATATTTTACTGTTTACTGTAAACTATTATCCCCCCCCATAAAAAAAGAAAATAGTTTGGTAATTATTTACAATGGTGCCTTTCCATATCAGGACCAGTTCCCTATATTTTCTCCCTGTAGCAATTTCTCAAGTGTTTTTTTCTGTCATGATTTGGTCTTATGTGTGCATATTATCTCTAGAAAATTGAAACTTTGTTGGTTTGCAGTTACTTTTTCTAAATATTAGTAAATATCTCTTTGGAGAAAGGATTTAGGAAAATCATTTGATCATCAGCACCTTGGTTTTATTTATTCTGTAGAATTCAGTAATCTAAATTCTAATAGAAAGTAAAAATAGTCCTGGTTCCCATTAAATGGTTGACAGAGAGGACTGTTTGAATTTTTACATCCTATCTTCCTCTGAAAAGTTCTTGGGACACAACTAGTATGCAGACGTAGCAGTAGCTTTGGGAGGACATTTTGGGTAGTCATGACTGGGTTTAAAATGAAAGTCTGAGTTTATGGGCATCTGTTTCTCTAGAACAGAAAAATGTTTTATAAAGTCATTATATTGAACCAGAGGTTGGCTGAAATTAAGGCAGAGGTCGAGCCATGCAGGCTTATAGCAGCTGGAGGGCCACAAGAGTCCACCTCCTGGATGTGGTTAACTAATATACCAACTATGGTGAAATGAATTAGTCATTGATATCATTTAGCCAAATACAATTGTTTGGTGGAAATTTTCCATTTTTTCACATTGTCTGTGAATAATTCCCTTTTCCTGAGCTAATACATCTAAATAGAGATATTAAGAATGCTAAGGCAAATAATATAAGTAAGTACCTTCTGAGAAAAACAAATGCTCAGCTGTGACAGTGAGTCATTCCTAATTCACACCAGGATTAAATAAGCGTGAAGATCAGAGTCCTTCCTATACATGATTACTGCCATAGCAAAATGGAGTGGGAATCCAAATCAAGTTGAATGTGTCTTTATTGTGTCCAAGTGAAGTACCTGTTTTAAAATGATTAAAATCACTTAAGGCAAGTTAATCTTTGCAAACAGCACATCAGATGTAAGCAACAGAGTTAGGTGCTGTCAAGCCAAGCCAAGCAGGTTGGTTCTTGTAGAATGAGCTAATGCAGTGTTGTTTTATCAGCTTAGCATCCAAGCTGTGGCACAGGCAGCACTAAGTTTCCAAAAGAAAATCACTTAACGGATCACTATCTTCTGTTTCTTCCTCCTTTTCCTCTCCCTCCTCCTCCTCTTCATCATCATCTTTTAATTTTTTAGACAGAGTGAGACAGTGGTGGGTGTAGTGTGGAACTATACCCTGTAATCTTACAATCTGGTAGCCCACTATTAATCACAAATAAAAAATGAAGAGAGAGAGAGAAAGAGAGAGACCACAGTGCTGAAACTTCGTTCTGTGTGGTGGAGACCAGCCTCCAACCTGGCTCATACACATGCCAAAGCAGTGCACTATCTAAGTGAGCTACTTCACCAGCCCCTTAGGATTTTTCTTTAGTAAGTACAACACAGTGCTAGCTATCTTGGAAGTTGACCCCCTTCACCCCACAGAGATCTCTCTGGATCTCCTTCAGTGCAGATCTCTCTGGATCTTCCTTTATCTACTAGGGTTATCACTGGGACTCAGCACATACACAGCTCTACCATTCCTAGAAGCCATTTTTGATAGAGATAGAATGGGATAGAGAGAGGAAAAGAGAGACTGAGAGAAAGAGAGACACATGCAGCATTGCTCTACCACTCGTGAAACTTCTCCCCTGTAGGTGGGAAATGGGGGCTGGAACCCTGGTCCTCATGCATGGTAATGTGTGCACTCTACTGAGTGAGTCACCACTCAGATCCCACATGCATTCTTAATCAGCCACAGATATTTAAGTTCCTACTCACTGCCAAACATGGTGGAGGATCCAATGAGGACAGTGATAAACCCCCCTTGGTCCCTTTGTGTCATCTCTGTGAACCTCACAACCTAGTGGAGGAGATAGACAAATAGGCAGTCACATTTCATTGTCACAGGTACTACTGTAGTGGGAGTCCCAGTTGCCTTGGGACCTTTTGGAAAGATACTGAGTCTAACCAAGGAGTCAGTGAATAGATAGGTAGAGAGAGCCATTTCTGCAAAGACCTGAAAGAGAACACAATATTTATACCATTTATTTGCCATGTCTTGATGGTACATAAATATGCACTTCTCATTTTAATACTAGACTAAAATTTCTTTGCTGGTAGAAACTCTTAGCTTTCTTGCTCCCTTTCATAAGACAGCACTGAACCTGGCATAGGGTGAGGGTTGGATAAATGTGACTTCCCTTCTCACCCTGAGTGAGCACGCTGAAGGATGACTCCCATAACCTCTCGAGGGAGCTGGGTAAGAGTGAGAAAGAAGAGCAAAGAGGCCAGCAGGCACTGCATAGGGGAGGGGCACCTCTGAGGAAAGTAAAAGGCAAAGTGAGGAAAAGCCCCAGACAAGGAAGACAGGCCTCACTCATCTAGTTTTTGTATGTGTTTTTTTTTTTAATTGCATAGAGATATAAGAAATTGAGAGGAGAGAGGGAGATCAAGAGGGAAAGATACAGATAGAAATCTGGAGCCCTGCTTCACCACTTGTGAAGCTTTTCCCTTGCATATGGGGACCAGGGCCTTGAATTCGCATCCTTGAGCACTGTAATGTGAGCACTCAACCAGGTACATCACTACCTGGCCCCTCTCATCTAGTTTTCTTTCTTTCTTTCTTTCTTTTTAATATTTATTTATTCCCTTTTGTTGCCATTTTTGTTTTATTGTTGTAGTTACTATTATTGTTATTGATGTTGTCGTTGTTGGATAGGACAGAGAGAAATTGAGAGAGGAGGGGAAGACAGAGAGAGGAAGAGATAGACAGACACATGCAGAGCTGCTTCACTGCCTGTGAAGCAACTCCCCTGCAGGTGGAGAGCCGGGGGCTCGAACTAGGATCCTTCCACTGGTCCTTGCACTTCGAGCCACATGCTCTTAACCTACTGTGCTACCACCCAACTCCCTCATCTAGTTTTCTTAACATCTAACACTAATAGACTTATTCTATATTATCTCATTAGCAATATGGGTCTTATTATTGAACTTTAACGTTAGAGTCAGTGTCCTGAGAAATTGTGTAGTGGTTACAAGCTTGAGGTCCTGAGTTTGGCTCCTGGCACCGCATATGCCAGAATGCTGCTCTGGCCTTTCTACCTCTATTTCATGAAAGTAAATAAAATTAAATCTTTTTAAAATATTAGAGTCACTGTGTGCTGTCTTAAGTCTCATCCTAGAAGCTGAGGGACAGGGTACAAAAAGAAGGCATGACCCAGGAGGTGGTGCAATGGATAAGGCCTTGGACTCTCAGGGATTAGACCCCAATTTTGGTCCCCTGTATGTGCCAGAGTGATGCTCTGCCTCTTTCTTTTTTTTTTTTTTAATTTTTTTTATATTTATTTATTCCCTTTTGTTGCCCTTGTTGTTTTATTGTTGTAGTTATTGTTGTTGTTGGATAGGACAGAGAGAAATGGAGAGAGGAGGGGAAGACAGAGAGGAGGAGAGAAAGCTAGACACCTGCAGACCTGCTTCACTGCCTGTGAAGCGACTCCCCTGCAGGTGGGGAGCCGGGGTTCGAACCGGGATCCTTATGCCGGTCCTTGTGCTTTGCGCCACCTGCGCTTAACCCGCTGCGCTACAGCCCGACTCCCTGCTCTGCCTCTTTCTTGCCCTTTCTCTCATAAGTAAATAAATAGCTCTATAGAAAATATATAGGGGATAAGAGAGAAAGAAGGCTTGTTAGTCAGAGCACCTGTGGATTTGGGCCTGCCTATTTAGCCCTACTGTTCAGTTTTGATTTTTTTTATATAACTTCCAGGTTTATTCGACTCAAAATTGTTGATTCCTATGATTAAAAAAATTATCCTTTTTTTATATGTCAATACCCCTAGATTCTTAAAACTTTTTCAATCCAGTGTTCCTCACAATGATTTCTCCAGGTTTTAATAATATACACAATGTTTTAAAAATGGAGTAGACTATAGACAGCACCATAGACTATCTTCTAAAAGAGAGAGAGCGAACCTGAAACAAGCCTCTGCTTATCACTTCTCAGTTTTGGGGTGTTTGTGAGTCATGTCAATCAGTATACATGCAGTGACTAACCTTTGCCCCAGCCTCCTCCCAGAATGTGGAGTCGTAGCGCATTTGGCACTACTGGCTCAACCAGTTAGTGCTTACGCATTAAAGTAAGAAACCAGTTGTTACTTGTGAGTCTGTAGTGGCAAGCAGATCCTCGCCACTCTCAAAATACACTGGACTGAATCTGAAGATACATCTTTGACAGGAAGTGACCACTGAGGACTGAGAAGTGTTTTTGTTGTTTGTGGTTTTTTTTAAATTTATTTAAAAAAGGAGACATTAACAAAATCATAGGATGGGGGGTACAACTCCACACAATTCCCACCACCCAATCTCCATATCCCATCCCCTCCCCAATAGCTTTCCCATTCTCTATCCCTCTGGGAGCATGGACCCAGGGTCTTCGTGGGTTGCAGAAGGTGGAAGGTCTGGCTTCTGTAATAGCTTCCCCGCTGAACATGGATGTCGACTGGTCAATCCATACTCCCAGTCTGCCTCTCTCTTTCCTAGTAGGGTGGGTCTCTGGGGAAGCAGAGCTCCAGGACGCATTGGTGGGGTCTTCAGTCCAGGGAAGCCTGGCCGGCATCCTGATGGCATCTGGAACCTGGTGGCTGAAAAGAGAGTTAACATACAAAGCCAAACAAATTGTTGAAGAATCGTGGACCCAAAGGTTGGAATAGTGGAGATGAAGTGTTGTGGGGTACTCACTCCAAACTCTACTGCTCTCAGGTATATAGTTGCCCTAGTTTAAGGATACGTGTGAACATATGCTCTATCTCCTGGAACCTGGTCTATATCTTGTTTGGTTTTTGACCGGACTGAGAATTGAATCAAAGGTTTTAAGAGTAAGCATAGTTTTGGATGACTTTAACAGAAAAGGAATTTTCTGGAAAGAGATGAGGCATGTTACAGACACAGTGGTCAACCTAGAGAATCAGTGGGGAAGTGGGAAGGTGCTGAGGCATCTAGAGTCATGCCTCTGTGTACCCCAGTCCCTTCTCCTTCATGCCACTGCCTCAGTGTCATGGAAGTATGAAAATGGCCATCCTTGATGGCCCCTATACTTCCCAACTCACAGATTGAGGTGCCTTCCTCACCCACCCTTGACAAAATCTGCAATAGAGAGAAGGGAAATGAAGATAAAAAATCAAAACAACAAGAGCACAGCTACTGTTCCACCATTCCATTTATATTTCCTCATTCTGGTTTCCCCTTCTGGTTATTGTTTATCAGTGTATTGTTCCTTTATGGTGTCACTTATAATGTGGTCAACCTCAAAAGAGAATAGGCATTCACTTCTATTTAAGTGGCAGACAGTCATTTCTTTGTAGGTAAGGGAGGAGTCAGGAACTAATGGTCTATGTAATCAAGTTTGGAAATTGCTCATAAAGGGGAATTAGAACTAATACTTGCCAAGCACCCATCCTTTTCTTTCTCTCTTTCTCTCTTTCTCTCTTTCTTTCTTTTGACCAGATACTGTGATAACTCTACACTGTGTCTAATTTAAGCATAACCGGCAGGCCTTTGGCATGAGAATTGACGTTCCTACTTTACAGGTGAGAAAGCCAAGTCACAGTGAGATTTAGTCAGTATATCCGCATAACACTAAGAAGTCAAAACCAGAGTAATCCTTAAGTTCATGTCTGTGAGACATCACATTCTCCTGCTTGTTCTCAGGCTTGTCTGCCTTCTGAATCTTTCAGTGGTCACTTAGTCCCTGCTTTGGTGATTTTTCCATAATCTTTATTTCTGTGATCCCTTAACTAGCTTTGCAAGGTCCCAAACCAGATCTCTGCTTGAGCATAGAAAAGGAGATTGGCCAGTCAATGAACTGTCACTGCTGAGCAGTCAGGGCTGGATGGCCATACGTGAGCAGACATGGACTGGTCCTTGGGATATCCTGAAGTGAGAACACCAGGGGACAGCTAGACAATCACTATTTATTGGCCCTCCTGCTAGCATCTGCCTGGGGAACAGCCTCTATGTACCAGAGGAGGACATGCTTAGTGGGTCCTTCTCAGGAACTCAGGCTGAGCCTCTGTACACCCAGCTTAGACACCCACCAACCCACCCATCACCACTACCTCCCAGAATGTGTAATTAAAAGCTTCTCTGGGAGCCCCCAAACTAGATGTACACTTGAGGTCCTTTCAGAGTCTCAGTGTTATCCTCTGTAAAATGAGTGCTACGACCTTGTACTCATTGCAGAGTTTGGGGAAGAGTTAGATAAGGATATTCACGTGAGGTGCACTAGTAAGTACTCAGCAACGGTTGTCTTTGAGCTCAGTGACTTTATGGCCCTTATTTTACCTATGGATGACAGAAACCTCTTCCAAGCTGTCTCACAGAGGTTGGGGCCCTTAGATGGTGCTCAGTAATTACTTGGCAATTAATGGGGGGAAAACACAAAGAATATGGTGTAGAGTTAATCCTAGCCCCCACATTTCAGGTCACATTCATTCCTTAATATTTAAATCTTTTAATGTCCCAGATTTTTAAGTAATACCCCATCCCTTACTATTGTTATATTAACTGGTTGCCTGTTTCCACACTGTAATGTAAACTCATAAAAGTAGAAAATATGCTTCCTTTGTGACAGGAACAGCATATGGCACATAGTAGTTGCTCAATAAATATTTGAATTCATGATTTTTTTTTCTTCTATGAAAAGGAGCAGGCCAATTAGAAACTGTCTTGGAGCCTCCTGAGCCCTGAGGTTGGCCACACTGTCCCTTGTATGACTAGGTAGCCTTAGTTTCTTGTTGGAAGCTGCCCACAGGGAACCGCCCATGCCTGTCCTTTGCCCCAGCTCAGCCAGCTCACCTGCAGAGCCCAGGGGAGAGCTTTTCAGATTGGCAGCCACTTGGTTTGATGTTGTAAGAGTCACTGTATTTGTTGCCATTTGGATTTATGGTTTTGTTTTATAGTTTATACTTATGCCCTGCAGTGTTTTTCCATTAAGTCAGATCATTTATGTTTTAGAAAAGAACAGGCATGGCTGAAAGTGTATGTATCTTAATAGCTAATCTCTGGCAATAAAAACTATTTGATAGTCATCAACAGATTAGGAAATTAGCATTTGTTTAATTTGATGCTATTAGCATATAAAAATAGTCATTTATTTTAGCCTGATAGGATGGCAGATTTGTGGTTTGGCTTGTATACTCTTAATTTTAAAGTTATTTTATGTATTTCATATGAGATAGTTTCACCTATGAGAGAGAGGAGGAGGGAGTAAAAGCAGCAGGTACATGTGACACGGGGGAATGAACTAGGTTCCTCAGACATGCAAGTCTTGTGCTCTACCAGCTGAGAACCTCCCTTTAATATGTTCTTATTTCTTTTATTGTTTTTATTGGGTAGTGAATGGTTTATAGTACAGTTGTTGACACATGAGTACAATTTCTCATCTCCCAATGACAGGTGTCTGCAAATCCCTCTCTCCCCAGCTTATGTCCTTTCCCATCATTATGCTCCAGGACTCCAGAACCCTTTTCATCCCTCTCATTCCCCTTTTTCCCAAAGTCCTTTGTTCGCATGCAATACACCACACCCAGTCCAGGTTTCACCTTGTACTTTCTCTTTTTACCATTGTTACCTATAAGTGAGATCATCCAATGTTTGCCCATCTCTTTTTGGCTTATTTCACTTACCATGATTTCTTGGGGGCCAGGTGGTAGTGCAGCAAGTTAAGCATGCATGGTACGAAGTGCAAGGGCGAGGGCTGGCTCAAGGATTCCAGTTCAAGCCCCGGGCTCCCTACTTGCAGGCGGGGGGGGGGGGTCCACTTCACAAGCGGTGAAGCAGGTCTGCAGGTGTCTGTCTTTCTCTCTCCCTGTCTTCCCATCCTTTCTCCATCTTTCTCTGTCCTATCCAACAACAACAACAACAGCAACAAAATAGGAAAGATGATGTCATATATATAGCCACAATTTTCTGAAATACTCACCTGTCATTGGGCATTTGGTAACTCCCAAATTTCGACTAGTACAAATTATGCTTCCATGAGCATAGGTGTATGTCAATCTCTTTGGATAGGCGATTTTGTATCCTTAGAGTAAATCCCTAGGAGAGAAATTGGTTGGTCATAGGTTCATTTCTAGAGATCTGAGAAATCTTCAGACTGTTCTCCATAAGGGTTGGACCAATTTACATTCTCACCAGCAGTGCAGGAGGATTCCTTTTCTCCAAATTCTTGCCAGCTTTCGTTTCTGCCCTTTCTTTTTTTAATATTTATTTGTTTATTTATTTATAAAAAGGAAACATTGACAAAACCATAGGATAAGAGGGGTACAACTCCACACGATTCCCACCACCAGAACTCCATATCCCATACCCTTCCATGACAGCTTTCCTATTCTTTAACCCTCTGGGAGTACGAACCTAAGGTCATTGTGGGATGCAGAAGATTGAAGGTCTGGCTTCTGTAATTGCTTCCCTACTGAACATGGGTCGATCCACACTCCCAGCCTGCCCCTCTCTTTCCCTAGTGGGGCAGGGTTCTGGGGATTCGGAGCTCCAGGACACACTGGTGGGATTGTCTGTCCAGTGAAGTCTTTCTTTTCTTTTCTTTTCTTTTCTTTTTTTTTTTAACCAAAGCACTGCTCAGCTCTGGTTTATGATGGTGCGGGGGATTGAACCTGGGATTTAGGAGCCTCAGGCATGAGAGTCTGTTTGCAGAACCATTATGCTGTGTCCCTTGCCCAGTAGCAACAAATTCTAAGTTCTAATTCCAACCAAAGTCAATTTGATTACAGCAGTAGAAAGCCCTGTTTATTCCTGGAAGAGGGGTAAGATTGCCTGCTACCAACTGCAATTTTTTCAACTAAGAAGTTAACCCTTGCTTGCCTCAACTTGTTAAACTCAAATTAAAATGTGTACTCTATAGACAGACATTGTCACTAGTCAGGGACCCTTGAGGTAGCTCAAGAAGATTATAGACGCAAAAATCTAAGGATTCTGTTTGTGAACTTCAATACCATCTGTGTACTTTTCTTTATATATATATAATTTTATTGTCTTTATTTATTTATTGGATAGAGACAGCCAGAAATTGAAAAGGCAAGGGGGTGATAGAGAGGGATAGAAACAGAGAGACAACTGCAGCCCTGCTTCACCACTCGCAAAGCTCTCCCCCTACGGGTGGGGGTAGGGGGACTCAAACCTGGGTCCTTGCACATTGTAACATGTGTGTTCAGTCTGGTGCACTACCATCCAACCCCCATCAGTGTACTTTGTTGACCCATATAATCACTGAAAGAGACTGTTTAAATTAGATGAGTCAACCTTTCTCTCTCTCTCTCTCTCTCTCTCTTCCTCATGGGTTATTGCTGGGGCTTGGTGCCTACACTAGGAATCCACTGCTCCTGGAGGCCATTTTTTTCCATTTTTTTGTTGTTGTTGCTGCCCTTGTTGTTATTATTATTGTTATTGTTGTCATTGTTCTTGGATAGGACAGAAAGGAGAGAGAAATATACACCTGCATATCTGCTTCACTGCTTGTGAAGTGACACCCCCCCCCTGCAAGTGGGAGCCAGAGGCTCCAACCAGGATCCTTGCACTGGTCCTTGCACTTCGCATCATGTGTACTTAACCCACTGCACTACCACAAAATCCCTGAGTCAGTCTTTTTGTAAGGGCCTTCCTCCATTGAACATAGCTTATGACTATTTCATCTGTATCATAAATTCAACCTTTTATTGCCAGAAAACTTAGAGAGTGGACAGCATTTCATCTGTAGCATAAATTCATCCTTTTATTACCAGAAAACTTAGACAGTGGACAGCATTTTGGACTTCTCTGATCAACTTAGAGAAAATCTAAATCCTGCTCAGGTAAAAAAAAGAAGAAGCTGCTAAGTCAAGCTAAGATGGGCTGAGATGGCCATACATCTGCCATAGCCAGCAGGAGGGCTCTGGCAGATGTATGCCCCTCCTGCCAGGATTTGAGGAGTGGTATTGAAGCTGGGCCCTGCATCCCTAGCCCTCCTAGAGCTTTCCTGAAGGAAGTTGCATATCATGCTGTAAATGGCCACCTTTACTTAATAGCATTATATTTTCAAATAATTCAGGAGAGTTTATATTTTGATTGAAGATGATCTGTAATTTGAAAGGAGTCAAGGAACCCTTCAACTGTGGGCACCGCCTTGGATGGCGTAGAAGATAGGGTCAGTCAGAGTGTCAGACAGAGCTGCCAGGAGACCGACTAATGGTGGAGGGGAGAGAATTTTTTTGGGCACAGGCACCTGTGTACATACTGGTCCTTGACAGGACAGCTGGGATGTGTGAGGGAGCAGAAGTTGCTATGTCTTGCTTGGTTGTAGACTAGGAGACTCATTAAGGGTTCTTCCCCCATGGAGTCTGCAGATACCTTGTGCAAGGACAGGGGTCTCCCAGAGACCTGCAGAACTATTGCTTGCTTTTGCTTTTGCTTTACTTTGTTGCTTGAGTAGAATTCTGGAAACCATCGGTGGGCTTGAGGTTTACAGTTCTTTTCATACTGATGCTGTTTGTAGTCAGATTCAGCGCATGCTGCCTCTGTTAATCTGAAAATTTATTTCCTAAAAAAAAAAAAAAAAGTATTGTTGTTGTTGTGGTTGATCCTAAGTTGGAATCTGAAATCTTAAAGAGAATATAAGTAAATATATACAAAACAAGTGATTCTGTGTCCCTAGGCCCCTCAGTTAGATAAAAGGTTCTCTTTGAACTTTATGTAAAATGTAAAGCTTGGACTGAGTGTGATGTATTGTATCAAAGCAAAGGACTGTGGAGAAGTAGGGTAAGGGGGCCAGGTGGTGACACACCTGGTGGTTGAACGTACATATTACAGTGTGAAAGGACCTGGGTTCGAGCCCCTACTCCTTACGTGCGGGGGTGGGGGGAGCTTTGTGAGTGGTGAAGCGGGGCTGCAGGTCTCTATCTCTCTATCTCTCTTCCTATCTCCCCTTACCCTCTTGATTTCTAGCTGTCTCTATCCAATAAATAAAGATGAAAAAATAATAATATAAGGAATTTTAAAAAGAGAGAAGGAGGCAGGGAGAGGGCATGGGGTGGGGGGAGTACTGATGCATGATGAAAAAGGACCTAAGTTAGGAATGAGGGTATATTGCAGACACTTATGGTGAGATGAGAAATTTACTCATGTGTCAACAGCTGTACTATAAACTATTGACCCCCCCCCAAGGAAATGAAGAGAAAAAAACAAAAACAAAAAACCTCTGAACTGCTGAATCTCAAGACATGAGACTCTTCAACTAACTACTCTCTGTTTGAGTTTGTCCCTCTTCTGTGGGATGCCTGGATATCCCAGTCTCCTCACTCTGCTCTCTGGTCATTCTGTTGCTAGCCGCTCCACTCAATACTGGACTTCCTCATAGTTCTCATGTCCCCTCTACTCACACTATATCCTCTTCTCAGGAAGGGTCATCCATGCTCATTGTTTCTCCTGTCCAAACCTTAGTATGTCACCACCTAGTCTGCATATTCAGCTAAATATTTCCTTGACAGGTAAGATCAATATTACTGGTAACCTGTGTCCTTACTCCAAAACCTGGGCCTCTCTGCTACACAGTAGACACTTATCAAGTAGATTGGTGAAAATTGTCTTTAGTACTGTCTTTGTTCTATAAATTCCACCAAGTTGTGTGCTTTCTGATGAAGAAAAGGGTTTTTTTTCAACCTGCCTCATCCTCACAGCCCTGGGTATTCTCATCTACTAGCTACAGGCCTAAGGTCCATAAACACTCATGTAGTTTAGCCTAATCTGCACCCTTCCAGTAGGATATATGTGTGTGTACACACACACACACACACACACACACACGTTTCTGAAAAGCATCACATAGTCTTAAAGCAAATACCTTCTATGGCCAAATTAAACAAATACAAACATAAGACTTATTTTTTAAGAATAATAAAATCTGTTTTCTGTCTCTTCAGAGGTCAGTCCATTTTCAGCTCTCTGGCCTTGCCCGAGGCCTTTGATATCCTCCAAGTAACTTGGGTGACCCCTGCTTTGCAGGAAGACGTGCTTTCCCAACATCCCCCTCAGCCTGTGCAGGCTTACATTCGTATTTCCTAAACTCCTTGTCTGTTCTAGCGTGACTTGCAAGGAGATGACCACTGTCATAGCACGTGGCTTCTTGTGTGGCTGGCTATGGAACAACGTCTCTTACTAGTTTTGACAGTTTCTTGTCTTGGCAAAGGATCTCAAGGGATGGTTTTCTGGCCTTTCTATCCAGGAACTCTGGGCCTTTTGTAAGGTCATAGAATCTACTTCTTCCATGTACCTTACAGCTCCAGAAAGGCTACTCTTGGTCCTTTAGCTAGAGTGACCTTTTCTGTGATAACAGAATACAGGCTAGATTTTGATCTGCAAAATGATTGCCCCCCCCCCCCCCAATAAACCTGGATAGGCAGCACTTCTAAAGGCAATAAGCTGGTACGCTACTTATTCCTCTGGTATAGAACCTACCAGCCCAAGAATTCTGGCCTCGTGTCATCTTCTCTCTTCAGGTAATTCTTCAGGGCAGGGAATGTGTCTTCTCACTCAGTATCCTCAGAGTACAACACCAGACTTTAAGTGAATATTGTGGAGTATATTACTTAGTAGGGTTGGACAAGCAGTGGATGTATTAGCAACTGTCATCAAAATATTAAACTTAGACCATCATTAAATTGAACTTAATACAGACTGTACCCATGATTTCATCCAGACATGCAATAAACATTGAGTACCAGGTACTTTACAGGGCTCTGAAGACCTCACTGAACACGAACACATGATCCCTGCTCACACAGAGCTCACTCACATGAGGAAAATCAAGTGCTGTGATAGTTGCTGTGAAGATGACCATGGTGACAGAGACTAAGCAAGCATCAGAGAGGGCAGTGGTGGGCTAATTTAGATGGGATCTCTCCAAGAGGGCTTTCTGAGGAAGGGAGTTTGAGAGATGTGAGTGATGCGGAGCCTGTCCAGGAAGAAGAGACATTAGTGTAGCAAAGGGTGTGTTGAGAAACTAGTTAACTAGAAACTAGCACTGCCAAAGAGCCTCCCTATGGCTAAATGGAGGGAAAAGGTGGGAGGGTTGCAGTGGAGTGGCACTGTAAGGCACTAGGATTCTGGTCTAACCTCCATAGGAGCTACAGGGGTGGAGGGGTGTCAGCAGAGGACCATGGATGTTTGGGGGTTCTTCCTTAGTATAAGGAACAAGTTGAGGGGGATGGGCAGTGGCGCATATAGTACAAAGCGCAAGGATCCCAGTTCTAGCTCCCAGCTCCCTACCTGCAGGAAGTCAAGTTGCTTCACAAGTGGTGAAGCAGGTCTGCAGGGAAGTGCCTGTGTCTTTCTCTCTTCCTCTCTACCTCTCTTTCTTTCTGTCCTATCCACTAAAATAGACAAATGGCCATCAGGAGTGGTGGATTCATAGCTCCAACACCAAGCCACAATGATAACCCTGGTAGCAAAAGAAGACAAAAAAAGGAACAAATTGATTGGAAGGTGCAAGAGAATATCAGATTCTGTTGCTGCAGTTAGTATGGACCTCAGCTTGGAATAGTTTTTAGTATCATTTTGCTATTCCGTCTGCTATCTGGAAATGTTTGTTCAGGTCATCAGCATGCCTAGGGTCTTGACCATGAATGTGCCTTTCTATTCACTTCTTCCTTTGTATATTTGACCAATGAGCATTGAGAAACTAGGATGCTTCAAGCTATAGGGGGATTCCCAGGTCCTTCCCTCATGGAGTTCAGGGGCCAGTGCTAGAACATCAAGGCAGGGAGATCCCAAGTGTCTGTGAACCACAAGATGCCTTGGCTTGGGCAGGGAGGGTTGTGGTAAGGAGTAAGATTAGAAGGCTAGTCCAGAGGACCTACCTCATCAAGAGCATCTCAAGCACTCTGGGAAATGTATTCACTAAAGAATACAAATGGGGATTTGGGTGGTAGCTCAGTGGGTTAAGTGCAGGTGGCGTAAAGCGCAAGGACCAGCATAAGGATCCCGGTTTGCGCCCCTGGCTCCCCACCTGCAAGGGAGTCACTTCACAGGCCAGGCGGTAAAGCAGGTCTACAGGTGTCTGTCTTTCTCTACCCCTCTCTGTCTTCTCCTCCTCTCTCCATTTCTCTCTGTCCTAACAACGACGACATCATCAACAACAATAATAACTACAACAACAATTTAAAAAACCAAGGTCAACAAAAGGGAAAATAAAATTTAAAAAAAGAATACAGACAGGACAGTGGAGTAGTCTGTTGTGTTTTCATATAAAAAAAAAAAAAAGACTTGCTTCCAAAAGTTTGCTCCAGTATGAAAGATGAAGCATTTGGTATGCAGTAGCAAGCATCGCAAGCTCATGGGTCCCAGCTGCCTGTACTTCCCAGGATCTTAGACGTTAAAGGTCCTTGGGAATTAACACTCAACCATCTTATCTCATATTTGAGGACACTAAAGATCAGGGAAGGTTGCCTCTGCCCTTGGCCCCAGTCTGTACACTGAGCTCCAAATAGCTATTTTGAATATAAACTGATTAGTGACCTGGAAAGGAATGGGGAGGGGAGGTGTTAAGTGTTGTGATGGTCAGAGCAGTCTGTCCTCCTAGCTGGGAAAAACATAAACCAAGGTCTACTTTCCATCCATGGAGAGGTGATTACACATGAACACTAGGGATAGGAATTTCCTTTCATTACTGTGGATTTTTAAAAAATTAATTAAAACAAGCATGCAATCAGATCAGTAATTCTGCAGTGTTTCCAAGTCCTAGTGCCCAAGTATAGGCCTCGGTTATTTATTTTGGCTGTGCCTGAAGTGCTGCTCCACACATCAGGTTTCTAGCTGTCAGTAGTGTAGTAGTTGAAAACCTGTATTCTTCAGACAAGGGGTCAATTATTTGGTCAAAACAGCAGCCTCTAATTGATCTGTTAAGTCTTATAGCCATGAGTAAGTAGCAACTACAGTGGCATTCTCAAACCCACATAATGTCCCTGGGCCCATACTCCCAGAGGGATAAAGAATGGGAAAGCTATCAAGAGAGAGGATTGGATACGGAGTTCTGGTGGTGGGAATTGTGTGGAGTAGTGCCCCTCTTATCCTATGATCTTGTCAGTATTTCCATTTTATAAATAAATAAATAAATAAATAAATAAATAAATAAATAAATAAATAGCCAAGTGTGGATACAGTGTTTCTTCCTCCTCAGGCAACAATCCATGTAAGATGTTAGTAGCAAGGGGGTTAATAGCAGGCAGAACCCACTCTCACCTCCCTTGAGGGTTGGATCAGGTCAGTAGGTGGGCAGGTGTGACCCTCCTCTATGAAATGGAAATGATGACCCTTGACCAGATCCACAAGCAACTCTTGGGATTGAATAAGAGAAGCCTTCTCAGAGACTGAATATTGAGCCAGACATTCAAAAGCATTTGGAAAAAAAAAACCATGGCTGTCAATGTGTATGTACACAGTGGAGCTCTTTCTGTAAAGAGATTTCGGGAGAAAGATTTCTCTGGGAGTGGCCCAAGGTGAAATGTTGCCATTGCCTCTCAGGGATCAGCACTGGAGTTTTAGATTGCTTCTCTTGGCTCAAAAGGAGAGTCTGCTTTTTCTATTTGAGGGCAAGGTGTGAATTGCACTCTCCTGAGCTTCTTGCTTGTGTCCTGCGTGGCCAAGGGAGGGATGCAAGTGACTTGGTATTCCTGAGAGTCCTGGGAGTTGGCCTCCACAAAGACAACTGGGAGGAGAGATAGAAGTCAGTTGCCAGCATTTTTCACCATACTGCAAGGAGTCTTAACTATATTCAGGGGGAAGATTCTCCCTCCCCGCCCCCCTTTTGAATACTTTGTTAACTTTATATTGGTGTTTGGCAACATCTGCTAGAAGAACCTGTAGCCCCACGTTTTTAACTGCATTTCCAAGTCTTCACTGTGTGTTCAAAAACAAGCAGTTTCTTCACAGCCTCCCCCCAGGGCCTGCTCTCTACTGATCCAAATACTTGGCATCCCAAAGTAATCTTTTTCATCTCTTATCTACAAGTTAATGGAAGAATTTACAGGTCCTTACGGCACTCAGGCTTGGGCTTTGTGGAATTAGCATGGTGGAGGAGGGCAACCAGGGGAGCAAGGTGCCTGGTGCCTGGTGCCTGGTGCCTGGACAGAACAGACAGCACTAGGGTCTCTTCCCTGAAGGCAAATGTTCATATCAAAAAGAAGCAAAAGAAAAAAAACTTTTTTTTTAAGAAATGGATCTTTTTAAAATATTTGTTTATTTGTTCCCTTTTTGTCGCCCTTGTTTTTTTTTATTGTTGTTGTTATTGATGTCATCGTTGTTGAATAGGACAGAGAGAAATGGAGAGAGGAGGGGAAGACAGAGAGGGGGAGAGAAAGATAGACACCTGCAGACCTGCTTTACCGCCTGTGAAGTGACTCCTCTGCAGGTGGGGAGCCAGGAGCTCAAACTGGGATCCCCACGCCAGTCCTTGCACTTTGCGCCACATGTGCTTAACCCACACACAGCACTACCACCCGATTCACCCTTTTTATTTTTCTTTCTTTCTTCTTTCTTTTTTTTTTCCCATTGTATGAAGGGTCTCTTGTGTGCCAACCTTTTGTTAAACACTGTGTGGTTTTAGGAAAAGACTGTTCTGGCTCTCATTCTTGAGAAATCTACCATCAGATTGGGAAAGTATAACTATAGGGGTGGGATAAGATGACCCTTTATAGAGGAAGAAGTTGACATGTGGAACTCAAACCCTTGCTCACCTCCCTTGCTTTGTTCATGCCTTGTGTTTCTTCATGTACGATAGGGGAAGGGCCCCAGGTGGCAGTGGGGAGTGTAGGAACTGAGATCTATGATGTCACACTCTGAGCCTCCAAGCACAGCACCCCACTTCAGCTGAAAACAGCTGCCTCTCTGTACCTTAGATGATCTGTGCAGAGGTTTGCTACAGGTCTGGAAGCTGTCATGTCAGTTCTGCCCATAAACCCTGTGTGGCCCCACCTCTCCCCCCTCCGTCCCCACCTTTGCTGTCTCCCCTGGGGCCCCTGGCTGTCGCCCTGCACTGTGTCATTCCCCGGGACCAGGAGAATGGAATTTTTTTTCACTGGGCTAGAGTAAACGTTTTCTTCTCTCATTATCATTTGTCACTTGTTCAACTTGTCTCACTTCTGTGGACTTTTTATTCATCAACCCACAGTGTCTATTTTGGTGGCTTGTACACAGTGGGAGATGATGAGGATTTTTCTCCATGAATGATTTTGTTGGGGATCAAATGGCAGCACCCCTCGGGGGGATGTCTATTTTTTTCTTTTTTTTTAATATTTATTTTATTTATTTATTCCCTTTTGTTGCCCTTGTTGTTTTATTGTTGTAGTTACTATTTCTGTTGTCGTTGTTGGATAGGACAGAGAGAAATGGAGAGAGGGAGGGGAAGACAGAGAGGAGGAGAGAAAGATAGACACCTGCAGACCTGCTTCACCGCCTGTGAAGTGACTCCCCTGCAGGTGGGGAGCCGGGGTTCGAACCAGGATCCTTATGTGCTTTGCACCACCTGCGCTTAACCCGCTGCGCTACAGCCCGACTCCCAGGGGGATGTCTGTTTTAAGGGATGGCTGTTCAAGATCTCTGGGAAAGGCAGGATTTCAGGGTAACTACATGTACCAGGTACTATGCTAGAGCATACTCGTTATTTTGTCCAGTCAGGAAATTGTGGGTCCTGCATATATTTGGGAGTAGCACAATGTGATGCATCTAATAAGCAGAGTTGAGTTTGAGATTCAGAACTGTTTCACATCCTGCAAGAAGAGAGAAGTGGGAGAGATCCGCCCAGTGTGTTAGGCCACAGCACTGGGCAGTGGTTACTTTGTCTGTTTCAATGGGTTTCACTGAGGGAGGGGTTGATAGAGCCTCAATTTACCAACTTTAAGTATACACATCTATCCATGATTATAAATGTACATATTGTTTGATCAGCATCACAAATATGATAGAGACTATTTTCTTGACCTCAGTAATTCCCTTACATTCTGTGCATCCAGCCCTATCTCTCCTCCCCCAGCTCTCCAGCCCTCCACCCCACAAATACTTTCTGAAATCTAAGCCACTCCACACCCAACTAGACAAAGAGCCAACCATCCTGGGGCAGGCAAGTCTCAGAATCCAAAGTGCGCATTTCAGATGTTTGTGGGGATGTTTTGGGAGATAACAACAACTGATTTCTTGTCACCTGAAAAGTGTACAGGTTTTCCCCACAATCCAAAAGTAGAACATTACTATGTTCTGGTTCTATTTTGGATCTAGGAACTATAACAACATTAGCCTGTATGGGAAAATTATGAATGTCCCCAGGCCCCCAAATAATTTACCAAACCATACTGAATATGACTTTAAAGAAATAGAGATCTCTTGCATGTGCAGTTTCACCCCTCCAATTGCTTTTTCATTCAGATAAAGAGACGAGATCAGGGTTTGGGCAAGGCGGTAAGGGGAGATACCTCAGTGCTGGAGCTTCCTCCGGTGCTATAGCACCTTCTGTCTGGTACTCAAGTTTATCCGTGGGCTTCATGCATGGCAAGGTATACACCCTACCTGTTGAGCTGTCTGGCCCAAGAAATGTTCTATTTGAGGATAGTGAAGAAAACCTATAACCGGACCTACTACTAATCTCACCCCACCCCCAGCAAAGGTTCTCTTATTAACAGCTTTCTATTCTACTTTTTCCTCAGTGTCATACCAGACCTTGTTTCCTCAGCCCACAGAATGCACATTCTAGGGTGGGCGGGGGTGGGGGGGGGAGTTGTTCTTGCTTACAGTATTTCCACCTTTTCCAACCTCAGTAAAACAATAAATAGCAGAGTTGGTTTGAGAAGATAAGCTTCATTTTTTTTTTCCTGAAACTAACTGCTGTCTTATTCCACCACCCCCACCCCCACCCCCATCCTTGAGTTTTATGGAAATTTTTTTTAAAGGTACATTGTTTAGGGAATTTCCTTTCTTGACGTCTTCTGGGTTTCTGGAAAAGCTCTGTGCTCCTACCCCAAGGGAGCCTTGGTTCTACCATCCTGCCTCTAAATCAGTCTTCCCTGTCAGAGGCTGTGACCTCCAGGGCTCCAGGCTCTCCTTCTCACCATGAAGCCTTCCTTTCCCAGCCCAGTGGAATCTAAGTCTAGTCAGCAGAGGTCTCCCAACTCAGGCGCCTTCTGTGAGGTCTGAAAAGTGGTTGCAGACCATTGAGTGAAGTCATCCCAGCTCTGCCTCTGGCCAGCCATGAGACTTTGGGCAGTGACATGCCTTTTCTGGGCCTCAAGTTTCCTCATATGTCTGTTTATTTAGTTAGTTTTTTGTTTTGTTTTTGTCATCAGGGTTATTGCTGAGGCTCAGTATCTGCATGAATCCATTGCTCTCAGCAGCCTTTTTTTTTTTCTTTCCTTATAACGAAATAGAGTAAGAGAGGGAAGGATGGAGGGAGGGAGGGAGGGAGGGAGGGAGGGGAGAGAAAAAAGGAAAGAAAGACATTGCAGCAGTGCTATACCATTCATGAAACACCACCACCACCACCCCCACACACACTACCCCAAAGAGCTTTCATGTATGTTCATGTATGGCCTGGAGATCAAACCCAGGTCCCTCACAAATGGTAATGTGTGTTTTACTGGGTGAGTTACCTGCTGACTCCCCTCCTCATCTTTTTAAAGGTGGATTGGCAGCCCAGGAAATGAGGTGGTGGTAGACCTCAGGACTTGAATTTGTGAGAACTTGCTTTTGTTTCCTAGTACCACATATGCTAACATGATTATCTCTTTCTCTCTTTCTCCCTCTCTCACTAGGTAAGGGTATCCTATAACAGTTATCTGTTTAAAAACAATAAATTAAGTAAATTAAAAGGTGAATTGATGATAACCAGTGTTAGCAGAGGAGGAGTGGTCGGAATTCCTGTTACCCAGGATAAACGGCAGGGGACACTCCGGGCAGATTTACCCTTTTCTCATAGCCAGATCTTTGACCTCAAGCTTCATTTTGGCTTAACTTCCTGGAGCAGACAACCTTAGCGCCTTGGTCACTGCTTAAGACATAAATTAGAGCAGTAGTTGTCCACACTGGAAGGAGCATTAAGCAATGCTCAGGCTACTTCTGGTTGTCACAACTAGAGGTGGCATTACTGATAGCCTCTAATGTGTGTACAGTGCTACTCAGTATGTGGGTCTCAGGAATGTTAACAAACCTCCTCTCATGCACAGAGCATCCCCCACAGAGAGTGACCCAGCCTCACTGTCAGTCCAGATCCAATGCGCCCGTGCTGAGAAGCCCTGGGCTAGAGTAACACTGCACCTATTCCTCACCCTCCTCCTGACTACCCAATAGCCCCTTTGGTTTTTGACAGCTGGGAAGAAAGGGCACTTCTATGGGGGTTCTCACAAGTCCTTAGTCTAATGGAGTGTACAATGAGGCAGCCTTAATTGGGTGCAAATAAATGCCCTCCCCCCAAAAAAAGAACCATCAAATCACCACTACACTTTAGCTTTGATCTTGAGGTTCTAGTCAACACAGCCCAAGGAAAAGTAATAAGTCAGAGCTATAAACACTAAAGGAGGGCATAAAAGATAATTACTGTTTACAAAAAATTTGGACAATCTAAGATAATCAGCAAAAAAAGTCTTCGACAAAGGTAAAAAGCACTGGACCACAGGGGAAAAAAAATGGAAAAAATATATAAATACAGATAGATAGTTATAGATTTAAAGTCAACCCATATTTGTGACCTAGGGAGAACTCCTGCAGTTTCCACTGTAGGGGATGAGGATACTGAACTTGAGTGGTGGGAACATTATGGAATTAAACCCTATTATCTTATAGTTTTGTAAGTCAATATTAAACAAATATGTAAAACTAGATGGAAAAATGGAAGGTGAAAATGTGTTGTTTTTATTTATTTATTTAGAAAAAGGGAACACTGACTAAACCATAGAATAAAAGGGGTACAACTCCACACAATTCCCACCACCAGATCTCCATATCCCATCCCCTCCCCTGATAGCTTTCCTATTCTTTATCCCTCTGGGAGTATGGACCCAAGGTCATTGTGGGATGCAGAAGGTGGAAGGTCTGGCTTCTGTAATTGCTTCCCCGATGAACATGGGCGTTGACAGGTCGATCCACACTCCCAGCCTGCCTCTCTCTTTCCCTAGTGGGTCAGGGCTCTGGGGAATCGGAGCTCCAGGACACATTGGTGGGGTTGTCTGTCCAGGGAAGTCTGGTCGTCATCATGGTAGCATCTAGAACCTGGTGGTTGAAAAGAGAGTTAGCATACAAAGCCAAACAAATTGTTGGCCAGTCATGAACCTAAAGACTGGAATAGTACAAATGAAGAGTTGGGGGGGTCCCTCCATTTTGTAGATAGCTAGTAGGCATATTTTAGTTATATTCCAAAGGGCCTGTGGCTATACTAGTTTTTTTGGTTGTTTGGTTGTTTTGTTTTTTTCTTTTTCTTTTTTCCCCTGAGCCTGAAATCTGATATGCAGGTGGATCCTAGTTATTGTCTGGGAAGATGATGTCATGGCTGGAAAAAGGACCAGAAAGCTGGAAGAGAGTAGCTCCCTAATATGGGAAAGGGGTATAAATATTGTTGACTGTAAATCCCATCGATTTGATATGATCTGGGGCCCATATTCAGCTTAGGAGCCTATGTGACCTCTGCATCCCTGTAGATCTGACCTCACATTCTGTGGTCATGAGTAGGAACGTTCCAAGCTGCCCCAATATCAGGACCCATCTTCCTCAGGTGTAGCATAGAGTATGTTGTCCAGCTTCCCATCAGAGGATGGAACATTCTCTACCATTGTTGATCCAAGTTGAGGGCAAAGTCTTATGGGGGCCCACAAAGGGGTCTGTTTTGTTGTTCCTGATAGAGATGACCGATAACAATGGAGAGAGGGATTTATTCGAGGTCTAGGCCCATCATGTCTATTTGGGAATCTCAGGACTCCCCAAATAGGGCTCCAGCTGATGGGGTGGCCTGATAATGACTAAAGATTCATCGTTAAAGTATGCCAGTCTCTTGCCCTTATTCAGCTTTTGCAGTCCTTGTTTTGATAAGGTTAGCTTTGGAGTGAGTGAGAGAACTGTAATAGGAAATAGCTGAGGAGGGTATCTAAGCCTAAGTAGACACTATTTCATTATGAACTTCGTACTGTCTCACTACAGATGATTGTGTACTTTTGCTTTCAGGTATATATTTTGCCCTAATTTATGGATATATGTGAACATATGCTCTATCTCACGGGACCTGGTCTATATCTAGTTTTTGGGACTTTGTTAGGAAGCGAACCTCCTGGAATGGAATAAGAGAATACTATAAAAGGAAAGGTAATCAGCCTGAGTAATGAGGGTGAAGGGTTGACATTCCATGCCTGACATCTCTGGACACAGTCTGAGGTGAAGCATGCTGAGATGGTACTCGTTGTGTTGATTAGGTTTGGATTAGTGGATGCAATATCATTTGGTATGACTTGAGAGAAGCATGCAGGAAAGTGAGCCCCACCCTAAAGGTTCCAGGACTGGGGAAATATAGGCTCTATAGAGGAAGTGGGAGGTTCCTGCTGTCATAGGGTTTAAGAAGACAATAGATAGTTATTGCTATAATCACATTATTTGGCAATTGGGTTAACTTTGAAATATCCCTTTGTTAGAATTTGCTGTACCATACACAATATCACCATAATTTATGTCCTTTGACATTATTTGTATATAGCTGTGCCACTGGTTGCTTCTGTTCTCCCTGGTCTAAGCTTTTAGGACAGACAACATATCAGAGACTCAGGCTATGTATTAAAAAGACTCAGTCTGTGCTTTAAAAAGTTTGAGACATTCAATTTTTCCCCTGTCATATTAATTAAATAGTGATTTGTATGACTACGAATTAATAGGAGTGTACATAAACACCATTCCCACCACCAAAAGACTGTGTTCCATCCCATCCCTTACCCCCCACCCTGTGAAGCAGACATCCACCCTCACCCTCAACCCAGAGTTTTTACTTTGATGCCCTATTCCAAATTTAGTCAAATCCTGCTTTTAGTTTCCCTTCCTGTTATGCTTTCTCAATTTCTGTTTATGAGTGGGATCATCCTATACTCATCTTTATCTTTCTGACTTAAAAAAAAAGAGCATTCAGGCTAATGGCAGGATGCAGAATGATAAGCAGAAATCAATATCTAGCATTATGTATGGAACCAGATAGATAGATAGATAGATAGATAGATAGATAGATAGATAGATAAAACAAGGATAATAGATAAGACCCCACCTAGAGGAATTTTAAAATATAAGTTGTGGGTTCTACCCACTGAGCACCTCATTGTGAATAGAATAACTTGGATTATTTGGAAGTGGATTTCATTGCATTGTATCACAGAAGAAATCCCCAATAGTAGAGATTTTTATAATAAGATACATGTCTAAATATGGTATGTGTCTGTGTCTTTCTCATATGGAAGTTATCTGAAGGGAGGCAATCTAGCTAGCCTTCCTAGAGCTTGGTCTCTCTGTGTATCACGAAGGTAGCTTCAAGGACCCCAGGTATTATACCCCCATTTTGGTAGCAGAAGAGATGAAAGAAAGAAAAAGAAGAAGGTGTTTTCCTTTTAAGGAGACTTTCATTCATCTGATGGGCTACAACTTAGTCATATAGTCACCCCCAACTCTGAGGAAGACTTTGGACTCTAGTTTATAGCAGTATTACTAAGTATGGAAAATTTTTGCTTTTCAGAAAGCAAGATTCTGCTACTAGAAAGTGAGAATGGATGACCAGTAGGTTGCCTTAAAATGTAACAGAAATGCGCAGGATCTGAGAGAACTTTCAAATGCTCCTAAAAGACTCAGACAACAGTTGAGCAAATGGAAAGACAAACAACATTATTGGATAGGAAGACTCAACGTCATAAAAATATCAATTCTCTCTGAGTTAATTTATAACTTTAAACATGTTCCCAATAAAAATATAACCAGAACCTTTTTTTAAGTAGACAGATTATTCTAAAGTTCATTTGGAAAAATAAACAAGCAAAAGTAGCCAGGAAATTTTGGGAAAGGAAAAAGAAGGGGACCAGTGCTATTGGATCTAGCACATTATAAGCCTAGAATAACTGTAAACATGTGGTACAGATCAGTGATAAAGAACGAAGCACACAGAGGTCAGAGAGTGGGCAGAGCTTTGCGTGTGTGGGACTCCATGTTTGCTACTTGGCACTGAATATGACCAAGTGATGCTCTTTTCAGTCTCATTCATTCTATCTCTCCCCCCCCCCCCGTGTGTGTGTGTGTGTGTGTGTGTGTGTGTGTGTGTGTTTGTTTCTCACACACACATCAATTTTTCAAAAATAAATAGCATATAGAAATAATCTATAGTTATACAGAGATTTCTACCAGAATTTGGTAAAGGTGGTATTTCAGTCAACGAGGCAGAGACATAAACTCTTTAACATATAGAATGAAACAACTGAATAGATGTCTACAAACAGCTTAGATCTATACTTTGTTTTGCCACTAGGGTTTTCACTAGGGCTCTGTATTATCAGTGGGCATCTCTCTTCCTCCTTCGCCTCCTCCTCCTCCTCTTTCTCTTCCCCTCCCCACCTCCCCTTCCTATTCTCCTCCCTCCTTCCCTTCTTCTTTTAGGTAGAGGGTAAAAAACAGAGGGAGAGAAAGAGAAGGGAACATCACAGGCCTGTACCCCTAGTTAAGTTCCTCCTTTGCATAGTGCTCCCATGTAGTGACTGAGGACTTGAGCCTAAGTCTGTGCATAGTAAAATTTGCACTCAACTGGGTGAACTCTCTGCTGAACCCCTGCTTCACACCTTCTATCAGGAACAATAGCAAATACATCAAAGACAGCAATTATGGGGTGTCGAAATAGCTCACTGGAATAGTGTGCTGCTTTGTCAGGCGTGTGGCCAGGTTCAAACCCCACCACCACCACCACATTGCCATTGTCTCTTTCAGTCTCTAGCCTCTCTGCTTTTCTGTCACAATCTAAAAACACTAAAATAAAATAAAATGAAATAAAAACATAAAAAGACAGCAATTATAGATGAAAGTATTAAAGTACTGAGAACATTAAGAATGCTTTTATAACTGCAAAAAATATAATGCCTTTAAAATTAAGATATAAAATCCAAAGACCATAAACTAAAACATCAACTCAATTATATAAAACTAAATACCAGTGTTCTAAAACTACCATAAGCTATGCAAAAAAGAAAAAACAAATAATGAACTGGAACAAATATTTGCAATTTTTATTCTATACTAAGTTTACTTCATAACAGAAGTAGCTCCTTAAAAAAAAAAAAAAAAAATCACCAGTGTGTCCCTACGTCTCACCTCTCCAGAGCCCTACCCCACTAAGGAAAGATAGAAACAGGCTAGGGGTATGGATCAACCAGCCAACACCCATGTCCAAAGAAAAAGCAATTATAGAAGACAGACCTTTCAACTTCTGCACCCCATAAAGAATTTTGGTCCATACTCCCAGAGGGGGAGAGGAATAGAGGAGTTTCCAATAGAGGGGATGGGACACAGAACTGGTGGGAACTGTGTGGAATTGTACTCCTGTTGTCTTGCAATCTTGTAAATCATTATTAAATCACTAACAAAAATTTTAAATAAACATGAAAACAAAAAAAGTAAATAAAAGTCAAACACCACCCCAAAAATGGGGTCACATTGAAGTCACAGAAAAATAAATAAATAAAATGGAAGTTACTTCTAAATATAAGGGGAAAAAATGCAAAAGACAAAATCTACAGAGAAACGTAAGAATCTGCTGAAAGCTGCCGTCTCTCAGACTACCAGAAGCTTGGTAGGCAGCTGATGGGAGTGTACATCTTTCAGCCGTGGAGGAGGACAATTTGACAACATCCTACAAAAATAGACATGTTTTCACTATAAGACTCAAAAAGTATCATTTCTTGAAAATGTGCATCATTGCCTTCATATGTGTGTAAAATGTGGGAATTGTCAGTGGTCAGGAAGGTGGGAGAATTATGCAGCCATAAAAAGGGGTTAGATTATTTATGTGCCAGGACAGGAAGATCTCTTACATGTGCTAAATAAAAAGAAAAAGTACAAAAGAATGCTTATACGCTTTTAGTTAAATAAGTATATGGTGAATATATATATATATGTGTGTGTGTGTGTGTGTGTGTACACATATATATTCATATTTTAAATTGATGTATTAACTGATGCAGGATACATGGATAATAAAGCAGTTGTCTGCAGAGAGAAAGGAGGTGTTGACGAACAGAGGCAAGTAGGAGAATATTTACTGTGTTCCCATTTATGCTTTCAGGGTTTTCTGAATACACGAAGGTACATTGACTACTAGGGAAAAAAATGAAACTATTAACAGACCAAATAAATAAGTAAAATCTAGTCACATTGATTCATATAGGAAGAAAGATTTTGCTATGTTTTCCACAATTAAAAAAAAAAAAAAAAGCCTTACTCTAAAAAATGTCCCCAATATTCAAAGGTGTCCTGGCTTTGTTTTTGAGGAATGAGTGGACAGGTATTCGTAACTAGGCAGAAGTCCCTCTTTGCTGAACTGTCCGCTAGTTTGGTAAGTGCCTTCTATGTACCCAGCCATGACCCAAGCATTTTAGAAACTTTCGAGGAGCTAAGACTGTTCATTCTGCCCTGCAGGTTGGGCCTTAGAACAGACAAAGCTGAGAAATATTGTTCCTGACTACCATACCTTACCTGGGAAGCTTAGAGAGCCTGCAATGAAGAGTCAGCACTAAAAGCCAACAGGAGCAGGAGATGGGAAATGGGGATGGTTCTAGGGAAGCAGAGCTGGTATGGAGAAGTAGGTGGGGAGATCCAGAGGGACCCACAGCAACGAGTGGATTTCAGCAGGCTTGGTCTCCTGCCTTGTAGAGAAAGCCCATCCTTCTCCTTGAGCAAGCCTGACCCTGGGCTATCTATCTCCCATCCCCCCAAAACCCACCCTGGAATTCACTGAGTACCCAGGAATAGACAAGTCTCAGCAGTATTAATATTTTCCTTCTTAATGACGCTGAAACTCCCAAGAGAAATAAAGGTCTAGGAATGAACTTTCTGGTCCCCAGAGGTCCTTTTAGGCTGCACTTATTTTTCCTGTCAGAAAGGAATGTCAGTCTTAGTCTCTTCCATGGGGACCAGGTTTCCCATGGGGAGCTAAGGTTTTAGAGGAATAGAGACAGCAGAGAGGTGTCTGAGGAGGTGACGTGGTGTGTTTGGGCATCTGTGGTGGGCACTGAGACATCACCAGGCCCCTCAGTGTGGGGCAGCTTCTCCCAAGAGACATAGGTTCAGGAAACAAAGAGATGGGTGGCCTGCTGCCAGGGCCAGGCCAGGCAGCACAGAGCAGACAATGAGGTAAATGAAGACATTCTATCCCCTCTGACCCTAGTTGGAACCCTGAGCAGGAAAGGCTAAGGTGAAGGGGCCAGATATTCTGAGTCACAATTTTCGGATCAAGTCCATGGCTCACTTGCTTGAATAGAATCTCATGCTCATGCATTGATACAAACTAGAGTCAGCCCTTCCTGTGGCATAGCAAAGATTGCTGTGAGGGCAGCTTTTATGGTCCTTTGGACAGTTGGTGTTGTCAGCTGGCTCTGAAAACCATGAAGGCAGAGGAGTCTACTAGGCAGAGACTGGGCCCCAGCTTCCTCAGCAGGATCCCTGAGCTCTGGTCACCTGGCAGAAATGACTTAGGTTTTTCTGACATCCACTGGTTTATTCCAGTCCTTAGTACGTTCTTCCTAACTCACTCATGGTGTGGTTCAGAACACAGATGTGGTCTATAAACCACCAGGTGCTTTCCACAGCTATTGTTAGATGGTTGTTACGTGGTCCAGTGTTGCTATGGCAACACTGGTCCAAATGGGGGATGGGAGAGTCTCAGTGACTCCAAATGTAGTGATATTAAAGACGTGCTAATTTCACATGTGCTACCCCATTCACCTTCCAAACAATTCTAAAGCTGGGCCCCACCATCCCACCTTGATAGATGGGATGACAGGCTTCTCCAAGGTTAGGCTACAATAGTGACAAAAGTCCAGACTTCCTCTATCTGGAGCTAAAGTTCATCCCACTGCTCTCCCAGCCAGAAGTGAGTCTTGACCACAAAAAGCAGAGTGAGGGGTCGAGGAGCCCCAGTTCCAGTGACTCCACACAGTTGGGTGCACTGTTCTTTCCATACTTTATGAGCATTTGCTTAGATCAGCACATTTTATGTGTTTTCTTTTTTCCTCAAGAAGTTCCAGCTGTAAGCGGAAATGGGGTCATGGGTGCAAGGCAGGCAAGGCCTAGAGTGCTTCCTGCCCCACCTTTTGCACTCAGGCCTGGATTCCTGCTGTTGCTCAAATCCAGATTCCTGCAGAGCCTCTTGCTTTGTGTGCAGGACACACATACGCACATGCCTTCAGAGGGCCATGGAGGAATGCCCAGTGTAAGGACCTCCATAGACAGTCTTCTATGGGGCAGGTCTCAGATTTGCCAGGAACACACACATTGTGGTGACACAGTATACAGGTGACCATGGAAGTCCTGGCACAGTGCTGCCATCAGCCTCGGCGACAGAGCATGCAGTGTGATCTGCCCTGGCGCATGGTAGATCGTGGGTGGATCCAGTCTGTGCTGGTGTACAGAGAAGGTCACAACAACAACATACTCATGTATTTATAGTTCATAGGAGTGTATATTAACACCATTCCCACCACCAAAGGTCTGTGTCCCTAACCCCACCCCTCTATAGAGAAGCTGCAGATCTACCCCTACCCTTCACCCAGAGCTTTTTCACTTTGGGGCTATACTCCAAACTCAGTCAAATTCTGCTTTGGGATTCCCTTTCTTAAAATATGGAATCCATATTTTAAGCAAGGTTACACAGAAGCCAGGCAGGAAGGCTGCAAAGGATGGACCCAATATGCCCCTACTCCCCTGTGGCCTCCCTCACTATGAAGGGCCATTTGGACTATGTAGGTCCAGATTATTGGAGCCAGTGTCTTCCTGCTGCTGTCCCCCACACCACCTTTTCCTACTCAGTCTGATTGTCCCCAGAAGACTAATCTTGCAGATGCACCTCTTCTCCCCAGCAAGGGCTTCAAAACTCTCTTTCAGGCATTTTAGACTCATTATAATTAGTTTCCTCATGCCTATTTTGTCTCTGTTCACTGGCATCCAATGTTTTTGGACTCTCTCTCCTACTTTCTGCAACTACTGTCCTGGCCTCCCCCATTCCACCTTTTTCTTTTCATGGCCCATCCAAACTTTACTCTCTGCCTCAGCTTCTCATGAGAGTCACCTTTTCCTGGAAGCCTTCCCTCCCTGCATCAGATGCCAACAGTTCATCCTCTAAAACTCAGCATCTCACAGAGTCACTGGCCTTTAGAATGACACCTGATTCTTACATTCAGAATGGCTTTATTTGGCTCACAGATGTCATTGTATGTAAGTCTAAGCTGCTGAACTTAATTATCAAGAAATGGCAGGGGGGCTGGGCAGTAGCACGATGGGTTAAGTGCACATGGCACGAAGCACAAGGACCAGCGCAAGGGTCTTGGTTCGAGCCCCCGGCTCCCCACCTGCAGTCAAGTAGGTCTGCAGGTGTCTATCTTTCTCTCCCCCTCTCTGTCTTCCTCTCCTCCTCTATTTCTTTCTGTCCTATCCAACAACAATAACAGTAATGGCAACACTAACAATAACAAGGGCAACAAAATGGGAAAATGGCCTCCAGGAGCCATGGATTCATAGTTCAGGCACCAAGAGCCCCAGCAATAACCCTAGAGGCAAATAAAAAAGATGAGGATAGGTTATTTCTTTCTCCCATATTAAGGTCTAAATAATGTGAATTTCAACACATACAGGCAGGGAATTGCAGTAGTGGCTGTGTCAAGTCTATTAAACTACAGTACTCAACATAGTCCTGTGTTACAGTTTTCTCTCTCACACACACAAGTAAGTGAGTGGGGGGGTGAGTTTTGGGGGCTGGGCCAGCACAAGCATGAACCATGATCTAAAGTTGAGTTGATTGCAGGTAGGCCAGGTCTCCGCAAAGGCTGTCCCTTCTGTGGCAGATTTCCTTAGGCTGTGCCCATCTCTCCAACTCAGAACAACCATGTTGGGATGCCTGAAGCACTGACCAAGTGTCTCTGGCCTGTCTTACAGGGATTTGAAACTGGACAATATCCTTCTGGATGCAGAAGGTCACTGCAAGCTGGCCGACTTTGGAATGTGTAAGGAAGGGATTCTAAACGGTGTGACGACCACCACATTCTGCGGAACTCCTGACTACATCGCTCCTGAGGTAAGACAAAGTGCTCCTGAGACGAACAGGGCCACCTCTCCCCATGCCAGTTCTGAGGTAGGGGCTGTCCCTGCACATTGATGTCTGGGAAGGGTCTGGAACACCAAAACAGAAGAAAGGAGAAAGAGAAAGTGTGTTGACCTCTCCATAAGAAAGTAGTGGTGATGAAGGAGGTGATGCGTGAATGGAGGGTAACAGACCATCCCCCAGATCTAGGCAGTTCTTCACTGGGCATCCCTCTTTCACTCCAGTCTACCAACAGACTAGGAACAACAGGAACTTGTTGACTTTCACCATTATTTTCACTTCTCCTCCTACCTCTCCTTCTTTGATTTCTTTTTATTTCATTTTTGCCACCAGGATTATCAATGGGGCTCAGAACCTGCTTTATACCACTACTTCTGGTAATTTTTTTTTTTACTGTAGGTAGAGGGTGAGAGATTTAGAGAGGAAGAGGGAGAGGGAGAGGGAGAGGGAGAGAGAGAGGTGAGGGGAGAGAGAGCGAGAGACACCATATCACCACTCCATGACTTGAGAGTCTTCCCCTTGCAGCAGTTCCCATGAGATGGCCCAGTGCTCCAACCCTGGCCCTTGTGTTTGGCAACATGTACATTCTTATCGGCTGAACCACCTGCTGGCCTCCCATTTTCACTTGGTAATAGCTAGAATAATGGGGGACCATTGATTAAGATAGCAGTTATCTTTATAGGCCATAATTTATCTACAGTAAAATCAAGAATCATTTGCTATTTCTGGTGTAGCAGTGATTTTATGTAGTAAGCACAGTTGAGCAGAAAGAGAGCAACCCATAATAAATATCATAATAATAAAACATTGTAAATAGAGCACATAATTTCACTGTGAACTTTTGTCAAAGTTATTTGGATAGTTTGTTAATCATGAAGTTTGCCTTGAGTTTCTCTGGCTCAGTCATATCCAGACTGAGAGATTTTGGATGTGATAGATCTCATATTTAAGACATACTTTAAAAAATGTTCTTTGGGGCCGGGTGGTTGAGCGCACGTATTACAGTGTGCAAGGACCCAGGTTCAAGCTCCCCCAGGCCCCACCTGCAGGGGGAAAGCTTTGCAAGTGGTGAAGCAGTGCTGCAGGTGTCTCTCTGTCCCTCCCCCTCTCTATCACCCTCTTGATTTCTAGCTGTCTCTATCCAATAAATAAAGATGACGGGAGTCGGGCAGTAGTGCAGTGGGTTAAGCACATGTGGTGCAAAGCGTAAGGATCAGCATAAGGATCCCGGTTCGAACCCTGACTCCCCACCTGCAGGGGAGTCACTTCACAAGCAGTGAAGCAGGTTTGCAGGTGTCTATCTTTCTCTCCCCCTCCTCTCTCCATTTGTCTCTGTCCTATCCAACAACGACGACATCAATAACTATAACAATAAAAACAACAAGGGCAACAAAAGGGAATAAATAAATAAATATTTTTAAAAAATAAAATAAAGATGACAAGAAATTATTTTTAAACTTTATAAAAAGAAAAGTTCTTCAGCGTTCTGACACTCTAGAAGGAAGTACTAATTCTCTTTAAAATCACTTCTGTTGGAGGGAGTCGGGCTGTAGTGCAGCGGGTTAAGCGCAGGTGGCGCAAAGCACAAGGACCGGCATAAGGATCCCGGTTCGAACCCCGGCTCCCCACCTGCAGGGGAGTCGCTTCACAGGCGGTGAAGCAGGTCTGCAGGTGTCTGTCTTTCTGTCCTCCTCTCTGTCTTCCCCTCCTCTCTCCATTTCTCTCTGTCCTATCCAACAACGACAACAACAATAATAACTACAACAATAAAACAACAAGGGCAACAAAAGGGAATAAATAAATAAAATTAATATAAAAAAATTTTTTTAATTAAAAAAAAATCACTTCTGTTGGATAGGAGTCAGCACATCCAAGTTTCATTTCCATTCATTGGACATTGCTTGAGCACCTGCTAGGCACAAAGACTTGACTGTAATGCCAGTTGCTCATCTTAACATTTTAGTTCGAGGATCTGTGTATATCTGTGTTCACAACAGCACAATTTGTAATAGCCCAGATTGGGAAGAAATTAGGTTTCTTAGCAACAACAGCTGAGTGACTAAGAAAGCTGTGGTATATACACACCATGGAATAGTACTCAGCTGTTAAAAATGATGACATCACCTTCTTTACTTCATCTTGGACAGAGCTTGAAGGAATCATGTTAAGTGAAATAAGCCAAAAAGAGAAAGATGAATATGGGATGATCTCACTTGTAGGCAGAATATAAGAAACAGGAACAGAAAGAGGAAACAGTGAAACTTGGAATGGTTTTGGTATATCACATCAAAGTGAGGGACTCTGGGGAAAGAGGGCCGGGGGTGTGGGGGGTTTGATGTCCTGGTGCATGATGATGATGATGATGGGAAAAGACCCAAGGTGGGGGTGAGAGTGTTTTGCAGGCACACTTATCATGGTAAGATGGGAAATTGTACTCATCTGACAACAACTGTACTGTAAACTGTTAACCCCCCAGTAAGATAAATACATAATAAATTTTAAAATCTTTGGTTTAGAGGGAGCGACATAAAAAAAAAAACCAACTAATTAAGCAGACTAAATAGCTACTCAAAACAAGACAGTGTCCTCAGGGATCAGGGAAGGCTTTCTGGAGCAGCTGGTAGATGAATTGCGTTGTAAAGAATAAGCAGGATTTCCTTTGGTGTGGGGGTGGGGAGCATTCCTGACAACAAGGGTGGGGAGGATTTGATTGGGGGCGGGGCAGGGAAGTAGGTGCAGTAATCTTGGGTTCAGAGTATGAGCTGTGTTTATAATCTGGTTACTTCTAGGATTCAGCACACAAATTGGGCTCTTAGTAATGGTTTGTAGCATGAATAAATGAATAAGAACCTGTGAGACTCTTTGTTAGAAAAGGAAAACAGTATAATGAGAACGTAGGATTATTGTAGTACTCACACTAATGAGATTAGGAAACAGGATCAAGAAGGCAGTCTTTATCCTTCAGGGTCTGTGGGTTTTCCCAGGGGAGGAAGGTAATGATCAGGTCTGTCCTGGGAAGGAGATGTCAGGTTAACAGAGAGCAGACAGTGAGGTTAGGGTGTTGAGAGTCTTTGTTCAGACCAGCTAAGTCATGGAAAAGAGCCATAGAAGTAAAGATGGTGAATATTAAGTAAATCGCTTTAGAGTCTTTCTCTTTTAGAAAATCTGACAACTAAAGTAGCTTTGGTCCATCTCAACTAGCATCTTCCCTTAGGAAATTAAGTGAAGTCCCTCACATGGAATCTTCACCATCTCCCTCATTCATCTTGATCATCAGAATGTTTGGTTCCAGTTCTAATGAGAGTGATGACAGAGTCAGGGAGTTTGACAACCCCGCATAGGGATGAAAGACCCAGTCCAAAGACCAATATCCACTTTATGATGAACAAAATACCCACACAGTTTTTAAAAGAGGCATTCCACTGGCAAAACTCACAGTAAACAGCTCTGCCCTCTTGTCTGTAAAGAGGCACAGTGTTCCTTTTCCTTCTATGCTGGTTCCCTATGCAAAATCAGCTATACTTGTAGACAGCATGCAGTACTTGCTCTGACTATCGGCATATTATACCTGATTCTGTTGCTTTTATCAAATATTATTGGGAAGATGAAAGTATGTCTCTAAAGTACTTAGTACAGTGTCCAGCCCATAGTCAATTCTGGGTGAGGACTGGCTCCATCATCATCATTGTTGTTGGGTTGTGCAATGGGGTGGGAAAGAGTTGAGATTTGGAACTAGGCTTGATCCACTAAGACCCCCACGTGACCTTGATCAAGTCATAAACCATGTTTGACCTTCAAGTGCCTCATCTTTCAGACGAGAATAACAATTCCTGCCCTACCCAGCTCACTAAGCTGTTTTGTGGACCTTAATGAGATTAGAGCATAGAAATGTTTTAGAAAGGCATATGCCTCTGTTCAAATAAGAGGGGTTGGGAGACATCTGGCTAACCCTGAAACCAGAGACACCTCCTGAAACATCAGCTCTGCCCCAGGGCTTCTCTTCCCTCGGTGTGCCCTTGGCTTACTCTCATGCTGGCTTCTCTCTTTCTTCCCATCCAGCCCCTGCACCCTAGGAAATGGCAGTCGGCCCTGGGTAATGCTCATGTCATCGGGCCCAACACCTGCCCTTTTCTTTCACCCAGCTCTGACCCACTCAAGGAGTTGGCTGTCATGCCAGGTATCCTCCCATGGCATGTGAAGCTCTGCCCTTCCCATGAGCTCCATCCCTGGTAAGGTGATTAGGAAGCAGCTGGCTAGGGCCAAATCAAAGAGCAGTTTTACAGAAGATGCCATGCAAAACCTGAAGACTCTCAAGGAAGTATGGTGGGGGTGACCAGGCCACTTTCCTGGTTTCCACAGTGCCATTCTGTCTGAGAACATGCAGGCCACCTGGGGGCCATCATTCTAGTTCCTGTGGAGGCACAGAATCCAACTGTACCACCTCCTTGAGGCTGAAGGCTACCTTCCCCCCACCCCCAGCTCCAGAACTTCCAGGTGCCAGGAGAGATAGGAGCATGTCTAGCAAGACATGCACAGTGAGCACAAGTGGCAGCCAGTCTTTTGAACATAGGAGTTGGGCTAGTGAGGTGAGAAGAATGCTGGAGGCTTGCCTTCAGGTGACTTATAGATAGCCTGGAGGGATAGTTGATCATGAAAAAAAAAATCACAGTAGTGTGTAGAGTGTGAAATGTGCTTGTAGATCTTAGGAACCGGCAAGAATCTTGAAAGGCCAGAGGACAGGAGAAAGACTGGGTCATTCTGGGAAAGACTGGGAGGAGAGAAGTGATAACCATGACCTTGAAGGGCAGAAGATGGCAGCACCATAGTATATCAGGTTGGGGCACTGACTCTCTTCTCCCTTTCCTCTCCTCTCTTCTCTCCTCCCCTCCCTTCCTATCCTCTTCTCTCTCTCATTAATAATTTTTTAATAAGAGTGGGCTAGTTCTATAATTATAACTCTTATAAGTGTGGAATATACCAATTTCTTCCTTTTTCTTAACTTGCCCATGGATGGTCAAAAAGGCAGTGAAATAGGTGGAATTTTCTAGTAAATGTAGTCAAGATACAAATGCTGTAGACCAAGTAGAATTAGAAGCTTTAATATGCTTTTTTAATACGGCTCCTGTATGAATCTTAATCACATGAATATTCTTTTATTTGTGATAAATATAGGGTACTGACACTTTCAAGGCTGAAGGAGGAACCAACTTGGGCTTTGGCACAGAGCAGCATTACTGGCCCCTCTGTGGAGCCTATGGCTCTGACCCTATAGATAGATGATGGTGACCACTGGTTAAGAGATCAAAGGTGACAATCAAACAGAGTGCCAGCCCCAAATAATTTAAAGTTGACTTCATTTGCTCACATTCTTTTTTTTATTCTCAACTCACAAGATTCTTAAAAAGTGTGTGTGTGTGTGTGTGTGTGTGTGTGTGTTTTCTGTTTTTAAAATGTCTCCATCCAAATTTTTAAATTAAATCCCAAGAAAAATCTGTCTTCTCTAGATGGGTATTTTGAGTAAATGGCAGAAAGCCTAGATTCTCAAGTTCAGTCCTCTCTTCCTCTGTCATCTTCAAATCTGATAACTGATCCAGATCCTTGTCTGGGACTGTTGACCTGAGAAGTCCCCTGTCTTGAGGTGTCCTGCAAGCTGGGATGATGACATATAACCCTGGTTACTTAGATGGAAGTTCCCACATCTCATAAGACATGCAGTTCTATCTTATTCACCCCCTTCATTTCTTAGAACTTTCATAGGATTAAAGAATTGAGAGTAGCCTGGAGATGTCATTTCAGCCCTATGCCTCTGTTTCTGGGCGGCACCATGCCCAGTCCTGCTCTCACCATAGAGAAGAGAACAGCTCTGTGATGATAGCATCAGTTCACCTTCCTTAATAGTGGGGACACTTGTAACTTATTTCTTCTAGTCTGAACCAAGCATACGGTGTGTGTGTGTGTGTGTGCGTGTGTTGCGTGTGTGCGTGTGTCTGTGTGTGTGTGTGTGTCTATACATCGCCTAATAGAAGAAAGTTACATATAGAGAGCGCTTTGTATTTTGCAGTATCTTCCACTTTAACCAATCTTGTAAAGTTAAGCAGAGAATCTGAGCCCATTTGATACATGAGGGAGTCAAGTAGCTGCCAGGAGAGCACTCAGAAAATATAGTGTGAACATGGGAGGGGGTACTAAAACATCCTATGCAGTCTGTCTCCTTTTACTGTAACACATGGTCAGCAGTCCAGTAGACATTAGAAGAAGGGAACTTGCTTGCTTTCCAAAAAGCTCTGCAGGTTCTTGATTTTTTTTTTTTTTAATATTTTTTTATTTATTATTTATTTATTTATTCCCTTTTGTTGCCCTTGTTGTTTTTATTGTTGTAATTATTATTGTTGTCATTTTTGTTGGATAGGACAGAGAGAAATAGAGAGAGGAGGGGAAGACGGAGAGGAGGAGAGAAAGACAGACACCTGCAGACCTGCTTCACCGCTTGTGAAGCGACACCCCTGCAGGTGGGGAGCCAGGGCTTGAACCGGGATCCTTATGCGGGTCCTTGTGCTTAGCGCCACCTGCGCTTAATCCGCTGCGCTACAGCCCGACTCCCGGTTCTTGATTTTAAGTAAAAATCTCTCATATGCTGAAATTATGACTAAACTTTGCCCAACTTGCAGTCTTCATGCCCCACCCAGCCTGCAGGAAGCAGATGTGAAAGTGTCAGCAACATCACCTGCACTAGCCTAAGTGAACTTGGCTCTACACATTTGGTTAGTTAGAAAAAGCAAGCACAGATGAGAAGAGTGACTACTATTGAAGGCAAAAATGCAACGACAAGACTTGATTTAGGGTTATTGCAATAGAGTGCACGTTCATTAATGATGAGTGCCTCAAAGAAAAGTCACTTTACAGAAGCAGGCTAGTTAAGGCTGTGTCAGAGAGTCTTAGGGGAGGACAGAGCATCACTGGAGATGGGCTCTACCTCAGACTAAGCAAAAGCATAGGGGGGCCAGGTGTTGGTGCAGCAGGTTAAGTACACATACTGCAAAGTGCAAGGATCGGTTCAAGGATCCTGGTACAGCCCCCCGGCTCCCCACCTGCAGGAGGGTCACTTCTCTAGTGGGGAAGCAGGTCTGCAGGTGTCTATCTTTCTCTCTCCCCTCTCTATCTTCCCCTCCTCTCTCAGTTTCTGTCTGTTCTATCCAAAAACAACAGCAGGTACAACTATGGAAAAAAAGATGGCCTCCAGGAGCAGTGGATTTATAGTGTAGGCACTGACCCCAGTGATAACCCTGGAGGCAAATAAAATAAAATAAAATAAAAATTTCAAAATCCAGTATTTATGAAATAAATGAGAAGTTAATTTTTAAAAAAGCATAGTGGAGGAGCTGAGCAGTAGCACAGCGGGTTAAGTGCACATGGTACAACGCACAAGGACCAGCATAAAGACAGCTTTCTGGTTGTCCCTGGCTCCCTACCTGTAGGAGGGTCGCTTCGCAAGCAGTGAAGCAGGTCTGCAGGTGTCTATCTTTCTCTCCTCCTCTCTGTCTTCCCCTCCTCTCTCGATTTCTCTCTGTTCTATCCAACAACAACAGCTATGACAACAGTAACCATAACAACTATAAGCGCAACAGCAAGGGCAACAAAATGGGAAAAATGGCCTCCAGGAGCAGTGGATTCATAGTGCAGGCAACAAGCCCCAGAAATAACCCTGGAGGCCAAAAAAAGCATAGTGACCCTTTGTGATTAGAATCCGTGAGGGCAAGAAGACTTAGTAACTGTAGTATCTTTCCCAAGAGCACAGGACTCAGGAAAATGCAGCCCTGTCATCATTTAATAAAGGCAGGGCTGAGTGTGGGATGAGACCCAAATGTGCTGCACTCAGTCACTTAGAGTTTGCTGGGTCCCTCTTGGTCTCCATCTTGCTCTTCTGACTCTGTTTTTAGCATCTAAAATATGTATATTAAATGGTCTAACATGCAAGCCAGAAGCTTCATTTGGTGCTCAAGGAAAGACCAGTTTACTTCCCCTTCAAGAATGGTCACTTGCTTTGTCTGAGCAAATGTGCAGTCGGGTTCACTTCAGGCAAATACAGGTATAACGTGATGCCAGTGATACACAGCTGTCTGCCTCTTGCAGATTGGATGGTGCATGAAGATCATGGTGGGACAAAACAAATCATAATTCCAGCATGTGAGGGGATTTCATTTTAACATCAAGAACCTCCACAACTTTTTTTAAGAGTTTGACTTTATATATCTAGGTTTTTTATATTATTAGTATTTTTGGACAGAAGCAGGGAAGGAGGGAGGGGGAAAAGAGAGGGTGAGGGAGAGAGAGAAAGAGAGAGAGACCACCACACCAAAGCTTCTGTCAGTGCTGTGAGGTCTGGCTAGAACCTGGATCACAGACATGCCAGAATAGCACACTACCTAAGTGAGCTATTTTGCTGGCCCAAACCTCATTTTCGACATTTTAGAAAGCAAGTAACTCTTTAATTTCAACTTTGGAAAGATGGCAGTGGACCCCTGGTGTAGTTCTTCTCAAAATGAACGTTCACTGAATTTTCTGCTGTAGGGCCTGAACCTGTGCAGACAGGCTCAGCTCCAGAGCAGCTCGCTCGCTGGCTTCAGGCAGCTGTGCCCAAGCCTGGTGAGTATTTGGTGGGTGCTGACGTTATCTCTTTCCCAAACAGATCCTGCAGGAGTTGGAGTATGGCCCCTCAGTGGACTGGTGGGCCCTGGGGGTGCTGATGTATGAGATGATGGCTGGTCAGCCCCCCTTCGAGGCCGACAATGAAGACGACCTCTTTGAGTCCATCCTCCATGACGATGTGCTCTACCCTGTCTGGCTCAGCAAGGAGGCCGTCAGCATCCTGAAAGCTGTGAGTCATCAACCCTCACACCTCCGCTCCCCTGACCCTCACACCATCCGTGTCTCTCCTGGCTCTGTCTGTCTCACTTCCCCATCCAGTCCTTTCTCTGTTTCTCCTCCTCTGTCCCACTTCTGCTCACGGTCAAGGACAGCTATTGAGAGGAGACTGCTGCTGAGAGAAGGGAGCCTGAGAGGAATGGCTCTTCTTGTGGAGGTGTGGGGGTGCACTAGCTTTTCCTGAGGGGGTGCTCTGTGCACATCAGTGTCCTTTGGTATTTCAGAGGGAGCAGAACAAGCCCTGGAACCACTCCTGTTTGTTGGACCCTTCTCCCTTCCCTGCCACCCTTGGACTCTAGTCCTCCAGGGCATGTGATTGAGGGACAAGGGGCATGGAAGTAGGAAAAGGAGAAGGCTCAGTGCACCTATGTCCATGATAGCTTTGCTGTGGTGAGTTGCTGACTGGAGCAGAAATGTCTGGGGAGCAGCACAACAGCTTACCTGGGAGGATGCTCACTTGCCATATGTGACCAGGGTTCTAGTCCCTGGTACAACACGTGGGAGTGCCTTGGCACTAGGGGGAACTTTAATGCTGTGACATCTCTCTATTTACCTGTCTGTCTTTCTATTTGAAAAGGTTGGCCTGAGGCAGTGAAGCCCAGGTGGCAGCCAGAAAGAAGAAGGGGGAGGGGGGAGAAAAGAAGGAAGGAAGGAAGGAAGGAAGAGGAAGGAGGGCAGGCATTCAAGATCTATGTAACTATGCTAAATTCAGACATAGAGACTGTCCCACCCCCTACAAATAATTTCTCCCATGTGAAAATGCTTAGAATTTGCTCAGCATAATTATTTCTACAATGAAAGACACTTGTACTGCAGCAGATAAATGAAGTTACCTATCCCCTGAGAAAACTGTGGAAGCTGAGGTGCAGGAAAGATAAATGGAAGAGTCACGTGGAGAGGATCATCCTGGGATGAGTCAGGCCCAGCCTGAGAACCCAGCAACCCTGACTTGCGGCCTTGCTCCTTTCACCCATCAGAGCACCCCATGTCCTAGAGTTGACGTAGACCATTCATAAAATGTGCCATATTCAAGTACATGTCCTACCATAACTTGATTTTCTCCTTTCTTCTGAATATTTACCAAATAATGTGTATTTAAAAGAGAAATCACATTAGTGTCATGAGTGGAAACCCAGCGCCACTTGCCATGACCAACATAAATCCTCATGGGAAATGTTAAAGAAAATGCCTGAAGTCATGTTGGAGGTGACTAAGGGCATGTGTACCATATTTCAGAAGATCCTCATCTCACAAGTTGTAGCACAATGGCTAAGAGCACTGAATCTATAAGCATGGGGTCCTCGGTTTGATCCCTGCCATTGTATGTGACAGAGTAATACTGTGATCCTCTCTCCCTTCTCTCCATCATTAACAAATAAATGAAAGAAGATGCCGTATCAGAACCTGTTACTCTTTTCAGTAGTTTTCCCCTCCTTTCACTCCTTTCCCTCATCTATTTACCTTTATTTCCCCCTCCCTTTTTTCTCAATCATTAATTTATTTAACTGCTCTTTAGTGAGTGACTCCAGATGTCAGGCTCTGTGCCAGATGCTCAATGGATAGAACAGCCAGCATCCCTGCCTGCCTTGGAGAATCTTGCATGTGGGGAGAAGGTGGGGAATCGATACCTCCCCATGTAGCCAGTTGAAGTAAGAGCAGAGGAGGAAACACGTGGACATGTTACTCCTGTATTCATGAATCCATATATTCAAAAACAAAAAGCACCTAGTATGTGCCAGGCATTCTGCTAAAGGCTGACTGAAGAAAAACCTCTGGTACCAAGGCCACCAGAACACCAGCCCTACAGAGCTGGCCTGGTGCCCTCCCCAGCCTGGCACACCTTCCTGTGAGTCCCCTTTTATAAACCCTCTGAGACTTTTCATTTCTGGTGAAACAGAGCAGTGAATCTATTTTTTCCCCCAAAATTACTGTATTGGGGAGGGCACCATTGTAATTGTTAATGGTTACAGTAGTTATCATATACATATATACAATTTTTCATCTCCCCATACTATGTGTCTGCAGAACACTCACCCAGACTTTAGTCTTTCTCCATTATTGTACAACAAGGTGGCAGTGCCGCTCCCTTGCCCTCCTTCCTCAGAGTCCTGTGCTGTGCCACAGTGCACTACAGACAGCCCAAGCTTGACTTTGTGTCTGCTCTTTGTGCCCTTTTTTCTTAAATTCCACCCATGAGTAAGATCATCTAGCATTCCTCCCCTCTCCTTTTGGCTTATCTCAGAGTAGTGATTCTTTTTTTTTTTTTTAATCTTTGTTTATTATCGGATAGCGGCAGCCACAAGTTGAGAGGGAAAAGGGGAGATAGGGAGAGAGACAGAGAAACACCTGCAGCCCTAACTCACCACTTGCAAAGCTTTTTCCCTGCAGGTGGGGACTAGGGACTTGAACCTGGGTCCTTGCACATTGTAACATGTTCACTTAACCAAATGCTCCACTACCTGGCCCCAGAGCAGTGATACTTAATGAGAGGTGATTTTGCTCCCCCCCCCCACCTCCCCACACTTGACAATATCTGGAAATATTTTAGTTGTCACAACTAAGAGTTGCTTGCTATATCCTCTAATACATAGAGATCAGGGATGCAGTTGTCTTGTCACATTGCACAGAATAGCCTCCACACCAAAATGACAGTGCCACTGAGACTGAGAAACCTTGGTCCACACTGGTGAGGGTGAAAGTCTCTGACAGAGGTATCTTCTTGTGAGAATAAACCACTTCTGCCTCAGGGGCAGCTTCCTGAGACATTAAAACCTATTTTGTCCCAAGCCCCACTGCTTCCTCTCCCAGAAGTAGAGGAGCAGGAAGAGCTGAGGAAGTGAGGAGTCATCGTCTGCTCTGGCCTTGGGACACTGCACTTCCCCACATTGTCCCTCGATTCTGGGCCAGGCTGGGTTTTCCATGGCTCTGGAGACTGAGTTGTGTCTCTGAGGACTGCTGCCCTGTGAAGTGAAGGTGGCACAGAGTTGGCGGGGCCATTTGCATTGCAGAGTGCTCCAGTGCACACCCTCTGCTATAGTAGGAGGCAGTCCTGCTGCCTCAGGACCCCAGCCCTGCCTGCACCCAGCTTCTGGCACACCACTCAGTTGTTTCGGTGCACTAAGTGTGCAGTAGGAGCCAGTGCCAAGATGGGTGCTGGTAAGATGGAACTGATGCTTTTATCATGCAGCACAACCACAGGGAAGAAGAGCTATTTAGACAGATTATATTTGGACATTGGGACAGTCAATGTATTTTTCTGTTTCTCTCTGCAAAAAAAAAAAATGTGTCATGACTTTTCCGATATGATATGGAGAAAAAAAAATCAAGAAACACAAGGGCATAGCCTGGAGGAGCTTCACATAGTGGCAGTATCTTGACTGGTTTTAGAGGATCAGAGGGGTTGAAAAGTGACATCTGACTTCATGTACTTTGCCTCTGACATAGAAGAGCACACTAACACTCTTACTTTTATTTGGGGATGGTTCTCAAAAGTTGACTTATGGGATCATTGTTGTCTTGGGGTACATTGGTACATTTCCCCAAGGTGGGTGACAGTACATTCCATGAGGGATATTTTTCTCTACATTTAAAAATATATTTATTTATTTATTTATTTATTCCCTTTTGTTGCCCTTGTTGTTTTATTGTTGTAGTTATTGATGCCGTTGTTGTTGGATAGGACAGAGAGAAATGGAGAGAGGAGGGGAAGACAGAGAGGGGGAGAGAAAGATAGACACCTGCAGACCTGCTTCACCACTTGTGAAGTGACTCCCCTTGCAAGTGGGGAGCCGGGGGCTCAAACTGGAATCCTTATGCTGGTCCCTGTGCTTTGTGCCACCTGTGCTTAACCCGCTGCGCTACCGCCCAACTCCCTTTTCTCTACATTTTAAAAGGGAGGTAGTTGAGACACAACGAGGTGAATTAACTCGGCCACAGTTAAGCAGCCATCAAGGAACTAAACTGAGATTAGGAACTCAGCTTTAGTAATCCGCGAATGTTCCTCCAGTTCTACATCTTCGCATCACAAGAACTGAGATTCGATAGATTCACTTACGGTGCAAGGACATTAGTCTTTGGGGAAATAAGGAAGGAAAACTGGACACTCAGGTCAATCATCAAAGGCACTTTCTGCTTTTTTTCCTTCTTGGGAGGGACCATGAGGTAGTGCACACACCACTGTGCACAAAGACCCAGGCTCAAGCTCCGGTTTCCACTTGCGGGGGGGAAAGTTTCAGAATGGTGAAGCAGGGCTGCAGGTGTCTCTCCTTTCTCCCTCTCTCTCTCTCCCCCTTCCTTCTCAATTTCTCTCTGTCTCTATCCAAAATGGATAAACAAATATTTTTAAAAGAACCTGTAATATTAAGAATAAGGTATTCAGGTAATTCAAAAGATTAAAAGAGAGAAAGGCTTACTGTTTCTCAGTGCTTTTCTGTAAAAAACCACACTGGCCTGTTTTATATTTTTGGCTGGTGTCTCAGAAACTCACACACTCACATACTCAGGCAGACCAATTTATGAATCTTATTATTATCTGCTAGCACTGACTTTTACACATTTTACACTTTTATCTTATTTGTTTAAACTTTTTCATAACTGACACATTCTTTTTTTTTCTTTAAATCATTTTATTGGGGAGATAATGATTTCCAGTACAGTTTTGTGTATAATTTCTCATCTCTCCATATTAGGTGTCTACAAAACCCTCTCACCCTCAGCTTAGGTCCTTTTCCACCATGAACCAGCACGGATGTCCTTCAGGGCTATTTTGGTACATATGTTTGATTAGCATATTGCCATCAGAACTGATTCATTCAATAGGATTCCAATCTGGTTAAGAATTTATCTTAAAGATAGATTGACCTACAAGCAAATCACATGCAGAGAGCACAAAGATTGATATTTAAGGTTATTCATTTTAGCATTGTTTATAAGAAATAGAAACAGAAAGAATAAAAATAGAAATAAATAGAAGGCCAGTTAAATGAATTGCCAACCTCACTACATAGTATATTAGTTGAGACCACAAGCTCCAGACCACACTTCCTGGATTCAGATCCTGAGTCCATTTTTAGCTGTATGAGATTGTACGTTTATCCATCCTGTCTGTGCTTCAGTTTTTTTTTTAATTTAAATCGGCCATAAAAGTATCTAACTCATAAGAATGTTGTAACTTAACATTTGTAAAGCACTTAGAACAATGTATGACACATAATGTTAAATACCTCTTTTACATATGATTATATTTATACAGTGGAATATTATACAAGAGGCAGAAAACCATACAGTAGTTTGATTTTTTATTCGTGATTAATAATGGGTTACAAGATTGTAAGATTATAGTATATATTTCCACACCACACCCACCACCAAAGTTCTGTCCCCACCCTCCCAGCTCCTAAAAATAACCACGATAGTTCTCACAAGTCTTAGAAACAGTTTACTTGCTTCTATTTTTCTTTTTTTGCAAGTTCATGTGTATCAGTTTTCAAGATTCCTCACACAAATGAAACCATCCAGTAGTTGTCTTTCATTTATCATTTCATTAACCATAATCACTTCCAGTCCCATCTTTTGTTTCAAAGGACACGATATCATCTTTTTTGTTTTAGAATAGTATTCTGTGGAGTTCATACCCCATAATGTCTTCAGCCAGTCATCTGTCAGCAGGCTGCTTCTATTCTTTCGCTGTTGTGAACAATGAAGCTATAAACATAAAGGTGCACATGTCCCTTTAAATTAGTGTTTACATGATCCCACAGATTTGTATACACTCAGTGTATACATATCATATACATGCTTGTGTTGTTTTTATAAAAATGCCCTCAGAAATATTTGTGTGCTTCTTGGTTATGCCAATATTGTTTCATGTTCATAATTAGATATTTGAAATGAGAAAGTTGACATAAATAAATTTTTAGAAAAAGAACAACAACAACAAAAAAAGAATAGTAACCCTCAGGAAAAGGAGATAGTGATCCAGCAGAGCAACAGACAGGCTTCCTCCTCAGAGGTCCCACATTCAGGCCTTGGCACCATCATGTGTCTCTCTCATGAAAATGAATGGATGAGTAAATAAATAAATCTTTAACACATCTCCCTTGATGGCGGTATGCTCAGCTAATCATACACATTACCAGGGGCAAAGATCCAGGTTCAAGCCCCCACCCCCCATGCTCCCCACATGCAGGGGGAAAAGCTTCAAGGGCAGTGAAGCAGTGTTACAGGTCTCTCTCTCTCTCTTTCTCTCTCTCTCTTTTATTCTCTTTTATTCTCTTTCTCTTTCTCTGTGTGTCTCTCCCCTCCTCAATTTCTCTCTGTCCTAGTAAAGTAAAAATTTAATTAATTAAAAAGAATTCCCCTCAGAAGGTAGCATTTGGATGGCATGTTATGTTTCAAATGGTGCCTGGTGAATGAAATTCTCCAGAATACTTAAAGGACACCTAAAAGTGCAGAAATGGACTGTGGGGTGATGCTGGCTTCCATCTTTCCCCAGCAACCTCTACCCACCAGGTTTTTGTCACTAATGCTCTCTCATGTCCTCACCCCCTGCAGTTCATGACCAAGAACCCTCACAAGCGCCTGGGCTGTGTGGTGGCACAAAATGGCGAGGATGCTATCAAGCAGCACCCCTTCTTCAAGGAGATTGACTGGGTGCTCCTGGAGCAGAAGAAGATCAAGCCTCCCTTCAAACCTCGCATTGTAAGTCGGGCCAAAGCACGTTCTGTGCTGTGGGATGGGCCTGGGCACCCACACCCAGCAAGTGGTTTGGCTAGTCCAGCCCCCATAGCAAGGACAGGAGGTAGCCTGGACACTTCTAAGGGACGGACGGCCCTCCAAGCCCTAAGCATTGACTCTAAACTTATAACCTGTGACTGTAGCCAAGACAACAGTGCATTTCTGCAGGACACAGAAATATTGTAATTTTGTAGATTGTTCTTTTTTTATGTGAATGCTTCAAAATTTTTAGATTTATTCATTTATTTTCATAAAAATTATGCTACTAGCTTCCCATGAGCAGTAGAGAAACCTTTTTTTTAAAACACACAGTTTTTGGGGAGTTTTGTTTTTAATGAGTCAATTTAAAGAAGAATAGTAAGTATATCATGGTGATGGCTATTATCTAGAACTAGTGAAGAGCTCAAAGCTGGGCGTCAGTGATGGTGTTTAAGCAGGGCTGCCCCTGTGGGAGTGAGGGCTTTGAGTATGTGGGGTGTTTGCTGAGACCACACCAGAAGCCCTTTGCCCTCTCTGCCCCACTCTCCTTCTGACTACCTTCCAGCCTCAGAACACCCAGCATTCTAGGTTCTCAGGCCTGTTTGGTGATGCCACTAGGAGAGGATGTAATAAAAGGTAATCTGAGGCTCAGATGTTGGAGAGAGGAACAGAATGTCTGGACTTGACTCAGAGAAAGCCCATGCTGTGATAGTAATCTGCTGGAATGAGGAAGGGTCAGTGGTGCTTTCCTTACAGTGATGCATATGGGTGTAGGGGGCAGCAGGGGGACATCTTGGCTTTGTTGGCTTCTTAGCTCAATGAAGCTGCTGTTCAGATAGAAATTTGGGTAGCTAACTGGCCAGCTTCGTGGAAGTTGAAGAAAGAGGTGCAATAAAGGAAATGGTGAGATTACTGAGCAGGAGCTTCAGATTCCGGGAGACTGGGGTCACAGATAGGGAGAACCTCCAGTTATCCCTCCATCATCCTGCATTCCACCCAGTGACTTCTCCTCCCCCATTTCCAAATCCAGAGAAGACCCTCCTATGCTTTGTGACTCACCAGATAGGCATTCCACTATCTGCCAGTGGCTTTCTGGGGAGCCTTATGGAGAGTGCGTGGTCCAGTCTCAGCCAGTCCAGAGCATGGAGACAGACTGCTAGTCTGGGACAAGCCTGTCTCCATCACTAAGTTGCTGCACCCTTTGAGGCTTATGGTTTTGTTCAGCCCACAACTGGAAGTGGGTGGGTTCCGTGGAGGCTCCTCATTAACATCACTAGCTCTTCTGCACCTGCACCCTGCACCCCAGCTCTGGGCCTGTGGGCTCTAGACAGGGCTCATGGCATGTGTCAGCCTGCCCCCAGGCTGGGTGCTGAGGGTCTCTGCAGGTGGTATTTAAGCACAAGATGAACTGTGCCCCCAACAAAATGCAAGACAGTGGGAAAACAGAAGCCAGGCAGCAGAGAAACCAAAGTCCCTTAGATCTGACCTGAGGATGAAATTGTAACATAGGTTTGATCAAATTTCCAAAGAAAATTGGGAAGTGGAGCTGAGTAAAGATTCCAGACCCAACAACAAGAAAGGCAGGAACTACTAATTGACCAACATGGATCAACAAAATGACTTCAACTTTAGTCTGGACTCCAAATCAACAAAAGCTAAGCTTGTAGAGTGTGTGTGTGTTGGGGTAGGGGGAGGGCTGCAGAAATCCCTTCTGCATGGCGCAGGGTAGAGGGGACAGGCAGGCACATGTGGGGGTGGGAGAGGAGGGAGGCTCAGCAGGGTCTGTGGAAGGAGACAGGCCTGGGTGGGACAAACAGGCAGGGAGTCTTTGCTAAGTGGTCTCATGGAAACAAGGAATTAAGGAAGCTCTTTAATGATAAAAGACACAAAGGGAGTTCCCAGTTCGGATTCCTGGAGGCCAGTCTTTCTGGGCTATACTAGGTGCAGAAGGTTGCTCAGATCCAGCAGAGGAGATTGCTCTGGCCATCAGCAGTCCTGAGAAGCTCCACTCTAGAAACACCCTGCCCAGAGATCTAAACAATAGTAGGGATTCCTTAGTGGGGCTTGTCTTCTACCTTTAGCCTGGACTCGGAACTAAATAGAGTGCACCCCTGACAGGAGTGAGGAAGGGAAGGGGTTGAAGGACAAGTGTGAGGTTTCTGTTCGTCTGAGAGGTGGAGAAGGAGCCAGATGCAGGAAGAGAGAAAGCAGGGAGAACAGAGCTGGAGGCAGTGCAGGTGAGCCTGGTAAGCACGCCAGACCTGGTCCAGACAGGCAGAGTCACCTGAGCTGGCCCTGATGGGGGCCAAGGGACTCCTTTGGGCAGGGAGCCAGCAGCAGAAGCATGGCCCTGGGGCCTTCCCTTCATTGGGCATCTGGAAGGCACCTAACCCGGGTTGGGGTACAGGGATCTGCTTACTTCCTTTGCAGAGGGGATCACCTAGGTATCCAGGAGCTCAGAGGGGATGGCAGAGAAAAGCCAGAGGCTGCTTTCTAGGAGTTTCCAAACTGCCTTAGACTTCCAAAAGACTGGCTCCATTACTGCCTTGGGAATCATCTCTGCTTGTCCCGACAGGCCTCCAGAGTTCCCCAGGCTAGATGCCTATCTCTAGGGACCAGGGGAGAGGGTGTCATTGAGTTTGTTTGTATTCAGCTTGGAGGGGAGAATTAGGCTCTGTGAAGGAATGGAGAATAAAAAGGAGACTTAGCACTGTGCAAAAAGTGTTTCTCGTCACATCTGGAGTTGAACATCATTTACCCATCCCTGCTGAGTTCCCAACTATATCTTTAAATACTTTAATTTAATTTATTTGTTTTGGGTAGGCTTCAGTGCTTCACTGCCCTGGAGCTGACTTTTTCAAATGAAAAGAGTGAGATAGGGGGGTAGGGGGTGGGGGGGTGGGGGGGTAAAGAAACCATAGCAACAAGGCTTCCTTTAGTAATGTTGTGAGGGCCAGACTCAAACATAGGTCACACACAGAGCAAAGCAGCATTCTATCCAAGTGAGTTCCTTTGCCAACCCTAAATACTCTATTCACAGTATTTAAATATGGTATCACATCTACATCCTAAGAACTAGAGAATCCTCTGCGGGGAATATCAAAATCATAAACAAAAACAGTAGGCCCTATCTAGTGAACCAGTCAGAAAGGTATCCCAAGTCTGTTCCTGAGTTGAAGACTTCTAGCAGCTGTGGCTGGCCCCACTTCAGTCACCTGTGGGCTGATATGACAAAAAGGAGCTTTAAGTTGAACTAAAGTCCACACGATAATGAATAGACTGGATTTCTCATCTCCAAAAGCCTTACATAACCAATGCAAAAATATGTACCATTTCTGATAATCCACTGCCCCTGTGTACCCAAGCTCAAGGTTAGCCCTGGGGCCATGAGATTTGCAGGGCTAAGGTACCAGCAGTGAGGGTACTCGGCTCCATAAGCAGCCTCAGCCACAGGCAAGATAGATGGTCAGGATAGTGTGTTGTAAGCAACCAGGGACCGGCTCGAGGATCTTAGGGACAGACTTTGAGTGACACTTCAAGAAGAGGGGGTATGGATCTCGAGTCAAACATCCTTGCCATTTAGCAGCAGCATTCAGAAGACACTGGGATTTTACTCTAGCAGACAGGACAATCAGATGCTGGATCCTCCCCACCCCCCAACACCTGTGGTCTAGGGGCTGGAGCTTGTGAGAGAACTCTTGGTCACCTTCATCTTGGGCTAGTCCCACCTGATTCTCTAGCCATGTCCCCTTGGATGGGACATAAGAATTCACCAGTCCCCAGAAACCAGCCAAACAGCTCCTGCCCCACTCTCGTTCGTTGGCCAGGCGACATCTAAAAGCACCAGGGTAGCCTGCCTGCTTGACTCAGGAAAGAACTGGTTCTGTCTGGTGGTGGTGCTGTGGGTGAGGCTGAGCGAGACCATGCCATCCTGTGGAGTACTCAAGCCCAGGCACCCATGGCCTGTCTTCCAGAGCACCTAACCTTTCCCACAGTCAGCACAGCTGGAGCCCCCATGCCCAGCCAGACCTGCCAGTGGGCCTGGTGGTCTGCTTTCCGCCCCATGTGTTCAGTTGGCCTAACTCACCCTCTACTCCAGCTGCTGTAGGCTGAGGCTACAGTACTCAAGTGGCTCCTCTGCCTGACTTCACTCCACAGGAAGCCTCATCCCTCTGTAGGTATCACCAGGGAGATTGACCAGATTCTTGGTGGGAACCTAGCCTCTGTTTAGGCTCCGTCATATGCCCCAGTTGGCTGCTGTAGCCTTGGAGTTCTTGGCCTTCCTTGAGATGCTTGCCAAGCTGAGGTTTCTCCTCCTCTGGTGCCTGGGCCTCCCCTTCTCACCCCTGGCCCTGTCTCACCAGCTGCTCCTAGTCCCCCCACATTTCCTGTGGTCAGGTGTGTGCCCCTGTGTATTGCTCTCACGCCAGGATGCTTCTCAGTGGCCTCTGTTTCAGCGTGCAGATCTTCCTGTGGGGATCCTCCTCCACTTGCCCTGTCACCCGTTTCCTGTCCACACTCTGGCCACCCACTCACTGAGCTCACTGCACAAATGACATACCATCGACACCAAACTAAAGGTGCTGTGCCATCTTGTCTGGAAGCCAGCTTTCTAGGGGTGACTCACTTCAGAGAGAACAGAGTGAGTTGGTGGCAGGGACCACTGTTGGGGCAAGGAAAGGAGTAGCTAGAAAAGCCTGCAGGGATAGATACAGACCTTTGAATCCAGGCTGGAAATACAGTCTCATGCTCAGGATAAATTGGTCTGTCTCTCTGGATATCTGATCCTGGATAGCAGCCTCATCTGAATGTGACTGAGAGAAGCACACTGAGCTTTGGGGGTAACTGGTGGACTTGTCTTCCTTCAGGACCACAGGGCAGAAATGGTGGTGTGGTATGGTAAGAGGCATCCTCTGATCTTGAGACCAGGGAGCTTCATTCTCTCCTGTGTATGCATCCCTTTCCCCCTTAAGTGTTGGATTCTAAGATGATCAGTTCCCAGGGTATCAGCACTGGAAGGGGGTGAGCCAACAGAGGGGGGCAGAGCTGCCTCCTCAGACACCTAGCTGTCCTCAGTAGAAGCCAAAGGCAATGAGTAAACTTCTCTTTGTGTACGTGTTCTCTCTTTTCAAGTTTGCTTCAGTGTGAATGCCCCTCTTTAAGGTAAGGCCTCCAGAGTGGGGCGTCTCTCCAGGTAGGTGAGCCCTCAGGTCTGGGACATGGAGGCCCCCCTTTCAACCTCATGATCTGTTTTCATCCAGCCATCCACACTGCATGGCGGGACCCCCAAGGGAGGCCTTTCCTGCATGCCTGCATGACTGGGCTGCGCTGAGAGAAAACTGGGAAGTGGGCTCAAGACCCTCACATCGCCACCCACTCGGCAGCCCACAGAGGAACTCTGCTGGGCAGGCAGCCCTTCCCCTCCGCCTGGCCTACCAGGCCAGGCACCACCTGAGAGCAAAGCCCATGAAGACAGAGCGCAGCAGACCCTCAGAGTGGGCAGGTGGCAGGCCAAGAGGGGCGCCCAGTTGTATCCTACAGCCTGTCAAGTAGGATGTCCCCCAGACTGTGTCTGGGCCACAGGGAGGGCCCTACACCTCCAAGACTGCACACTCCCTCAGGCAGCCAGAGTGCTGCCTGGGCCAGAGGTAACTCGAGAAGTTCAGGAACCTGGGTTTGCTGGTTGATCCAGCTGGCAGCATGGCACAGTGGCTACAGAACTGGCTTTAGACATTTGGGTTGGATTAAAATTGCTATCACAGGATAGTCTCTGAACCTAGGACTTCACCTCACTCCCAGATCACTGGCCTCCTTGAGCTCTCAGCTCCTTACCTGTGAAATGAAGATGAGAATAGCAGCTCATAGTCACTTACAGGATAAGGCTGCAGACCCGAGATGCTGTGGGCATCTACACTGCAGATTCTCTTGATAAGTTTCAATTCTTCTCTTTCCATTTACCACCAACTCACATGTAGCCTATTAAAGCCCCTCTTCCCCTCATCCCAGAAACTAAACATTACAGATTGCGGGACATGGGCACAGTTTGGAGGCCAAGCTGTGCAGTCAGGTGCAAACAGGCTCCAGTTGGGAAAGTCAGCCCCTGAACTCGTTCTTACAACAGAAGTAATAGTGTCCACCACAGTGGATTGTGATGGAGTATGAAAAAATGTAGCTGTGGGAGAGGATTCAGGTGGTGCTTGCAGTGAGGTCACACAGTGAATGCTAGGGACAGTGTTGTGGCTGATAGTGGTCCAGACTGTTGGTAGGGTGTGTGTGGGAGGGAGGGGGATACTCAGCTGAGGGAAGCTATCCTATCCCAAAAGGACAGAGGGATCAGGGGGTTAGAAGAGGGGCAGCACTATGTGGCAGGGAGGCAGCCATCTGAGGGCAGAATGGCCTCTGAGAATGGGCAAGAGACTTAAGTGAGACTCTGCTGAAGAGTCTCTGGTGGCTTCACTCTGGCATGAGTGGGGATGGGATTAGAAGGGACAACCACGAGATGGTGACTTACCTCAGACACCACGAGCTCCAGCCCGTGATTCCTTGGGATTGACATCCCATGCTCACCATGTAATGTGACCCTCCTTTTATTCTGTGAACTTGTTTGTCACCTTAACTTTTCCTGCCGTTATTCTCAACGCCGTTTTTTGGCTGAAAGACTCCCGGTGCCCCAACCCTGAGATGCTCAGTCATTGTGAGATGCTGGACTTCTATATAGGTGCACAGGGTTCCCCAAGCTGACAGCCTATAAGGGGACTCACTCTCCCTCTGAGAATTCTGGTTGCAGAATCTCTGTTGTAGTCTAAGGTGGGGAAGGGTCCTGGACACCCAGGGGAGAGCCTGGGCCCTAAGCTGAGATGAGTTGGACTTGGTTGGGGATTTCTCTAAGCTTCTCAATTTTCAATTATCACTTTTAAAAGGTATTGGGTTTGTTTTGCCTTTGTGGGTTCATTAAAGAAGTATTTATGGGACGTAATCTCTAACTTCCCTGACCCCAAGCACATGAGGTGACCACATGTACATGACCTACCTGGAAGTACAGGGCCCGTGGGGCAGAAGTACAGGAGAAATTAGGGGAAGTTCTCTAGAGAAATTCAAGATGGGTCGAGAAGAGAGAGCTCTCTGGGGAAGGAATGGACACAACAAGGGAAAGGTAGGGCTCACGTGGGTCCTGTTCAGCAGTTATTTCTAAAGCCTGTGCTTTGCACTGCTCTTTGTGGATCCCTGGAGAAGAACAACTGTGCATTGAGGACTTTAAATGGCTCTGTAGCACGAAGTATTTAAAGACCACTAGGCAATAGGGGAAGATCCCAGGGCGTGACTTTGGGAGAGGAGTCTTGAGCTTTATGATAGAAGGTAGAGGAGAGAGGTCAGAAGATGACATGAAGAAGCCCTCCCCCAGTAGGCCACTTCCTGTCTAGATTAGTTGTGTCCTCCTACTCTTGTACTTCTGCAGATGCTGGCAGGTGGTCCAAGCCCCAAGCATAGAGGGGCTTATCAGTGTGCATCAACACAAAGGCTTGTCTCAAGTGGCCTCCCCCAGGGCTCTGTTCTGGCTCCTACGCTTTAATATTTACATCAATGACCTCCCAGAAACTTCTTCAAGGAAGTTCATCTACGCCGATGACATCTGCTGTGCAACTCAGGCATCCAAGTTCGACATCCTCGAGGAAACACTCACGAAAGACATGTCTCTGATATCTGATTACTGTAAAAAATGGCGACTAATCCCTAGCACTGCAAAAACGGTATCATCTGTTTTTCATCTACACCATGCCTCGGCCTCGCGTGAGCTTAATGTGCAGCTTGGCGGTACGAGAATCCGGCATGAAGCCCAGCCAGTCTATCTTGGCGTTACTCTCGATCGCACTCTGTCATTTCACAAAAATCTCATAAAAACTGCAGCAAAGGTGGGCGCGAGGAATAACATCATTGCAAGACTGGCTAGCTCCTCATGGGGCACGAGCGCTTCCTCACTACGATCATCATCTCTGGCATTATGCTATTCCACTGCAGAATACTGTGCCCCAGTATGGTTCCGTAGCCCCCATGTCCACTTGGTCAATTCCAAATTATATTCCTCCATGAGGATAATTTCTGGAAGCATCCGTTCCACCCCAGTTCCATGGCTGCCAGTTCTTAGCAACATCGCCCCGCCAGATATTCGTCGGGATGCGGCATCATCTAAGTTCATTTCCCACGTCTACACTCGACCGGACCTGCCAATATACGCGGATATCTTCGCCCACCCTGTTCAACGCTTGACGTCTCGTCACCCAATCTGGTCCCCTACGCCTACACTGAACTTCTCTGTTCCAGTCTCTTGGAAACAGAGCTGGCAGTCAGCTGAGGTAAAGAACAAACACCTCATCAGACCCCTGCAAGCGTCAACCCGGCTTTGACCTAGCACGTTATGATTGGGCCCTCCTCAATCGCTATCGAACAGGCCATGGCCGGTGCGCCGCTATGTTCCATCGCTGGGGAGCCAGAGACGACCCGAACTGCCCCTGCGGCTATAGACAGACTATGACCCACATAGTCAACGACTGCCACCTCTCCAGATTCAAAGGAGGTCTCGAAACTTTACATCAGGCTCAACCTGACGCTGTTGACTGGCTACGGAAGAAGGGCAAATGCTAGAAGAAGAAGAACACAAAGGCCTGGAGGACACTGACCTTATCCTATAGAGACTAACTCTTACAACCTCTTTGAAGGGTATAGGTCCCAAGAGATACTTTCTAAGCTCCCATTGTTTGTGCTAAAGTAGGGAATTAGAGTTAGTTAAAACACAAAGTTCAAAATTTATTTTAGAATCCCAGGATTTGAGAAAGACTTGTTAGGTTTATGAAGAAGGTTCATTGCAGTTAACTCAAGTCTCTTCCAAATGAAAAGGTCTGTCCTGCACGCACATGTGCGTGTGTGTGTGTGTGTGTGCATGCGTGTACGCTCCTGCACACCCTCCATGTTCTTTCTGGCTGATCCTTTCTGGAATTGGCTCCATCCCAAAGGGATTTCCCTGGAGTAAAGATCTTAGATGTCAGTGGAGTGTTTCAGGTGTGTGGAGGGAGACTGAGAATGGTGGGCAGTGAAACATGGTACTTGCCTTAGGGAGAAGAGAAGGGAAGGGAAGGCCAGAGTGGACCTTATCACTAAGATGACTTAGACAGTGAGCCAGGCCTTAACCTGGGGCTTCAGCAGACCCCTTTCTCCTTACAGCAGCTGGCAGTTCAGGTAGTATTTGCACACAACAGAATTTGTGTTCTTCCTGGGAATACCTTCTGTTTTCAGGATACAGGCACCCAATGTCCACACCACCGTGTGGACATTCTGGCTGTTGACATAGTCACCCCAAAACTGGTTATTTCAGAATTTATCCCCTTCCCTGTATCATAAGCAGTGACAATAGATCTAAGAGGGTAGAGCTGGATGGAAGACCTGGGCCTTTCTGATAGTGTCTGTGAGAACCTGAGGAGACCACTGACTTGCTCCCCCTTACTGTCCAGTGAGGCTCTGACATAATCCGTTAGGTTTATTCCAGCCCAGCCACTCCACATAAACCTTGTAAACCTGCTCCGTGAAGACAGGGCTGAGGGGGAGACTAAGTCAGCTTTATTGTGATCAGATTTTCACAGCTCTAGTGCACCCACTTAGAGTATGTATTTTGATGCATGTTAGCAAATGGATGCACCCTGCGGCTGCCAGCACAATAAACACAGCTCCCCCATCAACCCAGCTCCCCGGGGCAGTGTCTGCTCTGCTCCTCTGTGCTCTACATTGCAGGAAAGTAGATTTGCCTGTCTTGGACTCTCACATACCTGGGGCACCTAGTAGTACCCTATATGTCTGGCTCTTTTCAATCAGTATGATGTTTCTGAGACCAAGGAGTTTATTTTTAACTTTTTTATGATAGAAGGTCTCAGCAAGGTACACAAGTAGGGAGAGTGCATTAGTCTGGCACCCACCACCAGCAGTGGCAGCCTCTGGTTGATCCGCTAAGGGAAGGTGTTTTGTCTGTTTTGCTCATAGTTATAGTCTCAGCAACAGCTCCCAGCATGCAGTACCTAATATTCCTCGAATATTTGAGAAATGAATTCCACAGGCCTGCAGGGCTTTCCCAGTGAATATTTCCCAAATAGTTTCAATTATAAACTCCCTTCTCACCTTCTGTGGCCCAAGACTAGTTTAGAATATGCCTGGAAACCCAGGGTGATAAGATTCTGTCTCAGGAAGCTGAGGTAACAGGAGGCGGGTAACCACATCTGGACTTGAGGGATATCTATTAGTTTGTTTTCAGTTGATGTTTCAAAGCCAGCAGTCAGAGCAGTAAGAGATCCTGACCCAAGAGAGCAAATCCCAATCTAATGCATGTTTTCTAAGTTAAGGAGGGAGATGATTCGTGAGTGGAAGAACAGGGCTTTCTCCAGGACCAGACTGAGTTTCTTCTTGGGGCACACACACACACAAATATCCCTGGAATAGCAATGCCCAACAGTTATCAACAGTGACACTGGTATGAAGAAATGGTGAATAATTCAAAAAGGTCTTTCGACTAGTGGGCCTAGTTTGTCCTTGTGTTCCTGCTCACTTTCAGCTGGAAACACAGGCTCCAGAGGCACCCCCAGGCGCTTTCCCCCCCCAAGGATTCTTACTTCTGTATAGTCAGGATTTTTTTTTTTTTGACACATTTTTGGTCTCAGGAACCTATTGGACACCACTTTGCCCTACTTTAGGGCCTACATAGCAGGGGGTTAAATACAGTTACATTTACATGAGAACTAGTATGGGGTAGAGAAGGGCAGGCTGGGCTAGACAAGGCAGGAATGGAGCAAAGCAGACTATGAGACTAGAAGAAACATCACTCACAGCATGGTCAAGTACAGCTAGGTTATTTTTTTTAGGCATGGGAGATGAGATAGTGTACACTAGGTCATATGGAAAATGCATTTCGGGTTCTGAGTGGTGGCACACCTGGTTAAGCACACTCACTACAGTGCACACAGATCCAAGTTCAAGCCCCCGGTCCCCACCTGCAGGGGGAGAGCTTCACAAGTGGTGGAGCAGGGCTGCAGGTTTTTCTCTTTCTCCCTCTCCTTTCTCAATTCCTCTCTCTCTCTATCCTAAATAAGTAATAATAAAATATTAACAATAATATTATTAATAATATTAATAAAACTATTAACAAAAGAGAATTAAAAAATAGAATGCATTTCATAGTAAAATATTTTGAAAGGTGATGGATATCTTCACCCACAGAGATTGTGGGGATGGTGGTCTTGTGCACTGAGGGATACAGTGCAAATTTTGTTTGTTTTTTTTTTTTCTATTTGTCACAGAATACTGCTGCTAACAGGAATTTTTAACAGATCATTTGTGCTGGACTCAGGGCTTCAGCCCTTTGCATACTGAGGCCAGACATCTCCCAGCAGGAGGTGCTCAGAGGCCAGAACAGCCCTGGCCCCAGCCCTGCTTTCTGGGTGGGAGAGCAAGGAAGTATTGCTTCCCCAACGGAAGGTAGTGAGTCAGGTGAGTGCAGCACTTAGGGAGGTGCCTGGCTCTTGGAAAAATCTTTGTGAAGAAACTGAGGCTGTGCCAAGCATCAGGCAGGTGCTAGAAAGGCCCCCAGGAAGACCCCAGGCAGAGCTCCCAGCCCACAGAGATGACAGTGACAGACTTGCCAGCAGAGCAGCTGGGGCTATGGAGTATGTGAGGGGAAGTGGCCTGTGCCGAGGTGGTTCCCCAGAACAGCACATTTCCTGACTCAAGTGGCAGTGAATACCCTTCCTGACTGGGGAGAATGAAGGCCCCTGCCCCTCAGTGCCAGAGCTCAGAGGCAACTTTGTGGAGGCACTGAGTCTTTCTTCACTTTCACTTTGGTCTTAGAGGGTGGTAGGCTCACCTATGTGAGAAACACGACTGCACTCTGCAGTCCTCTGGAGACTCCTTGGGATTTGTTTGATTCATTGGGGGCATGTGTGTATGCAAGACCAGACTGTGTGCTGGGTGGGTGATATAAGTTAATTTCCTTGCTTTGGTTATTGTGAATAGCGTAGCTATGAACATAGGAGTGCCAGTGTCCTTTTGAATTCGTATTTTTGTGTCCTTTGGATATATACCTAGGGGTGTTATTGCTGGATCGTAAGGTGATTTCCATTTTCATTTGGGAAGCAAATGTGTTTTGTTGTCTGTCTCTGGAGCTTCACCACTCAAGGCCAACATTTTCAGATGGAAAAAGGGAGACACAGATAGAGACAGGCAAAGACACCACAGCACTGAAGCTCCCTCCAGTGTGATGGAGGCTGGACTCAAACCTGGCTTCTGCTCAGGGCAGAGCAGGAACACTTTCCAAGTGAGCTATCTTACTGGCCACAAGTAACAATGTCATTATAATACCAGGTGTAATGGAGAGCCCCCCAGGCTTGGTCCAGAGAAGCAGATGGTTCTTAGGAGCAGAGCAGTTCTAGCTGGCCACTCCTCTGAGCACTGAAGTGCCTGCTGGAGGTGGTGAGGAGTGGTGTTAGCTAATGCCTGGAAGGCCTTTTATCCGCTTTCCAAAGTAACCTTCCAAATAGAATTAGTCTAGCAAACAATGGAGGGATAGAAGAGAGAGGAAATAGTTGAATTCCATCAGACAACTAACTTGACAGAATTCAGCTGTGGTTGTTTACCAGAATGGCTGGTGGTCTGAGGGACTTAGTCTGTTTTAACTCTGTGTGTATTGGCTGCCTCAGGAGTGGAGCAATCTTTCCTGAGAGGGGGGACACAGATGCAGCAGACCAGACTAGAGTGACAGAAGCACTCAAGGTCATAGCCAGAATGCCTCAGCCACAGAGACCACCTGGCTGACTGGCCCTCTCCTGTGGGCCAGAGAATGTGCAGGGACCAAGTCACTTCCCTTTTTCCAATGCCTTGAAGCTAATCATTTGGGCTTAAAAAGCAAATGGGTCTTGATTTTCTTCTCCCATCCCATCCAAGGTGAAAGAAACTTTACAGAGTAGAGTTCACCAACTGGAGAGCTATGTAAGCCATTCAACAATAGCCAGATCATCATTTTTTTAAAGGAATCGTTTATTATATTTAAAATAAAGAGTTGGGGGTAGTTGATTCACCTGGTAGAGTGTGCACCTGATCATGCACGGTTTGAGCAGGTTTGAACCCCAGGTCACCCCCATACACGGGAACACCAAACAAAACAGAAGCTTTCTGAGCACTGGAGATGTGCTGTAGTGTTTCTCCTCCTCTGTGTGTGTGTCTCTCTTTCACCCTCTGTCTGGTAAAAAAAAAAAAAAAAAGAATAGTCCACCAGAAGTGGTGGGGCCATACAAGCATAAAAACCTGATGAAGCTCTGGTATGAGGAAAAAAAGAAAAGACATATAGGAGATTTTAAAATCCTGTCATTCATTTTATTTAGGGCTTTCCTTGGGGATTCAGACGACTTAGGAGCTTTGTGTCTGTCTGTGTTCCTCACAGGTGTGGTATGCCCTATGTCTGTGATCTTCTTCACCTCCCAGGCTCCTTTGCATTTTTTGGTTTTGTGCAAGTACATATGTGCTCACATGTCAGCACACCTAAACACACGCATATGCGCACTCATCATCACTGAGAAAGCCATCTTATGTAGCTAGCTGTGCCAAAGGTGAACATTGTCTTCCTTCTTTTTGTCTTCTTTCAAATTTCTTTATTCTAGAAAGCTTAAAATGCCTTACCAGAATCTGTTAAGTTCAAATTATAAACATGTTGTTAGTGAAAAATGAGGGAAGAAAAGCAAGATTAGGGAGACACTGAGTCAGGACTGTTCTCTTGAGCTGGTCACACATTTGACTCTGAGCTTTTGAGTGAAGACTGGTTAGTTTTAGAGTACAGGGAGATAAAAATGCACAGGTTGTCTACGTGAAATGATGATTTTTTTTTTAAAAAACTTTTTTTCCCTTTATTGGGGGATTAATGTTTTACAGTCACCAGTAAATACAATAGTTTGTACATGTATAACATTTCCCAGTTTTCCACATAACAATAATGATTTTTCTATGAATTAAGATCAAGTAGCAGTTTCTCCCAAAGACAATGCATTTTGAACTAATGAGGCCATGCATCAGGATTACCTAGGGAGCTTTAAAAAAGTCTGACACATATTCTGGGGAGAATGTGAAATTCTACCCCTGCGATAGCAACTGTCTTGTAAAATATTTCCCCAATATACCTTTTTAATTATAGAGGCCAGAGTCCTTCTGTAGGTTCTAAACTCATGAGATCAGGACTAAGCAATGACAAAAAGCAGAGAGGTTATTTGCCTCTAGCTTTTTTCCAAAAAGAACTATCTTCAAAGTATAAGAATTAGAGCACAGAACCACTAAAAGGGGATTGAAGCCCAAGAATTAATGGATTACCTTTACTAAGCTCACCTGGGGAGCTAGAACATCCCAGGCCCAGCCAGATCCCCGAGCAATTACACAATGACACTGAATCTCTAGGGTGAAGCCAGATCAGGGGGTCTATGTGTAAAGTGCCCCATGAGTCCAATGTGCAGCCAAGGCAGAGGGCCACATCTCTAGGCCCAGATAACTGTGTCATGGGTTATCTGTGAATCTGCTAGGCCCACTCTTTCGTAATTTAGCTGTGACGTAATGGATCAGTGCTACCAAGTGATGGGAGATGGGCAAACAGTCTCGCACTATTCAAAAACAGTCAGTGAAGATGCACGACCCCTTAGAGGAATAGTCTTCAAACAGATTTCTAGAAGTTTTTATGAGAAACACAGTTTGTAATATCTTGGGTGAAAGAAGGTAATTCTTTCAAGCCAATTACTTTCATTTCCAGACCCTTAGATCAAAGAAATGCTTCAGGCAGTTGTGTATCTGGATTCTAGCTAAGCAGTTAAAAGTCTCTGATAGCATCCTCCTGAGAAAGAAAAAATGTGCCCAGGGTAATTAATTCCAGAGGGACACCTTGGAAAGGGTGGGTGGGGCCAGTGAGAGGGCTACTTGCAGAGGGTGGGTTATAGGGCTCTGGACCGTTTTATTTTATTTTATTTTGTTTTATTTTATTTTATGCACCTTGATAGAGATATGAGAGACCTACCAATCACATTTGTTTATTCATTTATTTATTTACTTATTCGTTTATTTATTTTAGAAGAGAAACCATAGCACCAAAGCTTCCATCAGTATGGGTAGGGGCCAGGTTCAAATTTGGGCCTCATGCATGGCAAAGCAGCACACAACCCACGTGAGCTATTTTGCCAGCCCACCTAGCAATCGCAAGACAAAAGACAAGCACTCAGGGTCTGGCAAATAAGAGGGATGACAGAACTAAAGTGAACTTTCCACAGGACTTGTCATACTTACAGGAGCTTTACCTAGATGGCAGCATATAATCTCAGCCAGCTAGGTATGCTCTTTGTGAGCCCCACTTTCTTGAGAAATAAACTTGAGTTCCAGAGGACTAACTTAAGAGAATCAAAGGCAGTGACCTCAAGAGCTACAAGTTTGTACCTTATTAAGAAGAAATCAAGGTTTCCTGAGGCTCCAGATGCCACAGGTTCAACCTGCAGTTCCACCTTCTTATGTCAGAAAAGAACAGAGCAGTGCTGTGGTCTTCTCTCAGTCTCCCTCTTCTCTCATCCTGTTATCAATAAATAAAATAGCTTTTTAAAAGAAAAAAATCAATGTTAAATGTAAATAATTATATTTGGATTAAAAAATCAATTTTAGCAAAGCAAAAGAGGGGGTTGTGTTAGTATCCCTGAGTTAACACAAACTAGGCTGCTACAGAGGACAGACCTTCACAGGTCCGGAGGCCAGATGTTGCTAGTTGAGGTGTTCCCAGAGACAGGTTTCCTCTGAAACCTATGGGAAGAGTCTTTCCTCACTTGTTTCAGCTTCCTGTGACTCAGATGGTCCTTGGCCTGCAGCAGTGCCACTGCCCTCATCTTTCAGGCACTCAGGATTAGAATTTCAGCCCATCATTTTGAAGAGACACAATGTGACCTATAGCAAGGCTTCATTGGTGAGATTATAAGCATCATACTTTATCACAGCTATTTAAGAAATGATAAAATGGGTGGAATGCCAGGCGGTGGCGCACCCAACTAAAGGCACATATTACCATGCACAAGGATCTGGGTTCGAACCCCTGCTCTCCACCTTCAGGGCGGGAAGCTTCATAAATGGTGAAGCTGAGCTGCAGGTGTCTCTCTTTAGCTCTCCCTCTCTATGTACTACTTCCCTCTCAATTTTTATCTGTCCTACAATAAGGGGGGGTGGGAGGAAAAATGGTTGCCAAGAATTGTGGATTTGTAGTGCAGGCAGTAAGCCCCAGTAATAACGCTGGTGGCAATGGAAAGAAGGAAGGGAGGAAGGAAGAAAGAAAGAGAGAGGGAGGTAAGGCAGGCAGGAAGAAAGGAAGAAAGGATGGATTGATGATGCTATTTTAGATAGTGGTCTGAGAGTTCCTATAAAGTAGAAGCAGTTGGCATTGCTACAACCACAGTCAGGAGTGGTCAGCTCTGGCCTCCACATTCTAAGAAGGAAATAGATTTAGAATATAGTAGGGAATCAGTGAGGCAAATTAGACACTGTAAAAGAGTTCCACATATAGACCCATGCTAGAGAAACACTGTACGTGTGCCCTGTCTGTTATAGTAAAAACCCCAAAATACAGGACCAGGGAAAAATAGTTCAGCTTATAGAGTACAGTGCTAGTTTGCCAGGGGCCCCAAGGTTACAGGTTCAATCCCCAATACCACCATAAGCCAGTACTGAGAAGTGTCTTATTATCTCTCTCTCCCCCAGCTCTAGTATCGCCCATTAAAAATAAGTAAAATTTAAAACCCCAAAGTGTGACCACTTTCTAGTTAACAGATTAAAAGGGGGTGGGGTGAGAAGGGATAGAGGAATATGTTTAGAGAAATTTCTAGGCAAGTGATATAATAGTTAACTTGAAATTCGGCTCTAGCCCTCACTCATGCTAGTGATGCACTCATTTCATTTAACTTCATGATGTGAAAACTTGCATGTCTTCTTTGGGATAGAGACATAATATATGTGATTCCTTGTTAAAAAAAAAAAGTGCAGTTAGTTGATGTTGAGTTAGCTTTCCAGTTGTTTAGAACGCTTCCTTTCTTTTAGAATATTTTAAAAAGTAGAGCTTAGATAAGAATGTTGACATTTCAAAGCAAAGAGGAATTTGGAGTTGACTGCTGCAGTGAATACCACTGTCCTGAGCAAATGAATAAGTTCTACAGACTGCCCTGCTCTGCAGTAGCTAGCTACCTTGGGGAACATGAGAGGAGAATCTGACTTATATAAAGTATTGGAAAGAAGGATCCAGAGCCTGATCCAGGAAATGCCATGACCCTGGGAAGAGGCTGGGATGTAGTGAGGCTAGAGGGAGTGTGGGCCTGATGTGGGATCTAGTGGGAAGCTGGCACTTTGGAGACCTGAAAGAGACAACATGTCTCCACTACTGGCCCACGCATGGGGCAGAGACACCCTAGCTGTGGTCACTCTGTCTCGCTGCTCTTGCTATCCTGCCAGGCAGAGAGCCCCGAGGTGGCCACATGAAAGTCAGGCCACACCCCCAACAGTGAGATCCGGGCATTTCCTCTGTGCTTTAGAACAAAGTCCTCTGTTGATCTCCTACTAATCAGATGAAGACAAAAGCAGAAATCGCTGGCTCCACTGAAAGCTTGTGTTTATGCCTTGAGTACAGTGAGGATGATGAGGGAGTGTCCCAGCCAGACAGGAAGCAGGCATTCAAGCCACCTGCCTATCTGGGAGCTGGAATCCAAACAGCAGCACAGCAGGCCAAGCACCCAGCCTTTGGTGGCCTCCCATGACTTATAAAACAAGCTTAGTGACTTTGTTTCTCAGATAAAATTTCTCAGAAGGAGGTGGAGGGAGAACATGGGTTCTGCGAGTTCAACCTTACTCCCCTGTGCTGACACCAGAAGCCTTTTCTCCGAACTCAGCCCAGTTATCCCAAATCCAAGATGTTATTTCGAAATGATAAAGAGGATAGGAATGTCATTTTCTCTAACACAAGCCACAAGGGCAAGGAATATACTCACCACCAAATTCCCAAACATCCCTTAGTCTTCTGTCTTGATGGGATTTTCCCAAGCCCGTGTAGAGTCTGTTTCTACTTTGTACCAACAATAAGAAAAGCCTGTTGGCCCCAAGGGAAAGGAACCCCCATTAATTGGCCCCCAAACTGCCCCCACCCCCAGGGCTAACCTGCCTCAGGCTCTTGGTTAGTCCACTTCTGTCTTTTCCCCACTCTGCCTCCACTCTTCCCAGTGTAACACCCACACCCACACCCACCTACTCCCACCCCTCACCCCAACTACTGACCCAGAACCCAGGACAATTTCCTAGCTCCAAGTGAAAGCAGAGCAAGTGAGATGCATCCTTTCATCTTTCCCAGCAGATACTCAGTCTGTGCCAGCCACTGCAGTAGGTTCCCTCCCCCGGGAGCTGACTAGAGAGTTAGAGAAGGATACCCAGTGTAACAAGGACTGTGATAGTTAGGAGAGGTGCTGGAACACTTCTAAGAGACTTGGGTGGATGGGGGTGGGGAGAGGAAGACTGCCTGAAGGAAGGGCATCTGGGCTGCACTGGGCAACATGAGAGAAAGTCAGTATGGCCACAAGGACATGGGCAGGAGGCAGGGTGGAGGGTGTCCCAGGCAAAGGCTTAGCTGTGCAGAGGCCTGCAGGTGGGAGAGAGCTATTGAGTTCAGAGAATGCTGACTCTGCAGCCCACAGATGAAGCTGGGCAAATAGGTAGAGCAAGATGGTGAAGAGACTCAGAAGTGAGTGGGTGTCAAACCTGGGACTGTATCCTTGGAGCAGTGGGGCACCACTAGAAGACTTTTAGCCAGAAGGGAAAGCACTAGCATGTTCAGCCAGGCGGTGACTCAGCACTGAAGAGAAAGGTATGCGTGCAGAGAAAGGTAAGACTCAGTGCCTGAGTCTTCTAAAGATCTTTGAGTCTTCTAAAGATCTTTGAGTCTTCTAAAGATCTTCTAAAGATCTTTGCTTTACTGGGCAGAGGACATGGGCCATGCTGGGTGTCAGCAGGCTGTACATGGCGCATGCTCATGGCACACAGGTGTGGAAGCACAAAGGCATGGTGGGGACTCTCAGTCTGAGGCACCTAATATCCAGTATCTGAACTAGTTCTCAGTGCAGCTGGTAGGGAATCCCTTACCACCCCAACCCGATAGGGCTCAAGACTGTAGCAGCTTCCTTTTGCAGTGTCAGGAGCAGGAGGGGGTTAAGCTAGAGTGAGAGGTCAGCTCTCGCCCTTCCGGTGCTCAGCGTGGACCAGAGGCTGTGGCAACAGCCCTCCGGGTGAGAGAGGATCTGCCCTGTGTGTCCTAGTGTCATCCCTCAGGCTGCACAGTGAGTTGAGGATCTGACATTTAGACCTGCAGGGAGGCATCAGGGAGGACTGAAGCTCAGGTGACTGTGCAAAACCTTGCCATGGAGAGTCTCACTCCTGGCCTGTGAGAGTGGTGGTAGCTTTTCAAAGGGGAGAGCGTCTCCTTATTTGTAGATGCTGTGCTGCCTGCATGCTATTAATAGAGGATGGGGTTTCCCTCACATGTTTGCTTTGGGAAACTTCCCAAGTCTCTAAGGCTGAAAGTCAGGAGTTAAACATAGTGGGGATATTGGTTATTTGAATTGGAAATGGGTACCTGACATTCACCTCAAGTACCTCCAAGGAAAATAGGGCCTGTGCCAGGTTGCATAAGATGGGTGAGCCAGCTATGTTTCCTGGTGGTGCTCTTGAAGAATGGCACACTCACTTAGATGCCACCGATGACACTGGAACCCCTGCAGAGCCTAGAGCTAAGCCAAATGGTTCTCCAGACTAGCCCACCATGAGGCTAGGAGCCCTCAGCTAATGAGGACTGGGCCCGGTTCCCTGGCACACAGTCAGTGAGCTGTGAAATGCAGACGTTGTAGGGAACTGAGACATGCTCAGCTGACCCGAGGAAATAAATGGGACCAACTTCCATGAGGAATGGACACTAATGGCTGAAACATGCATCACAGACAAGTAGGCAAACAAGAGGAGTTGATGCCAGAAGGAGCTGTTTCCCCAGGTTTCTCATGCAAGTTAGTAACCAGTGAGAGGAGAGGGAGCCTGGAAGAAGCTGGCCCATCACTGGAGACCCAAAGCTAGGCAGGGGCCATCCTTAGTGATGACAACAGTTGAGTTTCCCTCCTGCCTGAGTCCTTGCTCTCCTCTCCCCCAAACCTTCTCCCTTCTACCACCTGGTCCCCTTCCCCAGAAGCCCCATGGAGGGTACCCTTTGGCCGTCCTCTGGCAGGACACTTAGTACCTCCCAAGGGATTGCACCTCTGTTCCACCCTGCTCCCCCATCTGGACTGCTTTCCCCAGCATAGCAGCCCATGCTCTGAAATCCCCTGCTCCATCAAAGTGAAGCCATGGGATTCGGGTGTCAGCACAGTGGGTTAAGCACACGTGGCGCAAAGCACAAGGACATGCATAAGGATCCCGGTTCGAGCCCCTGACTCCCCACCTGCAGGGGAGCCACTTCACACGTGGTGAAACAGGTCTGTAGGTGTCTGTCTTTCTCTCCTTCTCTCTGTCTTCTCCTCCTCTCTCCATTTCTCTCTGTCCTATCCAATAACGACGACATTAAGAACAACAGCAATAATAACTACAACAATACAACAACAAGGGCAACAAAAGGAAATGAATAAATAAATATTTAAATAAAAGCAAAGCCATCCCTCCTTCAGTAGAGATCTGTCTTCTGAGGAGATGGCACCACACTCTTTCCCCAGGCATCTGCCCTCCTGGGGCAACATGTGACTGTGGGCATAGGCTTTGTTGTTGTTGTTTCAAGTCCCTTTCCATGTAGGGCCTTTTCCTCTTGCTGTGTACACACTGGAGTTGCAGAACAGAAAGCCCCCTTGCTCAGGCTTATAGGAAAGTTTTCCTATCTCAAGGGCAATAAGCGGGCCCTTCAGCTGCAGCTCCCATGTCCACTCCTTGGATTTCCTGGATCTCCCTTCAGGTTCCCCATCAAGGTCTTTGAGACCCACTGAACTACACAGCTTCAGTATAGAGAGATGCAGGCAGCCCTGCTGGGTGCTGCAAGACTGGGACATTTAGAGCATCTCCCATTCACACCATCCTATTGCTCGGTGCTGGCACTACAAATCACCCCCACCCCCACCCTGCCTTTTTTTTCTATGTTATTGGATAGGACACAGAGAAATTGAAAAGAGAGAAGGAGATGAATAAGGAGAAAGAGAGATACCCGCTTCACTGCTCGTGATGTCCCCCCTGCATGTAGGTAGCAGGAACTCAAACCTGGGTCCTTGCTCATGGTCATGTGTGCACTCAACCAGATACACCACTGCTTGGCCTCCTAATTTTTTCTTTTTGTCACCAGCATTATCCTTCAGTCTCAGTGCCTACACAGTGAACTCACCAATCCTGGTAGTCATTTTCCTTTTCTCTTTTTTTATTATTATTATTTTTTTGCCTCCAGGGTTATCGCTGGGGCTCAGTGCTAGTATTACAAATCCACTGCTCCTGGAGGCCATTTTCCCCATTTTGTTGCCCTTGTTGATATAGCTGTTGTTGTTGAATAGCTGTTGACAGAGAGAAATCGAGAGAGGAGGAGAAGACAGAGAGGAGGAAAGAAAGATAGACACCTGCAGACCTGCCTCACTGCTTGCAAAGAGACCCTCCCCCCCCCCCCCCCCCCCCGCGCAGGTTGGGAGCTGGGGGCTCAAACCGGGATTCTTACTCTGGTCCTTGTGCATCATGTGTGCTTAACCTGCTGCACTATCGCCCAGCCCCCTTTCTCTTTCTTCTTCTCCTTCTTTCTTTCTTGCATCCTGTCTTCCTCCCTCCCTTCCTTTCTCTCTCTCTCTCTGTCTCTCTCTCACTCTTTCCTCTCTTTCTCTCTCACTTTCTTTCTTTCTGATAGAAATTTGACAGAGACATTGAGAGAGGGAGAGAGAGACAGCACTGCTTCACCACCCATGCAGCTTCCCTCCTGCAGATGGGGACCAGGGGCTTGAACCCAAGTTCCTGTGCATGGCAATACACGCGCTCCATTGGGTGCACTACCACCCAACTTCTGGAATAACTTGAAAATAGATTTCCCTGCGGAGCTTATCCAGTTCAGTTGCTCACTCTCTCCCACCCAGGCCCACAGCCCTCTCCCTACACGCCTGCCTCCTGGCAAGGTATTCTGACCCCATCTTAACTGAGTGACTTGACTGAAAATGTCTCCTGGTTGACTCTGAGCCTTGCTGTGTCTTCCTGCAACTTCAATATCCAGACTTAGAGAGAAGATACCGTGCTGAGAATGAATTTGAGTCCAGCTCTGTCTTATAGAGTTGAGTGACTCTGGGCAAGTCAGCAAACCCCCTTTAAGCTATAGTTCCCTCATGTGTCAAAGCAGGATAACACTTGCCTGTTCCAAGGATCAAGTTAACAAATGAATAGGAAGATACTTTGTAAACTACAAAGCAGCACAGCCCAAGCCATACAATAAAGAACATCTGCTCCTGGGAGAGATTCTAATAAGCTATAAAGAAAAAAGTGGAGGGTGGAGGGTAGATAGCATAATGGTTATGCAAACAGACTCTCATGCCTGAGACTCCAAAGTCCCAGGTTCAATCCCCCACACCACCATATGCCAGAGCTGAACAGTGCTCTTGTCTTCTCTCCCTGTAGGTCTTTCTGTAATACTATCTGCCCCCCTACCTCCACTGTCCCTTCTCTCTCATAAAAATAAATCACTAAATATTTTTGTAAAGTTATATATCAAGACTATTAGGCAGTGGCACACCTGGTTAAATGTACACATTACCATGTATAAGGACCTGGGTTCAAGCCCCCTGTCCCCACATAAGGGGGAAGCTTCATGGGCAATGAAGCAGTGTTGCAAGTGTCTCTCTGTTTCTCCCTCTCCCCTCTCAATTTCTTTGTCCTAACAAATTAACATAAAAGTTATACCTCAAGTTTGAGGAAGGCTGGCCTAGGCCAAATCAATTAGGCTTTTCGACTCTCAGCTGGCTCAGAGCCTTTGCTTTCCCACATTTGACTCTTCAAGAGCAAAATGCAAAACACAGTCCTGCCCCCATATCTCTCTATCCTCAGACTACTTACTATGTCTTTTAGGCTACTGGTTTCCACAGAGCATAGTATATATTATATATTTATTACATAACATATATAATATAGTTTATTATTCCACAGGACACCATTTCTATTATTATAGTATGTATTACTGTCTTTCTACAAAGATTAGTCTGGGACTGATCCTGGAAAGTAGCCGTGAGCCAGTTTCTGAGAAACCGTTGTAGGAGTGCCTTCCTTCTTCCCAGCACTGTGCTATGCATGTGGTGGTGGCTGACAAGGGTGGCTCTCCAGCTGGGCATCCCCTGGCCATCACCACCCCTAGGCAGCTTGGCAAAACGGTGGTCCTGTGTACACACCTTTCCTGCTCCTCCCCCTTCCCTCCATCTTTTTTCCTCTGCCAAGGCACTTCTTTCTCACCTCCACCAGCATGATTGTGACACACTCTTCAATCCTATCTAGGTCCCCACCTTAGCCTGGGAATGTTTTTCTGGCCATCGCAGTGTCTTCTAGACAAGCAGACTGGTTCCCAGCTCAGCTGTAAGCCCTGAAAGACAGAAAGCATTATCTACAACTAACAATTTCTCCAAAACCCAGGATTTCTTTGATTGATACCCTTCACTGCAATACACACACACACACACACACGGGGAGGGAGAAAGAGAGGTGGGTACGTGCCCTACACTGTATTTAGGGAATGTGACCATTCTTACTGCAGGGAAACTGTTGAGAAATCAAGGTTCAATCAGACAGCGTCTCTGCCTATAAGGAGCTCATGGTTGAGACAAAAATATAACAATTGATTGTAAATATTAGTGAGTAGAAATTGCTAAGTATAATGTAGAAATGCAATGATGCAGTTATAAATGTGAGAATGGAACAATTGGGGACACAGCGTAATGTTTATGATGAGAGCAGGTGGGGATCAAGGCAGAGCTTCTAGAGGGTGATCCTGTACCCAACCCATCCTTCTGTTTACTAGTTGGTTGTCATGTGGAGGAGATACAACAAGATTATGGAGGTCTATCTATGGAGAAGAAAGGCCACTAGAGACTTCATGGAAGGAGGATTAAAGTTTTCTCCTTGGGTCACAGAGAGAAAGGTCTTGATGGAGCCAGAAAATAGATGGTAGAAGGGGGAGCATATGTGCACACACACACACACACACACACACACACACACACACACACACACACACACACATACACACACACACACACACACACACACACACACATACAGACTATGGAAATCCCACTTCCCTGCTTTTCCATCATCTTCTTTCACCCTATCTTCCTGAGAATATCACCTGGACCATTCTTCCCATTCTAGTCCTTTGTCACCTCATGGTCCTGGGGCCATCCATGGTTACCTCATCAGAACAGCTATGTTTGCTCTCAGTAGCTAGAGGCCTGCTTTGATGAGAGGCTGGCCAGTGCAATGCCCATTCCCTGTGCGGGACCCTGGAGAAAAAGGTCACTGAGTCAGTGCTGTCCCTCTTCTTCCCACAGAAAACCAAAAGAGATGTCAATAACTTTGACCAAGACTTTACCCGGGAAGAACCGGTACTCACCCTCGTGGATGAAGCAATTGTGAAGCAGATAAACCAGGAGGAGTTCAAAGGCTTCTCCTACTTTGGTGAAGACCTGATGCCCTGAGAAGCTGCTGCAGGTGGTGTTTGCTGATACTGCAAGAAAGGATACCAAGAAAATTCCTATTTTTCCGGAGACTCCAAAGGTCTTGAACTACTTCTCCCAGAACCTGGTCCCTTGTCCACTCTCTATTTATTGCATCCCCTTCCCCCTGGCCAGCTCCCCCCTCCTTCCACCTGTGACCAGAAGGCACTCTTGGTTCTTGTCTCGTGAGTAAGTCAGTCTGGGTCAGCAGTCAGCTGGACACACTGCCATGTTTGGTCTTCTGGCAAGCCAAGTTCCATTCCTTGGGGGCTCCTGGCAATGAAGCAACTTCAGTTCTTTTACTGCAACGAAAAGGAAGTAAACAAGAAGACTCTGACTACTGTTGGCCAGCTCTCATCCCTTCTCTGCCCTTCTGTTCAGAAGAGACCGGTGCTTCCTCTGCGTGAGGTTGGGTGCCCTGAGGGAGAGGCCAAGGTTGGCTCACCTGTGTTGGTTTGTTCTGGATGGCTAATTCTTGCTTGCTTTGGTTTTAGCTTTCAGGCATGCCAGAGCTGTGTATGCATGTCTCTTGTGGAAGAAATCACTCTTTGTAGAAAATGAAATTTGATTTTGAACTCTATTAATATATGAAAAACTATTTTCAAATTTACTTTTAATTGGCCAGAAGATATTCATTTCAATGTCAATGCAGGTAGCTATCAAAGGGCTAATCTATGGTGAGAAACCAGTCGTCCGAGGTTCATGCTGTTGATGCTGTAGTGGCACATGGGAGCTCTGTGAATGGAGAGGAAAGGAGACAGGTTGTGCCCCTCCTTATGGAATTTCTGCCTGAACACAAAGGCCACCACAGTGGTGGTCGAGACCCTGGGGTTCTAGCAAAACTCAGCTCCCAAGTTCTCTTCCCTGTTTTGTCCTCGGTTCCCAGCATAAACCCTATTTATTTTTCTGCAGCAGTGTGTTATGTTTGCACACTTCTGCAAAATGGTAGTACTACTGTGTCGTGACTTTTTAAACATTAAACATGTAAAGCTAGATATGAAATATCTTCTTTGGGAACAAGCAAGAATGAAGCTAAACATGACTTTGCAAAGGTTACTGAGAAGCCAATCAGAGTGACTTGTTTTTAAACTGACAATGTGGTTAAAAAAAAAAAAAAAATGTCCAGGGAGTTTTATTTCAGTGTGACATGCAATGGACACTATGTAATGGCTGTGATGTTACCTCCTGTAGCTACGCTAACAGTGTTACATTCTTTGATTTCCAAGGGTTCTCTGTGGCTTTGTGTGCTGTGTTTCCTGGAGGTCCTTTGATTATTTTACTGAGCTGATTGAGCAGGGAATGGAATCCATTCCAACTGTTGCACGTGGATTTCCCAGCTGCCCCTAAATATATATATACTTCTGTGAGTGGCAAAGTGGCACTAATGAAGCTTTTTGCCTTTTGTACATTTGAGAATTTTGTATATAGTGTTTGCTGCAAGGCCTGTGGAATTACTTCATTGAAATTAGAGGTATCAACTGCTGCATGTTCAGGCATATTATAAAACTTTAGTCTATGAAAGAATAATTATAAAAATGTCCAGGTGCAATACTCTGTAAGTGTATTGGTTCAAGTTACCGAGAGATAAAGTCTTTCTCTGCTCTCTCTCTCTCTTTCTCTCTCTCTCTTTGGGAGAGTATATTGTCTAGTTCACCTTGGTCTCTTTTAAAAGATGAAAACATATGCTAAGCTATGTTAAATTTTTCATAGTCTTCTCCTCTGCTTTACTGTACTCTGATAGAGATGAGGAAAAGAGGGGGGGGTGGTTAATGGTGTTTCAAAGCTCGGACAGTGACTAGTGAGAGCCCAGAGTCAGGGTCCATATTTGCTACTAATCATGACATACAATTCTCTTGTGCTTTTATTTCTCCAAAACTCAGGTGTAACTATTATCTGTCCTTATGTTAACATCAGATTCTATGCTCTATCAGTCTGTGCACTTGGCTTGCCAGCAAAGCGATGAAGGACAGTAGATTAACTTTATCTTTGGTAACTTGACCTTCCGGGGAGAGACTATCTTCTGGAGTTGAGCACAAGCACATCTTTATGGTGGCATCATCTCATTTTTTAGGAAGGCATGACCATACTACCCATCATACTCATGCATCACTCCTGCTCTCTTCCCTCTGCTTCCTTCCCCACCATCAACTCTGAACAGCCCTCCACACTCTAGCTGCAGCACCACATGGTCTTGTCCTGGGGCTTGAAGGAGGCCCTGGTCAGCTGGAGGTGACCCCCTCCAGCAGGACAACTAAGATTTTTGCTGGTAAGTCAAATAATGATATATTTCCCATGGCAGCTCCAGCAGTCAGTCAGTGCCCAGAGTGTGTCCCCTCTTAACACCTGTCCCCGCTGGGAGCAGGATCTGGTCAAGTCCTCAGACAGACCGATTCCCTCCCCATCTTGTCTATAAAGAAAAGCTTGCTGTTCCTCAAGTATTCATTGTTTCATTCCTGTTCTCACCAGAGTTTGGAAGCAGACACACTGTTACATTCCTGCCTATTCTTTTCTCATTTTTTTCCAGCTCTCTTCTCTTCTCTGTCTCTCTTTTTTTTTTTAAGGGGGAAAAAAGAGTGCAAAAAAATGCAAAAAAAAATGTATATGAAGGATAGCTATTCTCCTTTGTTCTTTCATTATGGACTTTGTGTAGAGGAAACAAGATTTTTTTTTCCTCTAAAGGTGAAAAAAGCTGCATTCTTGCTTTAAAAAAAAAAAAGAAGAAGGCTAAAAGATTACCTCTTTTTAAATTATGTGCAGAATAATTCTGGCTAAATATAAAAATGTGTTCAATTATAGGAATTTTTGTATTGTGATGCTTTATTTGTACATTTTCCCCTTTTTTTGGATGTAATTTTAATCTCTTGCCATTCATTAGTGTTATTTCATTGTAAACATTATTGTGCCAAATGTACTGTATTCAAAAGGATGTGAATGTGTATTGTCACAGAACCTAATAAACACAATGATGTTCAGTCGTATTTCTCACTCCCAGTGAACACTTGCATCACCTTTTTGTGAGGAACGTGAGGCACTAATGATGTTTTTTTACTTCTGTATACCAGAAATTCCAAGAGTGCCTTAGCTGGGACATGGTTTCAGCTTTCCCCTTGTCTTTCAGCACTGTACAAAAGATGTGAATAACTGGGAGTGGGGGAGGAGAGAAGGTAGTTCACCCAGTAGGACTCACACTCTACCATGTGTGGGACCCAGTTTTGAGCCCCTGGGAGCACCATGCACACAGGGCAGACTTTGCAAGTGGTAATGGGGTACTGTGTTATCACGTGTGCACACACACACACGCACAGTGTCTTTCACTCTCTATCAGGAAAAAAAACAGTCCACTGAGAGTGGTGGAATCATGCAGGCAGAAAGCCCCAATGAAACCCTAGTGGATAAAAGAAGGAAAAGGAGATGCAAACAGCCATACTTTGTGTGTGTGTGTGTGTGTGTGTGTGTGTGTCATTCTTTTTTTTTTTATTTAGTAGTTTTCTTTACAAATTGATTTTAATCGAATTATGTGCATACACTGCAGGGTGTTGTATATTGAGCCAAAGCAAAGAACTCTGGGTAAGGATGAATAGGGAGGGAGTAGAGAGGAAATAGGAGTCCCAGTGCATGATGATAGAAAAGGACCTAAGTTGGGGGTCTGCAGAATTCTAAGAGTGTTCTGTAGACATCTGTCACAGGGAGATGAGAAACTGTAACCATGTGTCAATAAACACTATAAACTAAATGATAAGAAATTATTTTAAAATGATAAAAAAGAAAAAATGGAAATTGGAAAAAATCATTAAGTGTCACTATTGTCCTTTACTTTTTTATTTTATTTTTTATTTTATTTTATTTTTATTTTTTTATTTATTCCCTTTTGTTGCCCTTGTTGTTTTATTGTTGTAGTTATTATTATTGTTGTTGTCGTCATTGTTGGATAGGACAGAGAGAAATGGAGAGAGGAGGGGAAGATAGAGAGGAGGAGAGAAAGACAGACACCTGCAGATCTGCTTCACCGCCTGTGAAGTGACTCCCCTGCAGGTGGGGAGCCGGGGCTCGAACCGGGATCCTTATGCCGGTCCTTGTGCTTTGCGCCACCTGCGCTTAACCCGCTGCGCTACAGCCCGACTCCCTGTCCTTTACTTTTATGTATGTTAAAACCAACAAATAATATTCTACAAGATGATGCTACAGCTCTGTTGTTGAGGTCACCAAGGATCTGAAGCATGGGAAACTAGCAAATGACGGACTATGCTATCAAGAAAGCAACTCACCTTATATAATCTCATGGCAAACAGAGTCAGCTCCTGTAACCACTTTTTCCCTACTTAGAGTGCATCTTTTAGCTGTGTGAAGAGGGATCCATTTGATACAGAAATAGTTGGAAATATCAGATATACCTCCACTCTGAGAAAGTTTGATATTGGTTATTATAATTTCTAGTCTGTTATAAAAGAATGCATTTATTTTTTTTAAATTTTTACTTATAAAATGGAAACACTGGCAAAACCATAGGATAAGAGGGGTGCAATTCCACCCAGCAGAACTCTGTATCCCATCCCCTCACCCGCCCCCACCCACTCCTCCATAGTTTTCCTATTCTTTAACCCTCCCGGAGTATGGACCCAAGGTCATTATGGGGTGCAGAAGGTGAAAGGACTGGCTTCTGATTGCTTCCCCGCTTCTATGCTGCCCGCTCCTCCACCCCCTGTCTCCCCAACCCCCCGCCCCAGGGATCTGACAGACTGGATGCTAGACTCAACTGCCTTGGGTAAACCATCCCCACTGCCTGAAGAGCTCTGAGCAGGCAGGCCAAGAATTCCAGAGAAGCACATGCTGGGTTTCCCTGCACCCAGGCAGATTCGGGCCTCTTCTGCTGCTCAGAACATCAGGCTTTTGAATCCAATTAGCTCTTCCTCCTCACCTGGGAGCACCTTGCAGGCCAGGCCTGGAGCTCTGGGGCTCCCTTTCTGCCACTCTGCCCATGCAGCTTGGTTTCTGCAAGGCCTCCTCCCTTTCATTCATCAACAGAAGTTCCTCATGCTGGTGTGCACCTCAAGTAAGTAAGCCGGACATTTCAGTTAGCTAAAACTCCCTGCTACTGAGGACTCACAGAAATGATTACAGCTTTACTGTCTACTGGCCTAAGGTGAGGGGATGGCATGACTTGTCACCCTGACAATCCAAACAATGATTTTTCACCACCACCCTCTCACCCAAATGTCTTTCAGAGGTGTTCCTGACAGTCTCACCTTCTCAGCAGCGTCTGCTGTCTGCCAGGGATGGGAGCATAGCTCCAGACCTGTTCCCGGAGGACAGGCACGTCTGCCACTTTCCTCCTGGGGCAGCTAGCCTCTTCCAGGTCAGTGACAGCCTAGAGGAAGCGTTTTCCACCAGTGTGTCTACCCTGCCATGACTTCAACTAAACTTACCAGGAAAAATGGAAAGGCAACATGCATGGTAGACGATATCTCCAAGCGCTGCACTGCATGAGATGTGACCTTTCTATACCGCCCTTGTCTAGTGACCTAGGACAGACAGTTCCAAAGTACCAGATGCCAAGGAACTCCTCTCCCCAAATCTTTGTGCTCCACAGAACAACTGAAACTGTAAGAAAGATCAGCAAAGGGGCCAGGCGGTGGTATACCTGATAGACTGCACACATTAGCATGCACAAGGACCCAGGTTCAACTCCCTGCACGAGGGAGGGAGCTTCACTAGTGGGAAGCAGTGCTGCAATGGTCTCGGTCTCAATCTCGATCACTGACCAGCTTCTCCCTGAGAAACTGTGACCACTGGTCTGAGCCAAGTGAGCTGACTTTAGAACTACTTCGAGAATCTGTCTCTGTGTTTGTGTCTCTGAACTGAGAACTAACAGGTCTAACAGATCTCTTCTTTTCTCTTTTGATAGAGAGATAGAGGAATTGAGAGGGAAAGAGGAAGTAGAGAAGGAGAAAAAGAGACACCTGCATCAGTGCTTCACAGCCTGTGAAATTTCCCCTCTGCAGGAGGGGTACTAGGGATTTGAACCCAGATCCTTGCACATGGTAACCTGTATGTTCAACCTGGTATGCCGCTGTTAGGCCCCTCTAACAGATTTCTGAGGGAGGGAACCCTGGGGAAGATCCCCCTGCCCTCACTTTTTCCTTGTAACTGAGTATAGTTCAGTGCTTGCATCCAGTCACCGGCATTGGCTGTCACAGAGCTTGAGTGGCTGGGAGACAGAGTGGAAAGAGAACTGCCGAGTCTGTTATTTGACTTTTAGTATTTGGGTCTAGACTTTGATGTTACGTTTGTGGTACTTGGGGGTTTAAACTGTCCAAGTCAGGAATGGCTGCCCACACAGGCGCACACAGTGTGTGGTTCAGAAGCCGCTACAGGTGCACAGCTCACTTTCCTATCCTTTCAGTGTCCAGGGGGGCTCTGGTTAGAATTCTGGGAAGGGGGAGTCAGGCAGTAGCGCAGCAGGTTAAGCGCATGTGGTGCAAAAGCGCAAGGACCAGCCAGCGTAAGGATCCCTGTTCGAGCCCCACTCCCCACCTGCAGGGGAGTCGCTTCACAGGTGGTGACATAGGTCTGCAGGTGTCTATCTTTCTCTCCTCCTCTCTGTCTCCCCCTCCTCTCTCCATTTTTCTCTGTCCTATCTAACAACAAATAATAAGTACAACAACAATGAAAAACAACAAGGGCAACAAAAGGGAAAATAAATATATTTTTAAAAGGCTTTAAAAAATTCTGGGAAGGGATTTTTCTCTAGGAAAATGGAGACTATTATTATCATTATTCTTACTATTATTATTTTATTTATAAAATAAAAATATTGACAAGACCATAGGATAAGAGGGGTACAATTCCACACAATTCCCACCAGCAGAGATGTGTATCCCATACCCTCCATTGGAAGCTTTCATATTCTTTATCCCTCTGGGAGCATGGACCTAGGATCATTATGGGGTGCAAAAGATGGGAGTTCTGGCTTCTGTAATTGCTTCTCCACTGGACACGGGCATTGGCAGGTTGGTCCATACTCCCAGCCTGTTTCTGTCTTTCCCTAGTAGGGCCCGGCTCTGGAGAGGTGGGGTTCCAGGACACATTGTTGAGGTCATCTGCCCAGGGAAGTCAGGTTGGCATCATGGTAGCATCTGCAACTTGGTGGCTAAAAAAGCATTAAGACATAAAGCAGAACAAATTGTTTAATAATCAGGAACCTGAAGGCAAGAATATAGCAGATGAGATTTGGGGTCTCCATTTTGTAAAAAGCTTATAGGTCTATTTTAGGTATATTCCAAGGGGCTCGTGACTTAACTAATTTTTACCTGTGCCCAACAGCTAACATTCAGTTGGACCAGAGACGTTGTCTGGGGAGATGGTGTCACAATTGGAAATAGGACTAGAAACCTGGATCAGGGAAGAGAGTAGCTCCCAAATATGGGAAAAGTGTATAAATATTATTAACTGTAAACCCCATTGATTCGATCGGGGGCCCATATTCAGCACAGGAGCCTGTGTAACCTCTGCATCCCTGTAGGTCTGAGCTCACATTCTGTGGTCATGGCTAGGAACATTACAGGCTGCACTCATTGCCAGACCCATCTTCCTCGAGTGATAGAGTATGTTGGCCCAACCTCCTTATTTAATCAATATGAGAGGGAAAAAATAGATTGACTGTCTCAAACTTTTTGACCCATCTTCCTTGAGTAGTAGAGAATTTTGGCCCAACCTCCCTTCGGGGCAGTCCCTACCATTATTGATCCATTGAGGGTAAAGTCCTGTACAGGCCCACAAAGGGGTCCATTCTGTTGTTTTTGACAGAGATGACCAGTTGATGAGCATGAATGAATGGCCGTAGAAAGGTGACAATGGTGGGTTTTGAGAGAATTAGATTGGCAATAATATTTTAAGATAAACCTCAGCCTTTAAAAAGGAATATGAAGAGGCTTGGATGGGGGATGGAGAGATATCATGTATATGCAAAAGACTTTCCTGCCTGAGGCTCCATGTTCAGTCCCCAGTACTACCATAATACAGAGCTGATGAGTGCTCTGGGAGAGAGGGAGGGAGAGAGAGAAGAAAAAAGAAAGGCTGGACAGTGGTGCACCCAGTCGAGTGCATACATCACCATGCCTAAGGACTCAGGTTCAAGCCTCTGCTCCCCCCTTGCAGGAAGGGAAACTTCACAAGTGATGAAGCAGGGCTGCAAGTGTCTCTCTTATTCCCGTTCTATCTCCCCTTCTCTCTCAATTTCTCTCTGTCTCTTTAAAAGATAAATTTTTTAAAAAGGGACTGACAACCATAAGAGCAACAGGAGACAGAACAAAGAAAGCAAACCCTGAAGATGATGTTAGAAGTGTCCAGAGAGGCTAGGCCTACATTATCCAGATGGACTTTCTGGAAGAGGCAAAGTTAAGAAAGCACTAATGGTTATAAGTAAGCAAAAGGCAGCGAAAGCATTCTGGGCTGGTCATTCAGCTTTGAGGAGCAGGGAATGGTCTAAGAGACTAATAGGGCAATTGGGACAATCTCTGAGGAATTATAAAAATATATTTAATCTTTCCAAGTTTGTGAAAATGTTGTATCCTTACACCAATTCCATAGACTGGAAAACTGAAGTGTCCACGTTCACAGACCCAGTGACAGGTCAGGGTTGTTCTGGCAGGACAGAAGGTACTTACAGGACAGATGGCATACAACTGTTCATCTACTTGCTTACTGCAGGATCTTTTCAGGAGCTTCTACTACCCGTCAGCCACTCAACCCTCCAGAAATAAGAAAACAAAATGGGAAAATCTACACCATTACCTGGGACAGAAATAGATATGACCATCAAGTAAATTATAAATTGTCCTCGAGGTTCAGCCCACCTCTATAGTGTGAAGCAAGAGATGTAGACAGTGGGCGAAATCATTTTCTAAGCTGGAAACGAAGCTATTGTTAAATAGCATGTTTTGGCCCCATAATGAGGACACCCTCCTAACAAGTTGGGAGACCAGGTTTGAACTTAGAACACCTCAACTCCTTGGCACTTTTCCTGGCCTGCAGCTTCATGGGTTGAGCTGCCCATCCCTTCTCACCCCACCCCATGCATCTCATACCACTAGGGTACTCCTGTCCAGGGGTGTGTGTGGTGGGGGCCATCACTCCTGGAGGGAGAGCCAAGGGTTGTGCCAAGAAGAGTCGTTATCTGGGGAGTTGAGGAGCTAGAAAGTAAAGCCAAGAGTACTGCTGTATGTGAGGTGACAGGGTGGAGCCTCTACAGGGCTGGGGAGACAAGTGGATTAGTAAATGTTCATTCCCAGAGAGCCACCAGACAGTGGAAGGTGGGGAAACGGGCTACCAAGAAGTCACTGTTGAGGTGGGAGCTGACTGTGGAAATCCCAAGACCACCAGTTCACTCCTGTGAGGGTTCATCACAAAACTCCTTGTAAGAATTACAAGGCAGACTGTATGATCCAAGGCCCAAACTTCCTTTATTACCATTTGTGAGGTAAGAAGAGTACGGAAAAGCCCAAGGGATTAGGGCAGGTGGAGAGGTCTCCCTGAGGGCCCAAAAGGGGTGGGGGGAGGCCCTCACGTGTGAAAATCTCCTTTACTTAAATCCCATCTAGGTCACAGCTGTGCCCACTTCTCCTTGCACCGCTGAGATCACCAGGTGTGCTTACCTTATTAAAAATTCCTCCCACAATGTCCAAAGTATCCCCTTTGTGTTTTTATAAGACCTGCCCCAATCCCATTTCCCGTGTTACATTTAATTTCTTCCCCATTGGCATGGGGAACACGTGTGCAGCTGTGGTGCAGCAAAGTGTCCATATTCCTGATGCTTGTGGGGCATTCCTGGTGGGTCCCAGGTCTGCCTCTCCCTGTGTGACTGTCCCTATGCTGACCCCAACAACTCAACCCCCATTTTTCTGCTAGGGAGAACCCATCAAGCAGCCCCTCCTTTGGGGTTCTGATTTCCTCTGGACATGAAGGTATTTCCTAGAACAAGACAATGTGATGCTGTACTGCTGCTGGTCTGCCCCCAAGCTCCAAGCTGGGCTTTTCAAGGCCCTTCCTCCAGAGCAGCAAGATCTCTTAGGTCTTTGTCTCTAGAGATTATCAACCTCACTCTCATGTTTAAAAGAAAAATATATATTAATGCAAAATAAAGGGAGGAGGAGAGAGAACACCAGAGCATCATCCGGGTACCTGTGATGCCAGGGATTGAACTGAGAACTTCATGCTTTTCAGTCCAACACTTTATCCACTGTGTCACCAGGCTCCCTGTCATTCCTATCGAGGGAAAGAAGGATGGGAGAGCAGGAGTGAGGCTGACAGCAGAGAGACTCCAGGGGAGGTGGCAGGAGGTAGGAACCATGGGACCAGAGCAAGGCTATTTGTTCTCGTGAGCCATGGGCCTAGCTGAGCCCCTGGGCCCTGCCCTGATGGAGTGGAGTAAATGGACTCAGTGTTGCAGTGCTGGGAGGGACTCTGTTGCGTAGGGCCCAAGCTAGGGGACTCTGTTTATTAAGAGATGAGAGACAGGCTGCCCAGCCACAGCCCGGGAGAGCAGATGGGGCACAGGACTTGCAGGCCTGACATCCAGGTTTGATCCCAGAGCCATGTGCACCAGAGCTGAGCAATGCTCTGCTGCCCAACTCTCATTAAATCATGACCCACGAGAATGCCCTTCCTTCACTGACTCTGCTCCCCCTCCATCCATCCCAGCTATGCTTGGGGGTATTAACTTTGCATCTCCTGTGGATGCTGAGGGTGGTGGTAGGCTCTTGAGTGGACCCGGGCAGGGGCAGACTCAATGAGTCTACACTGGCACCCAGCAGGTCAATGTAGCCTTTTGATCCCCTGCCAGGCAGGAGCCTCCAGCTGACTGGAACAAGGAGGGATTTAGCTTTACCCGTAGGGTTGGGGCCCAGTGCACGGAGGAAAAGGCTGGGGTGGGCAGCACACAGCTAGGAGAGTTATTTCCTGAAGAGCTCTGGCAGCTGGTAAGGTTGCTCAGGTAAGCCTGTGCTCCCAGTCCCAGGCCACTCTCCCCCATGTGCTCAGCTGGAGGGAAGCAGACCAGGCTTCTCCAGCATGTTCCATCTCGGAGGGAGCATTTAGGTCCCCTGTTAGAGAAGCAAGTGCAAGACACTTCCACACAGCCCCAAGGGAAGCTCAGGTCAGCACTTGAGCCTGGGTGTGGATCTGGGGCTTGCTGGCCCCACAGACCCAGAAAGAAGCTCCCAGGTCCTACTCAAATTGCATTTGCTCTTTCCAGAGAGATTCCCCTCCATGCGAAATGATTGTCTCAAGGAACCCTCTCACTTGCTCTTGTTCAAAACTTTCAATTAAGTTACAGCCGGGAAGCAGGGCAGAAGCATCTCTTCCTTCCCTCCCCACTCCCTGTGCCATGTGCTAGCTAGCAGGGTTCTGAGAGCTGGTCCTCAAGTCCAACCAAGCCTGCATCCTCCTCCTACCACCACCACCAAAAAAGAAACCCTCTCTGGGGATTATTCTAAGCAGGAAGCCAAGTTTTCAGTTCACTGGAAAACAGGAAATGCCTCCAAGGGTCTGAAGTCTTTTAAGTCACTGGGCCCTTCATGCACACTCTGTCTCAGGCCAGCTGGTGGAGGCTACCCCAACCCCCAGCCTCCAGAGTGTGATCATTAGTGCCACTCTGAGCCCCTGGACTCCAAGGCAGAGCTGAAGTCGCCCCCTGCTCAGCATTCTGCACATCCTGGACCAGACAAGGTCTCTGGGCACCAGAGAGGCTGTGCAAAGCTGCAGAGGCTGATGAGCTTCTTGGAGAGCAAGCAGTGGACTAGACCTCAGACCAGCCCAATCTCACCTCTCACCCTTGCCAGTGTGACTTCTGAATTACTAGAGTACAGACCCCCCGTAAAACCTGACTACGGAGATCCTTCCTACGCTTGACTTCCCCATCCTGGTCACAGACTGACCCTTTAACCTTGACCTTCCTAGAAACTAACCTTTCACCCCCACCACAGCTGAGCTCTTCAGTCCTGACCACAGACCAAACTCGAGTGTGTTCACACACAGCAGCTGAGCTTCTTGTCAGCGCCACATGCAGGGAGCCCCATTCTACCCCTTTGGACCCTTAATTTTTAGGGTAGTTTGACCAGTTTTTACAGTAAGTGTTGTTGCATAACTAACTGGCCAGAAGGTAATGTGGGAACAAAAGATGAAATAGGAAACCATCTCTGTTCTTTTTAAATTTACTAATTTATTTGATAGGACAGGGAGAAATAGAAAACAGAAGGGAAGATACAGAGAGAGAGAGAGACAGACATCTGCAGCACAGTTCCTCTGCCGGTCAGGCTTCCCCCCACCCTTGCAGGACCAGGGACTTGAACCAGGGTCCTCATGCACTGTAATATATGTACACTCAACTGGGTATTCCACTACTCCACTCCAGAAACCAATTCTTTATGAACCAGTATACTATCTTTTTTTTTTTTGGTATTTAATCTAACTTAGCATTCTTTCATGACAGCAGGCTTTTTATAAGATCTTTTATGTAGTTTTTATTATCCTCTATTCTTTTATTTAAAGATTTATTTATGTGCTATGTGAGAGAGTTTGAGTCCAGAGCACTGCTAAGCTCAGGCATATGGTAGTACTGAGCATTGAACTTGTGGCCTGTGGCCTCAGGCATGCCATTTCTGAGCTCTAATAGGCTGATCTTTGTGTAGTATTTCCACAGGTTCCCACACATGCAAAAACAATTATATAGATTTAAAAACAATATGTTTGTTGCTTTTCTAAAAGAGGTCAGAGCATGTGAGTGCAGAGTATATTCTGGGTTCAAACTCAGAGTCATGCCCTCCATCCACTGAGTCAATTCCCTGACTGAAATTTTGTCACTTTTGTCATTAACTTTACAAGTTTTCCTATGTCCTTTTTATGATCCATTGCTCATATTCTTTCATGTCCAGTGTGTTATGTTGCAAAAACCTCATTCTATCATTTTTTTGATATTTATGTATTTAATTGTTTGTGACACTGGGGCCTCATACATACAAATCCCACTGCTCCTGGGCTGATTTTTTACTTCATGAGCAAGAGGGCAGGAGAGAGAACACAGTTCTGGTTGTGTGATTCCATGTGGTGCTGGCATCCTGCAAGACACCCACTCTACTGGATGAACTAGCTCATGGCCCCTCACTCTGTCTTTTAAATGGCCTTCATTCTTTTCTCACTTTTTAAAAAAAAAATTTACATGTTAATCATAGTTCATTATTCAGACAGCAATGACAACAAACACAAATGACCAGACAGACACAGATCTAGAAAAAGTGATGGAAATAGAGTTCAGAAAACTCATTATGAAATCAAGAGGCTAACATTAACATTCAAGAATTAAGTTATCATTTTACCAAAGAATTATAGAGGGAAAAAAAAAGCCTCAGAGCTAGACTTAACAATGAACAACATCAACAATGGCAATAATAATAACCACAACGAGTGTAGGAAAGCCAGCCTGCCAGCCTGCGAAGGCTGGAAGCGTACAAGTAGCCAGGGTTCTTGGGGCCTCTCTTCCCCTCTTAAGTGTTGGTAAATGGTGGGCTTGACTGGATGCCATCGATTTTCTGTCCTTAAGAAAAACAGGAACACCAACAGTCCAGGAGATTTGGAGGCAGACAGATGGGCCTGGGGGACAATGTGAGAATTCAGAGGGATGACTTTGTCTGAACGGAAACAATGTCAAATTCTGTCTCTGTGTTGCCCCCAGAAGGAGAGGGAATGGGATGATTCCTGGCTAAGATTCCTCAAAGGCCAACATAGGATCCTTGAGGTTACAATCTGATTCCCCAAAGAGCCCTGGGATGTGAGTGGGGTAGAGTGTGAGCAGACTGCCAGGTTAGAGAGTGCTAACCAGAAACCTGACTCCCCACTGCCATCATTACCTTAGTAACTCCACCCCTTACCAGCAGTACAGTGCCTAGAAGTCCACTACCAAACAGCCAGGGAGCAACTTCATGCTCAGATACCACTTTGCTCCTTGCCTTCAGGGTCCCTGCTACTGACCACCTGGGGACCCATTTCCACTCCAGAGGTAAGGGCTAGGTCGGATGGAGGGAATAGCTCAGCTGGGAGAACACCAGGCTTACATGCCTGAGGCTCCTAGTTTGATTTGGACCTAGATGCCACAAATACGGGAGTAGTGCTCTGGCTTTTCCCTCACTCTCTCTCAGAGGGAAATTTCTCTCATATGATTTAGGCAATAAAAATCAATCTTTATTTTTCAATCAGTATTTTTTTTAAAGCACTTATATTTCTTTAATAGTAGATGATTATTTTTGTTGTTGTTGATGCCCTTGTTTGTGGGAGGTGCAGATCCCCTAACCTGGGTAGAGGCCTGTCACTTCTACACTGAGTCTTGAGCTAGACCCCAAGGCCGACCTGACCTAAAGGCATGTCCCTCCTTGACTCTGTAGGCTGAGATGGCTTGAGCTCAGGGGAAAAGGAGCTGCCTCCTTACACAACATACCTCTAAAGGTTCCCGTTTCTCGTGCTTAACCGATACGTGACCTCCCTTTATAAGGCCATAACTTGGGTCCTTATAGGCTGGTAACTTGCATTTGAGCCCAAGCTGGATATGAGAAGCAGTTGTAACCTAAGAGCATGAATAAGGTGCACCTGGGGGTAATTAACATGGCGTGAGTGTCACGCGCTTTCCTCACTGGTCCTACATACTTCCCCCATGTTCCTACTGGATGGTGATCAGTATAACTAACCCTGTGTATGAACAGTATAAATGAGCTGTCTCTCTGAAGCAATCCTGGAGGTTGGTCTAATTCCTCCATGACTCACCCTCACCACTGGTTTCCGGTTCCCTGGTTCCCTATGTTCCCGCTGCTTCTCTGCTGGCTGGAGGATGCCCAGCCACACTTGTTTATCATTATTGTTATTATTCTTGTTGTTGTTGGATAGGAGAGAGAAAAGTTGAGAGAGGAGGGGAAGACAGAGAGAGGGAGAGAAAGATAGACATCAGCAGACCTGCTTGACCAGCTGTAAAGTGACCCCCATGCAGGTGGGGAGCCGGGGGCTCGAACCGGGATCCTTACATTGCGCTGGTCCTTGTGCTTCACGCCATGTGTGCTTAACCCGCTGCACCACTGCCCAGCCCCCCATCTAACAGTAGTTCTCAAAATGAGGTCTGAGTATTCCTGGGGGCCACTAAGACCTTTTCCAAATCTTGGAAATAGTATCTACTACAACCAGATAGTTTCCTTCAGAGCTTAATAGCTTAAGACAATGAACATTTGCTGCTTCCTATCTCACAGCAAGCTTGGAACCAGTGTCCCATGAGTTAGAGCTGATGTGCTGACCAGTCTCATCTGAAGGGTCAACCAGGGAAGCATCTGCTCCCTTGCTCCTCACCGCGGGTGCTAGTGGGACTCAGCTACTCTCTGGCTGTTGACCACAGGTCTCCCTCAGCTCCTCACCAAGGAGCCTCTCAGTGTATCTCACAGCCTGGGCCTGGTAGAGCAAGTCAGAGGGTCCTCAAAACAGACACTGCCTGTGACATCCCATCACATTTGGCTTGTCTGTCTCTTGGTGGGGAGGATGACATAGCATACTGAGAGCTGGAGGCGGGAGCACTAAGAGGTATGGCAGAATCTGCCTGGCACAGGGGCCCATGAGCAGCTCCCTTTTCCAGTAGCTCTTCAAGCTGCAGCCAAGGCAGGAGCTGGAGTGCAGAGACATAGAAAAGACTGTCTTTTAATAAGCTGCATGTTAAGTGATTTGCAGAACTAGAAAGTAATGTCACTACTGATACTATAGAGATACTATAGAGGTACTATAGAGATCGTATACCCACATAAATAAAGATGCTTTGGGGTCCTAGACACTTTCTTTGGATGCTTTGTTATTGTTTATGTATCTATTTGATAGAACAAAGAAATTGAGAGGGAAGAGGGATCAAGAGGGAGAAAGAGCCAGAAAGAAACCTGATTCACCACTTATGAAGCTTTCCCTCTGCAGGTGGGGACCAGGGGCTTGAACCCAAGTTCTTGAGCATGGTAACATGAGCACTTAACCAGGTGCACCACCACCAGGCCCCTGTTTGTTTTTAGAGAGAGAGTGTGGAAGAGATCAAAGGGCCTAAATTTCCTTCTACATACTAGGGACCAGGCTTGAGCCTGTATCATGAGCCCTTGTAACTTTTAAGGGTATAAAAGGGACCCAAAGGGAGGGGGATGCTGGCAGTGACACACATAGTACTAAGCACAAGGACCCATGCACACAGGGATCCGATCTGGGATTGAGCCCCGGCTCCCCACCTGCATGGGGGTGAAGTGAAGCAGGTTTGCAGGTGTCTGTCTTTCTCCCTATCTCCCCCTCCTCTCTCAATTTCTCTCTGTCATATCCAATAAAATAGGGGTGGGGGGGTATGGCTGCCAGGAGCAGTGGATTCGTAGTGCCGGCACCAAGGCCCAGCAATAAACCCTGGAGGCAAAAATAAACAAACAAATAAATAAATAAATGGGACCCAAGACCCAAACGTTTGAGAACTCCCAAGTCAAGAAATGCAGAGCTGCTGTGCTGCCTGACAAGAGCTACTTTGGATAGGTCCCGGGACAGAGTTGGTGAGATAGGCACATCTAGAGTTTGCTTCTAGCTCCTCTGGCTTTCCAGTCCTACAGGCAGTGTCTCTGAGGTGTGTCCTGTGTCGGCTAGATAGGCACCATACACATGTAACAGCTGGCATGAACATGTGCATGTGTGTGCACACACACAAGTGGATTTATCTGTACAAGCACATGCCTAACATGCAAGGCACCCAGAGTGTGTACACAAGTGTGCCTGGTGCCCTGGATGTGGGCAGGACCTGGCCAGTAGGCCCGGGGTGCCCTGCAGAAAGACTGGGTAGCAAGCTCCCTCTGCCTCCCTCCCTCTCTCCCTCCATCCCTGAAAGCACCTCTGCCCCCAGGCTCTGCTCTCAGCAGGGCTCTCAAATATTTTCATTTTCTATGGGAACTTCCTGTTCTACTTCCAGTTGTTCTTGGAATTTTCCTTTTATTTTCTTTTAGGTTGTAATTCTTTAATAAGCCTTTTTTATTTTGCCCAAAGAGGTACTATGGTCCCCAGCCACTTCTGAGAGAGCAGGTTGAGTCCTTGTCTAGAGTTAAAGGCTGCCAGGAATGGAATATGGGGAAGGGTGAATCTTCTTCCCATCAAGTTAAACTAAAACCTGTAAAGCCCTGATTTATTTTGCAGGGGTCTAGTGCAAGAGATAATTGGAGGGGACCGGAATATGCACCCCCTTCCCCAAATATGCCTCTGGGCCAAAGGATTATTTGGAGAAACTGCAGACACAAGGACTCTGAAACTGAGCAGAGTTAGAAGGAAATTTACATTTGTGAAGGAAGCCTCCATTGGTTAGGTGCTGCTTCCACTGGGGGGGGGGGGGGGGGCAGGACTTCTGAGCATCTCTGCTTCACAGGTGACTTTTCCTTTTTAAAAAATTTTTTTTTAAGTTTATTTATTTTCCCTTTTGTTGCCCTTTTTTTTTAAATTGTTGTTGTAATTGTTGTTATTGTTGTTGTTGTTGTTGGATAGGACAGAGAGAAATGGAGAGAGGAGGGGAAGACAGAGAGGGGGAGAGAAAGAGAGACACCTGCAGACCTGCTTCACCGCCTGTGAAGCAACTCCCCTGCAGGTGGGGAGCCGGGGCTCGAACCAGGATCCTTATGCTGGTCCTTGCGCTTTGTGCCACCTGTGCTTAAGCCGCTGTGCTACCAACGGACTCCTGACCTTTGCTTTTGAGGCTTCTTCCCCTCACCTCCCCACCTAGAAGCATCCCCACACCCTTCCCTCCTCTTGGATCCTGTCTCAGCCTTGAGTCTCTGGTCTTCTTGTGCCGAAGTTAGGACGTTAGTGGGTAAGCAACTAAAATTGTTTGCTCTACTATCTTAGGCCAGATTCAGAAGCTAGGCTGGTCGGTCCTCCCTACAGATCTCAAGGTAGATCTCTCTGGGTGCCTTGCTAAGGAGGTTCCCAGCATTTTAGGATAAGTGACTCTCCCCTCTCCTGCTGCCCAGAAGCTGGATTCAGGCGGTGGGCCAAGCCCACATCACCCCCATAGCCAACACTCTCCTCTTACATGGAATCCTCTGCACAGACTGTGTGTGTGCTTATGCAAACCCCACCCCAATTCTGCTGTCAAGTTCTCATCAAAAAGCTACTGGGTATAGACTAGAAAAGGCATTTAGGGGCCAGGTGGTGGCGCACCTAGTTGGGCATACACGTTGCACAGGTTCCCACTTGTAAGGGGAAAGCTTTGCACCTAGTGAAGCAGTGTGGCAGGTGTCTCTCTGTCTCTCTCCTTTCTCTATCACCCCTTCCCCTCTCAATTTTGGACTGTCCCTTTCCAATGAATAAGTAAAGTTAAAAAAATTTCTTTTGGGAGTCCAGCAGTGGCACAGCGGGTTTAGCGCACGTGGTGCAAAGCTCAAGGATTAGTGTAAGGATCCCGGTTCCCCCCGGCTCCCCACCTCCAGGGGAATGGCTTCACAAGCAGTGAAGCAGGTCTGCAGATGTTTATCTTTCTCTCCCCCTGTCTTCCCCTCCCCTCTCTAGTTCTCTCTGTCCTATCCAACAACAACGACATCAATAACCACAACAAGAGTAACAAAGGGGAAAATAAATAAATATAAAAAAAAGAAAAAAAATTTCTTTTTCTTTTTTTTTCTTTCTTTTTTTTCCCCTCCAGGGTTATTGCTGGGCTCGGTGCCTGGACCATGAATCCACCACTCCTGGAGGCCATTTCCCCCCCCCCCTTTTGTTGCCCTTGTTGTTGTAGCCTCCTTGTGGTTATTATTATTGTCATTATTGATGTTGTTCGTTGTTGGATAGGACAGAGAGAAATGGAGAGAGGAGGGGAAGACAGAGGGGGGAGAGAAAGACAGACACCTGCAGACCTGCTTCACCGCCTGTGAAGCGACTCCCCTGCAGGTAGGGAGCCAGAGGCAGGCTCAAACCGGGATCCTTATGCCCGTCCCTGCGCTTTGTGCCACATGCGCTTAACCCACTGCGCCAGCGCCCGGCCCCCTAAAAAATTTTTTAAAAGGCATTGAAATGGGAGTCAGGCGCTGGCGCAGTGGGTTAAGCGCATGTGGCGCAAAGCACAAGGACTGGCGGAAGGATCCCGATTCAAGTCCCCAGCTCGCCACCTGCAGTGGAGTCGCTTCACAGGCAGTGAAGCAGGTCTTCAGGTGTCTATCTTTCTTTCTCTCCCCCTCTCTGTCTTCCCCTCCTCTCCATTTCTCTCTGTCCTATCCAACAACAATGACATCAGTAACAACAACAATAGTAACTACAACAATAAAACAAGGGCAACAAAAGGGAACAAATAAATAAATAAATACAAAAAAAGGGCATTGAAATTTCACCATGACTGAAATTCTCATTAAAAAAGAAACAAAGCTGAATAACTTTGAAAAAAATCATTGTGTTCTCTACTGTAGTCAATAATTCAATAATCTTTATTTATCAGGGACTATGTAGCCATTTCTTTTTGGGGACAGAAGGAACTTGATCTTCAGCCCCCCCACCCACCCACCTCCCCCAGAGCACTGCTCAACTCTGGTTTATGGAGGTACTAGAGATTGAACCTGGGACTTAGGAGCCTCAGGCATAAGAGTCTTTCTGCATAACCATTATGCTGTTTCTCCAGCTCTTGACAGTTGCTCTTCCAGTGTACCTTCCCCCACCCCCTTCTTTCTTTTACCAGAGCACTGCTCAGCTCTGGCTTCTGGTGGTGCTGTAGGTTGAAGCTGGGCCCTTTGGTGCCTCAGGTATGAGAGTCTTTTTGCATAACTACTGTGCTACCCCCAGCCCAAAACTTGATTGTTCTTTTGCCTTGGGCTTCTAATATTACTTGATAGACTTGCTAATTTTGAATTGGCTAGAAACCTGATAAATGTTCTCCAAGACTGGTCTGGATTATTAATCACATCCTTTACATTTGGCTGGATCTGTGTTGATTTTTGATGGCCAAGGAAGGGAAGATGACTATGTTCACTATAGGATTTGCAATATATATATATATATATATATATATATATATATATATATATTTGCTAATACACTGTGCATCTGACTTTACATTTCCTTATTTTCCGCTAAGCTTTACTGCTGTATTTTTATAATATAAAATGGAAGTGCTACATCAATATAAACCAGGCTTAAAAGCAACTTGATAAAGTGCGGGGAGGTGGAGATAGCATAATGGTTATGCAAAAGACTTTCATACCTGAGCCTCCAAAATTCAACCCCCACACTACCATAAACCAGAGCTAAAGCAGTGCTCCAGTAAAAGAATTAAGAGGAGTGGGGGGAGGTACACAGAAGAAGCAACTATCAAAGGCTGGAAAGATAGCATAATGGTTATGCAAAAAGATGGTTATGCCTGAGGCTCCAAAATCTCACATTCAATCTCCTGCACCACCATCAGCCAGAGCTGAGCAGTGCTCTGGCTTCTCTCTCCTTCTGTTTCTCTCTCCTTAAAAAATGAATAAATACGCAAAGTGCAAGGACCGGCGTAAGGATCCTGGTTCGAGCCCCAGCTCCTCACCTGCAGGGGAGTCGCTTCACAGGCGGTGAAGCAGGTCTGCAGGTGTCGATCTTTCTCTCCCCCTCTCTGTCTTCCCCTCCTCTCTCCATTTCTCTCTGTCCTATCCAACAGTGAGCGACATCATCAACAACAATAATAATCACAACAAGGCTACAACAACAAGGGCAACAAAGGGGGGGGATGGCCTCCAGGAGCAGTGGATTCATGGTGCAGGCACCGAGCCCTGGCAATAACCCTGGAGGCAAGAAAAAAATGAATAAAAAAAAATATAAAAGAAAAGCAACTATTAAAACTTCCTAAACCAGACTGAATTTTTCTCTTCTCCTTTTCACCCCACCTCCTTCTAGATGTTCCCAGAGGGCAAGTCCCTGTCTTTGTTTTCTCAACTTTACTTCCTGGGCTGTGACCCAGCACTACAGACCCAGAGTGAGGACTTGCTGTCCTTAACAGTTTAATGTGACTGTGCAAAAGATACGACAGCCCATCCGTATTTAACTGCCCATTGCTCAGGGCTCTCCTCCCCTTCATTTGCATTTTGGTTGGTGATAAGACATGGCCAGAGGAATCAGTCTCTGTGGCATTTTCGGCCCCCTGGGGGTGGAGGGGATGGTAAATATGCAGTGGGCTCAGCTCATCCTGGAACTGCCTCTAGCTGCAAGAGATCCTGGAGTTTAGACTTCCACCACTTCTCTTCCTGTCAGGAAAGTAATCTCTAGCTGTCAGTGGCCCTAGAGGGCCACTAGCCAGCTGTGGACTAGAATAACTGCAAGTCAAATATTGTTTTTCTGTATTTTAATTGTAATATCAATTGGTATAATTTAATACTGTTCTTATGTAAGATCAATTGCTATAATTTAATACTGTTCTTATGGAAGCTCTGGGCTCCAGAGCTCACTCCTAAGGTCAGCTGAGGGAGGGGCATTTAAAGGAGAGCAACCAGGGAGTAAGGCGGCAGCGCAGTGGGTTAAGTGCAGGCAGCCCAATGCTCAAGGATCCCGGTTCGAGTCCCTGGCTCCCCGCCTGCAGAGGGGTCGCTTCACAGGCGGTGAAGCAGGTCTGCAGGTGTCTTTCTTTCTCTCCCCCTCTCTGTCTTCCCCTCCTCTCTCCATTTCTCTCTGTCCTATCCAACAACAATGACATCAGTAACAACAACAATAATAACTACAACAATAAAACAACAAAGGCAACAAAAGGGAATAAATAAATAGATATTTTTTAAAAAATGAGAGCACCCGGGCTGGGTTGTGACGTACCTGGTTAATTGCACACATTCAAGCCCCCTGGGCCTCTCCTGCAGGAAGAAAGTAGGGCTACAGGTGTCTTTCTGCCTCCCTTCTCCTCTCAATTTCTCTCTGACTCCACCTCATAATAAATAAATAAAATAAACTTGAGGGGGGAAAAGGGGGAGCTGTACACAGGGCTATGGAGGACAGAGGTTTCTTGTTTCAAGCTGAGTGACCATCATACTAGGTGCTCCATAAACAGTAGAGAGAGCAGGGGTTCTGAGCTTATCAGGCTCTGCGGCTTTCTCCAGGGCACCCAGAGGGCTTCTCACATTGACAGAGGAGAACCAGTCACCTCTAGTGCATAGGATTGTTGGGAGGACAGAGTGGCCCCTCTTGTCTTGGCCTTAGGGGACTCAGTGTTTATGTAACCAAGATTGTTCCTCTGGGCCCAGCCCAAGAGAGCAGCATTCCTGGAGCTGTTGTTTATGAGTAGGGGCAGGAAAACAGGACTCCACTCTCTGGTTAAACCTTCTCCTTTAGACCTTATCTCTGCCCAGCACTTTTTTTTTTCCAGCACTTCTAAAAACTGCTTCTCCAGACACCTTGGCCCCTAGGCTGCTCCTCTTTGCAGCCCCTGCAGCCTGAGGGGGGCAGTTTGGAAGGTAAACTTGTGATCCACACCCAGCTCTGAGAATTCTCCTTCCCTGGACCAACTTCCCTCAGGACCCACTCAAGGAACCTCCCCCCAAACCAGCTCAAAACCTCTAGCCTAGAGCTTCCTTTGAATTTATTGGACCCTCATTGCCACAAGCCCTCAAGCTCCCAAGCCAAGGGTTGGAGATAAGAGTTTAGAATGTTTTCTCTGTCCCCAGAGCCCTCCTGGGATTTAAGCTAATCTGTTTGCCTCAGCCAGGAGTGGTTCTGAGTCTTCTAGAACCTTCCTGCTCTAGTTATTCTTGGTACCAGTTTTTAGCTTTGCTGTTCCCTTCTCACAAGCCCTCCTATTGGGCCTCCACAACCTCAAATCCAACCTCCACTGTGCCCTCATCCTGCCCTCTTCAGCCCGGGCAGCTTAAGGCAGGTCTCCTTGGGTCTAGAGCTAGGGTAGGCATTTCTTTGCCTTCCACTGACAGTCCCAAGCCTTTTTTAATACCAAAAGTTCCAGCTTTTAAAAAAAATTTCTTTACTGGGGAATTAATTTTTTTTTTTTTTACATTTGACAGTAAATACAATAGTTGGTACATTCATAACATTTCCCAGTTTTCCATATAACAATGCAACCCCCACTAGGTCCTCAGCTCTTGAACTAGTCCATAATTGTCCACCTGCATGACGCTGCAAAGATAATCATTATTCTGGACTTCAGCCCCTTGTGGGTGGGAAAAAGCTTTTTTATTTTTTAAAATATATTGCACAATATGAGAAGGAGGGTATGTGTGAGGCCTTCCCACCTTCTCACAAGACACAAGACATTCTTTCTTTGCCACTTCTTGATTATCTTCCTCATCCCTCTTCTTCTTCCTCCTCCTCTTCCTCTGGATGGAAAGTGGAGCCTTGGAATCTAGATCTCTCACCTCTCCTCATGTTTTCTTTTGTTCTCATGCCAAAGAAAGATGGGCAACACCTCTCTACCCCATTTTCCCCTCCAGAGGGCCTTTACTCCTAAGACATTCAGTCTTTTGGGTTCAGTTTCACTCTGATTTATGAGGGTAAATCTACTCCTTTCTTGACCTTCCAGCTCTCCCCCCATTCTTGAAGCCTGTGGTGCTTGGCTCACTGTATCTCTCATTCTGAGAGACTTTTTAAAAAAAATTATATTTATTTATTTTCCCTTTTGTTGCCCCTTGTTATTTTATTGTTGTTGTAGTTACTATTGTTGCTGTCATTGATGTCGTTGTTGTTGGATAGGACAGAGAGAAATGGAGAGAAGAGGGGAAGACAGAGGGGGAGAGAAAGACACCTGCAGACCTGCTTCACCACTTGTGAAGCGATTCCCCTGCACGTGGGCTCAAAGCTGGCTCTTTAGCAGGTCCTTGTGCTTTGCACCATGTGCGCTTAATCTGCTGTGCTACCGCCAGACTCCGGATTCTGAGAGATTTTAACATCTGCACCTAGCACAGCACCTAGCACACTGACCTCCCAGCTCCCCATCTTCCTTGTCACCCACTCAAACTTTCTTATCCCCCAGCTGGGCACCTCCTACCCACCTGCCATTGTGAAAGCCCCATTCCTGTTCAACACCCGGAACTTCTGAGATTCAACCAGGGTTTTCACATGCTCTGGTCACACCTTTTCAGCTTTTTTAGCAAAAAGTGCACTTTTTTTTTTTTTTTTTTGTATCCTTCCAAGAAGTCTTCAGTTTCACAGAGACTTCTGATCCATTGAGGCCACCATCACTCTTTCACCACCTACCATCCTCTTTTTTTTTTTTTTGTCTATAATAGTCCTCTATACCAAATTTAGATTCCAGCATCATTACAAATTACTTTCAGGCTCCTGTATACTTAACATTATTTGTTTAGTAAATTCTTCAGCTCAGCTAAATCTAGTAGTTTCATTGTTCCTACTCAGGTAGATTAATGTCGCATGAGAGAGATCCTAGCTGACAGGTTTCTCCTTATGTTCAGGACCACAAAACACAACAAAGCAGTGTAACTCCTCCTGGCAATGATGAATCAATATTTTCCCTTCTCACTAAACCTCTCACCATCTCTTTCCACTCCTATCACTTCAGATAATAACTTTGCCTTGTGCTCTATGAAGAAAATAAAAATCATCAAAGAACACCCCATCTTCCCACCTAATAAGAACAATAAAATATGAATAATATTTATGAATATTATGCTGGGAGTCTGGCAGTAGTGCAGCGGGTTAAGCGTAGACAGCACAAAGCCCAAGGACCAGTGTAAGGATCCCGATTCTAGCCTCTGGTTCCCCACCTGCAGGGGAATCGCTTCACAGGCGGTGAAGCAGGTCTGCAGGTATCTATCTTTCTCTCCCCTTCTCTGTCTTCCCCTCCTCTCTCCATGTCTCTGTCCTATCCAACAATGATGACATCAATAACAACAACAATAATAACTACAACAACAAGACAAGGGCAACAAAGGGAAAAAATAAATAAATATTTTTAAAAATTGTTAAAATAAAAAAAACCCATTATGCTGGGCTTTATTATTTTATTTTATTGTATTGTATTTTTAAAAAATATTTATTTTATTTATTTATTCCCTTTTGTTGCCCTTGATGTTTCATTGTTGTAGTTATTATTATTGTTGTTATGGATGTCATTGTTGGATAGGACAGAGAGACATGGAGAGAGGAGGGGAAGACAGAGAGGGGGAGAGAAAGATAGACACCTGCAGACCTGCTTCACCGCCTGTGAAGCGACTCCCCTGCAGGTGGGTGGCTGGGGGCTCGAACCGGGATCTTTATGCCAACCCTTGCACTTTGTGCCTCCTGCGCTTAACCCACTGCTCTACCACCCGACTCCCTATTGTATTGTATTTTTATACTGGGCCTTCTTATTGGGAAACTTGTAACCTCAGCAGTAAGCAAAATGATTGCTATAACATTTTTGAAAAAAACAATCTCTTCATATTACTGTTAATGCCTATGTGTTATGAGAGCTAATTTGTTTTATCATAAGTGAGTGATTTTGTTAAACATGCTTTCTACATATTGACTGATGTAATTATATTCTATATTGTGATCCACAAACAAGTGAGCGAGAAACAGTTCTTGTTATTACACATCACTGAGGTCTGAGATACTGCTTATTGCATAAATATTTTCACAGCTGAATCTGACTAGTATACTTGGTGAAAGTCAGCTTGTTTTCTGTTTCTTTTGTCTGAAATAATTTATCTGTTTTTCTTTTTCTATGAAAAGTTTCTGTGTAAAATAGTCTCTCTCTGGAAACTTTTGAAAGGGGCTTTTGGTTACTGATTCTTTTAGCTACATTGGACTTTATACTTGATTATTTTTTTCTGTATGACACAATTATTACCCTTGATAGTCTAAGAATTTACTCATTCCACTCAAATTTTTGATCTGTTGGCTACCTCTTTTTTTCTAATATATGCATTCAAAACTATAAATTTCCTCTAAGCAGTGTTTACAGCATTCCACAAATTTTAACAAATTGTGTTTAAATTTAGTTCAAAATTTCCTTTTAGAGTTCCTCTTTAAACATTGTTCTTTAGGGGTGTCTTTTTTTTTTTTTTACCTTATGATTTTCTATATTTCTCGTTCTGTTTTTGATTTCTAGTGTGACTCCACTGTGGTCTTAGAGCACAATATTTTAAATTTGTGAGATCATGCTTGATGTTCTATATTGAAACATGTTTCTTGTGACTCGACACAAATGTGTTTACTCTTTTGGATGAGAGAGTTACAGGTGTCAGTCATATCCAGTTGATTAGTGGTGGTTGTCAAGTTGAACTGTGACTTTATTGATTTGCTGCGAGGTCTTTTCTGCCCATTTCAGATAACTCTAGCTCTGAGAGTAAATCAGTTTATTTCTCTTTGCAGTTTTATTAATTTTTACCTTATCTAATTTAATGCTGTTAGGTGCACATTAAAGATTATCGCCTGATTGAAGAGTTGATCCTTTTATCATGGTATGTGCCTCTTAATCCTTTTCTATACTTCCTCATAATACAACTTAACGTCATAATACGACTTAACAGCCTTTGTGCTTTGAAATTCTGCTGTCTGAACTTGAGAGCTACCCTTTTGATTAGTGTTAGCACAGTATAATTTTGTCCACTTACCTATTTTAAACCTTTATGTACTATATTTTTTCTATTTACTTTATTTTATTTACCAGAGCACTGCTCAGCTCTGGCTTATAAGGTGGTGCAGGGGATTGAACCTGGAACTTTGGAGCCTCAGGCACAAGAGTCAGTTTGCATAACCATTATGCTATCTACCCCTGCCCTATTTTCTTAAGTAAATTTTATTATTATTATTATTATTAGATAGAGACAGAGAGAAATTGAGAGAGGAGAGGGAGACAGGGAGACGCCTGCAACCCAGCTCTAGTGCTTGTGAAGCTTTCCCCCTGCAGGTGGGAACCAGGGACTTGAACCTGCAACTTTGTGCACTGCAGCGTGTATGCACTAAATTTAAGCGAGTTTCTGATAGATAGCACATAGTTGAGGATTTTCATTGAGGTACAGTTGATTTATAAGGCTGCATAACTTTTAGGGGCATGGCTTCATCTCTCACAAGATTGTGTGTTACCACACCACACACTCAACACTAATGTGCCACTCTCATTCTTTCCCACTGCACACCGACACTCTTCATCCTCCCCATCCCATTTCACTGGCCTCAGTTATTCCTAAGAATCTTAAGAGTTTTTCTTGGAGTTTGGTTTTGCTTAGCTTTTTTTTTTTCCTTCTAGTTCACCTATGAGTGAGATGATTGATTCAGTGTTTGTTCTCCTTCTGGCTTATTTTGCTTAGCATGATGACCTCTATCTCCACTCAGGCTATAGCAGAAGACAAGATCTCATACTTTTTTTACGACTGAGTAGTACTCCGTTGTATAAATATCACATCTTCTGTATCCACTCATCTGTTACTGGGCAATGGGGTTGTTTTCACAGGTTTGTTACTGTTAATAGTGTTGCAGTGAAGATGGATATGCATATATATCTTTTAGAATTAGGGATTTTTGTGTTCTTTGCATAGCTATATGAGCATGGGGTTGCTGGATCATATGACACATCAATTTTTAGTAATTTGAGAAATCTCTAAACTGTCTTCCACAAGATCTAGACCATTTTACTGAATACATTCCCACCTATAGTATACAAAAGTCCCCCCCTTTTTTTTCCTCCATAACCACACCAGTACTTATGTCTGGCCCTTTCTAGACAGGCACTTTCGTAGGCATGAGGCAGTATCTCATTGAGGTGATAATTTCCCTGCTAATGAGTGACATTGTGCATTAAGAAGATATTTTTTATTTGATAGGACAGAGAGAAATTGAGAAAGGAAGCAGAAATGGAGAGAGAGAAGGGGAGAGAGAAATTGAGAGACCTGCAGCACTGGTTTACTGCTTGTAAAGCTTCCCCTTCATGCAAATGGGAACTTGGACTTGAGCCTGAGTCCTTGCATTTGGAAACATGTGCTCTCAACCAGGTGGACTACCGCCTGGCCCCTGGTATGATGCACTTTTACATGTTCATGACCGTCTTCGTGTCTTCTTTCTGTTCAGCTCTTTCTCCCATTTTTAACGCACTCACTTTCTTTCTTGTTCAGTGTTTATGAGTTCTTTGTCAGATAGCTCTTTGTCAATAGTCTCTTTTTGTTTTGATAAGTTATCTTTTTGTGCAGAAGCTTTTAAGTTTTTCGTAACCACATTTGTCTATTTTTCTTTCTTTTTCTTTTTCTTTTTTTTTTTTTGTTTCCCTAGACTTTGGAGTCCAGTTTTGAGTCTTCTCTTCAAAAATATCCCTAAAGACAATAATTTTTGTATTTTATTATTTCAGGTCTTAAATTCAAGTCTTTAATATACTGAGCTAATTTTTATGCCTAGTGTGAGATACTAGTCCAGCTATATTCTTTTGTAGGTGACTGTCTAGTTTTTCCCAACACCTTTTGTTGAAGATGTTTTCTTTTCTCTCTTTTAAAAATATTTATTCTTAGGTAGAGACAGAAATTGAGGGGTGGAGGGATAAAGAGGGAGAAAGACAGAGAGACACTTGCAGATCTGCTTTGTGAAACTTTCTCCCAGCAAGTGGGGACCATATACCTGAAACCTGAACTAGGGTCCTTGCACACTGTAATGTGAGCACTTAACCAGGTGCACCACCAGGCCCTGATGTTTTCTTTTCTCCATCTTATGTTTTTAGGAGCTTTTTCATAAATTAACTGCCCATATACATAATATGGGCATAACTACATAAGTATTTCTGGCTCTCAACTATATTAGTTATCCTGTTGATCTATATGTCTATTTTTATGCCAACACCACACTACTTTGTAGTGTAGTTTGAAGTTAGAGAGTTCTAGCCTTCCATCCTTGTTCCTTCTCTAGCTCCCTCCCTCCTTCCTTCGTTCCTTTTCTTTTTTCTTCCTTCCTTCCATCTTTCTTTCTTTTTTTCCCTTTGCCTTCATTTTAGTATTGCTTTGGCAGTTCATGATCTTTTGTAGGTCCAAATAAATTTCAGTAATTTTTATTGTATTCCATTAATGAATGTCATTGCAATTTTTAAAAATTATTTTAATTAATTTATTGGATAAAGACAGCCAGAAATTGAGAGAGAAGGGGGTGGTAGAGAGAGGGAGGTATAGAGAGACACCTGCAGATCTGCTTCACCACTCACAAAGCTTTCCCCTTGCAGGTAGGGACTGGGGGCTTGAACCTGCGTCCCTGAGCATTGTAGCATGTGTGCTCAACCAGGTGTGCTACCACCTGGCCCCCTGCCATTGCAATTTTTATAGGAATGCCATTGAATCTGTATCTTCTTTTGGGTAGGATGGTCACCTTAACAATATTAATTGAGTGGGGAATTTTTTAACATTTTTATATCTTCTATTCATTTTTATAATGATTTGTAGTTTCCAATGCATAAATCTCCCACTTCTCTTTAAAAGTTGTCCCAAAGTAACTAATCAGTGCATCTGTGTTCGCCAAGGATATGGGTCTGATTTTTCCTTTTTTGTGTGTCATTTCCCTGTGAGGTTTGCTGTCAATTCCTTTTTCTCCACTTTTTTTTGGGAATTGCTTGAGAAGGATAGGTACAGAAGTTGTTGATGCAGAGTTCTTAGCTCTCACCAGTAAAACCATTTGTTTCTAGGCTTTTATTTTGGGAGAGGCTTTTGATTATGATTTTAATTTCCTGGCTTGTGATGTTCTGTTCAGGTTTTCTCACTCCTCTTAATTTTATATTGGGCAGTTATTGAAGTCTAACAATTGTTCCATTTCTTTCTTTTTAAAAAAATTCTTATTTATAAAATGGAAACACTGACAAGACCATAGGGTAAGTATAGGTTCCACAACCTGATGAAAAAAAAAACAACAAAAAACCAAAGCCTACTTAATCTCTAGTGGCCCAATTGGTTTGTCAGAAAAGTCATGACATATTTTTCTATGCAAAAATGCCATGACTTTTCCAACAACTCAGTATTTCTGTGATATATGTTATATACATATATATATATATATATATATCCATTTCTGATTCTATTAGATTTTTTCCCACCTAAGGGTTTTTAATTTTGTTTATTCTTTCAGAGAACTATTACTTAGTTACATCAGTCTTTTGGATTGCTTTTTTAAAATTTCATTTACTCATACTATAGTTTTTTTTTTTCCCCCTCCTTCTACTCATTTTGGATTTGATTTGATATTTTGTCTCCAGTTCCTTTAGATGTAAGGTTAGTTGTTTTTTTTACTTCAGATTTTTTTCTTACTTTCTGTTAAAAGTCTGTATTGCATTGAAATTTCCTGTTTGTACTGCTTTGGCTATGTCTTGTATATTCTCATAATTTGTATTTTCATTTTCATTTGCCTCCAGGAATTTTTATATTTCTTCTTTTATTTCCTTAACAACATGGTGGTTATTGGGTAACGTGCTGTTGAGTTTCCATATGTTTGAGGATTGTTTTTTCTTTATTGATTGATTTCTAGTTTTATTCCATTATAATCTGATGATACTTGATGTGATTTTGATCTTCCTAAATTTATGACACTTGTTTTGTGTCCCAATGTATGATCGAGCCTTGAGGATGTTCCATAAACTCTGGAGAATAAGTGTTCAGGATTGTGTGTGTGTGTGTGTGTGTGTGTGTGTGTGTGTGTGTGTGTGTCTGAGAGAGAGAGAAAGAGAGAGAGAGAGAGTGCATGAAGGAGGTCTGAGGATCCCTCTACAGGTCTATTAGTCTCAATTGGTCTGTTTCCTCATGTAGTCATAATTATTTATTTCGTCACATGGGGACTTCACTGTTCTGGGCTGACTTTCTGCCAGGCTAGCTTCGCGGGTGGGAGAGAGATGACCAGGAACTCATGGTTGAGTGGGAACGCAATCCAGTGTTTATTGATTAGAAAAGAATCTGCCTTATACCTTCTGAGACTGAAGTGCAGGCCGGAAAAAGGAACTGTATAGGAGAGTGGGTGGAGAGAAGGAAAAGAGCTCGAATTCCATCTAACCAGTGGGGATTAAACCAATGCCCTGCAGGCAGGGTGGGTCTCAGGCAAAACCGTGATTATGTAAATAGACCACAGCATCAAGCAATGCAAGGGGACCTGACATGATGACCGACACAGATAGAAACAGAAGTAGAATTAGCCAAAGGAGAAATGATGACCAACAACTTTCAGATAGAAAGTCAGAGATGAAGGCCTGAGAAATGGCACATGCGGTTGAGCACACATAGTAACATGCACAAGTTCAAGTCCCAAGTTCTCACCTGCTGGGGAAAAGCTTTGCAAGTGACAGAGCAGTGCTACAGGTCTATCTATCTATCTATCTATCTATCTATCTATCTATCTATCTATCTATCTCTATATCTCTTTTTATCTCTATCTATCTATCTATCTCTATCTATCTATTCTATCATTTATCTTCGCCTTCCCTCTAGATTTCTGTCTCTATCTAATAAATATTTTTTTTAGAGTCAGAGACAGAGAGACAGAAAGATACCATGGCAACAAAGCTTCCCTCAGTGAGGTGGGAGTTAGGCTCTAGTGTTGGTCACATGCATGTGGCAAAGCAGGTATTATCTAAGTGAGCTATTTTACTGGCACTTCACTTCCTCATTTAAAGCTATTGCTTTGCTTCAAATTATTTAATTTTTATTTTCCATTTGTTGGGTAGAGACAGAGAAACTGAGATGGAAGGAGGTGACAGAGAGGTAACCAGAAAAAAAGACTTCTGCATTACTGCTTCACCACTTGTGAAGCTTCCCACTTCAAGTGGGGACCAGGGGCTTGAACCTGGGTTCTTGCACATGGTCACACCTGCACTGAACCACCCGGCCTCAAGGCTATTGATTCTTCACTGACTTTTTTTTTTTTTTTTTTTTTTTTTTTAGTATTTATTTGTTCCCTTTTGTTGTTATTGATGTCATCATTGTTGGATAGGACAGAGAGAAATGGAGACAGGAGGAGAAGACAGAGAGGTGGAGACAAAGATAGACACCTGCAGACCTGCTTCACCGCTTGTGAAGAGACTCCCCTGCAAGTGGGGAGCTGGGGGCTTCAACCAGGCTCCTTAGCTCTGGTCCTTGCGCTTTGCAGCATGTGCACTTAACCCGCTGCACTACCTCCTGACTCCCTTCACTGACTTTTCTGTCTGGTTTATCTATCTAGTGATTAGAGCTGGCTGTTAAAGATCCCTACTATTATTGTGTTGCTGTCAAGTTCTTTTTCCAGGAGGTAGAGATGGAGAGTAAGAGAGATACCTTTAGTACTGCTAGACTATTCATGACGCTTCTTCTCTGCAGGTTGGGGGCTGAGGGCTCGAATCCCAGTTTTTGCACATGTGTGTGTTCGGCTGGGTACAGCACTTAACTTGGACCTTGCCACCTGACTTCTTTTTTCACTTGTGTGTTGATGACCCATTTGGGTTGATCCCATATTTTAACTATTGTCAATAGTGCAGCAGTGTCCATAGGGGTCCTATATTCTTTCAAATTCGTGTGTTCGTGTCCTTCGGATGTATGCTAGAAACAAGATTGCTGGACTGTAAGGTGTTTGCCCTTTGTTTAAGGACTCTACATACTGTTTTCAAAGAGGCGGCACCACTCTGCACTCTCACGAAGAGTATACCAGAGTTTGTCTCTAATCATACCATCATTTTTCTGACAAGCCAATAATTATGGTTGTTTCAGATTCTCACTTTTGTCATCCCTGCTGTGACTTGTCCTTTCTGGTACTCGCTCTGTCTATTCACAGTGTGTTAAACTGGATTACAATGGTGGCTTGGGGGTGGGGCGGGGGGTAGGCGGAAGAGCTGCTCTGTTTCTATGAGTATAAGCCTCAGTCTTTTACTGAAACTATCACTCTTTACTTGAACTTTTTAATTATTATCTTTATTGGAGAGGAAAAGAGACAAAGAGACACCTACAGACCTACTTCACTACTCATGAAGCTTTCTTCCTACAGGTGGCGACTGGGGGCTTGAACCCAGGTCCTAGTGCATTATAAAGGTGCGCTCAATCAGGTGCGCCACCACCCAGTCCCTTTACTGTGAACTTCGTGATGAGTTTTCAGCTATTCGTCCCTTTAGTGGCTAGAGTGGGCTGGAGTTGTGCGTGATGGCTAAAATGTGGAAGCAGTCTCAGTGTTCATCAGTGGATGAATGGATAAATAAAATACACCAAGCTGGAGGTAAAGGTGGGGCAGACCGTCACGTAGTTGGGAGTGTAAAGCTGGGGCAGACTTCACTGAAGGTCAACTTGAAAATACAGATGAGTGTGTAGAATGCGTCTGCTCTTTGAATGGGCACCCCCTTTCTGGGCTGTTACCCTGCGGGTATGCTCTGGATATGTGCAGATAGTGTTCAAGGCATACATAGGAAATAATACAAATGCCTCTGAGTGCAGAACTAGCTAAACAGATAATAGTACATCCCACTCAGGGCATTTCCACCTGTTTGGGCTGCTAAAACAGAATACTATAGACTGGATGATTTAGAAACAACGTAAATGTATTTTTTAAAATTTATTTAAGAAAGGAGACATTAACAGAACCGTAGGATAAAAGGGGTAAAGCTCCACACAATTCCCACAACCCGATCTCCATATCCCATCCCCTCCCCTGATAGCTTTCCCATTCTCTATATCTCTGGGAGTATGGACCCAGAGTTGTTGTGGGAACAGACATGTATTTCTTATGGTTCTTGTACCTACCTGGCCAGTTTAAGATCAAGGCAGATTTGGTATGTAGTGCAGCCTGGCTTTCTGGGTCCTAGACAGTTATTTTACCTGTTCCCTCACATGGCAGAAAGGTTGAAGGGGCTCTCTGGAGAATTTTTTTCCCCTAGGGTTATTGCTGATGCTCCGTGCCTGCACTACGAATCCACTGCTTCTGTGTCTATCCCTTTGATTTTTTTTAATATTATAGAGAGAAATCAAGAGAGGAGGGGAAGATAGAAGAGAAAGATAGACACCTGCAGGCCTGCTTCACCGTCGGTGAAGTGACCCCCCCCCCCTGCAGGTGGTGATCACCAAGAGCTGGTGATCTAGAGCTGAACAAGGTGCTGACCTTGCTCTCAAAGAATTCACAGTGACTTCAGTGAAATGTGTGAGGTGTCATAGAATGGTTAGAGATCAAAGAGTGGTGGCCAAAGCAGTCACACCTCTGGAGAGGGAGGTCTCACTGTGACAAGGGAATAACTGGATTGACTCTTTAAAAAATATTTTATTTTAAGGGGCCAGGTGGTGGCACACCTGGTCAAGTGCACATGTTGCAGTGCATAAGGACCAGGGTTTGAGCCCCCAGTCCTCCTACAGGGGCAAACTTCACAAGTGGTGAAGCAGTGCTGCGGGTGTCTCTCTTCCTCTCTATCTCCCCCTACCCTCTCAATTTCTGGCTGTCTCTATCCAATAAATAAAGATAAAAACTTAACACCTTTCTCTGCAATGATTAAAAATAAACACATAAATAAAGTAATATAGAAATTATTTTATTTACAAAAGCATTGCTCAATTCTGGCTTATGGTGGTGTGAGGAATTGAACCTGGGACTCTAGAGCCTCAGGCATGAAAGTATTTTACATAACCATTATACTATCTCCCTTGCCCCCATCTTTTTTTATTGCCACCAGGCTTATTGCTGGAGCTTGAATCCACCACTCACAGTGCCATTGTACAGGACACAGAGAAATTGAGAGGGGATGGGGTATAGAAAGGAAGGTAGAGAGAAACCTGCAGCCCTGCTCTATCACTCAGAAAGCTTCCCCTCTCTGCAGATGGTAGCCTGGGGTTTGAACCCAGATCTTTGCATACTTTAATGTGTGGGCTCAGTCTGGTGTACCACTGCCCAGGCCCCCTGGATTGACTATTAAGGCATATGTTAGGGGTGTCAAGTATAGAAATGATGGGTTGTCTAGCTAAAGGAAGGTTCTTCATGACCTTGAACTCATTTCTCACCATCTTTATCCAATCCCATCATGTTGAGTTACAGTAGGCCTTCAGAACCTGGTGTTTGGTTCCCTGTTTTTTTTTTTTTTAATTTATTTAAGAAAGGAGACATTAACAAAACCATAGAATAAGAGGGGTGCAATTCCGCACAATTCCCATAACCCGATCTCCACATCCCATCCCCTTCCCTGATAGCCTTCCCATTCTCTATCTCTCTGGGAGCATGGACCCAGGGTCGTTGTGGGTTGCAGAGGGTGGAAAGTCTGGCTTCTGTAATTGCTTCCCTGCTGAACATGGGCGTTGACTGGTCGATCCATACTCCCAGTCTGCCTCTCTCTTTCCCTAGTAGGGTGGGGCTCTGAGGAAGCAGAGCTCCAGTACACACTGATGGGGTCGTCTGCCCAGGGAAGTCTGGTCAGCATCCGGAACCTGGTGGCTGAAAAGAGAGTTAACATACAAAGCCAAACAAATTGTTGAACAGTCATGGACCCAAAAACTGTAATAGTGTAATAGTTGAAGTGTTGGGGGATATTCCCTGCATGCTCTTGTGTACTTCTGCTTTCAGGTATATATTTTTCCCGTAGTTTATGGGCACGGGTGAACCTATGCTCTATCTCAGGGGACCTGGACTATATCTAGGTTTGGGGACTTTATTGGGGAGTGGAACACCTGGGATGGAATTAGAGAATACTATGAAAGGAAAGGTCTCACCCGACTGATGAAGCTGAAGGGTTGTCATTCCACACCTGAAGTCTCTGGTCACAGTCTGAAGTGCAGCATGCTGGGGTGGCACTCGTTGTGTTGATTAGGTTGCAATCCGCTGATGTAATATTATTTTATTTGAATTGAGAGCGGCATGCAGAAAAGTGGGCCCCACCCTAAGGTTCCAGGACTGGGGGAAATATAGGCTCTATAGTGGAAATGTGAGGTTCCTGTTATCTTAGGGTTCAAGAAGACAATGGATGGTTCCCTTTTTTATTGGAAAATATTGATGAAAGATGGTAACAATAGGTTAAGTGTGTTTGTCCCCCCCACCAACCCAGGGACAGATACATTTGTGTCCAGAAAGGAATCATCATTAATGCTTTAGTTTTATAGCTTACAGTAGGGAAAGTGACTGAGTACTTTCTGTTGGCCACCAATTGTGACCAGATGACTATACATAATTTTTATTTCTTCTTCATTGTCACAACAACCCTATTTCTTCTCATGTTGAAGATGAGGAATCAGGCGGTCCCAGTCCCCTGCTAGTTTATGGCAGAGACAGATGAAAACTCAAGCCTGATTATGCCCATGCACTGGCAGGTTGGTACCCATAGTAACCCTGGAAAATGCACAACCAATGAATGTCACTCTCAGAACGTGGAGAAGGTTGCTGGAGAGCCCCAGTTATGTTTTCCAGCTCCTGCCCCTATTGAGGCCATTACCTTGTGGTGAAAGTAAGGCCTGACAGACAGTGGAGTGGGAAAGGTATTTGGGCATCAGGCTGTCTCTCAACACTTGTCGTGTTTCATCTTGGGAAGCAGCTGTCCACTGAGCCGGGTGCCTATCCTGACTAGACCTGGGAGTGAGTTGCTCTGCAAAACTATTAGGAAGGAAGTACTCTCCTTCTTGGATTGTTCTCAGTGTCCATAAAGTGGGCTAGACATTGTCAAACAGGCTATGATCAGGCTAACACTTTTTTTTCCCCTTAAAGATATGACACAGACATTGAGGGCAGGAATGTAGGCCCTATGTCTGGAGTGATCGAATAGCTTACTCTTTGCAGGGCTCCCTGGCTAAGTTCTGTGGGTTCACAGAGAAGGTTCAGGGGGTGCAACTTAACTATGCTTAACTAGGACAAAGATGCATGCAGATACTTACCACCCACATCTTGATATCCTTTGACTCATTCTTCCAACCCACCCCGACCCCAACCTTTTCTTTCTGACCATCAGTCTCTCTTGGTACTTTCCTCTCTTTCTGTTTCTTTCTTCAGTCTATCTCTACATCCTCTTCCTCCCTTCTTCTTACCCCCTACCTTGTCTCCTCTGTTTCTTTCCTTTTCCCTTCCCTGTTCTTCGCTTCTCTTAAAAAATATGTGTTTTTATTGATTACATATGAGAGATACTTTTTAAAAAGTTATCAGTGATTTAATATTTACTTACAGAATTATAAGATAACGGGTATCATTCCACACCTTTTCCACCACTATAGAGTTCTGTGTCCCCATTCCCTCCATTGGAAACTGCAGTAGTTTTCCCAAGGTCACAGATAGGGGTTGACTACTATTTCTGTAACTATCTATATTTATATATATTCGACCATTTTTTGCCTATGGTTCTGCCCTCGCTTCCTTTCCAAGTCACACCTACTACTTCTAAGAGTCTTTCCTTCTGTTTTTTATTTCTTCCTCCAGATCCTGATAGAATCAGAGTTCAGAGGCCTCTGATCATCTTTGCCTAACATTTACTTCTCTGGGAGTATGGACTAAAATTCTTTATAAGGTGTAAAAGGTGGGAGGTCTGGCTTCTTCTGTAATTGCTTCTCAGCTGGACATGGATATTGACAGGTTGATCCATAGCTCCAGCCTGTTTCTATCTTTCCCCAGTCAGGTAGGGCTCTGGAGAGGTAAGATTCTGGGACACATCAGTGAGGTCAACTTCTCAGGGAGGTCAGGATGAAATTATACTAGCATCTGCATCATAGTGGCTGAAGTAGTAATAGTAGTAGTAGTTTTATATCTTACTGCATCATAGTGCAGTAAGATATAAAACAGGACAAAATGTTTAATGAACAGGAACCATGAAGTAGGAATAGAGCAGATGGGAATAGGGATTTTAGGGTGGACAGAAACTAGGAAGTCTATTTTAGGCATGTTCCTAGGGGCCCATGACTGTGGTAATCTTTGCTAGAGCTTGATAGCTAACTTGCAGGTAGATGAAATATATTGTCTGCAAAGATGGCATTAGAGTTGAGAATAGAACTAGAAAGCTGGATCAGGGCAGAGAGTAGCTCCCAAATGTGAAGAAAATATATAAATACAATTAACTGTTTAGACCATGTCAGTATGACCCAGGGCCCATATCTATTCATATTTAGCACAGGAGCCTGTGTAACCTCCAAGTCCCTGTCAGTATGAGCTCACAGTCTGTGGTCACAGCTGGGAACATTCTAGACTGCACTTATTTCAGGACCAGTCTCCCTTGGGTGGCAGAGTATGTTGACTTCAGTCGCTACCATTGCTAGTTCATAGTGAGAGTATGGTGCTGAGGAAGCCCACAAGAGGGCTTATGATGATGTTCCAGAAGGAAATGACCAGTGATGGTGGAGAGAGGGATCTATTAGAGGTCTATGCCCATTGAATCTATGGAGGAATCAAGGATTCTCTGATGAGGACCGTAGTGAAGACCAAGAAGGTCATCAGAAAGTGAACCAGTGAGAGGAGTTTTTGTTGTTGTTGTTTGTTTCCACATGAAACAGAGAGGCCAGAGCTCTGTTCCGCTACATGTGGTGTTAACCTAGGACCTCTGGCATGGAGGATCTAGCAGATGAGCTATTTCCCCAAAACAGTTTGCTTTCCTTTCTGTCCTCAGCCTTACTGTCTCCCACTTTGCCAGCCTCATAGCAGAGCTACAAACATCAAGAATTTGAAAGGATTTTTAAAAAATTAATTAATTTATTTCCTTTTGTTGTCTTTGTTGCTTTTTTTTATTGTTGTAATTTTGTTGTTGTTATTGATGTTGTTGTTGTTGGATAGGACAGAGAGAAATGGAGAGAGGAGGGGAAGACAGAGAGGGGGAGAGAAAGATAGACACCTGCAGACCTGCTCCCCACCTGTGAAGCGACTCCACTGCAGGTGGGGAGCTGGGGGCTCGAACTGGGATCCTTATGCCACTCCTTGTGCTTTGCACCACGTGCGCTTAACCCGCTGTGCTACTGCCTGATTCCCTAGAATTTGATGTTTTTACTGAAAATTTTATTTTGTAAACCCCCCCCAAAAAAAAACCCCACAAGGTAGTAATCTTAATTTAACTTTTGTTTTAGCTATCACCCTGTGATTAGGGCAAAAATAGGTCCCCAGCTCCTGGCACACACAGTGCCCTGCCCAAACTGCAGTCCAGCCCAGCTGGCAGATCTGTTGCAGGGGCCAGAATCATATTGCCCTACTTAGGCCAGGAACCAGCACTCTAAACTGGTCAGATCATTTTGCCAAGACCCTGGATGGTCCGGAGGTCTGGAGGCCCGAGGGAGTTGGCTGCCGGCCAAAGTTGCTGCCCACCTGGGCCCCAGATTGTAGCAGTGTTGGTTGACTGTCTCCCCCTTCTCCAGGGGCTTGTGGGAGGGATTTAGCTGGAGCTCAGCCTTCTCCTGACTGGTTGCTTTGCCCAGTGATATCCTACAACTGGGGACAAGCCAGGTTTGTGCCCTGCCCAACACCACTAAATTTATTGGCCTGGCATTTAAGTGGAGACAGAGAGTTACATAATTCTCTTACCTTGTAACAACCTAGCAGAGGAGGGTTTACTGCTTTTATACTGACTGAACCGAGTTTCTAGAGGGTGAGTGATGCAGCTAGAGCTGGAGCAGGTTTTAGGACTCTGGAATTCCTCACTCATCTCATTGTTCCCAATTCAGGTTTAGGGGTTTATAGGGCTACACCCCAGGTCTGTTCCTAGGGTGGACTCTTGCACATGCGTTGTCTCTCATCTTCTAAACCATCACATTGTTGCTTATTGGCTGTGGGTTGGGCTTGGACACACATGCCAGCTATGAAACTCCCAGAATATGAAAGCTCTAAATTTGAACTGAGCCTTCCAGGTCATTATAAACTGCACCAGTGTCATGGAGGAGGGGAGGGGAGTAAAATATACTTAACTGAATAGTTTGTGAACTCAGTTTGCTACTTTGAAATATTGAGACATTGGGCTTGGAAGACAGCATAATGGTTATGTAAAAGACTTTCGTGCCTGAGGCTCTGAGGTTCCAGGTTCAATCCCTAGTACCACCATAAGCCAGAGTTAAGTACTGCTCTGGTCTTCCTTTTTGTATCTCTCTCATTAAAATAAAATAAATTAAAAACATTTTTTTTAAATGTTGAGACATGTCAGTTGGGTAACCAGTAGACTTAAGGGTTCTGGGCCTCATCAATGTAAGATGCAAGCCCCTGGAAGTTTGGATATCTTCTTTCGTGAAGTTTTGGTTCAAATCTATTGCTTAAAAAATTTTTTTTTCTTGTGGTTTCCCCACTCTGGGAGAGAGTGGAGCTGCAGAGCTGTAGTTCTCCCATGTGGTGGAACACAGGCTTGAACCTGGGTCGCAGGCATGGCAGAGCATCTTGTCCATCATTGTACTGGGTCACCTCAGTCACATTCAGATGTCATTGTGCCTCAAGTCTGTGGAGCCTCCCCATCTAGATTCATAAGGAAAGGCAGAGTTTAAGACAGTTGTGCTTTGTGCTAAAAACTTTCTCATCAGATACGCCATGTTTTCTGTCCTGGGTCCAGTTTAGGGCAGATATCTAGGTGCCCCACATAAAGAACTAGAGGAGGTAGGAGGCAGGACCCCCCCCTTTTTAATCTCTCATCTATTTGTCTATCTATCTATCTATCTATCTATCTATCATTTTTGCCCATTTTTTCTATGGTCCTGCCTTCTATTTCTTTTTTTAAAATTACTTTTTAATCTTTATTTATTGGATAGAGACAGCCAGAAGTCAAGAGGGAGGGGGGTGATAGAAAGGGAGAGAGACAGAGAGACGCCTGCAGCTCTGCTTCACCACTTGCCAAGCTTTCCCCCTGCAGGTGGGGAACAGGGGCTTTAAACCTGGGTCTTTGAGCACTGTAACTAACATGTATGCTCAATGCAGGACCCTTTATGAGGAAAAGCTTGAGTCTGTGAAACAACCTTAGGTACAAAATTAGGGTAGGTGGAGTTACCTTCTGCCTTATTAGCCCAACTGAGAAACAGCTCTCTTCTCAAGAATCTGTCTCACCTTCCTACTAACCCTTCCCTGTTAGAACATCCCTGCTGTGGCTTGAATTATATATATTGAAAGCAACCTTATGTAAAATGTGACTTTATTTGGAAATAGGATATTTGTAGGTGCACTCAAGTCAGGATGCAGTCCTTGGAGCAGGCCTCTCCAGAAGAGGAACTCTTGATAGAGATGCACAGGCAAAGTCCCACAAGGTGCAGGTCGGTGTGACACAGCTGCCCCTTTAAGAGTCCAGTTGACAGCCAGTTCCAGGGAGAAGCAAGGAAGGAGTCCTCCCCACAGGGCCTCCTACATCCCCTTTGACTTATCTATTTCAGATACTGAGAAATGTGAACCAATGGATTTCAGTAAATTTTTAATGATCTGAAAAGATGTTTTTATCTATTATTTCTTTAATTTTTCAGTTGTTATTATTATAAGATGGTAAGATTATAATGTAATTATACATTATATAAAATATAATTATACTTTATAATGTATAGTTCCACTCCACATCCACCACCAAAGTTCTATATTCCCACCCTCCCACAGACAACCACCATAGTTCTCATTGGCCTTACAGTTTTCTTGCTCCTGTTTTGTTTGAATTTTTTTTGGCAGGTTTATGTAGATCAGAACTCTACATTCCACATTTGAGTGAAACCATCTGGTATTTGTCTTTCATCTTTGTACTTATTTCACTAAGCACAATCACTTCCAGTTCCATCCATTTTGTCCCAAAGGACACAATATTGTCTTTTTTGATTGCAGAGTATTATTCCATGGAATACATATCCTATAACTTCTTTAGCCAGTCATCTGTTGATGGGCAGCTAGGCTGTTTCCACTCTTGGCTATTGTGAATAATGCAGCTATGAACATAGGGGTGCATATGTCCCTTCTTTAAAAAAAATATTTATTTATTCCCTTTTTGTTGCTCTTGTTGTTTTATTGTTATAGTTATTATTGTTGTCTGTCTTCGTAGTTGTATAGGAGAGAAATGGAGAGAGGAGGGGGAGACGGAGAGGGGGAGAGAAAGACAGACACCTGCAGACCTGCTTCACTGCCTGTGAAGCGACTCCACTGTAGGTGGGGAGCCATGGACTCGAACCAGGATCCTTACATTGGTCCTTGCGCTTTGCACCACGTGCACTTAACCTGCTTAACCCGCTGCACTACCACCGACTCCCGCATATGTCCCTTCTAATTAGTGTTTGAGTTTGAGTGTCCACTGGATAAATGCACAAGAATGGTTTTGCTGGATTATAAGGTACTTCCTTTTTTGCTTGCTTCAAAGGACCTGTACCAACTTGCATTCCCATCAGCAATGGAGCAGAGTTCCTTTTCTCCATAACCTCTCCAACACCTGTCATTTCCTGGTTGGTTAATGTAAGCCATTCTCTTAGTTGTGAGATGGTATCTCAGCATAGTTTTAATTTGCATTTTTCTGATGATAAGTAGAGCCTTTCTTTATGTGTCTTTGGGCTATATGTATCTCTTCTCTAGAAAAATGTCTTTTTGGGAGCTACATTCTTCCCTGATCCACCTTTGTAGTTCTTTTTCCAATTATGACACCATCTCCCCAGACAACAACCTGTATATTAGATGTCAGGCTCAGGCAAAAAATAGTAAAGTCATGGGCCCCTTGGAATATACTTAAAATAGACCTACTAGCTTTTTCCAAAATGGAGACCCCAAATCTTCATGTGCAATATTCTTGTCAACTATTTGTTTTGCTTTATATCTTAACTCTTTTTCAGCTGCCAGGTTCTAGATGATATTGTGATGCCAACCTGACTTTCCTGGGCAGATGACCCCACCATATGTCTTGGAGGCCTGCCTCCCCACATCCCAACCCCACTAAGGAAAGAGAGAGACAGGCTGGAAGTATGGATTGACCTGCCAATGCCCATGTTCATCGAAGAAGCAATCACAGAAGCCAGACCTTCCACCTTCAGCACCCCACAATGATCCTGGGTCCATACTCCCAGAAGGATAAAGAATAGGGAAGCTATTGAGGGAGGAGATTGGATACAGAGCTCTGGGGGTGGGCATTGTCTGGAAATGTACCCCTGTTATCCTATAGTCTTGTCAATGTTTCCGTTTTATAAATAAATATTAACTCCCCCCCCCCACACACACACAAAAGAAAAATGTCTGTTTAGTTCTTTGTTCCACTTTTTAAAAAAATAATGATTGACAAGACCATATGATAAGAGGGTTACAATCCCTCAAAATTCCATAAGTTAGAGGAAAATTTATACTTTAAAGTGCACAGAAGTTTGCAGTGACATAGTAAGAGCAGCAAGCAAGTAGAAAAACCTAAAAAAGACACCATGATGTACTTAATCAAATAAGTTTCTACTTAGACCTAGATACTCTCCTCACCTACTTCCTATTTCACTTCCCATAGTCACTGTAAGGTTAAGCTTGTCAGATGAAGTAAGGACTACAAGAGTTGGATAAAGGGCAAGAGGCTGGCATACTTTAATCATGTCCCTTTTGGTCACTACCAGGCCACCGCATCTTCCAGGGCCCTAGTCAGGGAATCCTGGCATTCCCACACAGACATGATGGGCCTAGACCTCTAACAAATCCCTCTCTCCACCATCACTGGTCATCTCCATGAGGAATAACATAGTGGACCCTCTTGTGGGCCCCTATAGGACCTGGCCCTCAATGTGGCCCACTTTTTTATTGAGTATTTTTGCTTCTTTTGTAGATCTGTACCAATTCAGATTTCATTAATAGTGTAAGCCACTCATTTTGTAATGGCAGTTCTGGGGACCATCACAGCCCTGGAGGTAGAATGAGTACAGACTTCCTCCTCTTGCTCCTTCCTCTCACTTTTGCCCTGAGCTGCAGAATTCCAGCAAACCTGCCACTGCCTGTTGACAGAGAGGAGACCTCGGCTGACTGGAACTACATTCGCTCTCTAATTCTTTTTATATTTTATTTATTTATTTTCCCTTTTTTTTGCCCTTGTTTTTTATTATTGTTGTAGTTATCATTGTTCTCGTTACTGATGTCGTCACTGCTGGATAGGGCAGAGAGAAATGGAGAGAGGAAGGGAAGACAGAGGGGGAGAGAAAGATAGACACCTGCAGACCTGCTCCCCGCCTGTGAAGCGAGTCCACTGCAGGTGGGGAGCCATGGTCTCGAATCAGGACCCTTACGCTAGTCCTTGTGCTTTGCACCACGTGCCCTTAACCCTCTGCACTACTACCCGATTCCCCACTCCCTGATACTTTCTCTGCTTTGCTGCTACCTGGCTCCTTTGACCATGTACGTGCCTCCTTACTCCCTTATGGTATAGAAGTCTGGCCCAGCCCTCCTTCTTCAGCCCCACCTGAGTGTCTTTTTTCCCTTCCTTCTCTCTCTCTCTTTCTTCCTACATGGTGCTAAGGTAAGAATCCAGGGCCTTGTGTTCATGCATGCTATTGCTGAACCATCTCCTCATATTTTTTAGAAAAGGAAGGAGAGGAGAGCAAATGAGAGACACCAAAGCACTGCTCCATCATCCATCATCCCCGGAGTTGCCTTGGTGCTGTCCATGGTGCTCCCGTGGGTTTGGGGGTTTGATCTGGGTCTTGTGTATGCTAAGACACATGCTTAGCACCGGCTTCTGGACTCCACCTGAATCTTTCACACATACTTGTTCTCTAATCTCAAACCTATTTCTCTTCTTGGTTTCTGAACCTGGGAACCTTTGACTATTTGCTCAGTCTCCATCACTGATTTCTGAGTCTGATCGATTTTAGCTCCTTGAGGTTGCTGCAGTGCCTCCATGTCTTTCTTCCCGGAGTTGCCCCCAAGTTCCCCTTCAGGTCCTCTCTGCTGGCGTCAGAGCATTTCCGTACCCCCGTGCCTCCTCCCAGCCTTGCTCTGCTACCATCCTGTTTTTCATTCCATTGCTATGTGCTTTCACACCCCCACCTAGGTCCTCTTCCATCATGTTGCACCAGGACCTGAACCCCACCTCCACCCCCCCACACACACACCACTGCCACCACCAGAGTCTTTTACTTTGGTGCAGTTCACCACACCCAGTCCAAGTCCTGCTGTGTGTTTCCCCTTCTGTTCTTATTTCTCAGCTTCTGCCCATGAGTGAGAACATCCCATATTCATCCTTCTCTTTCTGACTGATCTCACGTAACTTGATTGATGTTAAGTGAGAAAAGCCTGCTCTTAAGTCCTCCAGCTAGGATGAAGACCTCACTCAGCCCTAGTTGCCAGTTACTCGGAACATCTTCCTACTGTGGATTTCCTGTCCCACTCTAACTGGGTGGTAAAAGTTGTAAGAAAAAAGACACACTGGTGCTGGGTGGTGGCACACCTGGTTGAGTGCACAAGTTACTGTGTGCAAGGACCCAGATTCGAGCCTCTGGACCCCACTTGCAAGGAGAAAGCTTTGTGAGTGGTGAAGCAGTGCTGCAGGTGTCTCTCTCTTTCTCCCTATCACCCCCTTCTCTCTCAATTTCTGGCTGTCTCTATCCAATAAACAAATATAGATAATTTAAAAAATTAAAGGCACATTTATTCATCACTTTTACAAAGTACAAATGGCTATTGCAAAGAATTACATGAACTAATCTTCAGTTAGATAGAATATATATCTATATATAGGAGTCGGGTGGTAATGCAGTGGGTTAAGTGCACATGGCGCAAAGCACAAGGACTGGGGTAAGGATCCCGGTTCGAGCCCCCAGCTCCCAACCTGCAGGGGAGTTGCTTCACAAGTGGTGAAGCAGGTCTGCAGTTGTCTTTCTCTCCCCCCTCTGTCTTCCCCCTCCTCTCTCCATTTCTCTCTGTCCTATCCAACAACAACAGTAATAACAACAACAATAAAAAAAAAACAAGGGCAACAAAGGGAATAAATAAATAAATAAATAAATAAATACAATTTTAAAAAAGAATATATATTTATATTCCAGATAAGTTAGCATTGCAGATGAATCCAAACCTCTCTTTTTCTATTAGATGCATCTTGGAAGAAATAAAAAAAAAATTAGCACAAAAGGACAGATTTAAGCCCTGAGAGCTCAGAGAATCTTCTATTTCTCCCTGACCAGCTCCTCCTCAGCCAAATTCAGTCCAGTCCCCCTGCCAAGCCCTGCCTGGGTCTGGCAAGCCGCCTCAGCGTGCTCTCTCTCACGTCTTGGAAGCTTCCCTATCCTCGACTCAGCTCTAGCATCTCAATTTGTGCATGAATGCCCCAGTCCTACACAGAGAGATGATTCAGTCCAGCAGGGCTCCCAGGAGGGGGAAACCAGGAAAATGGCCAGGGGCTGTGAAATTGGGGTGATGGCCAGTTCACTCCAGCTGCAGCTCAGGGGATCTTCTCTTCCACCCCCCACGCACCCCCACATTCTCTTGGTGCCCTCAGCAGTACCCAGACCTGGGGAAACAGGAGACTGAGACACAGTGGGGGCAGCTGCTCTTCTGTGCTCCTCTGCCTTGTCCCTGTCAATTCCTCACACCTGTGTGAGTGTGTGTGAGTGTGTGTGTGTGTGTGTGTGTGTGTGTGTGAGAGAGAGAGAGAGAGAGAGAGAATAAGAATGTGAAGAATGTGTGTGTGCACCTGCATGCAAGGGTCTGTACTTCTGCCAACAGATTCAGAGAAAGCCTTTACTTGGGGGGTCCTATACCCAGGGCTGCCTCAAAGAGAGATGGGTGGAGGGTGACTAAGTCCCTTAGAGCTCAAAGATTCCCCCTAAAGTCATCTCTGAACTTATTTTTCATAGACTTGGTAAACTTATACGAACAAAATGTCATTTTTTAATATTTATTTATTTTCCCTTTTGTTGCCTTTGTTGTTTTTTATTGTTGTTGTAGTTATTATTGTTGTTGTTATTGATGTTGTCATTGTTGGCTTGGACAGAGAGAAATGGAGATAGGAGGGGAAGACAGAGAGGGGGAGAGAAAGAGAGACACCTGCAGACCTGCTTCACCGTTTGTGAAGTGACTCCCCTATAGGTGGGGAGCCGGGGGCTGGAACTGGGATCACTGGGTCCTTGTGCTTTGCATAATGTCATTTTTAAAAGATTTATTTCTTATGGAAGCGGGGGAGGGAGAAAGAGAGAGAGAGAGAGAGAGAGATCAGAGTCTCCCTCTGTAACGGTAGACAGACCTGGGAATGAGATTCAGGAGCTCATGCTTGAAAATACAGGACTTTACTGCTGTGACACCTCCCAGGCCCCCCCAACAGTCTTTGGTGAATCCACATACCATATAATGTTTGTGAAAGTTTGAGCATTCTCTGACCACTTGGGTACAGCTGGTATCCAAGTCATAGAGTATTTCTATCTTCCCAGAAAGTGCCCTTGTACTTCTGTCCTTTCTGTCCCTTTCAACAGTAATTTGACTTAGGTCACCATAGATCAGCTTTTAGATTTGAAGCTTTTCTGCTTGTACCAGAGGCCATGTCACCAGTCTCCAGGCTGTGTGGCTATGGAGAGGCACCACATCTCTGGTGCTAAAGCTGAGGGGCCTTGGCTTCCCTCCCCTCCTCACCCCTAGCCTGAGGCTGTGTGACCAGACAGCAGAGGGAGAGAACCCAGGCCATGTGCTTGGGACAGGTGACACAACTAGAGGAGTCCTTGGCTGTACACCTCAGAACAATGGTCATCCCCAGGGCCTCAGGGGTGGGGGGATCAAAGAAGATTGGCAGCTAACGTTTGAGGAAAAGGCAGGGTGTCAATCAACTAGTGAATGAACCCAAGTAGCTCACATGGGTTCAACAATTCCTTTAACTGTCAAATCAGGGCTGACGCCTGTTACCCAGTCCTATTCTACAAGTGAAGGAACCGAGGCTCAGAAGAGCTAGTGCTCTGGTCCCAGGTGAGACATAGCAGAGTGGTGCTAGTCTGGGGCTGTAGGAAGTCACTCTTGACCCAGTGACCCTTTCTCCCTCCCAGGTGAAGGCACTAACTGACAAAAGGAAACTAGAGCCAACAGCACTGCGTGAACAAAGATGGGCCCCGCATGCTCCACCTAGTAGCTTTTCTATAAACGGGTTTTGAGAGCAGAGACTAAGCACAGTGTCCCTGACAGACTGCACCCTCTGAGTGGCCTGCTCTAACAGCTGCTTTTTCCTGGCTCCAAAGAGAATTGCACTGCAGTCTGTGAGACAGGAAGGTTTTCATTGTGTCTAACTTCCATCCCACTTTCTGTAGTATGTCAACATCAAGCTCACTGTATGCAAACCGTGACGTGTATGCAGGTGCTGGCCAGCTTTCTGCCTTGCTGGGTGGCTTGGAGTACTGAGGCCTAGATGTGGCTGGTCTCCACCAATTCTCCCCAGTCTAGAGTGTGTAAGTCCTGGGGCTCCTCGAGGGGTGCAGGAGTAGCAAGATGGGCTGTGAAGGCTGCTCAGAGGGCATCTGTTCTCTGCCCTGCTGCAGCCCCTGTGTCTCATCCTTCCTCAGAGCATCCTCTGCCCACTGCAGACACTGATACTATCTTGTGGCATTTCTTTGTCAAGGGAGGGCTGGGTGGTTGGAGGCAGAGTCTACTGGAAAAGCTGCCTTGCCTCTGGTGGCCAGGCCCAGGAATAGAAGGCCCGCTGGCTCACCACCTGACCTTGGGTGGGCCCTGCAGGGCCTGTGTGTTCCCTTGCCAGCGAGGATAATGTTTCCACTCAAAGGCTTAGATGATACCAAAGTTGGGCATGACCTTGGCAAAGTCACAGTGGAAGCGCAGCCCAAGTAACTGAAGTGCACTGGGGTGCAGAGAAGGTCCCAGGCTCACCTAAAGAAACCAGGAGCTGAGGGAGCCCTTCCCAGGGACTCCTCTGTGGCAGAATGTGAGATGGAGAGCCGGCCCACCTCCACCTCTGGCCAAGTCTGAGGAACACAGCTGTGGTCTATGCTCTCTGACTGTGGGTCTCGGGGCGTGCATACGAGTATGCAAGTACGTGCCAGGGAGGCTCAGAGCCCCTTCAACAGGTGGGGTTCTTTGGATGTTTCTCTGTGTGTGTCCTGCTGCAGAGACTCCTGAGGTCTCTGCCTGCATATGTGGAGCAGCACTGCTTTAGTGAAAAGGGGCCTGTTAAGTGGAGGTGATGTGCCTTCCTCTCTCGCGTCTGGAGGTGCTGACTGTGTTGCCACCCCCCCCCCCATTCTGCAATGTCAGCACCCAAGCCTGGCTCTCAGCCTCCAAAAGCTGGTACACAGAGGCTTCTCTGGCACAGCTGTCCCCTCTTACCAGAAAGACAGGAGAGAGATTGCCACTTCCTAGCCATGTGACTTTGAACTTGCCCTCTCCCTCTGAGCCTCATTCCCCCAAATGTCAAGTGAGCTGGAAAGACATTACTGAGTAGGATGCATGACACACACTTGGGATTCCCTGTGACCTCCTGGACTGTGGACTTGCAGTCTCCTCTGTGTTTTTCCTACTTTTGTCCCTGTGTCCTTTCCCCCTGTCCATTGCCCCCCTGCCCAGCTACCTTCTGAATACAACTCTGTAGTGAGGATCCCTGCCTGGGAGCCTGTGGGCATATTGTGTGTGCACTTGGCTCTGCCCTCTCATGCACCTCTTTAGTCCATTCATCAGATATGTATTGTGCACCTGCTATGTGCCAGGTGCAGCACGGGTGCCACATATAAGGCAGAGGCAGGGCCCTTACTAGCCCCTTGGGCATCTGTGAAAATTGGGGAAAGGTACCACTGTCAGTGGAGGCAGTCCTGTGGATTCAGGGCTTGTTGAGTGAGTGATGCTTCTGCACAGAGAAAAAGGAGCTTTTGGTTCCTTGTGGACTCAGTCCCAAATAAAATGCACAGCTTGGCAGGTGGAGGCCAGGGCTGGACTTAGCCCCACTCACCTCCCTTAGCTAAGCCAGGTGCTCCTGCACATTAAACAGACACACACCTCAAGGTCAAAGCCTAAAGAGACACTTACGCCCCTCTGGATGGAGCATGGAGTGTTTGTCACCTGTGTCCCTGCGGCCTGTCAGCATGCACCTCTGTGCATGTGGCCCGTCTCTGGCACACATCTCAACACCCACAGCTGAGGCAGGGGGACGCCAGTGTATGCAGCTGTGATGCCCACAGTTCTGCTGACTGTCTGCTCACTGCCCTGTGTCTCTGGGCAGCTTCCTCTGCTCCCCAAAGTTATCCCCATGCACCAGGTTGTTTGGATGCTCCAGAGAAGAATTATAGGGGGAACAGGCCAACACTGAGCTCAGTCCTCCTCCTAACTTGCTCTGCTTTTTCCTGCTCTGGAGGAGGGATTGTCTCCCTCCAGCCCCCCCCCCCCCCCCGCAGGTGAGACAGGGTAAGGGCTGCAGCCTTTACACAGTAAACATAGGCTGCCAGGCCATTGCAGCCTTGCTCAAGCTGCTCTTCTTCTAGCATTTGCCCTTCTTCCGTAGCCCGTCAACAGCGTCAGGTTGAGCCTGATGTAAAGTTTCGAGACCTCCTTTGAATCTGGAGAGGTGGCAGTCATTGACTATGTGGGTCATAGTCTGTCTGTAGCCACAGGGGCTACGGAACCATACTGGGGCACAGTATTCTGCAGTGGAATAGCATAATGCCAGAGATGATGATCGAAGTGTGGAAGCGCTCGCGCCCCATGAGGAGCTGGCCAGTCTTGCAATGATGTTATTCCTCGCGCCCACCTTTGCTGCAGTTTTTATGAGATGTTTGTGAAATGACAGAGTGCGATCGAGAGTAACGCCAAGATAGACTGGCTGGGCTTCATGCCAGATTCTCATACCGCCAAGCTGCACATTAAGCTCACGCGAGGCCGAGGCATGGTGTAGATGGAAAACAGATGATACCGTTTTTTGCAGTGCTAGGGATTAGTCGCCATTTTTTACAGTAATCAGATATCAGAGACATGTCTTTCGTGAGTGTTTCCTCGAGGATGTCGAACTTGGATGCCTGAGTTGCACAGCAGATGTCATCGGCGTAGATGAACTTCCTTGAAGAAGTTTCTGGGAGGTCATTGATGTAAATATTAAATAGCGTAGGAGCCAGAACAGAGCCCTAGGGGAGGCCACTTGAGACAAGTCTCCATCTGCTAGACTTGTCACCCAGATGCACCCGGAATCTTCTGTTTTGGAGAAGAAACGATATAGTGTTGGCCACCCATGGAGGCAGGCATCTTGAGATCTTGACTAGGAGACCACGGTGCCAGACCATGTCATAGGCTGCTGTGAGATCAACAAAGACAGCACTCGTCTTTAAATTCTTCTGGAATCCATTTTCAATGTAAGTTGAGAGGGCCAGGGCTTGTTCGCAGGTAGATCTTCCTGGGCGGAAACCAGCCTTGGGCGGGTGATAGGAATTTCTCTGTAAGATGAGAAATATGTGACAGAAGCAGCCTCTCAAGGAGTTTGTAACACACGGAGAGGAGAGAAATTGGTCTATAGCTGGCGGCCAGTGTTGGGTCTTTCTTTGGTTTCAAAGCCGCTATAATCTTTGCACGACGCCAAACTTTGGGCATAGACTCAGATTCCAAGATGTGGGACAGGAATGAAGCGAGCCACTTCTTTGCCGTGGGACCCAGGTTAAGAATGAGTTCTGGGGTGACGTTATCATAGCCAGCAGCTGTTCCCGGTTTAACCCTCTTCAAAGCGTCTTCCAGTTCAGACAGTGTAAAGGGAGAGAGTTTTGGAGATGGAGAAGATAACCGGAAGTGGGATGACCACTCATGGGAAATTTCTCTTTTCCAGACTGGGTCGATCTTCTTTTCCAGACTGGGCTTCAGCGAATGACCTCTCCCTATTATACGATCCCAAACAGCCAGGCTCTTTTCACAGTGCTAGATGGAATAAAGACTCGTCACCCGACCTGTGCTGGATTAGCACAGTCAACGGCCAAGCCTTTCCCGCTACGAGACAAGTTCTCAAGATCTTCCTGCACAGTCACCACCACCCAGCTATCATCCACATTGGTCTCCAGCTCCCACTGATTCTGTGCTCGGAGAAACTAAGATGGAACTTTCGGAAAGCAAACTGGCGTCTGTTCAGTGATCTTACCAACAAATCTATTCCTGCAATTCCAATGAACTCTATCCCCTCTGAAGATTCCTACAGGCGCTTCTGCCAAGCCATCTTCAAAGCAGCTTCCCAAGCCATTCCTCGTGGGAGACGTGCTAACTATACGCCTTGTCTTGATGCTGAATGCGAGCAACTACTAAAGCAGTATGATGAGTCGGGTGACCCAGATGTGGCTGACCATCTCATTGCCTCCCTGGATGCAGCACGCCAAGCCCGCTGGCAACAACTCACGGAAAGTCTGAACTTCACCCACTCAAGTAGGAAGACCTGGAAGCTTCTTCACAGACTGGGTGTCGGTAGCCAACCCCCTCCCGTCTCCCATCCTCCTGTATCTCCAAACTCAGTGGCCAGTCACCTAACTCAAGTTGGACGTGCTAAGAGCTCAAGCTTGTGACTCTGTGGTACTCTCTCCGCCCTTCACAGCTGAGGCCAGAGCTCCCTAAGTAGCAGCAGTAGGTGGCAGCTCCCCAGCACTGTGTGACAGAGTGGGCCACACGTTGCGGACGCTGCTGTGTGTTTGTGCAATGCTCTCACAGTCTTCATTTAATTCTCATGACAGTGTGACAAGAGGATGTTTGCAACATTCTGGTTGTTTTTTTTTTGCCTCCAGAATTATTGTTGGGGCTCAGTGCCTGCAGTATGAATCCACTGCTCCTGGAGGCCATTTTTTCTCTTTTTGTTGCTCTTGTTTATCGTTGTTGTTTTTCATTGTTGTTGCTGTCATTGTTGCATGGAACAGGGAGAAATAGGGAGAGGATAGGAAGATAGAGAAGGGGAGAGAAAGATAAACACCTACAGACATGCTTCACCGCTTGTGAAGTGAACCCCCCTGCAGGTGGGGAGCCGAGGACTGGAACTGGGATCCTTGAGCCGGTCCTTGTGCTTCGCACCAAGGGCGCTCAACCCGCTACGCTACTGCGTGGCCCCTACAACATCTTGGTTTTAGGGATAAGCCATCCTGGTCTTGGGAGTGCCCACTGCTTGCCCATACAATGTGGGGGTAGTACTGTTTCTGCCTGCCCTGAATGCCTTAGCCCATGCCCAGCCTTTCCTGTGCCGAGCACCTGCTCACCAGGTGTGTTCAGTTCTTCACACCTGCAGAATGATGGCTATGGTGGTGGTGGTGAGGCCTGCAGCGGCCTCTGAGCCTGGCTCCTGGGCCACGAGGCTGCAGTGGTGGCTTTGCAGTCACAGTCACATGGAGAACCGCAAGAGTTTCCTGATGTGGCTGAAGGTGTCCTGGGTAGACTGGTCGCCTGAGCTGACTGTCCCCATGCCCTCCCCCTGGACCCTGAGAGCTCCTAATACACCACCTCTGCTACTGGGGAGTGAAGAAATAGCCAAGGAGGGGGCCTCACACCCCATCAATGCAGCTCGGGTACAAAGTTCTGTGGTTTTTGCAAAGTTTTGAGAAATTCCACCCTGGTTCAAGCCCCTGGCCTTCATGTGGGAGCAACTTGCAAAGGGGGAGTTTCATGAATGGTACCTGTCCCTGTGCCTCTCCATTCCTTACTCTCTACATAGTCATCAAGCCCTGGCAGAAATCAATCAATCAATAAATACCCAATCCAATCAGCTTTGACATATGTTTACACCCATGGAATCATCACCACAGTCAAGTTTGTGAGTATATCCATCAACACCAGAAATGTCCTTAAGTCCCTTTATTATCTGTTTCTTACCTCCCATCCCACCCCCATGCCTAGGCAACCACTGACCACCCTGGCATCATAAAATAGTTTATAGTTACAATCCATAGAACGTTATAAAAATGAAACCTTACAGTCTGTATTCTGTTAAACTCTTTTACTCAGCCTTATTTTTTATTCATCTGTTGTAACAGTAGTTCATTTGTTTTTCTTTTTCTTTTTTTAATTTTTATTTATAAAATGGAAATATTTACAAGACTATAGGATAACAGGGGTACATTTCCAAATATTGACAAGACTATAGGATAACAGGGGTACATTTTCACACAATTCCTACCACCAGAACTCTGTATTCCATCCTCTCTCCTGATAGCTTTCCTACTTTTATCCCTCTGGGAGTATGGACCCAGGGTCATAATAGGGTGCAGAAACTGGAAGATTTCTGTAATTGCTTTTCTGCTGAACATGGGCATTGGTAGGTCGATCCATACTCCCAGCCTGTCTTTCTTTCCCTAGTGGGGCAGGGATCTGGAGAGGTGGGGTTCCAGGACACATGGTGGGGCTGTCTGACCAGGCAATGCAGGTTGGTATCATGGTATCACGGGGAACCTGGTGGCTGAAAAAGAGTTAAGATATAAAGCAGAACAAATAATTGACTAATCATGAACCTAAAGGCAAGAATATTGCAGATGAAGATTTGGGGTTTCCGTTTTGGAAAAAGCTAGTAAGTCTATTTTAGGTATATTCCAAGGAGCCCAAGACTTTACTATTTTTTTCCTGAGCCTGAAATCTAATATGCAGGTGGACCCAGGTTATTGTCTGGGGAAATGGTGTCATAGTTGGAAAAAGGACTAGAAAGTTGAAGCAAGTAAGAGTAGCTCCCAAATATGGGGATAGTACGTAAATATTGTTAACTGTAACCCCCTCGATTTGATCTGGGACCCATATTCTGCACAGGAGCCTATGTGACCTCTGCATACCTCTGTAGATCTGACCTCACATTCTGTGATCGCGGCTAGGAACATTTCAGGCCGCACTAATTTCAGGACCCATCGTCCTCAGGTGGTAGGTAGAATATGTTGTCTAACCTCCCTTCAGAGAATGGAATATTCCCTACCATTGTTGATCCACATTGAGGGCAAGGTTCTATAGGGGCCCATAAAGGGGTCTATTCTGTTGTTCCTGATTGAGATGACTAGTGACAGTGGTGAGAGTGATCTGTTAGAGATCTAGGCCCATCATGTCTGTGTGGGAATCACAGGACTCCTTGACTAGGGGTGGCCTGGAAGTGACTGAAGAGTCATCATTAAAGTATGCTAGTCCCTTGCCCTTATTCAACTTTTGTAGTCCTTACTTTGTCTGACAAGGTTAGCTTTGGAGTGATTAAGGGACATGTAATAGGAGGTAGGTGAGGAGGGTATCTAGCTCTAAGTGGAAACTGTTCCATTAGGCACTTGATGTTTTCTTTTTAGGTCTTTCTATTTGCTTGTTTCATCTATTGACTCACTGCAAACTATTGTGCACTTTTGGCTTTCAGGTATAATTTTCCCCTAACTTATGGATATATGTGTACATATGCCTTATCTAATAGGACCTGGTCTACATCTGGGTCTTGAGGTTTTGTTAAGAAGTGCGCCACCTGAAATGGATTTAAGGAGTCCTATGAGCTAGGAAAGATCTCATAGAAGTAATGAAGCTGAAGGGTTGACATTCCACGCCTGCTGTCTCTGGATACAGTCCGAAATGTAATATGCTGAGGTGGTACTGCTTGCATTGATTAGGTTGGGATCAGCAGATGTATTATCAGTTGGTATGAATTGAGAGAAGCATGCAGGAAAGTGAGCCTCACCCTAGAGGTTCCAGGCCTGGGAGAAATATGGGCTTTATATAGAAAGGAGAAGGTTCCTGCTGTCTAAGGGTTTAAGAAGGGTATAACAAAAAAGGGTTTAAGAAGGCTATAACAAAATCATTTCGCAATTGGATTAACACTGGAGATTTCTTTGTTAGGATTTGCTATAGCATACGAGACCTCACCATAATTTATGTCCTTTTGTGCTATTTACATATAGCTGTATCTTATAAAGTAATGCTACCAGTTGTTTCTGTTCTCCCTGGTCTAAACTTTTAGAAGATTTAGTATTTCAAAGAACACATCATTATTAGAAATTTACTAACAGTACACTTCTATTAATTTGTAGTCATACAAATCACTATTTAATTAATATGACAGGGGAAAAATTGATTGAATGTCTCAAAATTTTTAATGCACAGACCATAGGCTGAGTCTTTGATATGTTGACTCTCTTAAAAGCTTAGACCAGGGAGAACAGAAGCAACCAGTGGCACTGCTATATACAAATAATATCAAAGAACATAAATTATGGTGATGTTGTGTATGATACAGCAAATCCTAACAAAGGAATATTTCAAAGTTAACCCAATTGCCAAATAGTTTGATTCAGCAATAACTATCTATTGTCTTCTTAAAACCCTAAGACAGCAGGAACCTCCCACTTCCTCTACAGAGCCTATATTTCCCCAGTCCTGGAACCTCTAGAGTGGGGCTCACTTTCCTGCATGCTTCTCTCAATTCATACCAAATGATATTGCATCTGCTGATCCCAACCTAACAAACACAATGAGTACCACCTCGTTATGCTTCACTTCAGACTGTGTCCAGAGACGTCAGGCATGGAATGTCAATCCTTCACCCTCATTACTCGGGTGAGACCTTTCCTTTCATAGTATTCTCTAATTCCATTCCAGGTGGTTCGCTACCTAACAAAGTCCCAAAACTTAGATATGCCAGGTCCTATGAGATAGGGCTTATGTTCACATGTATCCATAAATTAGGACAAAATATATACCTGAAAGCAAAAGTATACAATACAGTGAGTCAGTATGAAGTTCATAATAAAATACTGTCTACTTAGACTTAGATACCCTCCTCACCTATTACCTATTATACTTCCCTCACTCCAAAGCTAACCATAGCAAAGTAAGGACTGCAAAAGCTGAATAAGGGCAAGAGACTGGCATACTTTAATGATGAATCTTTAGTCACTATCAAGCTATCCCATCAACTGGGGCCCTATTCAGGGAGTCCTGAGATTCCCAAACAGACATGATGGGCATAGACCTCAAATAAGTCTCTCTCTCCATTGCTACCAGTCATTTCTATCAGGAACAACACAATAGACCCCTTTGTGGGCCCCCATAAGACCTTGCCCTCAACTTGGATCAACAATGGTAGAGAATGTTCCATCCTCTGATGGGAAGCTGGACAACATACACTATGATACTGACATACACTGAGAAAGATGGGTCCTGAAATTGGGGCAGCATGGAATGTTCCTACTCATGACCACAGAATGTGAGGTCAGATCTACAGGGATACAGAGGTCACATAGGCTTCTAAGCTGAATATGGGCCCTAGATAACATCAAACTGATGGGGTTTTCAGTCAACAGTATTTACACACCTTTCCCATATTTGGGAGCTACTTTCTTTCCTGATTCAGCTTTCTGGTCCTTTTTCCAGCCATGACATCATCTCCTCAGACAATAACTAGGATCCACCTTCATATCAGATTTCAGGCTCAGGGAAAAAAAAAAAAACAGGCCCCTTGGAATATATTAAAATATGCCTACTAGCTATCTACAAAATGGAGGACCCCCCTCCCCAACTCTACATTTGCACTACTCCAGCCTTTAGGTTTATGATTAGTCAACAATTTGTTTGGCTTTATATGTTAACTCTCTTTTCAGCCACCAGGTTCCAGATGCTAGCATGATGCCAACCAGACTTCCCTGGACAGATAACCCCACCAATGTGTCCTGGAGTTCCAATTCCCCAGAGCCCTGCCCCACTAGGAAAAGAGAGAGGCAGGCTGACGACCTGTCAAGGCCCATGTTCAGCAGGGAAGCAATTACAGGAGCCAGACCTTCCACCTTCTGCATCCCACAATGACCTTGGGTCCATACTCCCAGAGGGTTAAAGAATAGGAAAGCTATCAAGGGAGGGGATGGGATAGGGAGTTCTGGTGATGGGAATTGTGTGGAGTTGTACCCCTCTTATCCTATTGTTTGTCACAGTTTACTTTTTATAGATAAAAGAATAATAAAAAGAATCAAAAATTTTAAAATGAGATTAAAAACAAACAAAAAAAGACATTGGGGGAGGTAGATTTGGGAGATATGCCTACCTTTGCATTGCACAATGTTTATTACCTTTTTTATCTTAATAAAGAATTTTTCCTGGCACAAAAAAAATGTATTAACAATTTTAGCACACTCTTAAAATTCAATCTGGTTACCAATTTGAAGTTTTAAATGCCTAGATTGAAGGAACATATACTTAGAACTATGGTCTATGCATTTAAAAGTTTGAGACATTCAATCCATTTTTCCCCTCTCATATTAATTAAATATTGATCTATGAGACTATAAGTTAATAGGAGTTCATATTAACACCATTCCCACCACCAAAGGTCTATGTCCCACCCCAGTGAAGCCGAACATCTACCCTCAAAATCCACCCAGAGAATTTTACTTTGGTGTTATACTCCAAACTCAGTCAGATTTTGCCTTGAGTATCTCTTTCTGTTCTTCTTTATCAACTTCTGTTTATGAGTGGGATCATCCCATACTCATCTTTGTCTTTCTGACTTAGCTCGCTTAACATAATTTCTTCCAGCTCCATGCAAGATGGGTCAGAGAAAATGAGTTCATTGTTCTTAATAGCTGTCTAATATTCCATTGTGTAAATATACCACAGCTTTCTCAGCCATTTATCTGTTGTTGGGCACCTGGGTTGCTTCCAGATTTTAGCTATTACAAATTGTGCCACTATGAACATAGCTGTACACATATCTTTTTGGTTGGGAGTCCTTAAGATATCCCTAGGAGAGAAATTATTGGGCCATATGGGAGGTCTATTTCTAGCCTTATGTGGGTTCTCTGGACTGTTCTCCACAGAGGCTAGACCACTATCAGTGCAGAAGGGTTTCTTTGTCCCCATAACCTCTCCAGCATTTTTTGCTGCTATTATTTTTTATGTATGCCATTCTCATAGGGGTGAGGTGCTATCTCAGTGTTGTCTTTAATTGTGTTTCTCTGACAATCAGTGATCTGAAGTAATTTTTCATGTTTGTTAGCCTTTTGGATCTCTTCTGTAGTGAATATCCTGTTCATATCCTCTGCCCATTTTTGGATGGGGTCATTTGCTTTTTTTGGTGTTAAATTTGCTGAGCTCTTTGTATATTTTGTTGATTAATCTCTTGTCTAATGTATGGCATAGGAAGATCTTCTCCCAATCTGTGAGGGGTCTCTTTGTTTGTGTGATGGTTTCTTTTGTTTTGCAGAAGCTCTTCAATTTAATGTGGTTCCATTCATTTATTTTTGTTTTAGTCTTCCTTGCAATTGGATTTGTATCATCAAAGATGTCCTTGAGGTTTAGGTGGGAAAGTGTTCCATCAATGTTTTCCTCGAAGTATTTGATAGTTTCTGGTCTAACATCCAGGTCCTCGATCCATTTGGAATTGACTTTTGTTTCTGGTGAGATAAAGTGGTTCAGTTTCATTCTTCTGCATGTTTCAACCCAGTTTTTCCAGCACCATTTATTGAAGAGAGCTTCCTCCTTCCATTTAATAATTTGGGCCCCTTTATCAAAAATTAGATGTCCATAAGTGTGGCGGTTAGTTCTGGGCTTTCAATTCTGTTCCACTGGTCTGTGTACCTATTTTTGTTCCAGTACCAAGCTGTTTTGATGATGATGGTTTTATAATATAGTTTGAGATCTGGGAGTGTGATGCCTCCATTTCTGTCTCTTTTCCTCAAGATTGTTTTTGTGATTCTAGGTGTTTTCTGGTTCCAGATATATTTTGATAAAATATTTGTTTTATTTTCTTAGAGAAACTTGGTGGAACTTTGATGGGTATTGCATTGTTTCTCTTTCTTTTTAACCAGAGCACTTCTGGCTTATGGTGGTGTCAGGGATTGAACCTGTGACCTCTGAACTTTTGGCATGTAAATTTTCTGCATAATTACTATTCTATATTTCCAGTCCTGGCTTTTTCCTTTTTTAATTGCTGAGCAGTATTCCACTGAGACATACTATAACTGTTTTGTGAACATCTGCTTTGTTTTCAGTTTGGGGCTATTATTGTTCCACCATCAATGGAGCTTCCTCTGGTGTTGTGTTGCTCCTCTGTGGTACCAGGGCTCAAACCCAGAGCCTCGTATAGTGGTAATATATGCACAACACTAGGGAAGCTATCTCCCAACCCCCAAATAAGCAAAACTTAAAAAAAATAAAGTAAATGAAGTTTGATGAAGTAACATTAATTCCCTTGTCCTGTAACAATCATTTTAAAATAAAAAATGCTTTGTTTTGTATATAAGAAATACTTGCATTACCCAAGATCATAAAGGTTTTCTCCTAGAAATGTTATAACAATTTTAATTTTCAGATAGATCTATTACCTATATAGAGCTAAATTTTGTATATGGCTTAAGATTTGGGTCAAAACTTTTACTTACTTTTATCCATATATCCAGTGTTTTCTAGCACTATTTTTTTTAAAAGGTTATCTCCACTGCTGTCAAAAAAATGGCCACATATCTGAGACTATGTTTCTAGATAGTCTGTTGTTCCATTGATGTATCTGTTTTACCTTTTTTTTAAAAAAAAAATTATTTATAAAATGGAAACATTGACAAGACCATAGGATAAGAGGGGTACAATTCCCACCACCAGAACTCCTTATCCCATCACCTCCCCGATAGCTTTCCTATTCTTTAACCCTCTGGGAGTATGGACCTGTTTTATCTTTAAAGCAATACACACCACACATATTGCTGTAGTCTTATAATAAGAGTTTTGTTGTGCTTGTAAATGAGACATAATTCAATTACTGCAATATTCACCTTTTAAAGTAGTCAACTCAGAGGACTTCATACAGTTGTGCCACTATCATCCCTTCCTACTCTCATTCTGGAACATCTTCATCACCCCAGAAAGCAACTATAAACTCTCCAGCAGTCACTTCCCCTCTCTCTCCCTTTCAGGCCACCCTCCCAGGCTCCTGGTAGCCACAGATCTGCTTCTGCAGTGAATAGACAGTTGGGCCCACTTAATCATTCACACCTCAAAAATCCCCTTTCTTCTCTCCCACCCACTCACTTCCCTAGATAATTATCAGTCTGCCCTTTTCACTCCTGCATATCCTTTCTAAGAGTCTTGCTGGTCCTTTGTTATCCCTAAAATGTTATTTTAGGTCTGTACCTGTATTTCCAACTTTACACAAATGTCTCCAGCTGGGAATGGAGGCCACACATTCTCTTTTTTCCCCTTTGTTGTCATTATTGTTGCCATTGATGTTGTTGGTGTTGGATAGGGCAGAGAGAAATGGAAAGAGGAGGGGAGACAGAGAATGGGGAGAGAAAGATAGACACCTGCAGACCTGCTTCACCGCCTGTGAAGTGACCCCCCTCCCACACACACACACAGGTGTGGAGCCAGAGGCTTGAACTGGAATCCTTATGCTGGTCCTTCGCTTCACGCCATGTGCTCTTAACCGGCTGCACTACTGCCCAACCCCCAACACATTCTTGCATCTACAGTGCATTTGTGAGTTTTATGTGTTTCAGTGCCTAGCACTGCACTTATTTATTTTGACCCCTGTGAGAGACTGTGCTGTGGTACAATCTTTCCCTCTGTGGATGGAAGGTTTGGGTCATTTCCAGCTTTTTATATTGTGCATAGTGCTGCCAAGAATACTCCTTACACCTATTTCCTGAGTCCATGTGAATGAAAATCTGGGGCATGGGTCACACTAGGAAACTGCAGGGGGGCTGCTTTTCAAAAGCATTCCACCAACAGATGCTCCCAGCACAGATGTCCAAGGGTTTATGTGAGTGTGGCTGCACATACTCCAGGGTTTAGTGTTTAGACCAGTTAACAAAATGGTGCCACTGGAATGAGTTCAGTGGTAAGACGGCATTTCTTTATGGTGTTGATTTCTGCTGTCCAGATTACAAGTAAGGCTGGCCATTCATTCAAGTTTATTGGCCACATGTGAGATCTCTATTCACGACTCCTGAACATTAGCAATTTTTCTGGTGGGTCAGTTGGACCCATTTTCCTACTTATCTGTTTATTTATTTATTGTATTGTTATTATTATTATTATTAATTATTGCCACCAGGCCTATTGCTATTATTAATTATTGCCTGCACTATGAATTTTCTGCTCCTGGTATCCATTTTTTCCTACCCCACCCCACCCCCAAGTACCCCAAGTTGTACTTGACAGGTCACAGAGAAACTGAGAGGGGAAGGGAATACAGAGAAGGGGAGAGAAAGAGAAAGACACCTGAAGCCCTGCTTCACTGAGCATGAAGTGTCTCCCCTGCAGGTGGGAACTGGGGGCTTGAACCTGGGTCTTTGTGCATGATACCATGTGCTTAACTGGGTGCTCTATTGCACTGTAACATAAAAAATATACTCAACTTACTTGCCACTCACACAGCTGAAAAATGTTGAGTGGTTTCCCATTAAGGTTTCTGAGTTCTTCGTTTGACTCATTGAGGAAAAGGGCTTGAGTAGACTCTCCACTCCTACCCTGTCCCTCCTCTCTCAGGAGCACTGTTCACCTGAGTGCCTGCTGCTGTGAGCTGCATGTGGGTGAAGGTGCACCCCAAGGCCGGTCACATGCTCCCACTCCTCTCTCTCCAGCCAGCCACATGGGTAAGTTGACAGAGTGCACTGGGCCACACCTCACCCTCCAAACCTTCTCATTTTCCTCTCCCTCCTGATAACCCCGGAGAGGGGTTGTGAGCTCAAAAACTTTGGATTTGGGCCTGGGTTGGGGGCAACAGAAAGTCTCATTCAGCTTAGAGACAAAGCTTTCTGCTGACCCTACCTTGTACTCAGGGTCTCTTTTGTCTGACCGGGAAGGGTAAATTGGATTCCTATTTGCCTCCCGTTCATTCAAATGAGAACTTTGGGGACTGAGAGGAAGAGAGGAGAAATAATAAAAGGGGCAGGAGTCTGACTTTTCGGGTCCATACTTCCAGAGGGTTAAAGAATAGGAAAGCTATCAGGGGAGGGGATAGGATACAGAGTTCTGGTGGTGGGAATTGTGTGGAGTTGTACCCCTCTTATCCTATGGTTTAGTCAATGTTTCCTTTAAAAAAAATTATTTATTTCCTTTTGTTGCCCTTGTTGTTTTATTGTTGTAATTATTATTGTTGTTGTTGATGATGTTATTGTTGCTGGATAGGACAGAGAGAAATGGAGAGAGGAGGGGAAGACAGAGAGGGGGAGAGAAAGATAGACACTTGCAGACCTGCTTCACCGCTTGTGAAGTGACTCCCCTGCAGGTGGGGAGCCGAAGGCTCGAACTGGGATCCTTATGCCAGTTCTTGGGCTTTGTGCCACCTGCGCCTAACCCGCTGCGCTACCGCCCGACACCCTAATGTTTCCTTTTTATAATTAAAAAAAAAAAAAAAGTCTGACTTCTTTGAGCCCCAACACCATCAAATGCCAGCCCTGCCTCTTGGCCCTTGAGGGGACCAGCTGACCAGTCCTCCTGTGAACTGGCTCTTGTTGTGTCACTGCCATCCTGCCATTGCACCTCCACATGGGGTTTCCATGACACACCAGTCCTTATTAATTTTCTCTGACAGCTAGCATAATGCCTGGCATCCATCTACCTATCTATCTATCTATCTATCTATCTATCATCTGTCATCTATCTAAACCTATAAAGTTAAATAGGTTTTTGTCACCTTTATTTCCTAGCTATAACTCAGAGAAGTTTTGAGGCCAGGTGGTGGCACATGTCACAATGTGCAAGGACCAGGGTTTGAGCCCCTAGTCCCCACCTGCAGCCGGGGCAACTTTGTGAGTGGTGAAACAGTTGTTTCTCTGTCTATTCCTTTCTATCACCCCCTACCTTCTCCATTTCTGGATGTCTCTACCCAATAAATAAATAAAAATAGTAAAAAAAAAAATAACTTAAAAAATTACCCAGAAATGTTTAGTAATTTATGGAAAGTCAGTGGTCTGGGAGGTGGCACAATGGATAGAGCATTGGACTCTCAAGCATGAGGTCTTGAGTTCGGTTCCCAGCAGCACATATACTACAGTGATGTTGGATTCTTTCTTTCTCTCCTCCAATCTTTCATATCAATAAATAAATAAAATCTTTAAAAAAAAATAGCACCTGGTTAAGTGCTGACATTACAGTGATCAAGGACCCAGGTTCAAGCCCCTGGTCCCCACCTGTAAGGGGAAAGCTTCCCGAGTGGTGAAGCAGGTCTGCCGGTGTCTCTCTGTCTCTCTCCTTCTCTATCTCCCTCTCCTCTTCTCAATTTCTTTCTGTCTCTATGCAATAATAAATAAAGGTAAGAAATTTAGGAGAAAGAAAGGAAGGGAGGAAGGAAGGAAGTCACACAGAGCTGGTGCTACCATGCGGTGGCTTGGTTCCCAGCCCTCCTCTCCGGAAGAAGCAGGCAAAAAGCCGCTTTCCCTGACACGGCCTCTTGCATCTGGAGAGTGAGACTCAGTCAGGCTCACAGAGACGATGGGCCCCGATGACAGCTTATTCATCTTGTCCACTCAATCTGCTATCTATCTTCCTTAGGAGCCGAGAGACTGTGGGCATAGTTCTCATTAAATTAAGCATAAATGCAATCACCCATTTAAAGCCTGTCTACCTCCCCAGGGCAACTCTTTACCAAGTGACTTCTCACATTTTCCCAGTGACTCAGACAGTCTGATGGGTGGCATGCCAGGGAGGGACGGACTAACTGGGATGTACATGAGCATGGAGACAGGGAGAATCTGAGGCTTGCTGTGACAGCCCTTGGCCCCCAAGATCCCCAGGGAACTCCCTGAGATGCCCTCACTGCACTATGTCCTTTTGGAGTCATTCCCTTCTCAGTACTAATTTTCTGAAGAGAAAAAGCAGCTACTTTTTGCTAAGGTAGGAGGACCTTGGGGGTAGAAGGCAGCCTCTGTGTCGCTGGAGTCTAGGAGGCAAACTGGAAAGGCCTAGAAAGGAGGGAGAAGAGGTAGACCCCAGAGGTCATACTTCCCTCAGAGTGTAGAGGAACTCTGCCTACTGAGGGAGAATGTCTCTCTAGAGTGAGATTTGAGGTCTGAGATGGCAACAGAAGCCAATAAGCCAAAAAATGACCAGGCTTGTCGGGCAGCCCCCTGCTCTGCTCCATCACTGATACTATGGTCTGTTTACATAATCATTGTTTTGCCTGAGACCTGCCCTGCCTGCAGGGTATTAATTAATTAATCCCACCGGTTAAAACCTTTGAAACAGTTGCTATGGAAGCTTTCTACCTTTGCACTCTTACCTTTTCTCCACCCCCTTTCCTAGCCATTTCCTTTTCTGACTTGCCACTTCCTTTCAAAAGATATAAAGGCGTTATCTCTTATCAATAAAGACACATTGTGTTCCCGTTCCACCAGGAGTTCCTGGTTCCTCTCCCATGTCGCTGAGTAAGCAGCAGCCCAGGTTGGCTCTGGTTGAGTTCTCTCCAACCCAGAGAGCACGTGCCCAGGAAGAAACACCCACAACGCTAGCCCGGCACAGAATCACATCGTCACTGCTGTCAAGATCTTTAGAACTCCAGGGGAAGAGTGTTGAAAGTCTGTGAAGAGGAGAGGCAGTGTGACTGGGAACCAAGCCACCGGACTGCCTGTCTCTCTGGTCTCTGGAGTTTAAGTTCCTTGTGTCAACCTGCCAGTGTTAACCTGAGTCTTCTCTATGCCCTGTGTGGGTCTTCTGCCTGGGCCAGAGCTTCCTGGTGATGCTCTCTGGACCATGACCACTCGACCCCTGGATGTTTGTATGGGTGATATTAGGGGTTGTTAAGGCCCAGACTCTGCCCGTAACCTCAGTTTTGAAGAATCATTTCCTGATATACTTCAATACTCACAGCACACTAGACACCCACACAGCTGAGCAAAGTAAGGTCACTGGCCTTAAATCTGGACAGCCGCAGTTCTTGTTAGGATGTGGTCACATGTCTGTGGTCTCTAGGCTTCACCTATAAAATGGAGGGGAAATTTTGCCCTTCCTGCCCTGCAGATGTAGGAAGTTTGGGGTGGCAGTGTGAAGGAGCTGGGGAAAACATCAGGTTCTAGCGCAAAGCAAGTAGACACTGACAGTACTGTGTCGGCGTGGAAGAGGAGCCTGTAGCCTCTCAGAAGAGCAGGCACCCAGTTTTATGGAGAGAAGATAACAACAACAGCAAAGAAAACAAGAGATGTGTTTCTTGGATTTATTTAAAAGGATGATCAAAAAAAAAAAAAGAAAAAATGAAAAGCTTCTTCACACACAAAATAAAATAAAATAAAATGACAGTCATCTCCTTTAAAGCAAAGGCGTCATTCCAGACTGGCTGTTCAGAGCACTGTGTTCAGCTGGCAAGCTAAGTGGGCTGCCATGCCATGCCCACACCCTGGGAGAGCCTAACTTAGGGGTCACTGGGTTTGGTACCACAAAAATCACCTTTTGGCAACAACCAAAAAAAAAAAAAAAAAAAGACAAGAACTAGGTGTGGAGCTGAGCACAACACAAGCAGGACATTCTGTGTTTTCACAGCCTCCCTGTTACCCCACACCCCACACAGCCAGCATCTTGTCTGTTACTCCACTGCTACTTCAGAGCATTGTCTAGTTCACCAACTCCCGTAAGGAGGATCTCTCCTCTGCCCCATCCTTCCACTCCTGTAAACAACTCATGCTTCTCTGCCTCCTAGTAGCATTTCACATAGTCACCAGGCTATCCCCCTTGAGTTGTTTCTTCTTTCGATGTCCAAGATCTTTTTTTTTTTTGCCTCCAGGGTTTTTGCTGGGGCTCAGTGCTGGCACTATATATCCACTGCTTCTGGTGGCCATTTGTTCCATTTTACTAGATAGGACTGAGAGACATTGAGAGAAGAGAAGACAGGGGGCGAGAAAGACAAGACACCTGCAGACCTGCATCACCACTTCTGAAACATCCCCCCTGCAGGTGGGGAGCCAGGGACTTGAACCCAGATCTTTGCGTGGGTCCTTGCACTTAGTACTGTGTGCATTTAACCGGGCGAGCCATTGCCTGCCCCCCTCCCCAGATCAATCTTTTTTAGTCTCTATCTTTGATGACTGTTCCTTCCCAGTGTTGGTAGGATCCAGTCCATTTCCTAATGGCCTTCTAATGTTGAAGGATCTTCCGCTCCTTCTCTGCATCTGTACACGCTCACTTGTCAAGTCCATCCAGCCCCATATTCAGTCATGGAGATGCTGGTAATACCAAATGCATACTGAAGATCAAACTGTTCATCCACATGCCGATCAGATATTCCACTCCCATGGATAAGGTCTCAGAGGTCATGTGTCCCTAACCAAAGTCCTGATTCTTCCTCTCATGTATTCGCAGATCTAAGCATTTTATTTTTCCAGTTACTCAAGGAAAAACTTGGCAGCCACTCTGGCTTCTTCTTCGCTTATATCCTTTGCATATAACCTGCTAGCATTCTTGTCAGTTCTTCCTGACCATTCGGTAGCACCACCCTGGGCCAAGTCACCCTCCTCTGGCCTAGAGACTTGAAACAGTCTTCCCACTGCTACCAGTGCTTTCCCTTGTCCCCATCCTCCACTTACAGGAGCCAAGGTTGTGTTGTTGTTGTCAGCATGGAAGCTTAGCTGCCTTCAGTGTGGTGGGGGCTAGGCTCCAACCTGACTGGCATACATGACAAAGAAAGTGAACTCTCTAGGTGGGCTATTTTTGCTAGCTCCAGAGAGAGTCCTTTAAGATCCTGTTATATGTAAGTAAGAGAGCACAGTTTGCCATCATAAAATATCTCTTTGGCCTATGGATTTTCTGGGACAGATTAAAACAACAACAACAACAACAAAACTTTATTTCATGAGAGAGAAAGAAAAAGATATAGGCAAACCAGAGCACTATTCTGGTATATGTGGTGGTGGGGGTTGAACTTGGGGCCTGAAGCATTCAAGTCCTGCACCCTAACTGCTGAGCCATTTCATTTGCCCAGATTCTGGGCTTATTATAATTTTTAAAATAGTAGTCATTGTGAAAGTTCTGAAAACCTGGTAGAATAATCATACAGGATTTTTCCATGTATAAAGGGATATCCACTCAAAAGGATGCTTCTCTTTCTGAATTGGGAAGTAGAGATGACAAATCTCTAGAAACTTACCAGAACTTGATTTACATCTGCATAAAAATGCTGCCCTTGTTCACTATGTCTAAACAGTTCCCCTGCCCCCAAGCCATTGTCTTTAGTAAAAGATGTCACTCGTTTATTCATTTTTCATTAAGGAGGCTAATGCTTTGCAGTGCATTCACTGACATATGCATGCAATTCCCTTTTCCCCCTTTTGCTGCCCTAGTTTTCTTTTATTATTGTTGTGGTGGTTATTGTTGTGGTTATTGATGTCGTTGTTGGATAGGCCAGAGAGAAATGGAGAGAGGAGGGGAAGACAGAGAGGGGGAGAGACAGACAGACACCCGCAGACCTGCTTCACCGCCTGTGAAGCGACTCCCCCCTGCAGGTGAGGAGCTGGGGGCTTGAACTGGCATCCTAATGCTGGTCCTTGCGCTTTGCTTTGTGCTTAACCCACTGCACTATCGCCTGACCCCCAACATATGCATATGACTTCATTATGTAATAGGCCCCCAGAGTTTTCTTTTTATTTATTTATTTTAATTTTTAATTTATAAAAAGGAAATATTTACAAAACCATAGGATAAGAGGGGTACAGTTTTGCATAATTCCCACTACCAGACCTCTGTACACCATCCCCTCCCCTGATAACTTTCCTATTCTTTGACCCTCTGGGAGTATAGACCCAAGATCTGGAAGGTCTGGCTTCTGCAATTTCCTGCAGTGCCCTGCTGAACATGGGCATTGACAGGTCGATCCATACTCCCAGCCTGCCTCTCTCTTTCCCTAGTAGGGGAAGGGCTCTGGGGAAGCGGAGCTCCAAGACACATTGGTGGGGTTGTCTGTCCAGGAAAGTCTGGTCGCATCCTGTTAGCATCTAGAACCTAGTGGCTGAAAAGAGAGTTAACATACAAAGCCAAACAAATTGTTGAACAATCATGGACCTAAAGGCTAGAAAGGTGAAGATGAAGTGTTGGGTGGGTCCTCCATTTGGTAGACAACTAGTAGGCATATTTTAGTTATATTTCAAAGGGCCTGTAGCTATACTAGTGGGTTTTTTGTTTGTTTGTTTGTTTGTTTTTGCCTGAGCCTGAAATCTGATATGCAGGTGGATCATAATTATTGTCTGGGGAGATGATGTCATGGCTGGGAAAAGGACCAGAAAGCTGGATCAGGGAAGAGAGTAGCTCCCTAATATGGGGGAGGGGTATAAATATTATTGTAAACCCCATTGAATTGATGTGATCTGGAGCCCATAATTAGCTTAGGAGCCTGTGTGACCTCTACATCCCTCTAGATCTGAGGTCACATTCTATGGTCATGAGTAGGAACATTCCATGCCGCCCCAGTATTGACCCATCTTCCTCTGGTGTAGTATAGAGCATGTTGTCCATCCTCTCTTCAGAGGATGGAACATTCTCTACCCTTATTGATCCATGTTGAGGGAAAAGTCCTATGGGGGCCCACAAAGGGGTCCATTTTGTTGTTCCTGATAGAAATGACTGGTAACAATGGAGAGAGAAATTTATTTCTGTTCTAGGCCCATCAAGTCTGTTTGGAAATCTCAGGACTCCCCGAATAGGGCCCCAGCTGATGGAGTGGCCTGATAGTGACTAAAGATTCATCGTTAAAGTATGCCAGTCTCTTGCCCTTATTCAGCTTTTGCAGTCCTTGCTTTGATAAGGTTAGCTTTGGAGTGAGTGAGAGAACTGTAATAGGAAGTAGGTGAGGAGGGTATCTAAGTCTAAGTAGATACTATTTCATTATGAACTTCGTACTGTCTCACTACAGATGATTGTGTACTTTTCCTTTCAGGTATATATTTTGCCCTAATTTATGGATACATGTGAACATATTCTCTATCTTACGGGACCTGGCCTATATCTAGGTTTTGGGACTTGGTTAGGAAGTGAACCTCCTGGAATGGAATTAGAGAATACCATGAAAGGAAAGGTCTCACCCAAGTGATGAGGGTGAAGGGTTGACATTCCATGTCTGACATCTCTGTACACAGTCTGAGGTGAGGCATGCTGAGATGGTACTCACTGCATTGATTAGGTTGGAATCAGCGGACGCAATATCATTTGGCTTGACTTGAGAGAAGCATGCAGGGAAGTGAGTCCCACCCCAGAGGTTCCAGGAGTGGGAGAAACATAGGCTTTGTATGCGAAGCAGTAGATTCCTGTTGTCTTAGGGTTTAAGAAGACAATAGATAGTTATTGCAATAATCACAGAGTTTGGCAATTGGGTTAACGTTGGAAAAATTCCTTTGTTAGGATTTGCTGTATCATACACATCCTCACCATATTTTATGTCCTTTGACATTATTTGTATATAGCTGTGCCACTGGTTGCTTTTGTTCTCCCTGGACTAAGCTTTTAAGAGAGTCAACATATCAAAGACTCAGCCTATGTATTAAAAAGACTCAGTCTGTACTTTAAAAAGTTTGAGACATTCAATCAATTTTCCCCTCTCATATTAATTAAATAGTGATTTATAAGACTACAAACTGATAGGAGTGGACATAAACACCATTCCCACCACCAAAAGACTGTGACCCATTTCCTTCCCTCTTCCCCCGCATGAAGTTGAACATCCACCCTCACCCTCAACCCAGGGTTTTTACTTTGGTGCCCTACTATAAATTTAGTCAGATCCTGCTTTGAGTTCCCCTTTCTGTTATTCTTTCTCAACTTCTGTTTATGAATGGGATCATCTTAGCTCACTTAACATAATTCCTTCTAGCTCCATCCAAGATGGGTCAGAAAAGGTGGGTTCATTGTTCTTAATAGCTATATGGTATTCCATTGTGTATATATACTACAGCTTTCTCAGCCACTCATCTGTTGTTGGGCACCTGGGTTGCTTCCAAGTTTTAGCTATTATGAATTGTGCTGCTATGAGCATAGGTGTACACGTATCTTTTTGGTTGGGTGTTATGGAGTCCTTGGGGTATATCCCCAGGAGAGGAATTATTGGGTCATATGGAAAGTCCATGTCTAGCCTTATGAGAGTTCTCCAGACTGCTCTCCAGAGAGGCTAGACCAATTTATATTTTCACCATCAGTGGAGAAGGGTTCCTCTGTCCCCATAACCTCTCCAGCATTTGTTGCTGCTGTCCTTTTTGATGTATGCCATTCTCACAGGGGTGAGGTGATATATATCAATGTTGTCTTAATTTGCATTTCTCTGACAATCAGTGATCTGGAGCAGTTTTTCATATGTTTGTTAGCCTTTTGGATCTCCTCTGTAGTGAACGTTTTGTTCATATCCTCTGCCCATTTTTGGATGGGGTCATTTGCTTTTTTGGTGCTAAGTTTGCTGAGCTCTTTGTATATTTTGGTTATTAGTCTTTTGTCTGATGTATGGCATGTGAAGATCTTCTCCCATTCTGTGAGCCCCTAGAGTTTTCTCCATCTCCTCCTACCCCTCCCTCCCCAAACTCCTTTGCTTTGGTGCAATACACCATGTCCAGTCTGTCTCACTTTGTGCTTTCTGTCCTTGTCTCTGCTTTATTGAGCCCCGCTAATAAGTAAGATCATTTGGTATTCATCCTCTATTTGGCTTATCTTGCTCAACATAGTGTCCTTGAGTTTCATCCAAGAGGATGTAAAGGAAACATCCTCATGTAAAAGATGCTATTTAAGGGGACAACTTGAGTTATTTTGATGGTCTGCCTCAAGTTCCTGGAAGGTAAGCATGTTGTTACCTTTTTGTTTTCTTTTGTTAATCTACCTTTACAGAGGATGTCTTATCCAAGAATATAGAGGGGTATAGGGACAACTATTTATCCTGTCCTATGTATACAACAGGAAGTAGACTAGGGGATTTAGTTAGTAGTAATATATTAGTATTGGTTTATAAATTATAATAAATGTGCCATACTGACATAGGATCTAAATGACAATGAAAATTGGAGGTGGAAGCTGGGGTGGGGGTGGAGACAAAGAAACTGTGTTTTGCATTCATTTTTCCTATAAACCTTAAACTGCTCTGAAAAAAAAATTTTTTTAATTAACAAAAAGTCCATTGACTGGGTCTATGCTCAGCAGTGGAGCACAGGACTTGCTGAACTTCCAGATTTGGTCTCCAGCACTACATGTGCCAGAGCTGAATGGCACTCTGGTTTCTCTTGCTCTCCTTCATTGATGATGATGATGATGATGATGATGATGATGATGATGATGAATCTTAAAAGCTTGTCCAGCAGAGAAGCAATTACAGAAGCCAGACCTCCCAGCTTCTACACCCCATGATGACCCTGGGTCCATCCAGAGCGATAAAGAATAAGAGGGGAGGGGATGAGCTGGCAAAAGAAAGAACAAAGCAGGAGCAAACTGTTTCAAAGGCTCTGTGAGAACTGTGGTGGTCATTGTCATGAGGATGGGGGCACAGAACTCTGGTGGTGGGTGTGGTGTGGGACTACACCCTGTAATGTTACAATATTGTAACGTGCTATTATAATTACAAAAACAAACAAACAAAAGTCTAAACTAGTCTGTTAATTTGGAAAACCAATTGCCATGTCGCTGCTCTGAACTCTGCAGAGGCTTCCACCTCACACCCAAAGCAGCCCCAGGATCACTAGCAGGGGTATCTCCAGCCCCATGCTTCTGCCCCTCTTGTACCTCTCGCTATGCTCCAGCCATGGTACCCACTGCTCTACCAACACACCACTATACATCCCTGACTCTCCAGCTCAGGGGCTCTGTTCACCAGTGGGTGACAAAGACATATCTTGAGAAATGTACTTGGACAAATGTAATTGTCCAGTTCTGTAATTGCACAAACATCAAAACGTGTACTTGCACAACTCTGGGAGGTGCAGTCCTCTGTCCACCTTGGGATTTGGTGTAGACTATTGGGACCACCACTGTGTGTGGGGTCCGTTGTCACTGACTCATGTGTCTTTAAGTCATGCAAGACTGCACTTTTCCTCCACACTTGGAAGCTCTTACCTAGTTGCTCTCTCAGTGCCCTTCCTTGCTGCCTTCCAATATCACCTTGAAGTTGATCTTGTCAGAGAAATTCTGCCTTACTGGGTATGAACCATAGCCCTGCCTCTCACTCTCTCCCTTAGTGTTTTATTTTTCTCTATGCGTATCACCATTTGACAATGGACATTTATATATTTCTGTGATTAACTTCTTCCACTACAATGTAAACACCATTATCATGGGGATTCTGTATTTTGCCTAGGGGGTGTATCTGGTGCCTCAGAAAAAGAAAAAAAAAGATCTGGTGCATAGTAGGTGATGAATGAATGTTGGATGGATTAATGCATTAGAAAATAAGTGAGCCAACTGGATTCCTTCCTGAGAGGCTGGGACGGTCTGGTAGTGCAGTTTGAGGGAGAGTGGCCCAGCCACTGTGACAGAATTTGACAGGAGTCCGAGCATCTGTTCCTAAGGGGATGGCCAAACACTCATGCTACTATAGCTGTGTCTTTTTTTTTTTTTTCCTGAACAATAAGATATTTCCATCTCAGGGTTCCAGCTAGTTCCCTGAGATTTGATTATCTAGGACATCTGAGCTTGTTTCCCATCAGATTTAAACAAAAACCTAAACATGTCTCCTTTGTTTACAAACAAAATGACCTAACCCATGCACAGAGGTATTGAGCCATCTTTATACTAAGTCTGTGAGTTCAGTATGATCTCTCAAGTCACTTACCTGTTTGCTTTATTGACCAATCTCAACTTGCATCACATTTTAGGGAATCCAACCCCCAGATTCTAGTATGAGGGAGGTGTCTCAGCGGCTAGAGCACAGGACTTGCATGCTGTGGGGGTGGGGAGGGGCAGTTCAATCCCTGGCATTCTGCATGCTGGAGCAGAACAGTGCTCTGGTCTCTCTTGATAAAAAAAACAACCTTAAAAAGCAAAAAGAGATTATAATGCTGTTTCAAAACTTTTGATGTCATAAACACCATATATATATTTTTAAAGATTTTATTTATTATTAATGAGAAAGATAGGAGGAGAGAGAGAAAGAGCCAGACATCACTCTAGCCCATGTGCTGCCGGGATCTCGTGCTTCAGAGTCCAGTGCTTTATCCACTGTGCCACCTCCTGGACCACATAAATACCATATTTTCAAGTAAGTCTTCCTCTACACACCTGCCCATTTCCTTGGACTCTCTTCCTAGCAGCAAGATGACTGGGTTCGAGGCCATGAGTCCTGAGTGTGCCCAAGTCTAAGGTAAGATTTTCTTTCCTTTAAAATTTTTTTTTTCTTAGTCTAAATTATTTCTCCGTCAACCTAACTGCTCATTTATGAATGCTTTGAAATCGCTCTTTATAGTAATTTCTAATAGCAAAGAACTGTGGGGAGAAGATACATCCACCCTGTGTTTCTCAGCACTGGCAGGAACTTGGGGGCAGAGGGAGAAAGAAAATGCTGATTCTCAGGCCCCGCCTAAGGCCGGCCAGGGCATACTCCCCAGGCTGGTGGTGGCGGGGGGAGTAGAGCAGCTCCACGTGCTTTGTGAGAAGTTCTGCAGCTCTTTCTGTGTACAGCTAGGTCTCAGCCTCTCTGTCCCTGAAGTGACTGACCTCAGTCCTCCCTAGTTTTGTGCTTATAGTCACTTCTCAGAAGCAGTGTCCAAGAAGCAAGAGAAACTTAACTTGGATTGGGTCGTTATTCTTGATCCAATTTTATTATTCCTCTTTACTTTTTAATTTTTTTTAATCAACCCATTCCCAGGAAGCCAACAAGCTTAGTCACACTGAAGTGAGGTGTGGGGGACCAGTAGCAGTCATGTGACAGTTTTTTGACAGGGCATCCCTTGCCCTGAGCACAGGCAGACTTGAAAACTGCCACATCCTGCTGTCTGTCCCTCTGTCCATCAAGGGGTACCTGGCTGCTTCCCATAAGGCCTCTCTGGGTTCTTGAGTGAAGCTCTAGGCCTTGCAACCACAACACCAGGGATTCCAAAGCCTTAATTAGCTCTGGGCCTGTGAGCGGGGAAGTGACCCTTTAATTTGCTGCTGGAATTGGGCAGCATCTGAGATCAAGACCTTTTGAAATATTTATCTGCTTGTTATTTATCTGGGCAGGGTGCGGGTGTGCATGGAGAGAGGTCCTGGGAACTATGCCCAGAGCCAGAGCAAGCAGAGGGAAAACTTTGCTAAATTTGTTTTATTAACTTTTTCTGTACTTAAAAAAATATCATTATGAAAGTCATAAATGCTTGCTAGAAAAAACTTGGGATATATGAAAAAAAATAGAAAAGAAAAGCACTTCATCCCTGGCTCCAGAGCTCAAATCCTTCAGGGCTGCCCACCTGATGGACTACTCTGGCGCACTGCATGGCCTCCCCACCCCCACCCCCCCACCAGTGTCTGTCCTCTTCTCTTCCTTCTCTGTCATACTGTGAGCACATTTCTATGTCAGGAAACTTTCCTTTAGACACAACTGGCTGGGGAGTTGTCTCAGTGTTAGAGTGCAAGTTTCGCGTGGATGAGGTGCTGGGTTCGGTCACTAGCACCACATAGAGACAAGAAAGAGGAAATCATCATAGTGGCAGAGTAGTGCTCTAGTCTGTTTCTCTCCCTGTCTCTCATACACACACACAATTTCCATGCTCATTTTCTATGTGTTTTGGACTGACAAGACTCTACTTTTTGTGACAATTGCTGTCCTTATTCCCAGTGAGTTCTGACCTCCAGACTGAGCAGCTCACCAGTACTGCCAAGGGTCCCAGGGCACCTGGCCTCGGCAATGTATCATGAGTTTCCCCACACTGTATCTTATTTTAGGGGTTAAGAATTTAGTTTGTACATGTGAAGGTGCTGAGGCTGAAGGCTGAGTCACTTCCCGGCAATCACCAACCTCATCCAGCAGGCGAATCCATGAGACTTGACCTTCCTAAGTATAAGCTTGGTGATCTCTAGTCCACACTGGCAGAAAGCAGATGTTTGGTCCTAGTGTGAGGGATAGGGGTGGGGGATTGACTTCATAATGACTATAGAGTTTCTTCTGAAGGTGATGAAATGATCTGGAATTAGATAATAGTGCTAGTTGCACAATATTGAGCATGTACTGAAAACCACCAAAAGGCATACTTTAAAAGCAGCTAAAGTAGTGAATTTTGCCTTGATAATTAAACAATGAGAAAAAAATGTTTCTTTCTCTGAGCCATATCAATTTTCTGGTCAAGGGTTAGACTAAAAACTAGTCAGGATTCTTAGATTTGTGAGTGGGTGAACGCCTGCTTCATTATTCTTGATTCAGATGAAAACTTGGAAATCACCTAAATATTCCACAATAGGATCATAAGTAAGCTTAAGATAGCCACTGGAGCCATTCTAAATTGTATCTTTTTAAAAATTGTGTGTGTGTGTGAGAGAGAGACAGAGAGAGAGACAGAGAGAGAGACAGAGAGAGAGAGAGACAGAGAGACAGACAGACTAGAGCACTGCTCTGTCACTTGTGACAGTTACCTCTTGTTTGTATGTGGCACTAGAGATCGAACCTGGGTGAGTTTATGGGAAGCAGGCATCTGGTTGCCCCTGTACCCTCATTATCTCATTTGTGCTCCCAAAACTCTTGCAAAAGTGCTCAATAAATCAAGGGTGACAGATGCAAAGTATCAATCCATAGTGTGCTTATTAGTTATTAAGGGGAAAAGGTGGTTTTGTGAGGGAGAACCTCAGTGGAAACCATTGATCAGGTGTGACTATTTCAGAAATGGCATAAACTGATCTTGTGTGTCTCCTGATGTGAGAAAATAAGAAAGACACAAACCATCTGTGAGTATCCTCACCAGGAGGCCAGACCCTCTATGAGGAGACACTATCAACCCAATGAGAGCATTTCCAAACACCCACTGGACTTGTCTAAATTGTCAGTGCCATGAAGGACAAAGAATGCAGGGCACCTATTGAAGATGAGAGGACACTGAAGACTGGTGACAGCCTGGATTAGATTGTGGATTGATTAAAGGAACAGGATCACAAAAGATAATGTTAGAGCCAGCAAGACAGCTCACCTATGTACTGTGCTGGCTTGGTCATATGCATGAACCAGGGTCAAGCCAGCTGCCACTGCACTAAAGGAAGTGTTAGTGCTATGGTGTCTCTGTTTTTGCCTCTGTCTGAAAATGTTAACTTTGTCTACAGTCATAACACACCCTTAACACACCCTCTCTGAACACACTCAGCAAAAAGTTTTCTTAAAGCAATGAAGCCCTGGTGATGACCAAAAAAAAGAACACAGTAATTGAGACTATATATATTAGTTAAACTCTTATGTTTATTCTCTTGAATGTGGTGGTCTTCTAAGGTTATATAAGAACTTAATTCTGTTACCAGGAGATACATACTATTGGAGGTGAAGGATCATGACTTTGTAACATTAATTCAAATATCCAGCAAAAACAAGTGTGTGCATCTAGGAAGAGAGAAAAGTCAAGTAACTGTGCTTCCATGCAAAGCATAGCTGGGTCTAGCAAATATGGGCACTGATCTTACTCTTCTTTCAACTTCTTTTCTTGGGGGGCTGGGTTTGGAGGGAGCACATAATTATTAGGCAAAAGAAAAAAAAAAAGGCCTCTCATAGGTATGAGAGGCTCTGAGGTCTTGGACTCAGTTCTCTAGCTACCATAAGCCATAGCTGAGCTTCTGGTAAAAAAAAAAAAAAAAAAATTCCAAGTCGACTTTTCTGGATTTGAAAATTTCAACATAATGCAGTTGAGGGGGGAAAAAAACTAGTCCAAATAAATATACTATTTGAACTTTGAACTTAATTTTTCTATTTTAACCAGAGCACTGCTTAGCTCTGGCTCATGGTGGTGCTGGGGTTTGAGCCTGGGACCTTGGAGCCTCAGGCATGAATGCCTATTGCATAACTAACCACTGCTATCTCCCTAACCCTGTCTAAATATTTTTGAGCCAATATTTAAGCACTGAAGAATTTCACTTAAAATCTAATTTGTTTCTTAAGAAAAAAGATTATTAAATCTAGTCACACTAAGTGATTAAAGCTGCTTTCAAGTATTGCACTCAGAAAAGAGCTCAGACCAGGGATGCAGTCTTAGGCTCAGTTATTTGTTGGCACTGACCAGAAAAGCCTTGTCAGCAGGAGATGCACAGTCCAGCTCCACTGAGGGAAAGAGAGGCTTCCTGCCCAGTAGCCCTCAGATACCTACAGTGAAGGTTGGGTTGCCAACATCGTCAACCCAGCCAGGAGGCCGCTGCCAGCAAGATGGCAGCATTCCTTCTAGATAGATGCCCAGTGAGGGTGAATGAAGGCTGAGGCTCTCCTTACAGAGCTTAGAGCTCAGCAAACGATGGTTGCTTGTGACTTCAGAGAAAGCTATGTGCTTGGTGCACACAGCCCTGATAGCAAGGGCCTAACCAGTTTTAGGAATCTCAACCATGCCAACGTCCATAATGAATACTCCTGACACAATATCTCACTTGGAAGATTGCAAGCTGGTGGTGACCAGCCAATATGTCACCCCCTCATCTTGTCCAGCGAATCACAGATTAAAGCAAGCAGGGGCACAGGCAACATCTCATATCCTCACAGATTATGACACTGAATTGGTACTGAAATGACTCTGATTAGAACACATACACATGCCTTGCATGATGCCATCATAATAGGATAATGCCCTTGACATTGGTACAGGAGGAAAAAAAAATCCCAATTCTGGTCTCAGTGTCATCACTGACTCACTCAACAAGATTGGGGTGAGGCAGTTAACCCATTTGAGCCCTCAGAGGCCTCATGATCAGTTGGAGATAATTGTCCCTGCCTTGCCTACTTCACACTGGTGTTGGAATGAAAGACTAAAATAATATGCAGGGAGGTTTTGGAAAGTATTAAAAAGCAGTGAAATGCTTTTGATTTGCAGTTTGGTGAGTGTGTGGCATTGTTCCCCCATTTTATTTCAAATATAGAGAAAAAGAAACCACTGCACCATCCTCGGAGCTTTCTTTGGTGGTAACGGGGCCCCATTATAGTGCCAGAGCTCTAACCCAGGGTCTCATATTTAGTAAAGTGTTTGCTTATTGCGGGAATTATCTCTTGACCCTATCTGGAGATGCGTTGTAAATCTGGAGAGAGGAGGGGAAGACAGAGAGGGGGAGAGAAAGATAGACACCTACAGACCTGCTTCACCGCTTATGAAGTGACTCCCCTGTAGGTGGGGAGCTGGGGGCTCGAACCGGGAACCTTACGCTGGTCCTGGCGCTTGGTGCCATGTGTGCTTAACCCACTGCGCTACTGCCCGACTCCCCACCCGAACATCTTCTCCCACTCCAAGGTCATGTAGGGTTTTTTTTTGTTTGTTTGTTTATTTGTTTTCCTTGTTCTCTATTATATTTCTTTACTCCAGATTCCTTGGCTTCATCTTGGATTTCTTCAGTCTTTCAGGATAGCTCTCCTTGATGATTCTGGTCCAGAAACAGACAAAATGAGGCATGGACACTTGAATGTTAGCATATCCTCAGGAGCAGTGAGCCTTCCCTGGCTGTAGCCCATGACTCTGCCCTGCACCCGGCATCCAGTTGGAACACAGCACATGTTTCTTGATTGAATGAGTGAGTGAGTGACTCAGGGCTGTGGGTGGGTCCTGCCTGAGCTAGGGCAGGTAGGAGGCAGGATGGAACCAGCATCTGGGGTCTGTACATGGTCTGTACATGGTCTGTACATGGTCTGCATGGTGCAAGAGCTAGAGAAGAAAGGTCTGGGTCTAAGGGTAAAGGACTGAGTGGCCTCTAGTCTTGGGCTTGGTTCTCACACTGGTGACTGGGGCTGGCTGCACAGTGAAGATGGGTCAGTGCTGGTCTGCTGTCAGGCAGGACTGAGAAAACTCATGTCTCACCCACAGTCTGACCGGAGGAGCCTCTATAGCTCTTGGATTTTCAGGGTAGAATGGAAAAACTTCCCCCCAACACTAATTAATTTCACTCTTTGCTTTGTTTTGGTTTTTACCTCACCAGACTTATTTTTTAAGGCTCCCAGTGGCCATTTCTTTCTTTCTTTCTTTCTTTCTTTCTTTCTTTCTTTCTTTCTTTCTTTCTTCTTTCTCTTTATTTGATAGGGCAGAGAGAAATTGAGAAGTGAGGGCGAGACAGAAAGGGAGAGAGATAAGACACCTGCAATACTTGCTTCACCACTTGTGAAGCCTTTCCCATTGTAGGTGAGGAGCCAGGACTTGAACCCAGATCCTTGTGCATGATAACATGTGTGCTTAGCCATGTGTGCCTCTCTTTGGGCTTCTTAAGAAATCATTTGGTGTGAGAATGACATGAATAAGAAAAAAAAAAAGACTCCACAACTTTCTTTTGTTGTTGACATTACTAGGGCTCCACTGCTCTGCACTGACTTTTTCAAATATAGAGACAGAGAAAGAGAGAGACAGGACAACGCTGAAGCTTCCTCCAGGGTGGCAGGTGTTGCAATGGAACCTGAGTTACGAACTCAGCAAAGCAGAGACACTATCCAGGTGAGATACTTGCCAGTCCCCCAAACTTTCATAGCACACCAGTGACATGAAGAGAGGTGACATGAACAGTCGTTACCAAGCCCCCATCCCACCCCCAGCAGTGGAGAAGGGGAAAGGGCACCCAGAATGGATGTTTGAAATAAGCTTTTGTAGAGTCAAGTTTTTGTGGCGTGGTTTTTTTTTTTTTTTTTTTTGCATGTCTTCTAGAAGCATACGTGAATGATGACACTAGTTCTATTTTAAAATTGTTTGTTCTAAGTCCTTATGTTAAGTACTCCAAAGACATGAAAGGAGTTGGGAAAGTATAGTACAAATTGCAAACGGTGTGGGCATATGTGCAGAGTTGCAAAGTAAGTCCATTTCTTCTTCAGTAACTATAGTCCCCCTCCTCCATTTAACAGCTTCTACTAGGCAACTTGCCTGAGTCTCCTCCTAGCTGGGGACAGAAATCTCCTTCTTCTTTTTTTTTTTTTTTTTTCCTCCTCCAGGGTTATTGCTGGGCTCGGTGCCTGCACCATGAATCCACCGCTCCTGGAGGCCATTTTTTCCCCCCTTTTGTTGCCCTTGTTGTAGCTTCGTTGTGGTTATTATTATTGCCCTTGTTGATGCAATTCGTTGTTGGATAGGACAGAGAGAAATGGAGAGAGGAGGGGAAGACAGATAAGGGGAGAGAAAGATAGACACCTGCAGACCTGCTTCACCGCCTGTGAAGCGACTCCCCTGCAGGTGGGGAGCCGGGGGCTCGAACTGGGATCCTTACGCCGGTTCCTGCGCTTTGCGCCACATGCGCTTAACCCACTGCGCCACCGCCTGACCCCCAGAAATCTCATTCTTAGTTCCTTCATTTGGCAAGTATTTATTGAGGGTCTGCTATGTGACCAGGGATACATCAGAGGCCAAAAGAGATAAAAACTGAGGCCTCATAGGGCTCCTGGTCTAGCGGGAAGATACACACAAGTGAAGCCATACAGCACCTTGTATTTATTACATATCTGCAGAGGGGAAGCTTTATGAAGCTTGTATTTACTACATATCTTCAGAGGGGAAAGTGGTGCTGCTGGCATCTCTCCCTGTCTATCTCCCCCTTCTGTCTCAGTCTCTCTCTATTTCTATCCTAGATAAATGAATGAATATTCATTTTTCACAACATATACCAGATGCTATTGGGTGCTGCATAAGAAAGAGGGACAGGGGCTGTGTGAGTGAGGAGGGCAGGGGTGGGCTAGGGAACCTCTCTGAGGGGGCTTTGAGGAAGTGCAAGAAGACTAAGGATGAGCCCTGTGGTCATCAGGGAAGAGCAGAGCCCCTGCAGCAGGAGAGTGTGGGGGCAATGTGGCGGGGTGGACAGGAGTGAGGGGGCGACGGGGAGATGAGGTCAGAAGAGTGATGGGGAGCAGCTCTACAGGGCCATGGAAGCCACGGTAAGAATGTTGGCCTTCAGTTTTCAGTGTGGGGCTGACATGATTGATTCCACTTTGACAGGGTCCCTGTATGGGAGGACAGTCTTGGGGACATGGTGGTGATGGTGGTTGTCCAGGGAGAGACGGCAGCCACTTGGACCATAGAGGTTGAGTTGTGGTTGTGGAGATGTGATCGGCTTCTGGACCTGTTCCAAATCAAAGCCCATAGGTCTTGCTGATGAATTGAATGTGGACAGCAAAGAAAGACTAAAGTCGAAAATGACTGCTAGGCCTTAGCACGGGGCCACCAGAAGAGTAGACTCACCATGAAGTGAGAGAGGAGGTGAGAGCGGCTGGTGGGGGCTGGGGAAGAACTTTCAACATAGTGAGGTGTCTGTCAGACATCCCAGTGGAGTTGGCAGTGGTGCACTTTTGGGGAGTGGTCCAGGGCAAAGACATGCATTCAAGAGTCATCAGATATATTCTGTTTGGCATTTGGCTAAACAGATCAGTGTGAAAACTGTATTATTACTCTTTGAATGCCTGCCTGACTCAGAGATAGCTTGCCTACCCATAGCAGAAACAGCACATGTTTATAGAATATATGGATGTACCTGCCTATAAAAATAAAACCAGGGGGGCCGGGTGGTGGCACACCTAGTTGAGCACACATGTTACAGTGTGCAAGGACCCAGGTTCAATCCCCCAGTCCCCACCTGCAGGGGGAAAGCTTCACAAGTGGTGAAGCAATGTTGCAGGTGTGTCTCTCTGTCTCTCATCCTCTCTATCTCTCCCTTCCCTCTTGATTTCTGGCTGTCTCTATCTAATAAATAAATATTTAAAAAATTAGAAAAAAATAAAACCAGAATTAATTGAGTTGTGGGGGTGGGGGGAGTCCACCTTCCTCTCCTCATGCATGGGTAAATGGCAATTCTCAAGATTAGGATGAGGGGCCAGGTGGTGGCTCACACTTGGTTGAGCACACATATTAACATACACAGAGACCTGGGTTCAAGCCCCCAGTCCTCACTTGCAGGGGGGGAAGCTTCACAAGCAGTGAAGCATGGCTACAGGTGTCTCCCTGTCTATTTCCCTCTCTTTCTGTCCCTTCCCTCTGGATTTCTCTCTGCTCTATCAAATAAAATGAACAAGTAAATAAATATTAAGAAACAAAAAAGAAAAGATTGGAATGAGCTAACCTAGACATGACTGCTTACTGTTGCTTCAGAACAGGACAGTCTAGGTTAGTTTTCCTCAGCTTCTCCATGTTGGTCTCTCCTTCCGTAAAGTGAGACTATCTCGAGAACTACCTCAAGGAGTGTCTATGAAGAGTGAGGAGCTTACAGGTGTACATGGGCAAGCACCGTACAGAGGGAATTAACTGTGAGCTTCAGGAAGGATTAGAATCCACACTTCTGCCAACTTTTGCCTTTCTCTGTCTTCTTCAGTAGGAATTCCAGGGATTGGAATTCAGTATGTAGTGGGCTGGCTGGTGCCTGGTCAGACATTCTTTATGGCTAACTGGGGTAAAACAGTTTAAACCATCTCTCCCTCTAGCCCTGACCACCCTACACACTCAGTGATGAGGCAGCTTTCCTGGAGGAGCTCAGCAGGGGCCAAGAAATCCTCCTTTTTTAAAAAAAAATTTTTTTTACTAGTGATTTAATATTGATTTACAAAATTGTAAGATAGCAAGGGTATAATTCTATACAGTTGCCACCACTAGAGTTCTGTGTCCCATCCCCTCCATTGGAGACTGCAATAGTTCTCCCAAGGTCACCAATATGGGCTGACTCTATAACTGTCTATCTATACCTATGTATATATATATATTTTTTTTTCACATGGGGGTAGATAGCATGATGGTTATGCAAAAAGACTCTCATGTTTGAGGCTCCAAAGTCCCAGGTTCAATCCCTTAAACTATCATAAGCCAAAGCTGATCAGTGCTCTGGTAAAAGAAAAAAAAGAATAATATATATAAATATAAATTGGGGGCAGGTGGTGACATACCTGGTTAAGTGCACACATTACAGTGCACAAGGACCTGGTTCAAGCCCCTGGTCCCCACCTACAGGGGGAGAACTTTATGAGTAGTGAAGCAGTACTGCAGGTGTCTCTCTGTCTCTCTTCCTCTCTATCCCTCCCTCCTCTCTCAATTTCTCTGTCTCTATCCAATAACAACTAAATAAACAAACATAAAATATTTTTTCACCATTTTCCCCCAATGGTCCTGCCTTCACTCTCTTTCCTTTTCACCCCTACACCTATCACTACTTCCAAGTGTCTTTCCTTTTTTCCTTTCAGATGAGTGAAACCTTGCCTGGCTTTCTCCGGAGTTTACCAGATTTGCTTCCCTTTCATTGATCCTATAAAAACAAGATTCCTGGTGACCAACACTTCAGGTCCTGGTGGAATGAGGGTACAGTACCCTCTGGATTACTTCCCCTATTATTTACTCCTCTGGGAATATGGACCACAATTCTTTTGGGGGTGCAGAAGCTGGGAGTTCTTTACCCCCTATAATAGTGAATCCAAAATGTCAGTGGTCTACCTGCTGCCAAGGTAAAACCATCATGGTGAGCATGGACATCACAGAGCCCTGGGAATGGTACATTAGCAAGAGCACTTTGGCTCTGTGGCTTTCTTGGCAAAAGTACATAACCATCATCTAAATATCTGGAAACCTCATACAAACCTGGGTGGAGGCAAATTCTACCCAATGTCACAGTCCTGAAAGTCCAGGAGAGAAAGAAATGATCACAGGTTGCATCAAGGAGCAAGGTGGCACGACAGCAAAATGCAGTGAGGGTTCTGGACTGGATCCCAGAAGGGAAAGCTATAAAGCACATAGCTTGGTCAATAGTGGTGTAGCAGTGTCACTATCTCGGTGTTAATAGTTGACCTATGATAAAATAAGCCATTAACTTTGGGAGACATTGTGAGAAGAGAATATGGAAGTCCTGTACCATTTTTGCAGGGTTTTTTTTTTTAATAGTCAAAGTTTTTATTTTTCAAAAGTAACAAAAAAAAAAACAAAAACGCTTCAGGGGGCCATGCAGTAGTGCAGCAGGTTAAGTGCATATGGCGTGCGAAGCACAAGGACTAGCATAAGGATCCCAGTTCGAGCCCTCAGCTCCTCACCTGCAGGGAAGTCACTTCACAAGAAGTGAAGCAGGTCTGCAGATATCTAGCTTTCTCTCTCCCTCTCTGTCTTCCCCTCCTCTCTCCATTTCTCTCTGTCCTATCCAACAACAATAACAACAACAAGGGCAACAAAATAGGAAAAATGGCCTCCAGGAGCAGTGGATTTGTAGTGCAGGCACCAAGCCCCAGTAATAACCCTGGGGGGGGCGGAAAAAAGCTTCTGAAAGTATACTTTACTGTTCTTTCGTAATTTTAAGATTTTTTAATGTATCATCACATATTACATATATATTTTGTATATAACCTATGTAACTGGTAGGAGCTCATAACCGAGAAGATCTGAGGGACTCCTACCCTTTAGCAAGAGCAGAAAGTACTATGGACACCCATAGGGGCATGGAAAGTTTAAAGGATACTGAGTTTCGGTTTTGCAAGATGAAAAGAAAACAGAGATGATTGCACAAAAATGCAAGTGTACCTAGTACTGCTAAGCTGTGTGTACACTGAAGAATGGCCAAGACAGTAAATTTTGTTATGTGTATCTCACCACAATTGCAAACAAGGCTAGGACAGCAAAGTTTATCATTCCATTCTGCACTATCTTGCTTCAGCATGCTTCTCATGGGCTAGACTTTCCTTCTCAAAAAGGTCTCATGTGATCTGGGTCTGGAACACAGCTTGTTCTTGGGATAGAGCCACAGGACCAGCTCTTAATACACAGATAGGGATCACAGATAAGGCGAGTCAGAAAGAAAGCTCTGTCCGTGTGGGGAAACTATTAACAAGGTTTCATTGAATATTATCTTAATCCTCAAAGACAAGACAAAGCTGCCTTCAGATCTTGGGTCTCCTGGGGCCTGGACACTCAGGACTGGGGGGTTACTTGGGAGACCTCTGTCTCCCCCCCTTGGAGGGGGTCGGCCTTGGTTGTTCATGTGCCTATATTAGAGGAATCTTCCTACAGGTTCTATGCTTTAATGACCTGTGTTTATACATGAAGCCATCCATACACACAAGTTTATGCTGTAGAAAGAAATAATTCCTGAGTCCCAATGGCTGAAAACACCAGAGTTCTGTTTCTTGTTGGCCCTCCACAAGTAGCTGTGTCATGGTCCCCCTGGGGCAGAGTGCATGTGTGTGTGGGAGGGTGTTACATTGCCACAGTCACTCTCAGGAACACAATGGTGACCATGGGGCACTCTTACTGCCTGGAAATGACTCTGTCGTTTTCATTGGCTGAAGCATGTCAGATGACCTAGCATGACTTGAAAGAGGTGGGGAACTAGAATCCTTCCTGAGCAAACTGACTGACCCAAAACTTCCCTCACTCCTAGGAGAAGAAATCTTTTTCTTTTTCTTGGGGGGATTAATGTTTGACAGTAAATACAATTGTTGATACATGTGTGAAATTTCCCAGTTCTTTATAAAACACTCTCAGCTCAGGTCCTCTTCTACCATCAAGCACCAAGACCTGAAAGCCCCCTCCCCACCCCACCCCCACCCCCGACACACACACATACACACCCAGTCCATCTCTTTGGTGCAGAAGAAATCTTGAAGCTGGAGAGAGAACTCCACTTCCCCACACACCCTTCTCATCTGAAGAATGCTTAGTGCCCTTGCATGCTGTAACCAAGGTCCCAAAGCCCAACAGGGGGAATTTGTTTGAGGTTTGAGGTCTCTGCTTCTCCTCTCTAAGCTCATTTCCTGTTTCACTCCACTCTGCAGATGGGGCCGCCCCCCCACCCATGGTCATGAGATTTCCCCCTACCCCCCACTGCCACCCCATGAAAGCAGACATGGCCATTGACGGGGATCATATGTGTGCTGCCCCTGGGGTCACTGTGTGACTCACTGGCTTCCCAGAAGCAAATCAGCCAAGTGGTGATTGGGATGTGCCAGTCTGCTTTCCCCTGGGTTCCGACTGGGAACTAGTAGCTGCAATCCTGGAAGACCTATCAGCTATTTGCATTTTTTAAAAGACAACTGCACTAGTGAGTTTTCAGTTTAAAAATGCAGTGTGTTTTTAAAGCAGTATGTAAAACAGATTAAGACAGGGTAGCTTGTGTGCCTGATGCCTTGGAGTTAGCTGCATCTCACCATACACTAATTTAACACTTTCTACACACATTCACAAGGGTCTTAAAATAGCCAGTTCCCATTGTGCATTTAAAATACTGAATTGTTTTACAGAGATCTGATTTGCACCCAACTTTTGGGAAGCATTGTTCCTCCATAAAGCAAAGCTTCACTGTGCTGATGTTTCTCAGTAAATTCCTAGAACTACGGACAATATGAAAATGGAAGGTCTTGGACCCAACAATTGGAATACTTGTGACTCACCCAAAATATGTTTCCCTTTCAGGATGGGGAATTTCTGGCAGGGAGGAAGCAGCTTCATTCATTTGTTCAACAACTATTTCTTTTGCTGAGTGGCTTCTGCGTACTGAACATTCTGATAAATTGTGTAGGCGATATAGGAAAATATTAGCCCTCGTTCCTCCTTGCTAAGGGTTCACAGTGAGGCTGTATTATCTTTTTTCATCTACTTGGCAGCCTCTAGAGGCAGCTTCCTGCCCAAATTGCAGTTGAAGAAACTGAGGCCCCCAGGAGTCAGCCCTGTTCCCCACAGTCAGCCCCTGGCTAAAATCTCCTTGTGTTCAGAAAAATTCCCCGGTAGATAGAAGTTACTGCAGTCTCCTTCACCGCAAGAACATGCCACTCTCTTTTCTTCCTAGCACACCCCTGCCCCAGAAGTTATCTCTGGGATGGGGGAGACAGCATAAAAACAAAAAATAAACAGTCTCTGACAGACATAGTTCCCTCCACCAACCCTAAGCCCCCCCTGGGACCTTGTACCAGCCCTAGATGAGGCAAATCTTCCAGCTCTGAATTTATTGTGGGCTCCTTAGTCTTTTGTTTTCTTGTTGACCCTTGGTAGCTTTCATGGGATTACAACTGGATGAATATGCTATGAAGAAGTCCTGGGAGTTGTGAGCTGAAGGTGGGCTCCAGTTCAAGAAGGTCACTCTGCCTTCAACTCAGTTGTAGTCAGGAAGTAAGTAGGTCTAAGCGGTTGTGTGGCTCAGTTAACCCAAGCTGTTTTTCCTATGGCTAATATATCGATCAGCTAATATATTTATCAGTCTTTTTCTAATTAATGATTTAAACAAGATTGTGGGAGAAGAGGAGTACAATTCCATACATTTCCCACCACCAGAGTTCCATATCCCACCCCCACCATTGGAAGTCTCCCCATTCTTTATCTCTCTGGGACAATAGACCAAAGATCTTTATGGGGCGCAGAAGATGGGAGGTCTGGCTTCTGTAATTGCTTCTCCACTGAGCATGGATGTTGATAGGTCGATCCATACTCCCAGCCTGTTTCTATCTTTTCTGAGTCGGGCAGGGCTCTGGGGAGGTGCGTTTCTAGGACACATTGGTGAGGTCGTCTGCCTAGGGAAGTCAGGTTGGCATCATGGTAGCATCTGCAACTTGGTGGCTGAAAGGCATTAAGATATAAAGCAGAAAAAATTATTTAATAATCAGGAACATAAAGGTAAGAATAGAGCAGGTAAGATTTGGGATCTTCATATTGGAAGGAGTTAGGAAGTCTATTTTCTGTGCATTCCAAGGGGCCTATGATTTTACTAATTTTTGCCTGAGTTCCATAGTATTGAAAGTATTATCTGGGAAGATGGTATCAGAATGGGGAATAGGACCAGAAATCTGGATCAGGGCAGAAAGTAGCTCCCAAATATGGGAAAAGTATATAAATATCATTAACTGTAAATCCCACCAATCTGACCTCATTCTTTATAAAACCTGTATTTTCTCCCAGTTCTGGGACCTCTGGGGCTTTACTCATTTTTCTTAATGCTCCTCTTGATTCATACGATTTGATACTCTATCTGCTGATCTCAACCAAATCAGTGCAACCAGTGCCACCTCATCATGTTTCACTTCAGACTGTGTCCAGAAATGCCAGGCCTCGGATGTCAGCCCTCCAGCTCCATGACTCTGGTGAGCCCTTTCCTAGCTCATAGGCCTGCTTAGTTCCATTTCAGGTGGCACACCTCCTAACTAAGTTATAGAACCTAGATTTAGACCAGGACCCATGAGATAAGACACATGTGCACATGTATCCATAAGTTAGGGGAGAACATATACCTTAAAGCAAAAGTGTATACAATAGACTACAACGACTCAATTAAGTGCAGCAAGCAAGTAGAGGGACCTAGAAAAGACACCACAAAGTACTTATTCAAGTGTTTTCTACCTGGATACCCTCCTCACCTACTTCCTGTTTCACTTCCCTCAATCATTCTAAGTCTAATCCTGTCAGATAAAGTAAGGAGTACAAAAGCTAGATGAGGGCAAGAGACTGGCATACTCTGATGGTCCTTTTGGTCACTACCAGGCCATCTTATCATCCAGGGCCCTACTCAGGAAATCTTGTGATTCCCACATAGAGATGAAGGGTCTAGACCTCTAACAGATAACCTCTGTCCACTAACACTGGTCATCTCCAGGAGGAACAACATCATAAATCCTCTTGTGGGACTCTACAGGACCTTGCCTTCAATGTGGAACATTGAAGGGAGGCTGTGTCAGTATACTCTGTTACTTGAGGAAGATGGGTCCTGAAATGAGTGCAGCCTAGAACATTCCTAGCTATGACCACGGAATATGAGCTCAGAGTGACAGGGTTACAGAGTTTATGCAGGCTCCTGTGCTAAATATGAACAAACATGGGCCCTAGGTCATTTATCAATCTTTTAAACTTTCAAAGAACTTTTAGGAGCACCATTCACATTTCTTGGATCTCTTCAGTCAAAGAATGTGAGATCTATGGAGAGAGCCTTACTTTTGGCCTAGAGAAAGAATGACTCAGACTACAAATGTAGAAAAGGAAGCCTTGTAGAATAAGGGCCTGACAAGTTTAGTAGATCCCAGAGCAGAGTCTAGTGGGTGAAGGCAGTGAGTTTCCTAGGTGCAAGTTCAAAGGAAGAATGCATGTGAATCAGTCAGAGGGGTATTCATGTCACCCATGGAGGTGGCTCTGAGGACATTGTCCACCTGTTCTGGGCTGAATGTTTGTGCGGTGTGTCATCCCCCCCCCCCCCAGAATCCAGCTGGAGCTTGACCATGTCATGATGGTAAAAGATGGGTTGGGGAAGTGAGTAGGTTTAGATGATATCATGAAGGTGGAGCCCTTATGATGGGGTAAGTGACCTGATAAGAAAAGGAAGAGACGTCAGAACTTCCCTTCTTTGCCTTGATTCAAAGAGGAAGCTGTCCGTAAGTCAGAAAGCACACCTTCCCCAAGGCAAGCTCATCTGACAGGCACAGTCACTATGAGTACCCCTGTGTTCAGCACTGGGAGAAAGGAGTATATCTTGTTTAAGCTACTATATAGAGTTTTGCAATGGCAGCCTATACTAAGAGCACCAGAGGGACACTCATTTTCGGGAGGCTCAAGAGATGGGACTGAGTCTGCCATAACTGTCTGTGACCCTATGGGAGGCCAAACATAATGAAAAGGAAAAAAGAAAAATCTCCTTTTTCCTCATGAAAACAAGAAAAGAAAAAGAAGAAAACATCCCGGTTTATACTTTGACTGGATTATAGATAAACAGAAAGTCAGAATTTTCACTTTTCTCCTGGGATCTGCATGGTGCTTGCTAGGGATACAGGATTTCACTCTATCTTATGAGTACCAGAAGATCTTTGTAAGCCCCGACATGGCCCATGGTGATAGAGACCCAAGTAATTAGGAGATGAGTGGCTGGATCCCTTCTGCTGCTGATAGTCTCTCAGGAGTCCTTGCTTGTTCCTGTTCATCAACTCCCCACCCCCATGCATGTGGCCATAATTGAGTTTAGTTTAGAGGCAAAAAATATAGCACCCAGGATGCCACAAACTAGATCTGCCTTTTCTGTTTGGAGGGACAAATGGTTCTGTGTATAGTGAGACTGAAGTGCCCCTGGAGAGAGCTTTTGCCTCGGTCCCTACCCTACTCACACCCTGAAGATCTAGGGATCTCTTCTGCCCCAGACAGTCATGGCATCTCTCTTTCTCTTGGCTAGTTAAATAGTAGCACCAAGGCTGGAAGTCAGATCATTAATTCAGCCAGCCTCCAAGTACTCATCATGGAAAGGAAGATGTGAATCTTGTCACTCACTTTTCCTTATGTTTATTGTATTTTAAAGATTTTTAAAATTTATTTTCCCTTTTGTTTCCCTTGTTTCTTATTATTGTTGTAGTTATTGTTACTGATGTCGTCATTGTTAGATAGGACAGAGAGAAATGGAGAGAGGAGGGGAAGACAGAGACGGGGAGAGAAAGATAGACACCTGCAGACCTGCTTCACCTCCTGTGAAGCGACTCCCCTGCAGGTGGGGAGCGGGTTGCTCAAACCGGGATCTTTACAAAGGTCCTTGTGCTTTGCGCCACCTGCGCTTAACCCGCTGCGCTACGGCCTGACTCCCTAAAGATTTTTTAAAATATTTATTTATTTCCTTTTTGTTGCCCTTGTTTTTATTGTTGTTGTAGTTACTATTGTTATTGATGTCATTGTCATTGGATAGGACAGAAAGAAATAGAGAGAGGAGTGGAAGACAGAGAGGGGGAGAGAAAGATAGACACCTGCAGACCTGCTTCACGGCTTGTGAAGCGACGCCCCTGCAGGTGGGGAGCTGGGGACTTGAGCCAGGATCCTTACTCCGGTCTTTGCGCTTCGAACCGCGAGCGCTTAACATGCTGCACTACTGCCCGGACTCCCTGTTTATTGTATTTTTAAAAAGATTATATGCATATCTACGAAAAAGGAAAGCCAGCGTATTGCTCAACTCTGATTTTTGGTGGTGCTGGGGATTAAACTTCTGATCTCTGGGGCCTCTGACATGAAAGTCTGGTGTGTTACTTCTTTGCTATCTCCCTGGTCCTATTTATTTATTTGTTTGTTTGTTTATTTATTGCCTCTAGGGTATCACTGGGGCTTGGTGCCCGCACCAGGAATCCACTACTTCTAGCGGCCATTTATCTTCCATTGTTGTTGTAGTTGTTGTTATTGTTGTTGGATAGGACAGAGAGAAATTGAGAGAGGAAGGGAAGACAGAGATGGGGAGAGAAAGAGAGACGCCTGCAGACCTGATTTACTACTCATAAAATGTCCCCTTTGCAGGTGGGGGAGCTGGGGCTTGAATTCTGTTCCTACATTTGATAATATGTATACCTAGCCAGGTGTGCTACCACCGGATCCCTGAGCATTTTTCCATGTATCCGTTGGCCTTTTGGATCTCTTCTTTGATGAATATTTTGTTCATATCCTCTCCCACGGAGTCATTATTTCTGTTGTTGTTGTTGTTGTTGCTGAGTTTAGTGAGCTCTTTGTATATTTTGGTTATTAGTCTTTTGTCTGATGTACGGTATGTAAAGATCTCCCATTTTGTAAGGTGTCTCTTTGTCTAGGTGATGGTTTCTTTTGCTGTGCAGAAGCTTTTCAGTTTGATATGGTCCATTGGCTTGTTTTTGTTTTTTTTCTGCCTATGAAGATGCCTATAAAATTTAGATGGAAAAAAATTCTGCCAATGTTTTCCTTTTAAGTATTTGATAGTTTCTGGTCTAACATCCAAGTCCTTGATTAATTTGGAGTTTACTTTTGTGTGTCATGAAATATAGTGGTTCAGTTTTATTCTTGCACATTTCAACCCAAATTTTTTCCAGCACCATTTGTTGAAGAAACTCCCTTTTCTTCATTTAGTAGTTTGGACCCCCTTGTCAAAAATTAGATGTCTATAGGCGTGTCTTATTTTGTTTTAATGAGAGAAAGAGATACATAGAGAAAGATATAGTGGTGTACTTGGTTGAGCCCATAGGTACCATATGCAAGTACCAGGGTTTGAGCCCCCATTCTCCACCTGCAGGGAGGATGCTTCATGGACAGTGAGGCAGGTCTTCAAGTGTCTGTCTTCTCTTCCCCTTTCTATCTTCCCCGCCTCTTTCAATTTCTCTGTGTCCTAGGAAGCATATGGGGGTGGGGGCAGGTGGGTAGTGGCTACCCGGAGCAGTGGATTCATAGTGCAGGCACTGAGACCCATTGATAATCCTGGTAGCAATTATGGGGATTGAACCTAGGATCTCAGAACTTCAGGCATGATGGTAGTCTTTTACATAACCATTATGCCATCTCCCTGGTCCCAACACCTAAACTTGTAAGCTAAGATTTTTTTTTTCACACTTTTGCTTCTGACCATTTACTTCTATAAGAAATGAGAATTTCAGACAGAGCCAAATAAGCACCCTGTATTCATACCCCAAACTCTATTCCTACATTTGTTAGTTGATGTGTCTTTCTCATCTTAAAAAAAAAATAGTGCAAGGGTCAGGGCATGGCACACATGTTACCATGTGCAAAGACCTGGGTTCAAGCTATACACACACACACACACACACACACACACACACACACACACACTTATGGGGAGAAGCTTCAGGAGCAGTGAAGCAAGTCTGTCTTTCTCCCTCTATATCCCCCCTGCCCTCCTAATTTCTCTCTGTACTATCAAATAAAATAGAAAAAAGGGGAGATGGTCACTAGGAGCAGTGGATTCACAGTGCCAGCACTACACAGAGCCCCAGCGATAACCCTGGTGGCAATAAAAATACATACATACAATTGTACAGTTCTAAGATTACAAATCAAGACTGGGATGTGCTTGCTGTCCATTTAGGGCGTCTTGGGTTCCCAAAAAGAGATGTCCTTCAGCCATCTGGAGAGAAGGTGGCCTTTTAAGTTATCAGGGCCAGAGGATCCCACACTCTCTCCTTCCCAGGCTAACAGCCAGGCGGGCCACAGTGTGCTTCCTAGAAAGCCCCGCCCAGACTTCCTGGGGGGGCCTTCCTGCAGTCATTGTGTTGGCAGACCAAGACCTGACTGCATTGTAGGGAGGCATTTCCTGGACCAGAGCTGGGGCAGCCTGGCAGGGGGACCCCGCCAAGGAAGCGCTTTATTCTACTGGCACGTTTGCCTTGAGCTGTGCCAAGTGCCCTGCTGGGGCAAGAGTGCGGCAGTGCCCTGTAGTGGTCCCAAGCAGGGCTTAGAGGTTGCATGGAAATCAGGTGCACTCTGACTCCTTGGCAGGTTGGTTCATCCCTGCTTCCCTCCGCCCCTACCCCAGCCCAGCATCTGCATAGCTCTTCTGCTGGGCCCTGTGCTAGACTCGCAAAGACAGATTCTGCCCTAAGTGCATGTGTGCATTCATGCAGGAAACCTGCACAGAGTTACTGAGCATGCACTGGTGCAGGTATTGAGATGCAGTCAGGAAACAAACACAAAACAGTTCCACACCCCCTGGAGCTTCCTTTCCAGCAGATGGACAGTGGGTGATAGAATAAGGGCATCGCCCAGTGGATGATGTGCTCTGTGGAAAGTGTAGAATTTGGGGGGGGGGGGAATCAGGAATGGCTGTGAAAGGAGTGACCAAGTATCTGGAGGGAAGCACTAGCAGGACAGGAGTGACTTTCCCCTCAGTCACCTGGGCCTCACCTGCATCCCTAGAGCTCAGCTGGAGGGAGAATCACAGCCTGAGGCAAGGAAGTGAGGCAGTGCCCTGTAGTGGTCCCAAGCAGGGATGGGGGTTATGGGGGGGTTCATGGAAAGCACATGGGAGATGAAAAGCACACTTCCATCTCCCTGTGATCACCACCTGCACAAACACTCTCACCCCCAACTTGGGTCCCTTTCCATCATTGTGAACCAGGACCCCAATGCTCCTCAACCCCACTCCCTTCCTCTTCTTCTCCAGAGTCCTTTGCTTTGGTTCAATACTCAAGAAACAAGGACAGAAAAGGAAAACACAAATGTTAATGAGGGTTGTATTTGGTATGTGTTATACCAGAACCGTAACATAAAGTCTGATTTGACCATGTGTTCTTGCTGGGTTTTTTTTTTTTTTCTTTTCACAAATTCAGCATTCCATCTATAGAGTGAGAGGCTTGAGGACCAGACCCATCTTAATACCCTGCATCTTCATGCTGTGGCCACCCCTGCAACATGGTGGGAGACTCAACATGGGTTCCCAGGGAGAGGCTGCAGCCCCTGCTCCAACTGTGCCCTCCCCTCTAGATCTCCACTCAGCTCCTATATCTTGAGGCCATCACACTCATGCCTTCTGAAGGGAAGTGGACACATCTGTGTGTACTGAGGCCTCAGGGGCTCAGAGTGCCTGTCCTGCCACGAGAATCTGCATTGCATGTGTGGAGGGAGCCTTGCAGAGCTGCCTCTTAGCTTTAGTGATGGAATGTCACTGACCAGCAGATGGTTGGCTTGAGGTGCTTCTTGGAGCCATTCAGTGTTCCCTTGCTTTCTCGCCGCCCCCCCCCCCCCAACCTGTTCTGTCAATTCCATATTTGTGGGAGAGAAAAAGTGGAGAAAAGAAAGGAAATTCACCTCTCCACTCTGTGCAAACCTTTCTCCTGTGAGAAGGAAGTTATGCAAAGTCACAGTGCCATCCTGGTCTGGTCCCTGGTCTCTGGAGCTCCCAGAAGGAAGAGCTGTGAGAAGGATTCATCTCAGTCTCTTTTGTCAAAAGTGTTAATTGAGTGAAGGACAGCTGACAGAATGCCAGTGGCACAGAGCCTTCAGAATGGGAAAGGTGGGTGTGAGGGAGAGGAGAGGGGCGATGAATGTGCATGTATTGAGCTCCTGCTGTGGGCCAGGCATTGTGCTGCTCACACCCACATCTGCTACCTCCTCTAAGCTTCCCCACCTCCCTGTGAGGTGATTGTCATGAGCCTCACTCCCTTGCACACAAGTTAGTTCATTTCCTTTCACACCCTTTCTCCATTGTTCTTTTTCCTGGTGTTTATTTCTTCTGGTCAGAAAGTAATTAGCATTCATTATAGACAGGGCATATAAAAATAATATAAAACTGTGAGGGGGAAAAAAACATCTATCATTCCATGACATGGATATAACCCTTGTTAACATTTATTTGCATACAGCCAGTTTGGGGAGGCTGGGAAGATAGCTCACTGGGTAGGGATGCACCACATGGGAGATGCTGTGCCCCAGAGGAAGCCTCAGTGCTGTGGTGACCCTCCCTCCATTTGTCTCTCTACCTGATTGAAAAAGCAGCCCTGTTCTGAATATACATCCTATTTATTCCCAGTTATTAAAATTCATTGTGAACTTGTGTGATGTGAGCTCACATTATAATATCTAATCTTCAATTTTTCCCTAAGTTGTTTTTATTAGGAAAACGATATTCAAAATGATTGTTGTCGCCTGAATACACTTTCTTATCTTCCTGTGATAGATATCTGCCAGCTACTTCCAGTCACCCCCCATACACAAGTTGCAATAGACAACACCTGGTCCAAGTTTCAGCCTGTATTTTCCCTTTTTTTCCTGGTTTCTTAAGTTCCATCTATAAGTGAGATTATCTAGTAGTGTCTTTCTCCTTCGGCTTATCTCAATATGATTCCTTCAAGTTTCATCCAAGATAGGGCAAGGGAGAAGGTTTCATCATTTTTCACTGCTGATGAACATTCCATAGTGTATATGTACCACAACTTTCTTAACCACTCATCTGTCTTGGGCATCTGGGTTGCTTCCAAGTTTCTATTATTTTTTAAACAGACTTTGTAACAAAATATTTTCAGTAAGTTTTCTTTTTTTAAGGCTTTATTTATTTTTATGAGAGTGAGAGAAAGAGAGACTACTGCTCTGGCTCAGGCAGTGCCAGGGATCAAACTCAGGACCTCATGCACACAAGTCCACTACCACCCTCAGGGCCACTATGAGGAAAGCTCTAACAGAACCTCTGCAGTGTCTTCACAGTGGTGGGTATATATTACTTTTTGAACTGGTTCCTAAACACTCAACATCTGTCTCTCAGTGCTTTTTTTTTTTTTTTTTTTTTTTTTTTTTTGCTACCTACTAGTCACTGGACATGATTCCACCACTCCCAGTAGACTTTTTTTTTTTTTTTTTGGGTAGAGAGTGAGAGACAGAGAGGAAAAGAGGAAAAGAGAGATAGACAGAGAAGGAGAAACACCATAATACTGTCCCACTGATGAAGCTTTCCCCATGCAGACATTCCCATGTGGTATCAGCCTGGGGTTAGATCCTTCCTTGTGGTAAAGTGGGTGAAGTAGATACTTTACCAGGTGACTCAGCTCCCAGATCCCCATCTTCTATTTTTCTGTTTTGAAATTATATACAAGAACTCAATAATATCTTTGTATCAATATCTTTCTCTGAATACTAGGGACTTTTTTTTTTTTTTTTTTTTTGTCCTATGGTGGGGAAAGGAGCTTTACTACTCTAGACTGACTTTTTCAACTAGAAAGAAAAGGTCAGATGTTCTGGACTGTGGTGCACCTGGTTGCTTGAGTGGTTGAGTGGTTGAGTGCACACATTACCATGCACAAAGACCCAGGTCCCAAACCCCCAGTCCCACCAGCAGGGGGAAAAGCTTCACTCCACAGGCATCTCCTTTTCTCTCTCCCTCTTATCCCCCTTCCCTCTCAATTTCTCTGTCTCTATCCAAAACAAACAAACAAATAATATCTATCCCTCTCTTTCATACACACACACAAACAGAGAGGGAGAGTGGAGGGGTGGAGGGAGAGAGGGAGGGAGAGAGGGAGATGGAGACCACAACACTGAAGTTCCCCCAGTGCTGTGGGGACTGGACTTAAAGCTGGGGTCGCATGGCAAAGCAGGCAAGCTATCTTTTTCATTCAGATAGAGAGAAAGAGAGACAGAGAGAGGGAGAGACATTACAGTGCCAGAGTTGTCCCTGGTGCTGTGACATTTCCACATGGTTCCGGGAATAGAGCATAGCAAGGCAAGTGTCCTACCTGGTGAGTTATTTCTTTTTATCATCTCAGTCATCAACTACATATAAATATGTATACATACATATGTATAGATAAATATAGCTGCATAAAATTGATATTAGACATATATATGTATATATCACTGTATCCTATATTTCAGCAAGCTTTATACTATAATCAATAACATTAAAACCTTTCCAAATCTTATTTTCAGAAGTTGCATAATTTCACTTTAAGAATGCACCATACAAGTTTAAATACTCTTTAACTCATGGCCATTTGGACTTCTTTTTTTTCAGAAATTCCTATTAATAACTCTGTTATGAATATCTGAGCATCTGTGAATATTAATCTTTGGCCTCATCTCTGATTATATATATATATATATATATATATATATATATATATATATATTCCTAGAAGTGAAGTTATGAGGTTAAAGTGCACAAAACTTGTCAAGGCACTTGGTACATTTGCCAAGTTGTGTTCCAAAAAGCATTCCTACCGACCAAACTGAGACCATCTGTCCTCTAGTGTGCTCACCAGCACTCATCACTGTAGTCTCAGACAAGCAAAGTGTCTGCGCGTTCACTCCTTTTCACTGCTCTGATTAGTGGTGTCAAAATATCTTGAAATGTTTATTGGCTACTTATAGTTCATCTTTTGGCATTATCTCTGCATGAGCCCATACACACACACACACACACAAAGAGAGAGGGAGAGAGAGAAAGAGTCAAAGAGACCGTGGCACTGAATCTTCCTTCAGTGTGCTGGGCGGTCGGGTCAAACCTGGATTGTGTATGTGGTAAAGTGGGGCATTATCCAAGTGCACTATTTCATCAGCCCCACTTAATTTTTTTTTTCCTTTTCTTTATTGCCACCAGGGTTCTCACTAGGGCTCAGTGCCTACACTATGAATTCACACCTCCTCCCTGCAGGTGGGTAGTGGGTCTGGAACCCCAGTCCTTGTACATGGTAATGTGTACACTTAATCAGGTACACTATCACTTACCCTCCCCCACCAACATTTTTTTTAAATGTGAAACTCACCCATTTTATAGTTCTTTCTTTTTTTTAATTTTATTCATTTATTTATTTATTCTCCCTTTTGTTGCCCTTGTTGTTTTAACATTTTTTTTTATCTTAGTGTATTTCTTGACATTGTAGATTCATACCCTTAGGGTAGTCACCATATACATATCATATTTATCCTTGAGCTTTTTATTTTCCAGAGTTGGTTGTGCATGCATGATTTTAATGTTCCCGGGCTTTTTCATTCAGATACATACGGAGAAGGGAAAACAGAAAGAGGAGACTCAGAAATTGGGAAGAAAGGAGACAGAGTGGGAGGGCTGGAGGGTGGGAGAGATACCACAGCGCCAGAATTTCCTCCAGTGCCATAGCACCTCTCGTGACCCCTGTCTTTTGTTCATGGAAACATACACACCCTCCTCTGTGAACTCTTTCTCCATTCTGAATTTTCCAAATAAAGAATAAAACACCTACATTTTTACAGATGAGGAAACCAAGACTTAGAGAAGATAATGAATTATCCAGTGGCACCCAGCTGGCAAGCGGTCTTGCTAGGATGTCAGTTCAGATCTCACTGGCTCCAGCACTCTGATTAGGAAACAAAGAGCAAGCAGAGGAGAGGAAATAAGAACGGTAATCTTAGTGGTGGCACTTGAGTGTATTCTGTAGGATGATTTGAATATGACTGACTAGCTAGGGGAAGGATATGAGGTGTGCCTCATAGAGTGTATAAATTACCATGGTGGAAGACCTAGGCTCAAACCCCTGGTCCCCCCTGTACGGGGAAAACTTCACAGCAGTAGAGTAGTGTTGTCGGTGTCTCTCCTTCTTTCTCCCTTTATATTTTTTTCTGTGTCTCATTCTTTATCAAAATAAAATGAAAGTAGTATACAAGAGTGGTCCGGGAGGTGGTGTAGTGGATAAAGCACTGGACTGTCAAGCATGAGGTCCTGAGTTCGATACCTGGCAGCACATGTACCAAAGTGATATCTGTTTTTTTCTCTTTCTCTCTCTCTTCCTTCCTTCCCCTCTCATTGATAAATAAATAAAATATTTTTTTAAAAAAGAAAAAAGGTAGTATATAAGATGCTAAGCTTTTAAAATAATAATAATAATAAGCAACAAGGCCTGACCTGACCCAGCTATGCATCTCTCTAGCTGCTGCCTCCCAGCTCGAGATACTGTCTTGGCGTCCTTCCTTGCTCTGTGACCCTTTGAGGGACTGGTATCAGTGCTTTCAGGGTTCCCCAAATCTGCCACATGTGCAGCAATACAAGCATTGGATGGTCATCACTCTTACACGTCCCTGAGGCTTAGAGGGACTCCTTGTTATCTTAGACTGCTTTTGGTACTAAAGGACTTTTTCAGAGGGCTTCTCAGTCATGTTTATTCCAGCCCATAGTTCTACTGGTGCCTGCTATAGGACAGGGAAGGGGACTGGGGCAGGGAGGTAACAGCTCAGCTGCCGATATTCTTGGAATGAGTGCTCCTACTTTCCCAGTTCCTTCATGAGCTTTCCACTTCTGAGTCACCTCCTTCACCTAATAGACAGGCCTCTTAAACATGTGGGGATAACTGCAGGGAGTCTGGATTTCTGCTGGAGGGGTTCTTGCCGTCTTCCCTTTTCCAGGAACAGATGAATGTAGAAGAAATTCCCAGTAGATTAATCATGTATTCTGGTGAATGCAAATGTTCTTTGAGTGGGGGCTGGGGCAGAGGCAGTGTTGGGGGCAGTGATGGAGGAATGAGGGAGAGGACTGTCTCTCAATACTGGCCCTCTCCTCTTAGGGCTGGGTGTCTCCAGGAAGTGGAAATGCCTGAAAGTTAATCCTGGAGGTTAAAGTCACTGTGGGAAATGGGTGGAAACCTGCAGCTTTGGGGGATGCCTATGGAAGCAGAGAAGGGTGCTGAGGCCACATTGTCCATGGAAGTGGAGAGAATGGGGATGTGCAGACTAGATCACAACCAGTGGAAGCTTGATCTACAGCAAGAGGTGAACACAGAAATCATCATTGTATGAATGACTTTGAAAGAATAATCCTTCCTTTCTTATTTTATTTTATTTTATTTTATTTTATTTTATTTTATTTTATTTTATTTTTGCCTCCAGGGTTATTGCTGGGGCTCGGTGCCTGCACCATGAATCCACTGCTCCTGGAGGCTATTTTTTCCCCTTTTGTTGCCTTTAGCGCTGTTGTGGTTATTATTATTGTTGTTGATGTCGTTGTTGGCTAGGACAGAGAGAAATGGAGAGGAAGGGAAGACAGAGAGGGGGAGAAAAAGAGAGACGCCTGCAGATCTGCTTCACCACCTGTGAAGCGACTCCCCTGCAGGTGGGGAGCCGGGGGCTCAAACCGGGATCCTTATGAAGGTCCTTGCGCTTTGTGCCACGTGCGCTTAACCTGCTGTGCTACCACCGGACCCCCTAATCCTTCCTTTCTTAATTTCATTAAATAACATTTGTCAGGGCTGAGCTATGGCGCACCTGGTTGAGTGCACACATTATCATGCACAAGGACCTGGATTCAACCCCCCGGTCCCCACCTGCAGGCGGGAAGCTTAACAAGTGGTTAAGCAATGCTGTGGGTGTCTGTCTCTCTCATTCTCTATCTTCTCCTCTTTTCTCAATTTATCACTGTATCTATATGAAATAAATAAAATACATTTTAAAAAGATAATTGTCTAAAGCAACAATAATAATGTGAGACTAATATACTCAAGGACTAAAGTATATGGGAATAAGAGAACATTGAACGGGGATGGAAGGAGAAATGCTGGCTCAGGGTAGACAATGATAAGCTAAACATGTGCCTAAAAAAATAGAAAAAGAGGGGAGTCGGGCTGTAGCGCAGCGGGTTAAGCGCAGGTGGCGCAAAGCACAAGGACCTGCATAAAGATCCCGGTTCGAACCCCGGCTCCCCACCTGCAGGGGAGTCGCTTCACAGGCGGTGAAGCAGGTCTGCAGGTGTCTATCTTTCTCTCCCCCTCTCTCTGTCTTCCCCTCCTCTCTCCATTTCTCTCTGTCCTATCCAACAACGACGACAACAACAATAATAACTACAACAATAAAACAACAAGGGCAACAAAAGGGAATAAATAAATATAAAAAATAAAATATAAAAAAAAATAGAAAAAGAAGGAAGATTTGTTAAAAGTTGGTAAAAGAGATAAAATGAAATACCAAGTCATATGTGCTTGATCCAAAAGAGGGCAAGATAAAAGAACAAAGGGAACCAATAGAAAATAAGCAATAGCTGGGTAGAGGGTAGATAGCACAATGGTTACACAAAATGACTCTCCTGCCTGAGGCTCCAAAATCCCAGGTTCAGTCCCCCGCACCAGCATAAGCCAGAGCTGAACAGTGCTCTGGTAAAAAAAAAAAAAAAAAAAAAAAAAAAGAAGCAATAGCACTGATGAGTTTTAATATTACCCATAGAGGGAAGAAATTAGACACTAAGGTCTTTTCTAGCTTTCCTTTCTTTCAGATTGGTACATGCCTCTAGGTCTATTTGTATAAACCATGAAGAAGAGTTAGTTAAGGCTTGCTGTGGCAGAGCCAGGAGGACGGTCCCACTGTAGTGGTGAAGGGGTAGTGGTGATGGCCTTGTCATGTCATTAGAGTAGCAGATAGGGTAGTCATTAGGGCAGGGTTAACGTTAGAGAAGCTGGTTACCACCTAGGCCTGGGACCCCAGGACATTGTGGTCTCTTGAACTTCCAATTCTGCTTCCATCTCACTTCCAAACACTTCTGAGTCAGGCTCTTGGAGTTGCTGCTGGCTTTGGTTTGTGGGCTGGCCCTACTATCCCTACAGGGGGGAAAGGCTTGGCAAAGGATGCTAGATAGAGAGGGGTAGCCTTAGCCTGGCTCAGGGTTCCTGCAGCCTCCCAGCCTCTACTCACATCAGCCAGGCACGTTTCCCATTACGAATAGTCTCTTCCTCCCAGGATGTTCCTGTGTCTTACTGGTGCAGTATATTATCCATGCATTTAAAATTCCTTTGCATTTTACTTTTTTTTTTTTTTAACCAGAGCACTGCTCAGCTCTAGCTTATCGTGGTACAGGGGCTAGTCCCCAACCCCACAGAGCTGATGTTTGGGTGAGGGGCAATAAGGACCATGATGTAGGTAGTCAAAGCAGGACCGTGGAACTGAGTGATCTGGAATTCTGGGACTGATGATGAAGATGATGCCAGGCTTGGATGTGGACAGAATGGGGGTAGAACTGGCAGGAGAGATGGGTGGGGAAGGAGCAGGAGCTGGCTCAGCTGAGGCACCTGGGTTGTAGCCATGCCAATAAGGGGGATTAATGGAGGGTGTAAACAAGGGAGACATGGTTTCAGTTTGCGATGTGTGGTCTTGACTGTGTCCCTTTTGGTGTCGTGGAGACCCAGGAAGAATCAGTAAGCAACAATGGCAAAAGGTGCTTCTAAAAGCCAAAGGGCTATGCAGATACAAAGACTATGATATCGCCTTGCTCTGGGGGTATTAGACACCTGCTAAATTCAATCAGTCAAGTGAGATCTGTATAATGATAACCTGAGCTCATTTCCTCCACAAATGTGTGCCTTCTAGTGTATCATTCACACAAGATGTGGTTAGCTGACTTGACTAATACAATCAAACTCAGCTCATAGTAACCTTCCCTGTGTTCCCAGGCCACTGCGTAACCAGACAGAATAACAGTGGATGTCACCATTTACCACTGGTGTCTTTTCCTCCACTGAGGTGGCCCACTGTGCAAAGGAATGGGAACAACATCTGAAGACCAGTGTCAAGTTGTCCTGCTGCTACGCTGGCTGCCTTTTTATGAGAAGAGGGCCAGAAACCTTATCCTGACTTCATCACAGGAGAGAGAGGGTCAGCAGAGACCCATGGGAAGGGGCCTATGTGTTGCTTCTGGTTGTTAGTGGACTATAAAAGAGTACAGGACACAGCAGAAAATGATTCCAGGGTCAGCAAAATAGCTCACATGGGAGCCACAGGTGTGAGATCCAATTTTGAGTGTGGCCTTTACTGTGCTGGGGGGCAGCTTCTGGTGCTGTGGTCTCACTCTGTCTCCCTTTGTCTCTATATTTTTTTGGGGTAGAAGTCAGACTGGAGTGGTAAAGCTCCAGCAATGACAAACAAATAAAAAAAAAGACAATCCCCCCCAAAGGTTTCAGTGCTCCCCAGCATAGCTCACCCTCTGACAGCCCCTAGCTTACAGGCATGAGTCCCCTCATTGCTTATTTGATTTTTATTGATTTAACATTGGTTTATGAAATCACAAGATTTCAGGAGTATGTTCTCACATCTATTCATATACATGTACATGTGTACATCTCACACGCCAAAATTCCTATACCACTCCAACCTGCCCCCCACTAGCTCCCCCTCTCCCTTCTGCTCAACTTTGTGCAAACATGCATATGTACAAAGCACAGGAAACACACTGAAAATTGTAAGAAGCCAGACTCCTGCTATACAGTAGTGCTGCAGGTAATTTTTGTGCCTAAATCTGTAACTAGATTACAATTCATTTAATCCTTGTAGCATCTCTCCCTTTGGGCATGGTCATCCCCACTGGACAGGAAATTGACATACAGAGAAGATAATGGATTTGTCCAAGACTATGAGATGAGCTGCACTTCTGGGCATGACCAGGTCAGATAGATTGCAAGCCATGCACCCTGCTCCACAGGCTCCCAGCCCTAAAGTATCTGCTGTACCTTCGCCACGATTTTTTCCATGAAGCCTGGAGCTCCAGACATCCTGGGAACCCCTCAAGTGAGAAATGATTGAGCTCAGACTCAATGGTTTTGATGGTTTGTCATTCAATCCATCAAAATTCACCTGCAAATACTAATTAAGGGTCTGGGAGAGAGATCTGGCAGGGGAGGCAGGGTGTACTCAGGCTTAGGAGTAACTCAGGAGCATGATACAGCCGTGTGTGCACCAAGCAGAGAGGAAGGAGCTGCCCAGGGGCTCAGGGTCACTGGGTACAGTAGGGTAGAATGGGAGAGAGGCTATGAACTCTCTGCAGGAAGCCGCAGACCTTCCTGCTTCCCTCCCACCTCCAATGAAATGGGACTCTGGCCCTGGAACCATCTGTAGCCTGGGCAGCCAGGGCAGTTATGGCAGGGGGACTGGAAACCTTCACCTTGACCATCTCAACCCCCACTGCCCTTTTTTTTTTTTTTTTTTCCTGCAAAGTCCTCTCTTTGCACTGCCAGCACCTGGCTGAGTGAGTCTGCCCAAGCCTTGGAAACAGATCTAGAGGAAGAGGGGATTTCTTCCTGTTTGGGGGTAGGGTCTGAAGAAAAGGAAAAATTAGTAGGAAGGACAAATTCGTGTGAGAGGACATGTGGGTCAGTACAATGCCCTCTGATGGGGGCTGGGGAGTGAGCAGGTGTTGGGTGACAGCTCCTTTGGGGTGACAAGGGGGACAGGGTGTGGGGCTTAGCTGTTGGCCTCAAGATGGAAGGCAGAAAGGGAGGCAAAAAATCCTGTCCTTCTTGTCTGGTGGGCTTTCCCTCTGTCTCCCTCCCTCTTTCTCTCAACATTATTTTTAAAATGTAACCAGAGGCTTAACTTCTCAGGAAGCATTCTACTTTAGTGGGTGAGGCCAGGGGGTAGGGGATAGCCCCACCACTTCAGAATTGTTCTAACTTAGCAATGGCAGCAGAGCAAGGGGCTCTTCAGACTGGGAAAAAAAAAAGCGCCTCTTAATTTTAATATAAACTGAATCAAAATGATCTTAGTTAAAAACTCAGTCCTCAAAAATACACTCTCTATTACCTGAATGTGAAAAAGCTCACTTCTTCCAGTCCATTCCAAGACTACTCTTGTCCTTCTCCGGTTGGAAATGTGCAAGGGTATAAGGAATACGGTGGTGGTGACAGGCTGTTAATAACCACATTTGCATTACAGGTTGGTGGTAGAGGCTCCTGGCCTCAGCACTGCTTTGGATCCAATCTTCAATCTGCACATGGAAATGAACAGCCCTTCTGTCTTATGAAGACTCAGAGATGATGAGCAGGCTGGTGACCACCTGAGATGTGGAGGCCAGAAGCTGGGCTCCAAGTGGACTCTGCATGCCCTGTCCACACAGCCTCCAGGCCCTAAGGAGAAAGAGGTAAAGTTGGAAATGCTCCCCTTCCAACAGCACCGAAGTCTGCAAACCTCTCTGCACACAGACTGGGCAGGCTGAGAGCAATCTTGATCAATCTTGATAGCACCACAGGCTTTACACTGGCCCACCACAGGGCTCCTTGACCATATGAGCAACATTTCCTTTAGCTTGAGTGAACATTAAATTCAGGAGTGGGGAATTGGGGACCAGGCAGTAGAGCAGTGGGTTAAGCACACAGGAGTGGGGAATGCAATCCCCTTTCTTTCTTTCTTTCTTTCTTTCTTTCTTTCTTTCTTTCTTTCTTTCTTTCTTTCCTTCTCTCTCTCTCTCTCACTCTTTCTTTCTTTCTTTCTTTCCTTCTCTCTCTCTCTCTCTCACTCTTTCTTTCTTTCTTCCCTTCTTCCTTATTGCTATCAGGGTTATTGTCACTGGGGCTCAGTGTCAGCACTACGAATCTACCACTCCCAGAGGCCATTTTTTTCCCTTTCTATTTTATTGGGTAGAACAGCGACAAATTGAGAGGGGAAGGAAAGGTAGAGAGGCAAATAGATAGATAGATACCTGCTTCACCAGATAGATAGACTTGCTTCACCACTTGTGAAGTGCCCCCCTGCAGATGGAGAGTGGGGACTTGAACCCAGATCCTTGTGCATGGTGACATGTGCACTTAACTGGGTGTGCCACTGCCCGACCCCCCACAGGATCCATTTCTTTTGTTTTTAATTTTTTTAATCTTTATTTATTTATTGGATAGAGACAGTAAGAAATTGAGAGGGTAAGGGGAGATAGAGAGGGAGAGAGACAGATTCGCCTGCTACCCTGCTTTACCACTTGCAAAGCTTTCCCCAGGCAGGTGGGGACTGAGGGCTCAAACCTGGGTCCTTGTGCACTGTAACGTGTGCACTTAACCAGGTGCACCACCACCCAGCCCGTGTTCACTTAACATGTGAAACATGTGCAATTAATTGGGTGTGCCACTGCCCACCCCTCATGGGATCCATTTCTTTAGCTCTCTCTGTGCTTCCTCTGTAGCCCTTGTACACATCTGCATAAGTGCCAGCCCCCCCCCACCCCCCAGTGCTAGTGGCCCAAGTGACTTTAGGCCATAGATGCTAGCTGGTACATGCCTAGGAAGGGAGTCTCCCCACCCCTGCCATCTCTGTTACCTGTGTAAACACTAATGGATGTGAGAGCTCTGTCTCTGTGGAGGTCACGGGGGTGGGGTTGGGGAAGAGTCTGATTACTGAAAGCCTTGGGTCAGAAACTTCTAGAGAAAAAAAAAATTAAAGACTCTGGAAGATAGGAATGGGGAAACAGAGGAAGACTGGAGAAGAGAAAACCGAAGGGAAAGAACTAAATTGGAGAGCAGGTGGGGGCAGGAGAGCCCAGGGGGAAAAGTACAAGGGGGATATCCAGACCCTGGGGATTGCTTTCAGGCTCAGTTTCCTTCTGTTGCTCACACCTAGCAGTGTCTAAGGTGGTCTATGAGGAAGAGTTCTGTCCCGCAAGATGCTATGACCTCCACAACCACGCAGCTGTACTCCCAGGGCCACATACACAGACCAGTGGCCCCTCTTGCAGAACTGTGACACTTGACTGCTTGCCTAGGTATGAGTGAACTCAGGTCACACTCTAGAACCCACAGGATACTTGCTTTGATTCAGTAGCACCTACAACTCTACAAAAATGTTAGTACAAAGAGAACATCAAGGCAACTGGACAGTGGCACACCCGGTTAAGCACACATAGTACTAAGCGTAAGGATCCCCAGCTCCCCACCTATAGGGGGTGGGCACTTCACAAGCAGTAAAGCAGGTCTGTAGGTGTTTCTCTTTCTCTCTCCTTCTCTATCCCCCGCTCTGTTCTCAATTTCTCTCTGTTCTATCCAATAATAATAAAAAAATGGCTGCCAGAAGCAGTGGATTCATAGTGTTGGCACCGAGCCTCAGGATAACCCTAGAGGCAAAAAGCAAGCAAGCAAATGAACAAAAACCAACATTAAGGTTTTGTAAAACTTGGAATAAACAAAACAATGAATTGTCCTGGCTTCCAGATTAAGGACGGTCATGCTTGCTTCTGTAGGTACTCCTGGGATTTTAAAAAACGTTTTATTTATTTAACAGAGAGAAATAGAAAGAGGGGAGGGAGAGAAGGAGGGAAGGAGGGGGAGAGAAAGAGAGTGAGAGAGAGAGAGAGAAGAGAGAGAGAGAGGCACATGCAGCCCTGCTTGTGAAACTTTGTCCTTGTAGGTGGGGACCAGGGTTGAGTGAACACAGGGACTTGTGTGTTGTAGCACATGCTCTACCAGGTAAGCCACCTTCTGGCCTTGCTCCTAGGATTTATTGAGCAATGCTTACCACTGCTCTTGGGTTTCTTTGTTACCTTGATGCTCCTCTAATTATTGGTGGGAGGGCTTCAATGTCATAACTAAAATATAAGAGTCACTTCCTATCCCTCAGCAGAACAGTATCAGTATCATCTTCCAATGGCCCCATCAGCCACCAACTCAGCTGCTCTGAGTGCTGTGACAACTGACTATCTTAGACAATAATGACTAAGCCTCCTAAAAGGGGATTTTATGTCACTTCTGTATTCCCTGACCTTTGCTTTGAGAGTTATTAGGACTCAAGTCCCTGTCCTCTGTCTACAGTGCTCTCCTGCCCCTTCTCAAGTAGCAAACTCATCGTCACCGATACTGGGGGTGGGGCACCAGGATTTCCCACCTGTGCAATTCCACTGCTCCTAGTGGACTCTTGTTCACCCCCATTTTGATGAGAGATAGAGAAGGAGAAGAAGCAAGAGAAATACAGAGGAGTGATAAATAGAGAAAGAGAGAGAGAGGAGAGAGAGAGACATCAAAATACTACTCTACTCCATCACTTGTAAAGATTCTCCTTTGCGTGGTGGTGCCAAGAGGCTCAAACCTCAGTCCTCAAGCATGGAAAAGTGTGTTCTCTACCACATTGCCTATCTTCTACCATCCCCCTGCCCCATTTCTTTTTAAGTTGCAGCCAAAGTCTAACCTTTTAGGGAATCTTTCCTAAAAATCTATTACCTCTAACCAGGCTCAGACAGATAGACTCATTCCCCACTGAACTTTCAGGGAGAGTTTTAACTTGTTATGTGTGATATTTTATCAGTTTACAGGTCTTACTGCAATAGTAGACTGTGAGCTTAAATGTCAGGGCTATATTTTATTAACAAAATTAAGCTTCAACCACATTTAGTTGGACTGGACCAGATGAGCATGGGCTGGATACCCAATTAATGTTGGAGAATAGGAAAATAAAATAAATCAGTTAAATCAGGTTAGCATATATATGGCCAAAGGTTCTGACAATCAAGTACAATGAAATTTGAAGGAATTTGAAAACTTACATTTAGTAAGCACTGTCATTTCATTACTTTAAAAAATGTGCTTTAGCTGGGGAGATAGCATAATGGTTATACAAAAATGTGCTTTAGAGAGCCAATGAAATAGTGTAATAGTTATGCAAAAGGGCCTGAGGCTCCACAGTCTCCAGTTTAATCTCAGGCACCACCAAAAGCCAGAACTGAGCAATGCTCTGGTAAAATAGGGGAAGAAAAGAAGAGAGGGGAGGAGAGGAGAGGGGGGAAAAGAGAAGTGTGTGAGTTCAGGACTTGCATGCCTAGGGCTCCCTGTTTGATCCCTAGTTCTATTGTACATGTACCAAAGTAGTGTTCTGGTTTTCATCTTTCTCTCATGTGAGGCTCATTCTATCTCACAGGTGATAAATCTCTCTCTCACTCCCTCTCTTTCTCTCATAGCACTGACTTTGCACATGTACTGTTCCATTGCTCAAGCTTTTTTGTTTTGTTTTTTTTAAAATTTCAAATACACAGAAAAAAGAGAGATAAAAGAGAGAGAATGAGAGACACCAGTCACAGTTTTTCCATGTGTCACTGGGGCTTGAACTAGGGCCCTCACTCATGCTAATGCATGCACTCCACTGGGTGAGCTATAGTCCAGTCCAATAAAAGAAATCTACTTGAAAATGTGCTTTCTCCTGCTGATAGGTAAAGTTAGCTTAGTTGTCAGTGGCTTGTCACACTTCTAACAACGGCCCTAATCACTATATTATAAAACATCTGGAGTACTCTCTGATGCAATGGCCGTGGGCTCACTGGGAGGTGACTTGTGATCCTCTGTTTAGAGCACTACCCTTGGCAACTTTTCATTTCAGAAGACAGCTCTCTGCCATCAATTATTATCTGACCGGAATCTATTTCACTTTGCTCAAGGTAACAGATGCAGGAGAACTGATCAGCCAGGATATAAAATCAACAAAATAAGGTGTGCCAAGAAATACTGTCTGCAAGTCTTTGAAAGGTCTGTTCCTTCTCTTCCTTCTACCAGGGGGTAGGGCAGTAGGCACAGTGACCAAGGCTGGACTTGCAATCCAGGCATATTCATGCATCTGGGTCTACAGCCCTCTGAGGGAGACCAGGAGAAATTTCTCGGCACTTAAAATTCTACTTACTTACAAGCACATTCTTAGCATTGCAGCCCTGGCTTCCTTCAAAGACAGAGGTATGCTCCTGAGAGAAACAATATTTAAAATGAAATTTGTGTGGAAATTTATTTTGCAACTTGGGACCTGGAGAGGTACCTGTGCATGTGTGTGTATACAGAGGGTAGGGGAGAGGCATAGTGGTTATACAAAAAAGACTTTGATGCATGAGACTCTGAGGTGCCTGGTTCAATCCCCTGCACCACTATAAGTCAGAGTTAAGGTTAAAAATAAAATAAAAATGTGTGTACATGGAAATACATTTGATACATGTGTCAGTGTAAGCTTTGAAAGCTGACTCTGGGGGCTGGGTAGTGGCACATCTGGTAGAACACACATTACCATATGCATTTATGCAAGGGTAGGATTTGAGCACACCCCCCCACACACACACACATGAGCCCCCAGTCCCTGTCCCCTCCTGCAAAGGGGAAGCTTCACAAGTAATGAAGCAGAGCCACAGGTGTTTCTCCCTCTTTATTTCCCCCTCCCCTCTCAATTTCTCTTTGTCCTATTTAAAAGGGGGGGGGGGCAGGAGTGGGAGGGAAGAAAAAAATGGCCATTGTGCAGGTACCAAGCCCCAGCAATAACCCTGATAACAATAAAAAAGTAGCCCATTAGATTATTTTGTTCCCATTTTAAATAAAACCTAATTTAGGTTCCAAGACTTTTCTAGTAATAGAATTGCCTTCATTCATACTGACTATCAAACTGAGTTGCATGGAATAATGAAAACTCTAATCTTTAGTCTAGGTGAAAACATCAAGCCTGATTCAGACCTGTTTTATCCAGTGTGGGCAGGAAGCAACTGTTGTATGGAGCTCAGAATCTTGACAGAGTCATTCATTTGGTCAGTTTATACATTTAGGTATTCATTTGTTCAGTTTATACATTTAGGTATTCATTTGGTCAGTTTATACATTTAGGTATTCATTTGGTCAGTTTATACATTTAGGTATTCATTTGGTCAGTGTTTGCTGGGTGCCCAGTTTGTGCCAGCTGCACTGCTAGGCACTGCAAAGAACCTGACTGAGCTCCTCTAGAGTAGGAGGGAGGATGTGTGTGATGTAGGGAAGGCTTTGGTTGTGTTCTTGACTAGCATGAGGATTGGCTCTGGTTTTCTATGACTATGCCAGCTTTTATCCTCTTGGGTACTTTGACTGTTCTTCTGAAGGTTTCCTCCAACTACAGTGCCCCTGACTCCAGAAGGAGCCTTCCTTCAGCTGCCATTTAAACTTTCCTCTTTAAGCTTCTGTCTACAGTGGCACCATCCCTATATACTCCTCCCTACTCTGTTCCCCGCACCCAAACACACTTAAAGTGATCTCCTTGAAGAAGTGCATGGGGACAGGTGCTCATACAATGCTGCAGGGGATTCCACACTTATCTGCTGTAGAGTCCACAACTGCTCTCCCCAAGGATACCCAGCACCAGTGCTGGGGTGGAAAGGTCTAGCGCCTGACACCACCTTGGAACTTCCCTGAAGGACAATTTCAGCCTCAGAGTTTCCAAGGGTCGGAAGAGGCCTTTGTGAAGCTAGCCTTGAAATTTCACCTTTCCCTTTACTGAATCCTGCTTCCTGCTCATCCCTTGCTCAGATGCTCATCCCACTAGTACTCTGGAAACAAATTCTGAATGTGTGATGTCACGGTGACACTATGTAGTGGTAGGTCTGTGTGCAATATCCCACAGTTTGGGCTTGAGCTCAGGTCAGATGGGGTGTGGGTATCTGGCCCCAGAACTCTGTGACAGGGAGGATGAAGACAGATTTTTCATAAAGTCACAAATTTGTTTGAATGGAGTGACATGCAAGAGTTGGAGCCTCAGTAAAGGTTTTACATGAGAAGAGGAGGCCCTTCTCCCCACCTCTGCTCCCTACCCTGCAGGTTCTCCCCACCCCTAAGCGAACTCAATACCAAAGTAGAGAAGAAGATATGGGAGGGGCAAGGACTAGTGCAGAACTTGTATGGCCCTGAGAGTGGTGCCTCCAGAAAGCTTACACCCCTTGTCCCAGCTTTAACATTGGACAATACACTGAAAGTTGTAAAATACTAAATAGCCCAACTTCCAGGAGCTTTTCTATTAGAACCCACCCATTCCAACCATATTCTGTAATATAATACCCTTACTGTGATAGAATTACTGAGATGTTTGTCTTCCATGTGTCCACTGTATCGGAAGTGCCTGCTCTCCACCAAATGTGTAAGTCAACTTCTTATCTCTGCCCCATCCTCTTAAGCATTCTATAAAAAAGAGAGCAAGTTAGAGGCCCCGTCCTGTCATATGTTGAGACAAGAGAGTGTTTCTCTGCTACCAGTCTTTGCCAACAGAATTTGGAGACAGGTGGGGAGAACTGCCAGGAGGGAGACTTCACACCCATTTTAAGCAGTTAAGGAGCTTTGCTTAGTGGTGCCCTCTGCTGCCCTCTATGGCCCAAACATCAAGGCCTCTAGGGACACTTGAAATCCTGGGACCCATCACTGCCCACCATCACCTTTCAGAGCTCCTTCTCCTTTCCCTCTCCATGGACTTGAAAAAGTAAAAGGGAATATGCTAGCCACAAGTGTATGTCGGATTCATACTCCTAGCTCCTCCCTGCAGTGGTTGTTGAACTCCGGAAGAAATCTAAAGAGGTTGTTGGATCCCACCACTCTTGGTCTATTTCTTTCTGGGAATTATATAGGACTTTTGTGGAATCTCTCTCACACTGTCCAACTCTCCAAAGTTGCTTACTAGGAATTCCACAAAATCAGGTTGTTTCTCTCATTCTGGGGACTTTTTATTTAGAGAGCCAAATCTCACTCAAAAAGAAAGTCTAGCCATGGTCAGGCAGCTGGATTAATTGACTACTGATGCTAATTGTTAACTGCTCCTTTTGGCCATTTTTCCCAATTTTTTGTTGTTGTTGTCGTTGTTAGATAGGACAGAGGGCAGTTGAGAAAGGAGGGGGAGATAGAGATGGGGAGAGAAAGACAGACACCTGAAGACTGGCTTCTCTGCTCCTGAAGCTACCTCCCTGCTGGTGGGGAGCCGGGAGCTTGAACCAGGATCCTTGCACTGATCCTTGCACTTCCTACTATGTATGCTACTGCCCGGCCCCCTACTGATGTGTTCTTGTGGGATTCTTTACCCTTCCTCTTTGTTTTTCAAAATCAGTGCTGAGGAATGAACCCAGGACTCTTCATAGACAGTAACCTCTGAGCCATCTATTGATCTTTCTCCAGCAGTTTTTTTTTTTCTTCATTGGGATTAGTGGTTTACAGTCAACAGTAAAATATAGTAGTTTGTACATGTGTAACATTTCTCAGTTTTCCACATAACAATTCAACCCCTTCTTGGTCTTCCTCTGCCATCATTTTCCAGGACCTGAGCCCCCATCCCCCACCCCACTCCAGAGTCTTTTACTTTGGTGCAATACACCAAAACCCAGCCCAAGTTCTGCTTTGTGTTTTCTTATTTTTCAACTTCTTTTTTATTATTAGTGATTTAAGAGACAGACACCAAAGCACCATTCCACCATCCTTAGAATTCCCTTGATACTTTCATGTTGTGCCAAGGATTGGACCCAATTTCTCACACATGCTAGGTCACTTCCTAGGCCCCAGTCTTTCCTCTTTCTTCTTAAAAACCTGAAAAATCATTTTCACAAGCTTATGTTGACGTGTTCTCTATGGAGGTCTTGTTCTGGCAGAGAATGATATTGGACACCTGGAAGTTGCCAAGGTACCTGTTTATCTCTTACCAGTCCCAGCTGAGACAGGTATACTGATTGCCAATCAAAGGAGACATGCTGCCAATCTGGATCACTTATTAGGATAATCATTGTGGATGGCTAGAGAAACCTAAATTCCTGAAGCCCACCAGCTTTATGAAATGGCTCCCAAGGAAGACTTGTCTTTGTGTGAATTCTTTGACTGGTGGGTATAAAGTTTGATTTCATATCTGTACACAGTCCTTAAGCTCTAAAAGAAAACGAGAACATAAGTCTCTGCCCTCCTCCATGTGCTCTCCAATGGCTTCCAAAGGCTCCTGGAAAAACATCCCCACCTCTCTTAGCAGGACATGTTTATATGCATCTTGGCAGTGGGAAACCCATACCCCCAATTCCACTTATGTAAATTATTTCATTTTTCCTGAAACCAATTTTTGTATTGTGGTAATGAACACTGTATTTATCCTTTTAACCATTTTAAGTGTACAGCAGGGTTTACTATATCCATAGTGCTAACAGCAGTATCCATCAAACACTAAATCCCAGCCCTACCCTAGTACCTGACGATCTCTTTTTTACTTTGTTTCTATGAATGGGACTATTTTAGCTACTTCGTAAGAGCGAAGGCGACAGTATTTGTCCTTTTGTAACTGGTTTATTTCACTGGCATAAAGTCTGGAGGTTCATCGTGCAGACTGCTTTTAGTATAACATAGGGCCAGCTAAGGGGACACGGGTATGGCAAGGCTCAGTCCCTTGCCATACAGGTGAATCAGTCCCTTGCTTTCTCTTGTCAACTCACACCTGTGAAGCCAGCGCTCCTTTGGGAACGTTCCAGAGACGGAAAGCCTGCCCTGGCTCTTCCCTGAGAACTCCCCATGAGCCCCCGTGAGCCCCCTCGCGGGTCGGGACTGGGCTGGGCCCTTAGCGGAGTGACAGTGCTGGGCAGTAGCACACGGAGCAAGACACCAAGCCCCCTCAGATCCAAGGCAGTGATACAGCGCCCTGGGAAAAGCCTTGCGCCAAGGGCTGTCGCTTAGAGCCCAAATCTTCTCGCACTCCACACGGGCTGTCCTCAGCTTTCTAGGGCTCCAGTCGCACCAGGTTCATAGAGTTGACCTCGGATCCTACTATTTGTTCCACTGTCAACTCTTATCTCGTGACCACGCTGCCTTGTCAAATTCTGAACCGTCTGCGACCTGCGCGTTGGTGGTCAGGTCCGAAAGGCAGGGCGAGGATCCTCTAAGTGGGTCGGTGCAAGCCAGGCCGGCCGGGCACAGCCAAGCCCACGCGGGGAGGACAAGCAGGCGCTGCCCCGCTCAGTGTCGCTCCAGTTTCTCCCGGGTGCCAGAGGCAGGTGAGTGGGTTCCTACAAGTGGCAGCGCCAGGTGGTCCCCAGAGTGCAGGTGCGGCCACTGCGCTTAGCATCGTCCCCAGAGGGGCCGCGGCGAGGGTCCCTGCAAGTGGGGGACTCTGGCTGCCCTCCGGCCCACCCCGGCGCTGTCTACCAGCGCAGAACGCGCTTGCGGAGAGAAATTGAATCTGGGCGGCGCCGGCGCGCACCTGGCTCCGCACCCGGGCAGCTCTCCGGGGGGCGAGTTCGGGGCGGGGCGGGGCGCGTCCGCGTCCCCATTGGCCAGGGCGCAGTGGGCTGCCCCGCGGGGCGGGGAGGGGCGGGGCCGGAGCAGCACCGCCCCCGGGAGCCCGCGCCCCCCGCGCCCTTCTTCCCTCCTCCCCCCACCCCCCCGGCCGGCGGAGTTCTTAAAGTGGGCGGGCTGCCGCGCGGGCAGCGCAGTCCGGAGCAGAGCGGCCCGCACGCAGTCCGCTCCCGCCAGCTCCCTGAGGCCCTACAATCCTCGGCAGTGTCCTGAGACTGTACGGCCCTCTCAGCGCCGGCCGCCCCGCGCCGCCTCCGCAAAGCCGAGAGAAGCGCCCAGGCAGCCAGCACCTCACAGCCTCCTCCCCTGTCCCGCCCCGCCTCCCCGTGCACTGCCTTCCCGTCACCTGTCTCCACCCCCCGGCCCCGCACCTAGCCGGCCGCGCAGACAAGCACCTGGCCGCGCGGGGCGCTCCGGACCTGCTCGCACCCGGGACCTGCCCGGCTCCCGGCCGCCGGGAGACGGCGAGAGCCTCGAGGCAGATCCCCCCCCCCCCCGCCCCCGGCCGCCTGGTGCCGCTCTCCCAGCGCCGTCGCGACCATGACGGCCGACAAGGAGAAGAAGAGGTGAGCGCGGGGCCACGGCCGCTGTGCGGGGCGGGGCGGGAGACAGGTGCTTCTGCGCGCTCGGACTGTGCGGTAACCCGAGGCGGGTGGCCGGGGGCGAGCGCAGCCGGGGGGGGGCACCTCTGCAAGCCCCCCGGCCAGCGCGATGAAGGTTTCCTGGGTTGCCTCGGCTTATGGCAGCTTTTGACTTTCTCAAGCGGCTCTCTGCTTTCCGGCCTCGGCGGCGCTGAGAACTGGCCGAGGGCGGGAGGCGGAGCCACGCGGGCGGGGGGTCAGGGCGCCGCCGGGGCCCCGCACCTGCTCTCCAGCCCCGGCCCAGAGTGGGGCGCGCCTAGCTCTGGCTCTTGGCTCGGTGGCAGAGTGGGTAGCGCTGGCCGGCGTCTTGGAGTGCGGATGCGGGGGGGGGGGGCTCTCCGGGCAGGTCCAGGCGTCTCTGCGGGGAGGACAGAGAAGGGCAGCAGCTCTGGGTGAGAGGCCGCGGGAGCGCTCGCTGTCCCCCTCCCCTCGCTGCCCCCCTCCCCCCGACCACTCGGAGTCTGGCCTCTCCCTTCCGGCAGCGTCTGGTGTCCCGCGTCTCCCTCGGGGCTGCGGGGATCCGAGCTGAGCTCGTGGCGGGGCCTGGGGGTCGTGTTCCAGCAAGGAGGGGCGCTGGCGCTGGGTCGGGGGTCGGTCGGGGAGCTGGGAGCCTCGCTGCTTTGCTCTACTTCCCACTTCCACTTCGGGCTGCAGCCGGAAGCCGCGAATCCCCTGGTCGAACGCGCCGGCTCCCACTCGGGCGCGGGTTGGGATATGCGGGAGCGAAGCCCAGACCTCCGCTGCGGGTTGCCCCGGGGCAACCGCTGGAACCCGGCTGCCCCTACAGCGTCGCGGAGGCGCCCAGGGCGGGCCCTGGCTTGGGCTTCTCCGGGACCCAGACACTGCAGTGGGTGCTCCCCAGGACTGTTTTCTGTGGGCAGGGAAAACTTTGAGACTGAGGCATTTTGTTTAAATGTATATATCCTGCATCATGATGCCATTCAGAACGACTCCACCACCAAAACCCAAAGCTGGAGTCAGCGCCTCTGCGCTCGGGGCTCTGGAGTCGGTGAAAGAACTTGTATCTTCTACAACTGCGATACTTACCAGGGAATTTGGAAATCGCAGAGGTGGGAGGTGATAGTGATCTTGACAGATTTGTGAAGTGTCAGTTTCTCCAGGAGGCTCAGCGCTGGATCTTGTGCTATATTTCTATATTTCTATATTAATCGTCTCAAAAAGCTTACGAGCCGGGGAAATTTTCATCTCGACACGCCAGGCTGGGCCAGGGGTGAAGAGCTGCCACTTGAAGAGCCACTGTGGGTTTGCAGGTGCAGGGACTCAGTGCACAGAGTGTTGCCCTCTGCCACTTGTCTTGATTTTTGTACTGCTGCCGGACAGGGCAGACAGACTGTCTCTCATCCAGAGTCCCATGAAGACCTGTTGGGCTCATTGTTTTTGAGACCTACTTATTTTTTCCTCCCCTGTTGTATGTGTGAATCAATACATTGACGGTGGGTGTGTTATGTAAGTGACTGTCCTTAGTTTTCCCAGAGTGCAGTGTGATGTCTGCAAGGAGGTCACTCAGAGTTGTTTCTTTTGATTCAACAGGGAGAAACCTCCTCCTCCACCCCCAATTCAAGACCCTGTTCTAACAATAGCCTTTCAAGAAATGGGCACGATTATTTTGTTCTCAAACATGCATACTTGTCATGGAGATATAAAAGTTTAATAATAGTTTGCTCTCAAAATTCACTGAGGCAGCAGCCAGGGTGTGCTTTTTTAGTGGAAGTTGCCTTTACGGTGGCAGATGGTCAGAAGTTGAAGCTTGGTGGACATACCATACTTTACTTACTTTCCATGCTTCTATCACAACTGAAGGGGTGAGAGGCTCATTAATCAACTCTTCCAGTTCTCTGGAGCATTAGAAAGTGTTTGAGTCACTATCTGATAATGAAGATTGTGAGTACCTTTCCTGGGAGAGAAAATTCTTGATGGCCTTAGGTAAATGGGAATTGACGACTTGTCCAGATAAATGTAAGAAAGAATCAAAAAGTCTAGTTTGTATATCAAACCCAGCTCAGAGCATCTTTCAGAAGGAGCTTATATTACTTAGTGCAGGGCCAGTGGCTCAAGAAGAACTAGACATTGAGGACAACAATTTTCAGACTTATCTCCTCTGCCTTGCCAGTCATTTGGCTCGATTGGTTCTGTTAAAAGTAAAATCAAAACTCTTTTTCTTAATTTCCGTGGGGAAAAATATTGTGAGACAGATGGTCTCAAGTGAATTTCTAGAAATTTTCCCTTAATAAGTGATATTACTTTATTGCATTATTAAAATGTCGAAATGATAAAGAATTGATGTGAAATTACAGGTTTAGGCACTTAAAATCTAACTCTCTTGCTTTCATTAAGTTCAAAAGAATGTTGTAACTATCAGGTTTTTCTCAGTGTTGTTGATGGAGAGTTTAGAGTTATTTTATTAGGAATGTTGAAAATTATTGAGTCAATTTTAATTTCTTAGTGAGGAAACTGAAACCCAGAGAAATTAAACTACTTACTAAGTCACAAGGAAAGCTTGTTCCTATAAGAACCGAAACTCCGGTTTGTTACTTTAACTTAAGCATTTATTTTCCTACTTTTGACAAAAGAGCACTCCTGGTCTTGACATGTCTCTGTACAGTGAAGATGATTTCCAGATTAAGGTACACTCCCCATACCACTTCCAGACCACTGAACCTTATATAAAGGAGATTTGCTTTTCTAGATAATTATAAAAGACTTCAGACTATAGCATGAGTGATTCTGTTTACTTTTTGCAAAAAAGGAAGCAAACCTGGTGCCACTTTTAGTGTTTATGAAGTTTGGGAAGAATGAATAGACTGTTTTGGTGCATTCCTTTTATTTTATGAAGAAAAAAAGTTTACTTTTATGTCTACCTCATTAAACAGAACCAATGTAAAGACTGTTTTCCAGTGGAGCAGGTCGTTTTATGAAACTCCCCGTCAGCCTCCATGTAGCTTCCTATGCTAAGTGAGCTGGTGTTTTCACTGGAAGCAAAAACTCAAAAGACTAAACCTGCTGAATTTTGCTTAGATTATAATTTTTTTTCTTTTCTTTTTTTTTTTTTATTGCCTCTAGGATTATTTCTGGGGCTCGATGCCTGCTTATGCTATAATTTAGTCCTTCTCCCAACCTCCCTCCTCATGGGTCCAGGGTGACCCCCTACTGTCTAGCAGTTTATTGTATAAAATATTCACAGGCATATCCAGTAGATTATTTCTTAGTGGTGCAGGATCTTAGTCACAGTACATCTAATATTTCCTCATCATTATTTATCTTGAGAGCTAGGATTTACATTTCTCAGAAAATTCATAGGATTTTCTCTGTAAAAGCTTCCTTCAAGGACTGGGTGGTGGCGCACCTAGTTGAGAGCACATGTTACAGTGTGCAAGGACCCAGGTTCGAGCCTCTGGTCCCCACCTGCAAGGGGAAAGCTTTGCAAGTGGTGATGCAGGGCTGCAGGTGTGTCCCCCCCCCCATTTCCCCTTCCATTTGACTTTGGCTGTCTCTACCCAATGAATAAAGATTAAAAAAATAATAATAACAAAAACCTTTCTTCAGTTTTGTCCCATATACCAACGTGAGTTTTTATTTGCATTTTAGCTCAGCTGTTCTTCTCTTTTGCTTTTAGTGCTGACCATCATTTATATAGTTCATAAAACAGGCTTTTTGCCACTATTTCAAAGCAGAGACCAGGCAGTGGCACATGGGTTGATGGCGCACATTGGAATACTTGAAAGCTAGCAGCATTTGCTCACAGGCCCCACTGACCTTTCCCTCGTCTTCCCCATTATCATACTGTCTGTTCTCATGGTGTAAACTATGGCATATACCAATAAAAGCAAATGTGTAAGGAACACTATCCTTACTCTGAGTGAACTAAAGAGGAGACTGAGAAATAGAGGCGGTGGTCTCCACCTCCCAGCTTATCTAGTTTGACTGGATGGTGGGACAGACACATAAGGAATCTTAACTAAAAATACATGTAGTGGGGCAGTTTACCTGCTGGGATCAAGTCTTTTAAAGATTAAGTTAAGGGAGGTGGTAGATAGCATAATGGTTATTCAACGAGATTCTCGTGTCTGAGGCTCCTGAAGTCTCAGGTTCAACCCCCCACACCACCGTCAGCCAGAGCTGATAAGTGCTCTGGAAAAAAAAGGAGAAGGGAAAGGGTATACTATAAAATTCTAGTGTTACAATCAAGGAGAAATGAGAGGCTGTGCCTGTGTGTTAAATACTATACTGTCGACCATTCCAAACCCCACCACCACCACCCTATACCTGCCAGTAAGACTGGGGGCCAGGTGGTAGTGCAGCAGCTTAAGTGCACATGGTGTCAAGCTTAAGGATCGGCATAAGGATCCCTGTTCCAGCCTCCACCTCCCTACCTGTAGGGGAATTGGTTCACGAGCAGTAAAACAGATCTGCAGGTGTTTCTCTCTCTCCCTCTCTGTCTTCCCCTCCTCTCTCCATTTCTCTCTGTCCTATTCAACAACAACAACAATGGAAAAAATGGCCTCCAGGAGCAGTGGATTTGTAGAGCAGGCAACAAGTCCCAGCGATAACCCTGGAGGCAAAAAATAAAATAAAATAAAATAAAATAAAATAAAATAAAATAAAATAAAATAAAATAAAATATTAAGATAAAAAGTCTCTTAGTGATATTTTAAGCAAATAGTCACATATACATAGACATACAGTTATTTAAAAGTTTTGTGTGTGCCCGACCAGGCAGTGTTGCACCTGGTTAAGTGCACACACATTATAGTTCACAAGGACATGGGTTCAAGCCTCTGGTCCCTGCCTGCAGGGGGAAGCTTCATGAGTGGGGAAGTAGGGCTGCAGGTCTCTGTCCTTCTCCCTCTCTATCTCCCCGTCCCCTCTCAATTCCTCTCTGTCTCTATCTAATAATAAATATATTAACTCACATTAAAATGTTTTAAGGGTTTTGTGTGTAAAAGCCAACTATTCCACTGGAATAGTTGGAATAGGGTGAAATAGTTGGCTTTTATTTTTTGCTAGAAATACAAAGGTCAGGGGTTGGCTACTAATATTGAGACTGTTTCTGTAGGAAGGCCAGATGGGAATATTGGGTGTAATAAGAGTGTAGATAAAACAGGATTCAGGAGTGTGCCTGTCCTTTACTTTTATAACAGAGAGGTCTCCACAGTTGAATGTTTGCTGTTGTCTGCACATTTGTTTTGCATGAGAGCCTGAAGGATTATGTCTAGTAAGACTCCAGAAGTGCTTAGGCATAGAGGTTCTGTTCTGGTTCCACTGAGAGTAGCTGTCCTGGCAGCTGTGGCCCCAGGAAGGGACAGAGCGCTTCTTTCCCTGACCTTTGTGGGTAAGGTTCAGGGTGAGATCTATGAGTCTTTGAAATTGAGGGCAAGGTATTTTGTGTATAGGTATGTGCATGATTGGAAAAGTCATGACATATTTTTTTCAGTTTTAAAAATTTTTTTGATTTATTTTTTTCCCTTTTGTTGTCGTTTATCTTTGTTGTTGTTGTTGTTGTTATTGCTGTTGTTGTTGTTGTTGGATAGGACACAGAGAAATGGAGAGAGGAGGAGAAGACGGGGAGAGAAAGATAGATATCTGCAGACCCGCTTCACTGCTTGTGTATACCTGCAGACCCACTTCACTGCTTGTGAAGCGGTCCCCCTGTAAGTGGGGAGCCAGGGCTCAAACCAGGATCCTTATGCTGGTCCTTGCGCTTTGCGCCATGTGCGCTTAACCTGTTGCACCACCGCCCAGGTCCCTTTTTTGTTTTTCTATGCAAAAATATATCATGACTTTTCAGACAGCCCAATATGTGTGTGTGTGTGTGTGTGTGTGTGTGTGTGTGTACATATCTATATGTTTTTTTTTCAAGAGGAGACTATTCAACAGCTTGTTTAAGGTTCTGTAATCTGCAAATACCAAGTCCTTGCTCTTAGTTTTCTGATTCTGTGACAGCCTTACATCTGAGGTTCTTACATCTCAGTGAAGCAAACAGCTCCTCCATTTCACTGCTAGTATCTCTGTCTCTCTTTTGGCTATTTCTGTGGTGAGACTTAAACCAGTGACTGGCTGGACTACCTCAGTAAGGGAAGGACTAAGGATCGGGAGCTGAGTGTTTTTCACAGGGCTGGTTCTGGGGACTTTTCCGTTGTGTTAATGCTTCTTCAAAAAGTCATGCAAATGTATCCCACCCTCCATTATTGGAATGTCCCTTTATGGGTCAGGAATGTGTTTTGCCTTAATTTAAGTCCTGTATGCAGTAGGAAGAAGCAGGCTTAGCTTTAATTGTGTCAGCATTGTTCTAGGATTTTTACCTGGATTAACTCTTTTTTTTTTAATTTATTTTATTTATTCCCTTTTGTTGCCCTTGTTGTTTCATTGTTGTAGTTATTATTGTTGTTGTCGTTGTTGGATAGGACAGAGAGAAATGGAGAGAGGGAGGGGAAGACAGAGAGGAGGAGAGAAAGATAGACACCTGCAGACCTGCTTCACCGCCTGTGAAGCTATTCCCCTGCAGGTGGGGAGCCGGGGTTCGAACCGGGATCCTTATGCCGGTCCTTGTGCTTTGCGCCACCTGCACTTAACCCGCTGCGCTACAGCCCGACTCCCGGATTAGCTCTTTAAGTACTTAAAATATGTTCTTTATTAGTTTTAGAAAGAGGAGAGACTGAGACCACAGCACCAAAGTTTCCTTCAGTGCACTGGGGTTGGGGTTAGGACCTGGGCCACACACATGACAAATCAGTGCACTGTCCAAGCGAGCTATTTCATGGCCCTCTTTAAGTGCTTTTAACAGATTTGTGAGATAGGCCCACTTTTTGTCCCCATTTCTTGGATGGGAAAGATGGAGTGTAGAAAAGTTAGTGACCAAAGGTCAAATGGAAATACAGGTGGAGCTAGGATTGGAAAAGAGCCCTTGTGAAGTGTCTCTAATCGGTACTCCATCCAGTGAGGCCATACAGCCTTTCCTTACCTCATGTAGCTATAAAAGGTTTTAGACCACGTCTAACATATGGCAATACTCTATAAATGACAACTACCTTTGTTGTGATATTTATAGTTGTAATTACACTTCTCTTGTGACTCATCACTTACAGTGAGCCTCACATAGACAGGGATTGAAGAGTTGACACAGGATGGACTTGGGAGTCCTGAAAACCCTTATTTTTCATGGGTTTTTCTCAGTTTTGATAGGAGGTGGTTCTGCCCCCATGAAGTTCAAAGCTTTCCACCTCCCACCCTCAACTGGTGGCAGGACTTCAATAATTACTTTAACCTTCAGACTCCATTGTGCAGAAGACGCTGTTAGAAGTGCTTCCTCTGTGGCTTCTGAAGCACCATCTCCAAATCAAGATGCACAAGACTTCCTCTGACTCGTTTGATCTTTTGAAATTGCAAACACAGGAAGGAAGGAATGGATGGGGGAATAAAGACTAGCTATGATCAGTGCAATAAGAAATTGCATCTTTATAGAGCCCTTTCTCTGATAAGCCCCAAGATTTCTTAGCCTGCAGGCCCCTGTGAACCTAGAAGGGCTTCTCCAGTTTTCCCACTGCTGTAAAGAATAATTGTACTGACACATCTACCAGAGAAAGAAGCAAACCATGTTTGCAGTTGCATCTTACTGTCTGGTCACAGCGTACCACTCACATCACCTGTGGTTTAAAGTACAGTTTGGGTGTGATTTGTTGACAGCTCTCTGATTGATCCTGCTTTTCAAAGTCACAGGCTGATCCCCAAGCATGAAGTAGAGTGGTGGGGCCCTTTGTCATCTCTGGAGATGAGGAAACAGGTGCAGAGTGGACCAGAATACTGCCAGACCACTGGTCTGGCTGACTAGAGGAGGCACTTGTACATCAAAAACAGCTTCTTATATTCATACAACCACCTGGATCTTCCCAAGATCTTCCCCCTTCTAACTTGGGGAAATCCTTTAATTTTGAAGATATAAGTTACTTCAGTGCAGTATAATGACTCTGAGAGGCAATTCCTTCCTCATGTGGAGATACATGTCAGAGAGGTTACTTGTCAATGAGGAAAATGAGGCCACTTAGAATATAAATTTTGGGGGCTGAGTGGTGGCACACCTGGCTGAGCACACATGTTACAATGTGCAAGGACCCAGGTTTGAGCCCCCGGTCCCCACCTGCATGGGGAAAGCTTGGCGAGTGGTGAAGCCGGGCTGCAGGTGTCTGTCTGTCTCTCACCTTCTCTGTCGCCCCCTTCCCTCTCGATTTCTGGATGTCTCTATCCAATAAATAAAGATTTTTAAAAAATAAAAAAAAGAATATAAATTTTACAGCCTGGAAGGTGGTGCAGCAATAGAGTGCAGGACTTGCAAGTATGACATCCTGAGTTTGATTCCTCCAGAGTGATGTTCTGCTATCTCTTTCTTGTTTATAAGTAAATCTTTTAAATATATGAAATAAAACTTATTATCTGACATTTTCCCAGCTCTACTAAAGCACGGATGTGGATAATTTGAGCTCTCTTCTCATCTTCCTTCAGTGTCTTCTGGCATTCCCCTCCCTCTGGTCCCCTCTAATAAACAATGGCATCTGCGAGGGCAGTGTAGCATAGGAGCTGAGTGATTTCAGTAGGGAAAGCTGTGTAATAAAATGCATAAATGGATACTTGCAAGTGCTTGTGAAATGCCATTGTTAATATTATTATTATTATTTTTCCTGCTGGGGTTTTGCACTTGTCTGTTTCCAACACCACTCCTGGAGGATTCTTTTTTCCTTTTCAATTTCAGATAGAAAGAGGGAAAGAGAGTTAAGAGTGACACCATAGCACTATTCCAGTCTTTGTGAATTTTCCCCTGGTGATGCACATGGTGCTTTCCCATGTGGTACTGGGGACTCTTAACACAGGTCCTTGCACATGGTAAAGTGTGCGCCCTACTGGGTGACTTATCTCCCTGCCCTGTTATGATCTTTTAAAGAAATTAATCAATGGGATGGGGCAGTGGTGTACCCAGTTAAGTGCTTATAGTACCAGTACTAGTGACCCACACAAGGATCTGGGTTCAAGCCCTTAGTCCCCACCTGCAACAGGGATGCTTCACAAGCAGTGAAGCAGGTCTGAAAGTGTCTTTCTCTCTCTCTCTCTCTCTATCTCCCCCTCCCATATCAATGTCTCTCTGTCTTATCAAATAAACTAGAAAAAAAAAAGAGGGGGGGTGGCTGCCAGGAGCAGTGGATTCTAATGCTGGCACCAAGCCCCAACAATAATCCTGGAGGCAAAATTAATTAATTAATTAATTAATTGACTCTGTAACTCTAAATTGATGTATTTGGTGTGGTTTTCAGTCTGAGATACCCTGCTCTTGACCTGTGCCTATGAGGAATCAGTGGTTCACTATGATTAAGCGGACAGACACGTCGGCTTAGTCTAGGACAGTTCAGAGTATTTTATAAATCTTTTCAAGTCTACCGTTAAAGTATATGTTTATTGGGTGAGAAAACTCATTCACTTGGCTAGTGTTTTGCTTTGCCATGTACACGAGTCAGATTTGAATCTGGTCCCCACTGCATTGCAGGAAACTTTGGTGCTGTGATCTCTCTTTCTTAAATAAGTAAAGTGTGTGATTATTTTTATAGTAATTTAAATCTAGTCAGATCGTGCTTGCTATTGTTCTACTACTGTAAAAAATATGTGCACTTTCTTCTTGATTAATACATATTGTAACCACTTTAAATTTATTAGTGATCTAACATTGATTTATAAAATTATAAGATTTCAGGGATATAGTTTTGTATCCATATGTAGTGTGTGTAACTTCCCACATTCCACTAAAGTTCAGTGTTTCTTCTTCTTGCTAGTGACTACCATTATTTTACTTTTATTTTATTGTTATTATTCATTATTATTATTATCATTATTATTATTATTATTTTTTACCAGAGCACTGCTCAGCTCTGGCTTATAGTGGTGCAGGGGATTGAATTTGGGAATGAAAGTCTCTTTGCATAACCATTATGCTATCTCCCTGGCTCCCACCCATAGTTTTCTATTTTTTCTTTCTTTCTTTTTTTTTTTAGATCAATATATATTTAACTTTATTTTTTTTTCTTTTTGTTAATTTATTTTTTTATTTAAGAAAGGATAAATTAACAAATCCATAGGGTAGGAGGGGTACAACTCCACACAATTCCCACCACCCAATCTCCATATCCCGTCCCCTCCCCTGACAGCTTTCCATAGTTTTCTTTTTTTTCTTTTTCTTTTTTTTAGATCAATATATATTTAACTTTATTTTTTTTAATTTATTTTTATTTAAGAAAGGATAAATGAACAAAACCATAGGGTAGGAGGGGTACAACTCCACACAATTCCCACCACCCAATCTCCATATCCCACCCCCTCCCCTGGCAGCTTTCCCATTCTCTATCCCTCTGGGAGCATGGACCCAGCCACCCATAGTTTTCTATGTGTCTAAGAGACAGTTTGGTTAATTTTTTTTCAGTTGTCTATAGTATGAATACAAATGGAACCACCCAATAGTTATCTTTAATTTCTTATTTAACTTAGCATAATCATCTCCCAAGTTTCATCCATTTTGTCCCAAATGATGCAATACCATTTCCCCCCCCCAATTGCTAGTAATGTTCCATTGTGGAGATATCTCATGACTTCTTTATCATTCACTGATGGTTATTTAACTTGCTTCCATATTTTGACACATTATCATAGCACATTATCTTGACTTTTATTATTATTATTATTTACCTTCAGGGCTCAGTGCTGGCACTACAAATCCACTGCTCCTGGTGACTATTTTTTCCATTTTATTGGATAGGACAGAGAGAAATTGAGAGATGAGAGGAAGAGAGAGGGAGAGAGAGAAAGTGAAAGAGAGAGAGAGAGAGACATTTGCTGTCCTATTTCACTGCTCATGAAGTGACCCCCCTGTAGGTGGGGAGCTGGGGACTTGAACTGGGATCTTTGCGCAGGTCCTTGTGCTTCGTACTATGTGCTTAACACAGTGTGCTACCACCTGACCCCCACCATGACTTTTTAATCTGGAAATTCAGCTATTGAAAAGAGCACATCATGTCAGTGTGGTGAAACCTAGAACCAAGGTGTCCATAGGGAGGTTAGATCCACTTGGCACACACTTAGGCTCCTGTTACAAGGTGATGGGGGAGCCAAGAACACAAAAGGGGTGAGTCAGGCTCCACTGCTAACTATTCTTATTACTAATGAGTAATTACAGCAAATATTTACAGGCCTCCTTCCTACCTTTACAACTTCCTGTTGCTGAAGCACTTTGGAATATTGAGAAAGATTGTCCTGGAAAAATACGTCATACACAGTTGCAGGAAAGAGTGGCTTTAAGCACACACACACACACACACACACACACACACACACACACACACCACTAACCCACTGCTTCATTTTGCTTATGAATTCCATGTGAAAACAACAGAAAAATTTGTGGAAGGTTCAAGAATCCATTCTTTGGAACTTTAATATGAAATTAAGAAAAATCAGTTCTGGGCTATCAAATACATGGGGGAAGGGAACATATCTTTTTTCTTTTAAAGTTGTACTAGTGATTTAATAGTGGTTCTCACTATTGTAAAATTAAAAGATCTACACTCCACCCGCTACCAAAGTACATGCCCTCCCCCTAAACCAAACCAAACCAAACCAAACCAAACCAAACCAATCCAAACCAATCCAAACCACACCACACCACTATAGTTCTCAACATCTTGAAGTTAGACAACTTTTGTATTTTGTTGTTGTTGTTTGTTTGTTTTATTTTGTGTATCTTCTGATTCTCTGTATTCCACATTTGAGAGAATCCATCTAGTAGCTGTCTTTCACCTCCTTGCTAGGACACATGACTTTTTGTTATAGCACATTCTAGAAATAATAAGACTGCCCAAGGGCCAGCAAGATAGCCCACCTGAGAGCATGCCTACTTTCCATGCACAGGTTCAGGCCAGTCCCACTGCACTGGGGGAGCTTAGATGCTATGATGACACACATACATGCTCTCTCTCTCTCTCTCTCTCTCTCTCCCCCCCTCTCAGAAATAGAGAGTAATTGAGAGAGAAGGGGGAGATAGAGAGGAAGAGAGAAAAAGAGACAACTGCAATACTACTTCATTGCTTTTGAAATTTCCCCTCATCCCAGTCTCTCTGAAAGTGAAGACTAGAGGCTTGGACCCAAGCACTTGAGCACTGTAATGTGTGTATTCTCTCAGGCATGTCACTCCCCAGCCCATCATCTGTTTTCTTCTTCTTCTTCTTCTTCTTCTTCTTCTTCTTCTTCTTCTTCTTCTTCTTCTTCTTCTTCTTCTTCTTCTTCTTCTCCTTCTCCTTCTCCTTCTCCTTCTCCTTCTCCTTCTCCTTCTCCTTCTCCTTCTCCTTCTCCTTCTCCTTCTCCTTCTCCTTCTCCTTCTCCTTCTCCTTCTCCTCCTCCTCCTCCTCCTCCTCCTCCTCCTCCTTCTCCTCCTTCTCCTTCTTCTCCTTCTTCTTCTTCTTCTATTTTTTCCTCTGTCTGAAAAAGTTAGCCTGGAGTGGTGAAGCCCTGGTGATGACAATAAATAAATAAATAAATAAATAAATAAATAAATAAAATAAAATAAAAACAAACAAGAACAGTGCAGGTTAGTAAATTTTGAGTTAAAGTACTAGTTACGGGAGTCAGGTAGTAGCACAGTGAGTTAAGCTCACATGGCACAAAGTGCAAGGACCACATAAGGATCCCGGTTTGAGCCCCCGGCTCCCCACCTGTAGGGGGTGTTGCTTCACAAGCGGTGAAGCAGGTCTGCAGGTGTCTATCTTTCTCTCCCCCTCTCTGTCTTCCTCTCCTCTGGATTTCTCTCTGTCCTATCCAACAATGACAACATCAGTAACAACAACAATAATAACTAGAACAACAATGAAAAACAAGGGCAACAAAAGGGAAAATAAATATTTTTTTAAAAGTACTAGTTATTTGGTAAACACTTTTTTTAATATACAATTTCTAGAATATTTTTCAGAATGAAAGCAATTATCCCTAATGGAGTCATCTAGGATGTTTGAAATACACCAGCTGGAATATTCAGAGGTCTAGAAGGAAACTTTCTTTATTTAGATTGTAGAGTAAAAAAATTCATTAATGCTCACTTCCCATATATGTGATTTACAAAACAATCCAATGCGATTTTTAGTGTCTATAACTTACTGTACCCTATATTTCTCTCCTATGTTTCCAAAAGTTCTCAGTGGCTATTTTAGAATGGCAGCATTCACTCCAGCACTGCTGATGTTGATGAAGCTAATTTTGGTTTCAGAGAGAGAGAGAGAGAGAGAGAGAGAGAGAGAGAGGGAGAGGGAGAGAAAGAGCTGAAGAGCCAAGAGAACTAGCTGGTCTCTGGGTTTGGAGCTACATGGTGTTACCCGACACACCACATTTCACCTTTAGAACCTTTATTTGTGTGCTTGCACAACAAATGTTTACCTAGATATTAAGATAAGAAAAGTATGAAGGTCACATTTTGCTGGCTACAAGGGAGCTTCTATAAATGTAACCATATCGCCATGCAACAGGAATCTGTCTTTTATTCTATACCAAGGACTTAAGGGAATTAGTGATGGGTGGGGCATGGGAGCCAAGGCCTTTTGGTATTTTTGGCTTCCTTGCTGTGACTCTGCAGGGCCTGGCTTACCTGACACGCCCCTCTCATTTTGTGAGGCTGTTTGATTTGGTCAAGTCGGGAAGTCTTAGTCCACTGTGTGTACCAACCTCTCCCTACTCTGATTTCTTGGCATTCAGTGGAAATTAGTACCCATTGCTATGTAACCTGCCTGCTGAAATAGCTATCCTAGCCTCAGAAGAGGTTTACAAGGAGCTGATAACATCCTATTTTAGGTAGGGTTGTCATATCCTCAACAGAGTCTTCAGGGTGGGAAGGGGTTTTGTTTGTTTGTTTTGCTTTTTGAGTATTTCTCCTTGAAGAGATCTCTAGGAATTAACTGGATACACTCAGCCTGATTGAAATCATGAGTCTTTGGTTCAGTATTCTCCCAAGGGCAGCCAGCATGGCATCTCACTGACATCAAGAGAGACACCACCCCCCCCCCCAGCTTTCTGGCCCTGTTCACTACCACCCAGCATGCATTACATGACCCCCACTTCTGTTCCTTTGCTTCCAAGTCCCTTCACCTTGGGTGACTTCCTGTCTTTCCACTCAAATATCCCTCACTTTCTTAGTGTGAGCCAGGTCCCCCAATACCCTCAAAACCTCTGCAGTCATTCCCCATGGAGATCTCATCTACCTCTCCTTTCTAGGTTTCTAAAATGCTTCCCAACTTGTTATTTGCTATACTATATTTCCTTGTTATTTAATGGAATTCTATACATTCTTGTATTCTTAAGAACTTTGTATGTTGCCCTACAATGGGGTGCCCTACAAAGCTTGGCCTGGTGTGTGTTACTAAAATTATATGTAGTTGTATAAACAATTATAGGATTGTTTCAATAATGTTCTTTGGGTCACTTGGAAAACCTGCCTCTTTGTCTCTGAATTTTTCACCTCATATAGATTTGAGTGCTTTACTAATTTTCCTTTAGGGGAAATAAGAGGGAAAACTTAAAAAAAAAAATGGGGAGGGAGATATAGATAGGTTTTGTTGACATAGGATCTTCTGCCAAAAATAAATATTAAGCTATTATTATATCATTTCTTTATTTCAGCAGTGTCCTATACACCAAGGCAAGTACCAGCCAAACAATAAAACAAAAAACACAGTTAATCTCCAAGATGAAAAAAGTAGAAAAATGAGCATGAGAGTACCAGTTCCCAGTTCTTAGAAACCATCATCTGTCAGCACACCCTGACCTCTGTTTTCATATGGTCTCCAGGCTGCATTTTACTTATTTGTGTGGTGTTTTCACAGTTTTCCTGTGTATCTGTTCCTGATTGCTCCATCGGTGGTGAGCCCAAGAGTAGGGGCCCCCTACACCCAGAACAGAGACTCACCTGTAGGCAGCAGCAAATCTGTCTTCATTGGGCCTTTGAGGCTAAGTGCAGAGGACTGGAGGCACCCATAGAAATATTTGTTCAGGTCAGCTCGCCATCCTCACTGGTCATTTGCCATGTAGTTTGTAAGTTTTGAGGGGAGAGGACACCAGCATAACTACTGTGTGGAAACCTTTCTAGGCCGCATGCCAAATGCAGGTGCCCTGCCTTCAGTTCAGAGACAGATTGAATGGCCTCCTTCACTTAGGGGGTCTTACCTTCTAGCTGGAGAGTGAAGAAATCCCCTCAATCTAACTTTGTGTAAAAGAGTGCAAGCTAGTTAGGTTAGTGGTATCCTAGCTCCATCTTCAAGATGTTTCTTCTTTGTTAGGAAGTCAAAACTAGCTCAGATAAAACATTGGGAAGTTTGGTGGCAGTTACGTGAGAGTGAATAAGGTAACAAGGGCTTGTATGTTGTGAGTAGTTCGAAAGGGAGGTGATCAGCATAGATTAGAGGGACGTTTCGTGGAGGAACACTAAGACTTAGTCTTGAAGGTTAGATAAAGTCTGGATAGGCAGATGGGTATGGGCATTCCACTTGGGTTTAGCAAATTGAGTCACATGAGGAGGTGGAAATAAACAGGGCATACAGGCCAGGGCTGGTGAGCCAGCTCCTTCCATAGCTGACAGTGGGGCTCTGTTAATACACAGGAGATAAGGACCAGACCTGGGCTGCTGCTGGCGAGTTGAGGAACAGTCTTCCCTGAGTCCACTTGTGGTGAAATCACGGCAGCGATGCACATGAAGAAGCAGCTCAGGGAGCCTCCATTATCTTCCAACCCAGAGCCTGGTTTCAGGATGAGCACCCACAGGTGGTGGTTCTTTGTCATGATTCCTTCCACAGCTTCAGATGCTGACTGCCAAACCCTGAGACCCACTCTCAGAAAATATGCTTCAGTAGCTCTAGAGTACATTTCTTTCGGGTCTGTACTGCTTTCTAGGGTAATAAATGCCTCTTGGTGTGCAGAATGGGAGCTGAAAGGCGCTGCTTGCCATTCTAAAAGAGTTTTCCTGTGGGCTCTGGAAGGGGGGGGTAGTGACCTTCGTTCCTGGGTTCTCATTTTGATGTTACTGTTTCCTCCCTGAAGATTTGATAAGGACATTCTTTCTGTCCCCTCTTATCCTGTCTCCTTCCAGATTCCAGGCTTTCTGAATCTGATCACTGTAGAAAGATAGTCCCTTCAGCATTCCACATTCCAGTGTGTGTGTGTATGTGTGCGTGTGTGTGTGTGTGTGTGTGTGTGTGCGTGTGTGTGTGTGTGCTGGGAGAGAGGGATAGAGGGAGGGAGGGAGAGAAAACTTCATCATCCATGAAATTCTGTTTTGTCCTTGTTCTCAGGTGGGTCCAGGGATCAAACCCAGGGCCTCATGTATATACGGTTGCTATTGAACCACCAACCACCCTGATCCAACTCTTCGCTATTTGTGGGAGAGACAAACCACGTCAAACCTAGTCACTCTTTTGTCAGCCTCTAGCAACTGCTGTTGATTTCAAACCTGGAGAGCTCCATGGTCCAGTGTTACTTGTTCTTTCCTCCCAGGTGTTCCCTAATGCCTGAGTTCTGATGCTCTTGGCCAGATGTTGCCCAAACAGAAAGGAAAGGAGCTTTTTCTGGAGTCACCTGGGTAGGGCAACTGGGGCTACCCCCATTCCCAAAAGGTGTAACCTTTCCCCTAGAGGCATTTAGGAACACTTTAAGGTCATGGGTGAACACTTGTGAGCTGGGCTTTGGCCAGAGAACCTGACTCACTGAAGACTTATGGGCACCAGGAACCAGCAAAGGCCAAACAAGTGACTTTCCCTCATCCTGTCCAATGGCACTTCAAGGGAGGCTAGACCTTGAAAGCTCTTGGCCTGGAATTTAGTCTCATGATGACAACTGCCTGTCACATCCTTTATCCCCTTTCCATCCCCTCAGTAGGCAGTAAATGATTGTAGAACTGGGAAACTGCTGGTTAGTTTGGATAGGATCATTTTGTTCATTTATCATTAAATGCCTAGGCTGTTGAACATGGGCCTGAGTCCAGGGAGGACTGTCTGGAGCCAGGTGGAAGAAGCCTGGATGGCAGGCAGTGCCCCTGCAGTGCATAGCAAATGTCAAGGCTATATGCAGACATCCTAGGAAGCCCTATGGGCGAGAAAATGGTGTTTACTCAAATCTCTCCAGTGCCAGAGGAACTCCAGAAGAGGGGTTCTAGCTTAGCTAATTTATGTGTGTGAAACTGTGGACCAGTGTGTGAAAACTGTGAACTTACAATGTCTATTCATGTGTGTGTGTGTGTGTGTGTGTGTGTGTGTGTGTGTGTGTGTGTCCCCTTCCCAAAGTAAGAGTTCCTTTGGAAAAATTCTAAGTTTGTTTCTGCTACCACCTTGGTCAGTGCAGTGCTCAGACCAGGGCTCGCTTGGTGGGGTGGGGTCTCCTTAGCCTCATACTGGGTTTGGAACTTGAAAATACTGGTAACTCGAGGCTTCTAGCAGAAAGGAGTTTGATTGAGATGATTTGAATGCTGTTTCCATTTTCCCTGAGCTGGTCATTTGAAATCATATTCAGGTCAACATACACCTTGTGATTCTGAGGCTACATGTAATTTTGTCTATGGATTCAAATATTACAGGTAATTATGGCAACTTAATTCTCCTTGGCTTTAAGCTTCTGGGTCAAAAGGCAGAGGACATGTTTATTTTGATTCTTCTTCTCCTTCTCTTCCTCCTTCCTCCTCCTTCTCCTTTTCTCCTTCTCCTTTCTTCTCCTCCTCCTCCTCTTCTTTTTTCTCCTTCTTCTTCTTCCTTTAATTGCCAGAGCATTGCTCAGCTCTAGTTTATGGTAGTGCTGGGGATTGAGTCTGGGATTTTGGAGCCCCAGACATGAGTCTCTTTGCATAACCATTATACTCTCTCCTGCTTTGTTTGTTTGTTTGTTTGTTTGTTTATTTATTTATTTATTTTATTCCAGGGTTATTGCTGGAGCTCAGTGTCCTTACCATGAATCCACTGCTCCTGGAGGCCATTTTCCCCCCTTTTGTTGCACTTGTTGTTTTTTTATCATTGTTTTAGTTATTATGGTTGTTATTGATGTCATTGTTGTTGGATAGGACAGAGAGAAATAGAGTGAGGAGGGGAAGATGGAGGAGAGAAAGATAGACACCTGCAGACCTGCTTCACCGCTTGTGAAACGACCCCCCTGCAGGTGGGGAACTGGAGGCTTGAACCAGGATCCCGATGCTGGTCCTTGTGCTTTGCACTATTGTGTGCTTTACCTGCTGCGCTACTGCCCGACCCCCGCTCTCCACACACACCCCCCCCCCCCCGCTCTCCACCCTGTTTTTTTTCATTGCTGATGGACACAAATCTTTCTTTCTTTTTTATTTAATTTATTTTTTATTTAAGAAAGGATAAATTAACAAAACCATAGGGTAGGAGGGGTACAACTCCACACAATTCCCACCACCCAATTTCCATATCCCATCCCCTCCCCTGATAGCTTTCCCATTCTCTATCCCTCTGGGAGCATGCACCCAGGGTCATTGTGGGTTGCAAAAGGTGGAAGGTCTGGCTTCTGTAATAGCTTCCCCGCTGAACATGGATGTTGACTGGTCGGTCCATACTCCCAGTCTGCCTCTCTCTTTCCCTAGTAGGTTGGGTCTCTGGGGAAGCGGAGCTCCAGGACACATTGGTGGGGTCTTCAGTCCAGGGAAGCCTGGCCGGCATCCTGATGGCATCTGGAACCTGGTGGCTGAAAAGAGAGTTAACATACAAAGCCAAACAAATTGTTGAAGAATCATGAACCCTAAGGTTGGAATAGTGGAGATGAAGTGTTGGGGGGTAAGATAGAGACAGGGAGGCAGAGAACAGAGTGTAAAAGAAACCACATCCCGAAGCTTCCTTCAGTGCAGTAGGGTCTGGGCTCAAATCTGGCTTGTGCTCATGGCAAAGCAGCACCCTATCCCAGCGAGCTATTTCATCAGCCCAGACATGTTTAGTTTGGAAAGGGTCAAACTTTCACCCACTTGAATTCCTTTGCCTCCAAAATTAGTGTCAGGGGATAACCACAAGGGTGCCATATCCCTCAGCCTTAGTCTTTCCAAACATTGGAAACATTTCCAGGGCCACCATTACTTCTCTTGGTTCTGGCAAAGCCTGTTTTTACACAAGGCTGAGAGGAGCTCTCAAAAGTCAATAGGAGTCTGATATACTGTTACGGATTGTTTCTGTCCTGTGTGATCTAAAACAAGTAATTAAGCCTCTCTGTTTCTCAGTCCTAAGTGAGGGTTAGACATACTAACTGCTTTTACAGGATTAAAATGAGCTCCAGTTTCAATAAAACCATGCATTTTAAGGCATATTACTCTACTTAAAATAACTGCAAGCATTATCTCAGTAGAAAGACCTTTGAATAGTATAAAGTGCAAACATTTGCGGCATCATTATTAACAAGCATTATTAACAAGCAATATAATCATTGATCACTTCCTGTTAGAGTGGTTTGATCCTAGTTGAAAGAGTTTCAGGAAAATCTGAAAGGATACACTTGCTTCCAGGCCTGGAAAGCCCTACCCGCCCCCCCCCCCCCCCCACACACACACACACACATACCCTTTCACCCCTGTCTCAGCTGGGCTTTTAGAATGATGGGCTCCTGCCAATAATGATTTTAGGGCTTGAGTTCTATTTTTTTCTACACAGGGAAACCAGGTGACGCCAAGAGATCAGGAAGCCTCCTGGGACTACTGCAAAGCAGTCTGACTTGGGATGTACACATTTCCAGGTCTGGCTGGTCTCTGCTCAAGTGTGGACAGAGGGGGGCATCTGTGCCACCCACCTTCTGTGGGAATTTGTTCTTCAATTTAGCACCCCCAGATCAAGAGAGCTGTATGTATCCCCACCACAGCTGCTCAGGTCCCATTTGCTCTGCATGTGATCAACAAAACCTAAGTGTGAGCTCTGGAGGGGTATAGGTGACTGGTCCAAGGAGTCTCAAAGGCAAGGCTTCCCGGGGGAAGGCTGGAAATGAAGGGTGCACTGGTGCCTAGAAGAGGCTTTGGGTGTGAAGAGCCCGGTTCTGCCCCGCACTGACCATGTGTCTGAGCTCATCCTTCCCTCAACCTCAGCTGAGGATGTGATCATTCAGCGAAGACTTGGGCTTTAAGTCTTAACTTGAACGGCACTCTCTCAGGGCAGCCTTCCCTTACATCTGTCAGTTAGCCTCCATCCAGTCAACCCTACTCTTCCGGATTTTTTTTTTAACTTCCGAGAGTTGATTTTTTTCTTGCTTTTTTTTTTTCTTTATGTATTTTAAAAAATATTTATTCCCTTTTGTTGCCCTTGTTCTTGATGTTGTCGTTGTTGGGTAGAACAGAGAGAAATGGACAGAGGAGGGGAAGACAGAGGGAGAGAGAAAGACAGACACCTGCAGACCTGTTTCACCGCTTGTGAAGCGACTCCCCTGGAGGTGGGGCTCAAACCGGGATCCTTATGCTTAACCCGCTGCACTACTGCCCAACTCCCTTTCTTGCTTATCCATTCCCTAAGAGTATCAGCTCCTAGAAGGCAGAGAACTGCCTCCATTTGCCAGCTAGCCTTAATGTTTAGGGTCCACTAGGCACCTATTGACTGGTCCTTAAATTCAGTGAAATAACCCAGGGTTGCTGGATCGTTTGCCTCAACCTCATGTTCATTTCTTACATTTGTGTGGAGCCTAATTCCTTTGTACAGTTCATGATGTGAAGGAGTTGTTCTCTCTCACGTAGATGGAGCAACGGAGGGGCATGGCCAGGGAGCAGAAGGGCCCATGTTAATAGTCCCTAGCCCCATTTCTACTCAACAGTGCTGTCTCTAGGCACTGTTGGTGTTTCTGTCCTGGTGACACTCTTGTCTGTCTCCTTTGGCGATGTTTACACCGGAAGAGTAGTGGCCATTGTATCTTGGTGACGTCTGGAAGTCCCAGGAGGATGCTGGGACTTACCACAACTAGCAGTTGTCAGACCAGGGGCAGTGGTGGGGTGGGTGTCATGCCCTCTGTGTGTGCCTTTGCATGTTGAAATGCCACAGCCTGCTCCTGACCAAGGAAGACGATGGGTTGAGGACCACAGCCCCATTTCTGCCTATCCTGTCTATCCCTCCACAAATAGCCAGTCCTACTGTTGATATGTGTAGTAGAATTCCTTTAGGAAAAGAGAGACATGCTGATCAGGTAGGGGACATCAGAGCCTCAAATTCGCCATCTTTAAGATGGGCCAGCAGGTGAGAATCAGGCAGGATAGACTAAAGATCCTTCCTAGGGTTCCTGATCTTTGTGAAGTCAAGTCCAAGTCAAACCTGGTCCTGACTCCTGTTTCCTTAGGGTAGAAAGATGTGTGAGTAAAAGTGATCAGTGCCTCTTTGGAGAAACTCTCCATCCCCAGAAGTTTTACCGAAGTGGAGAAGGGACACAGACTTGTAGGTCCCCATTGGGCATAGCTTGGTGCCAGAGAGAAGGGGCCTCATCCACTGCTCCTGTCAACAGCAGTGGAAGTACCAAGTAAGGGGGTGAGTGACAGACTTGCACTTCCTGGTGGGCTCAGCAAAAGGGGAAAGTGTTAACAGGGGCTGTGTCTCACCTCTTGATGCCAGGGAAGGAAGAGGCAGACTACAGGGTAGTCATTCTTCTCTGAGAGGCCTGGCTCTCAACTCTGACATTGTCACATCGCAGCCTATCGTGGCCTCTCTCAGCCTGTCTCCACATTTCTCAGAAGGCTGCGATGATCTTGCCAGTTGGATCGGGGCTTGGAAAATAGCAGCTACTGTAAAAGAAGATGTCAGATGTCGTCACTGCTGTGATTCTTGTATGCATGTGTGCCTGTTTATGTGTGTGAGCATGTGAATGAACGTATCTGGGATTCTTGGGTTGATTCTGGTGTGAGACAGGAGAGACAAGTTGTGTGTAACCTTCAAACTCAGGCCTAAATGAGAAGTCTGGTGGCCTTGAGAGGAACAGGCTTCAAAATTACTGAATGGAGTCATTTTTATTGGGGGAGGGGAAAGTGGGGACTTGTAGGACAAAGGTGAGTCACAGTACAGGAGTATGAGGGAGTCACCTTGAACGTGAGCCAAAAAAAGAGAAATATTGGGACTTGGGTTTATCTGCCTTACATCAGGTACATCAAGTTCTGGATGGCTGCCCACTGGCCAGAGACCTGAAGTGGACGGCTCCCCTGGCTGCCCTGGGAAGGCTTTCTGCTGGCTTTGGCTCCACTGAGCAAAGTCCGCCTGTTCACTGGAGTTCACACAGACTCCTTGCCAGGCCTGCCCAGAATCCTGTCTCCTCTGACTTCCTGTGCTCTTGCATAATATTTCCTTGCTCCTTGAATGGCTTGCCCCCAGTGTGGGGGCAGCTTACTGACGCTGCTGGATGGAAAGCAGGATGTGGAGGAAGAACAGACATGTGCAAATGTCACCCAGCTGCTTCAGGTCCTGAGGTAGAGGCCCCCCACCCCCATACACACCCAAATTATTTGGTAGGAGATTTTAGCAGAGAGGTAGTTAGGGCAACTATGTGAGTTCGTACATATATCCCAGGCCCATAGGTTATTTCTCCTGTAAAATTAATGTCACTTAGTTGGTTTCTTCTGGTTATAAAAAGTATGCATGTCCCCTGGAAAACATCCCAATCCAGGAAGGTATTGAGATAAAAAATTAAATTCACTAAAAACATCCCACCATCCAGAGATAACCACTATTACCATCTTGGCGAACAGGCTTTCTACTATATAAAAAGTACTGCTCTGTAATCACAGACTATTATATGACAGGCTGTTATGGAAAATACATTTTTATACAGCAGTGCTTCAGAATTCTCTTGATACCATGATACATAGGTTTACTCGAGCTATATTAAGTTCTTCACTGGCAATGTATCATAATGCAACCCCTATTCACTGACATGTCTAGACTCAGGAAACAAACTTGAAACAGCCCAAGATTATGCTCAAACCTGACAAGCAGCATCTCTTCTGTAGTCCTGACCAATGTGTTAGCTCTTGTGCCCCAGAAAAAGCTACAAAGTCAAAAGTTTTGTGCCCATGTAGTCCTTTTTCTGGGCTTAGAATAACTAAGTGATAGCTGTCAAGATGGGGACTATCAGAACTTGGCTGGGTCTCACTGTGGGTAGATGAGCTCCCAGCGTGACCCCTGTGTATGCTTTGAGCACAGAACTACCAGCCAGGAGAACAAAGCTTTTCTTCAGTGGCATTCTGTACCCAAGATTTCAAATGAGTTTATTTAAATTTTTAATTGGTTATTGCACTCCTGAAAATTTGTGACATAACTCATATATCTCTTGAAGGCAGTCTTTCTTCTTGACATAGTAGTGTATTCACAGTATTGAAAACTTTAACACAAGTACAATATCATTTTAGTTTGTTTTACGGTTAGTAGACTAAACAAAATTGAGCCCAAGTGGATACTATCAATATGATGTTTTTATGCCATTCCTGAAAGGTGTACATTTTTAAGGGCTGTGATTACTTTTTCTCTCCCAGTGCTAATTGTGGTTAGAAAGATGACATAGATTTACAGTAAACGTCAACATAAAGATACCTCCTATTCTTTTTAGGAATTGGGTGTATGCAATCTCTCTCTCTCTCTCTCTCACTCACTCTCTGCTTAATTATTTTCATTAGAGAGAGGAGAATGAGAAAGACCAGAATACTGTTCAGTTCTGACATATAGTGATGCCACTGGAACATGCAAGCCCTATACCCTAATACTGAGCTATCTTCCTGCCCCCAATATCTGCTTTTTTTTCTTTTAATTATTTTTAAACATATATTTTATTGAACCCAGAGTTTTGGTGTGAGGTTGGAGATTATCTCTTGCTTGAGGTTGGAAATTGAGTGTTAGGCTTACTTTTGTACTCCCCCACCCCCAGACGTTTAAACAAAAACATGATGTTCGGTTAAACACATTTATTTGAAAGTTATCAGACACTGTTTAAAACAAAAATGTGCAATAAAGTTTGGCACACATAGAATTCATCTTTAAAAAAAAATTTAACCTTATTTTGGTAGTTGTTCTCCAGGCAAATGATCTTGAAGAACAATTTACATAGTTATCGTCTCTCCTTCAATTCAGTACTAGCCTGCAATTATGTCAACTATTCTTTGGCTGTATTTCTGAGCTATTAGAGAAGATAAAAAAAGAGGAAATGCTACATTTGCTTGCTTTTTTTTTCTTACAAAATTTACAATTTGTGAAAATTTAGCAAGTTGAATTTTTAATTCTATCCTTTCTTGGTCATTACTAGATTGTGGTGGGGTTTTTGCTATGTGTTCATTTTTGGAGTGTGGGGAGGGACAATGAGACTGAACTTGTCTTCAGAATTATGAAATAGCACTTTGTTAAAAGTGATAGTCCTGCACAATAAGCACGGAGCAGCTGTTGGCATGGGAACCCCTACGTGGAAAAGTGCACGGTGCTTGCAGATGACTTTTGCAGTACTCAGTGTTAATCTGATAAATGGCTTTTTTAATAGTCTGTGGGCTAATGGAAAGGTTGACACAAACCTTCATTAGGGGGAAGCAGGATGGAGGTGTTGGAGCCTCTGTGTGGTCACTGGACAGCCGAATCTCCTTCTCAACAGTGTTTCTTTCTCAGGTCAGATGTGCTCAGAGCATGGCAACCCAAATGAACTGGGATTCTGTTTGTCTTGAAAGAATGTAGCTGATATATATATATATATATATATATATATATATATATATATATATATCAAGCATGGAGAGGTATTAGAGTCCTTTTTATACAATTCAGTGGTTTTAAGCACATTTACATTATTGTGTAACAATACTAGAATTGAAAAAAAAATTCATAACCCCAAATTTAAAAGTCTGTCTCTGTTGATTGGGTAAATAAGTTATGGGACATATACTCAATAGGAGTACTACTCGGCAACTATAAAGGTGATACTGTGTCCTTTAGGATAAAATGGATGGAACTGGGGGTGATTATGTTAAAAGAATTGAGAAAGGAAAGAAAAGACAGCTACAGGATGATTTCACTCATGAGGAATATAGAGAATTGAAACACATAAACTTGGGGGAAAAAAGTAACTAACCCATCTCTAAGACCTTGGGAGGACTGTGTTGGTTTTCAATGGGAGGGTGGGGCACAGAACTTTGGTGATGGAAACGGTGTGGAACTATACCCCTATTATAATCTTGTAACTCGTTATCATATCACTAATAAATTTTTTAAAGTTAAAAAAAAAAAGGTCTGTCTCTGTTGGACAGTAACTCCTCATTCCTACCTTTCCCAAGTCCCAGGTAACCATTATTCTACTTTCTATATGAATTTAACTACCCTAGGCCCCTCATATAAATAGAGAATTGGACAATATTTGCCCCTGCATGCCTAACTTGTTTCACGTAGCATTATTTCATGTTTCACAGATATTAGAACCTATGCCAGGACTTCATTCCTTTTTAAGGCTACACTATATTCCATTGTATGTACTGAATTGGTGGAAAAGTCATGACACATTTGCATAGAAAAATAAAAAAATGCCATGACTTTTCTGACAACCCAGTATATACCCCATTTTCCTTACCTGTACTTTCATAAATGAACATACATTTTTCTGCTATCAGTCATGCTTCTGTGAACATGGCTATATGAATATGTATGAGTGAGTCCCTGCTTTCAGTTTTTGGAGTGTAAGCCTGGAAGTGAAATTTCTGAACTATATAGTAATTCTATGCTTAATTTTTGGAAGGAGCTTCCAAACTATCTTTCATAGCAGCTTTATGTCCCTATCAGTAATGTGTAGGGGTTTCTTTTCTCTGCATCCTTACCAATACTTGGTATTTACAAAGGGTTTTCCATAGAAGCTATCCTAGTGACTGTGAAGTGACATTTCAGTGTAGTTTCAATTTGCCTGTCCCTAACGATGAGCTCTTTATTCTTTAGAAACATATTACTGTATTTACACAACACATGTGCTCTGCATATTACTGTATTTACACAACGCATGTGCTCTGTGAGGGTGGGTATCACTGTACTCTTGCTTATTCCTATTAAGCTAATATACTAGATAAGATTGAATGAATTCACACCTTGAATTTATATAACACCTCTGAACCCCAGAGTCATCTACAAATTGAGACCTTACGTTCTTAGGAAATGAAAGACTGGTAGAAAAAGACTGATCAAATTAATAGATCAGGGTTATAATTCATTTTCTCCTAAGAATTATGCATTGCAGTAGACATCACTATTGTCGTAGCCGTAGGACACTTGCTGATAAGTTTTTCAAAGTCAAAGCAAAGTTTTGCAAAGGCTGAGTCTCCTAACCTATATACATGATCAAAGGACAGTGACAGTATCAGGTGTGTTTCTTCTGAAAGAACCCATCACTGTCTCTTTCATGTCTGCCAGTCTACACAATGTCTGGCTCTCATCACCACCAGCAACAAATATTCAGCCTTTTGCTGTTGTGTGTTCTGGGACATCTCTTGTCTCATCTGTTCTTTGTAAGCAGCTTCAAAGCAAGAGCAGAATGAATTATGTTTTCATGTGTCTTGAGTGCCACATAGTACTTAGCAAGACCTGTGTGTACTAGATACTCAATATTCACCCTTTGAAAATACAGATTAAAAATGTGTTAGGGAAAGAATAGAAGGTTCATAAGCATATGTGGAAGCAGGCTTGTGTGTTTACATCTATCAGGTATACCTGACTTAAGGGGGTCATAGCACTTGTGTGTATGCACTTTTTAGAAGTGCATTTTTCTCATCTGAATCTGACACTTGAGCACTGGGGTGATATCATTGTAGCTATGCAAAAAGTCTTCCATTGGGAGTCGGGCTGTAGCACAGCGGGTTAAGCGCAGGTGGCGCAAAGCACAAGGACCGGCATAAGGATCCCGGTTCGAACCCCGGCTCCCCACCTGCAGGGGAGTCGCTTCACAGGCGGTGAAGCAGGTCTGCAGGTGTCTATCTTTCTCTCCTCCTCTCTGTCTTCCCCTCCTCTCTCCATTTCTCTCTGTCCTATCCAACAACAACAATAACTACAACGATAAAACAACAAGGGCAACAAAAGGGAATAAATAAAATAAATATTTAAAAAAAAAAATTAAAAAAAAAAGTCTTCCATGCCTAAGGTACCAAAAGTCTCAGGTTCAATCCTCAGCACCAGCATAACCTGGAACTTAGCATTGTGTTCTGGAAATAAAAAGAAAGTGAATTTGGCACTTGCAGGGCTGAGGGGGGAAGGATGGAGGACTGGAACGGAGTGTTAATAGTGAAAGTATATCTTGGGAGTGGGAAAAGAATGGACTGACCAAGGCTTGTCTTTGGGAAAATCAGGACACATGTACAGAGATCATTTGTATTTACTACCATGAAAAACTTCTTGTATTTGGGTTTACTGATTACTTTGAGAGGCTAGAACTTATGGTACTTGAACAGTCAACTTTCTCTGCAAACTCTTAACACCCATGTCTTCTTGTGAATGGGCTTGCTGTCATCCATCCTTTTTCTTCAGACCTCTTGTGTAGCTCAGCTGACAAAAAGAGGAAGAAAAATCCATCCCCAGTATGTCCAGAGATAATGCTTTCCAAGATGCTGTGTGAATCTTTGATAAAACAATCTATGGGGGTTGAAAGGCAGCTTCAACTTAGCTGGTCGTTGAAAGCCATTTACCGTGACCATGCAGGTCAAACTAAATAGGTCAATTATTGCAGACTATTAAATGGCTGAAAACTCAAGGGACCAGGAGATGGCTCAGCTTGTAGAGTGTACACTTTTCCATGCACGAGGACCTGGGCTTAAACCTCTGGCCACCACATGGTAACTCCATGCAAAGGGGGAGGCCACACTAGCAGTGGAGCAGTGCTGTTGTTTTTCCTTTTATCATTCTCTCTCTCTGCCTCTCACCCCATGTCAGGGAAAAGGAAAAAAAGAAAAAGTCTATTATGAATTGTGCTGCTATGAACATAGGTGTACACACATCTTTTTGGGTGGGTGTTATGGAGTCCTTGGGGTATATCCCCAGCAGAGGAATTACTGGGTCATATGGAAGGTCCATGTCTAGCCTTGTGAGAGTTCTCCAGACTGCTCTCCACAGAGGTTGGACCAATTTATATTCCCACCAGCAGTGCAAAAGAGTTCCTCTGTCCCCACAGCCTCTCCAGCATTTGTTGCTGCTGTCCTTTTTGATGTATGCCATTCTCACAAGGGTGAGGTGGTATCTCAGTGTTGTCTTTATTTGCGTTTCTCTGACAATCAGCGACCTGGAGCAGTTTTTCATATGTTTGTTAGCCTTTTGGATCTCCTCTGGAGTGAATGTTCTGTTCATCAGGATGCCGACCAGGCTTCCCTGGACTGAAGACCCCACCAATGTGTCCTGGAGCTCAGCTTCCCCAGAGACTCACCCTTCTAGGGAAAGAGAGAGGCAGACTGGGAGTATGGATCTACCAGTCAATGCCCATGTTCAGCGGGGAAGCAATTACAGAAGCCAGACCTCCCACTTTCTGCAACCCACAATGACCCTGGGTCCATGCTCCCAGAGGGATAGAGAATGGGAAAGCTGTCAGGGGAAGGGAATGGTATTGGGTGGCGGGAATTGTGTGGAGTTGTACCCCCCCATCCTATGATTTTGTTAATGTCTACTTTCTTAAATAAATAAATAAAATTAAAAAAAAAAAAGAAAAAGTCTGTTTCAAGTGTTGGAATCTTGCAAGTGTGAAGTCTCAGTGACAAAACAAAAATTAAACATGAATTCTCTAGAAGAAATGGAGGTACCTCTAATAGTGTTTCTTGTTCTGACTAGATAGTATACTTGCTTTGAGAAACCCATCTTGGTATGGGAATAACCAATAGATGTAAAGCCCTTTATCTCGGGAACCCAAGGAAAGAACTGGTGTCATCTGCCCACTTGACTGTAATGATATCCTGGGCTAGACACAACTAGGACTACTGAAAATGAAAAATGGTTATCTCTGGGCAGCTTCCAAATGCCAGAATTTTCCCACAGTTAGGTTTTAAGTCACGTACTGCAACTAACTGTTTAAGTGGGAAACTGACTACACCTTATAAAAGCCTTAACAGGAGGCAGAGTCATTTGTTTGGAGCCTATTTAGTTAAATGGCCAAGATTAGGGAAATCCAGAAGTCACTGATGATGTTTCTTTTCTGCATTGAAAATGGGTTTGGATGGAGCCACCCTCATAGTCTCAAAGAGCTGCACCCCAATCCTGCCTAGTGGGGGTACAGACATCGGAGCTGGACTAGGCACTATTCCAATGACAGAGAGAAGCTTTTGTAGACAGGTATGTTCTGCAGATTGTTTAACATTGAAAGAAAAAAAGGAAGAATGACTTTTTCCTGAGGGTAGACTCAACCTTTCCAGACAGAGCAGAGAGAAACACCCTACAGACAGGCTCCTGGGAAAAGCTGACTTCCCTGAGGAAATGCCTGGAGAATAAGACTCTCTTGGGTCTGTTTGGTTCATTGGTATCCTGTGGGCAATGGGTAGTAGCGTTGGATATTCAGATCAGAGTCTTAATCATTTTTATGTATTAAAATATTAATATCCTTTGCACATTTCAGACAGCTATGGGGTGGGGGCAGCACAGGAGCTGTTTTTCTCACTCATATGAAAGAGGAGCATGTAACAAAACACGAAGAGAAATTCTGCTGATGTGGGTGTTTCCTTAGGGATGAGGGACTGGGAGAGGCACCCAGGGTGTGCTTCCTTCATGGCAACAGCCCTGTAGTAGTTTCAGTGCAGGAGTGTCCTGTAAGCAGGTGAAGGAGGGTGTGATTCATTCTGCTGGTGACCTGGTGGTTCAGCTGAGTATCCAGGTGAATCAGGACAGTAGAGGTTCATTGCCAAGTAGCTGGTCAGTCTTTTCATTGCTCAGCAGAATTCTGGCCTGTGGACCAGTGGCCTCAGACAAGGGGGGGTGGAGGGTGGGTTTTTTTTTTTTTTTTTTTTTTTTTTTGCATAGAAAAATACATCATGACTTTTCTGACAATCTGATAGTATATTTTATTTACTCATCACTGCTGCTACCTGGATGAAAAAAAAAATCAGTAGGAACTATGTATAAGGTTAGAGAAAGCCCCTCACATCTACCCTGTTTATATCCTGAGTTCCAGTGAGTGTTTCCTTTAGAGAAAATGGTTATTATAGGGGCCGGTTACTCTTCATTAAGGGAAAGCCTTGGGATAGCATGGTTTTAGATATTTGAGACAAAAAATGGTGTTTTCTTTGAAGTGGAAATTCTGCACTGCTGGGCTCGGAGCAGCCTCCAGACATTATTAGCCTCTCGAGATACCCTGCTGCCTCTCCTGCGTGGGTTCAGGAAATGCTGCAGCCCAGTACTCATTGCAGATCCTCCGGCCAGCAGGGCATCGACTTAAAACTCCTGGAAGAAGCTGCGGGTGTGGAACGTCCACTTTTCACTTTAGCCTCTGTGACCCGGCTGCCTAATATCAAGGCAGGCGTCGAACATTACTTGTTGGAGTGACTTACCCTCTGTGTGGGGCCAGTGAGCAGTCTTCTATTCAGAGTGATGGACCAAGGGAATAAAAGTCGTGAATAGATGGTAGAAAGGAGAAACAGGATCACCTACCTACAGGACGAATCTCCCATGTGACCTCATGGTTGTGCAAGAGTTGGGCAACACTTGGCCAGGGTGGAGAGGCCTTGGCAAAGGTGGCATCTGCACTCCTTATAGATCCCTATCTCTTCCATGGAGGAAAACAAGTACTAGAAGTTCTGCACAGCATTTTTGGAGGAAAGGATAGGTTGCATGATCTTACCTAGGAACGTTGTTTTTTTTTTTTTTCCCTTGGTGTTTGATTCAGCAGACACCCACTGTAGGAAAGGCCCTACAGTGGAGACCCCAGAGGACTAAAGCAGCAGAAGATGCCTTCCTTCCTGCCCACATGGGCCACGGCTGAGTCAGGGCTGGGTAAGGGCAAGACAAGCAGACAGGTGACCACAGCCAAGGCAGGAGATGCTAAATACCATTGTAGGGAAATGAGGAGGTGTTGTTTGGGGTTCTGGAGAGGAGAAGCTGGTGCAGGGGTGGTAGATTCTAGAGAGGCAGCACCTGCATTGCAGTCCTGGAACTGGTACCGATTAGCTTTGGCATCTGTGTTAAATTATTTCTATGTTCTGTGTTACTTTGTCCTTACCTGAAAACTAGGACCATTGTAGTTCCTTAGACTCATAAAGTTGGTCATAGCTCCAGAATCATAAAGGAAGGGCAGTGTCGTCAAGAGGTTAGTGATTAGCAACCTCCAGACTTCAGTTTGCCCATGTGCACAAAAGAGATGGAACTGGATAAAGGCCAACACTTTGATTATGCTAAAATTCTGTGATTGAGTCTCTATATTTATGTTTTATGTGTTTATTTTATTAATTTTGAAAAATTTATTTATTGAATAGAAGTGGGAGACAGAAATGGAGAGAGAAAAAGAGACACCTACAGCACCGCTTGACCTCTCCTGAAGCTCACCCAGTATTTCTTTGCACATTGTGACACGTCTGCTCTACCAAGTGTGCCACTGCCTGGTCCTAACTGAATATATATGTAGTGCCTGCTATGTGTACAGCACTGGATATGGGAGAAAAATACGTGGTTCTCTCTTGATCAGAATATCCTAATTATAAAGAGAATTAGAGATGATCAGAGCTTAGAAAAAAGAAAACTTTGTGCTAAGAAAATAGAAGTAGAGAGTGAGAAGTAGTAGTCAGGTTTAGCAACAACTTTAAGTCCAGTATGTAGGATGACAGAGCTCGTAGACAGAAGCTTGTCTACCAAATCCCAGAACTCCAAAGGTTGGACCATTACTTTATGCATGTCCGTTCATGTTGAATTGTAGGGGGTGGAATACCTGTTAGGTATAGACTAAGGGTGTGAAACTCCTTGTCCAGAGCAACAGGATGGAGTGAAACAAGGAGGCTCACATTAGTTTTCTGTTTATTTTGGACAGTAACTCCAGAGAACAGTGTCTGGCCCAAGTGGACCAGCCCAGTGCTCTGTACTCCGAGCTTTGAGCTGCCACGGGTGGTGTTTTCAGCCCTTCCTCTAGAGGGCAGCACACAGAGGAGGAGCTGTGGTGACCTCTAGCCACTGCTTTGTGACAGCTCAAGATTGTTGGAGGGCCTCCTGACCCCTCCTCAGTGCACTTGAATTCTGACTTTTTCCTTAGCAAGAAAAGGAAGATAGTAAGTCTGCAGACTTTCCCCAGCAGCATTTGAACTTAGGTTTGGGGGCTATTTGATGACCCCCCCCCCCAAATTTCTCTGGCAGGGCGTGTGTGATAGCTCAGCATTTGGGTATAGGACTTGTATACCTGAGCTCCAGAGGGCCCCATTCAGTCCCTGGCCCCACCATACGCCAGAGCGAACAATATTCTCTTTGGTGTCTTTCTTTCTTCTCTCCCCTACTCCTACACTCTCCCTCCCTCCCCTTCCCCTCATATTCTCTCATAAATTCTCTGGCAGTCTGTCTGTCTGTCTGTCTGTCTTCCCCATAGCTCCTCCCAGGGAGAGGTGAAGATTGGACCACTAGGGGGCTAGATTGTTATATAGAAAATGGACAAAATGTTACACATGTACAAACTACTGTATTTTACTGTTGACTGTAAACCATTAATCCTCCCAATAAAAGGAAAAAAAAAAAAAAAAAGATCAGACCACTGGTGGCCCTGGCCTTCATGAGACTTGACAGTACTTGCCATACTTAGCAGAGACTGTCACTTGCCAGAATAGTATCTGTAGACAGTAGAGATATATAACTGTAGACAGTCATTCTGGCCAGGGCAAACGGGACACGGCCTGGAAGGGTGAGCTGACTGTCTGAGTGGACCTGCAAGAGTGAGTAGAGCCTGGGTTGTCAGATAAAACAGCCACAAGCATTAGTACTCCCACTGCACCCCCCCAGGCCTCCAAACTACCCTCACTAACGAAACATGGGCGGTAGCACTTAAAGCTGGTGCTGTACTCTGAAGAAAAGAGGTGAGATGGAAAATGACAGATGAGGTGCAAGCATGAACTCCCTTACCTCCACTGGTCACTGAAAATTCCTGCTCACCTAAGCAATCCCTGATGGCCTGGCTTCATAGGCCAGTTCTTGACATCCAGGCTTCTGAGGAAAAGACCACAATTCTTCCTTGAGCTCTCTGCTGTATTTCCTTCACAGTGGAAACCCAGAAATCCTCTATCTGTATCAATGCCTTCACTGTAATGGCACCTTGAGGTATCATTTGTCATTTGCACAGGCACCCGGAAAGGTAGGGATGACAGATGAGGTCACTCAAGTTCAGAAGTTTGAAAAGTCAGGTGACCGCTTGTTACAACCCTTTAGAGAACACCGGAGGCGAAAAATGTTCAGAACTGTATGTAGTCTCCCTCTCAGGCCTGTATTCTAAGCACCTTTCTGTACTACCAAGTTTGTCCCTTGTCTTGTTCTTCCTCACCCCTCCTTTCCTTTCATAAAAAAAAGTTATTTTTCCCCCCAGATAAGTAAGATGGAATCAAACTTTGCAACCTCCAAATGTATGAGATAAACATTATTCCAAACCAGCCTCTGGGAAAGTGCTCACCTTTGAACTTGACCAAGGATTATGGAGGAAAGAAAAAAGTCTTACAAGGTTTGATAGAATGTTAGAGCTTCTTGGATTTTTAAAGTTGAGTTACATGTTATAATTCTTTTCCTTAATAAGGGCAACTCCAGACATTCTTCCTGGATGATTAAAGCATGTCCAAAAGAGGAGGTCCATGTCTGGTCGCTGAGGCTGGTTTGGGGATTGTGAGCTGCCACCGAGAGTGACAGCAGTGTAGGCGGAAGTGCTGTTGGTGGACGGTTCTTGCTTTTCTGCGATTCAGCTCCCACACCCTGCTCCAGGCTGAGCTGAGGGGACAGACAGGCCGCCACAGGCAGTTGAAAGGTAATGAGACAGAGCATTTCCCCAAGACAAGCTCAGTTTCTGAAGACCTTGCCTGGTTAGTGGTCTGTGCTCATCTCTTGTTTCTAAGAAATCTTTATAAATAAATATTTTATTTATTTTGGATAGAGAAAGAGAAATTGAGAGAGAAGGGGAAGGTAGGGTGGTCAAGCTTCCCCCTTGCAGATGGGAGCCATGGCTTTGAACCTGAGCCCTTGTGCACTGTAACTTATGTGTTGTACCAAGTATGCCACCACTGGGCCTCCGTTTCTACAAAATATTAATAGTAAGATTTCTATTTTTTAAACCTCTTAAAGACAAAGAAAAAAAGGCCAGAAAAAAATGTTCACCTGGATAAGTACATCTACTTTGCCACATGTACAACTCAGATTTGAACCCAGTTCCCCCAGAGCATTGGCAGTGGCTTTAGTGCCATGGTGTCTCCCTTCTTCTCTGCTCCCAAACTTCCCCGTCCCCCACTCTCTCCATGTCTCTCCAGTTAGCCTAGAGTGGTGAAGCCTCAGTAGCAATAACTAAAGATTATAAACCAAACAACCACCAGCTCTCTGTGTGGCATCCTCTTGGCCATATGGAATACCACATTTTTAAATTCCCTACCTCTCCCCTCAAGCCAAGAGGTTCGCCTACTTGCACCAAGATGGATCCTTCCCAGAATGACTTACATCCAGCTAAGAATGTGTAACTGCTGAATCTGTTCCGATTGAGGAGCCAGCACATCTGATCTGCCCTGTGTGTGTTGTAACATGTAGAGGAATATCTGGTTACCTCTTCTTGAAAAATTTCCTCCAAGTTTCCATCTTGATGCTCTGATTTGGGAAAGTCAGATAAGCTCTGCGCTTCCGCTCCTCTGTGCACTCGACCAGGCACCCCTCCCACCCCCACAGTGGTTTCAAGGAGACTTTGAAAGACTTTTCAGATGCCAAAAATGTGTGTGGCCATCCCTGAGTTGCTAATTCTTTATGGCAGAGGGTGTCTTTGTCTCGAATCCCTGTGCACACAGTTAGGCATGAAGAGATGGCTAGTAACACAGCCCTTGAACAGAAACTATTGCATGCTCAGGCTACCTCTCCCAGCACTCGTTTTCGGATCTCATCTTTAAAAACGAGACTTCCTGCAAAGAGCAATTCCCGTGGTGGCCTTGGGGTTCCACTTGGGTTCTCTGGAACTGGCAACTTAGCTGTGACCTCAGAAGTCTTGGCTCTGGCAAGGCCAAGTCTTTGCGCTAAAACAGGCTCAGTGCCCATGGAGATAATCACTTCTTGTAATATCCACACAATCATCTCATTGTCAGAGCACAAGGAATGCAAAATAAAAGAAATGCCACAACGGGGTTGTCCCATGGTTCAGCTAACCCGGGATTCTGCCACTGCTGAGGGCACCTTGGGACACCTTGGGTGGCTGGTCCCAGCTGCAGCTCTCGAGGTTAACCCCAAACACTAAGGCTGGTGGTCCTAAAGCGTGAGCTGTGGTCCTTCATCTTGGAACTCCTTCACAACCTTTTTTGGCCTGGTTAACGCCTGCTTGTCCTGAACATCTCACAGAGCCCTCTGTAAGGCTCCCCTCCACCCTTTAGGTTCCAGCAACCTCCTTGCTCCAGAACATGCACCAGTGCTGACGTCTGCACCACCGGCTCTAACACTGCCCAGTGCCTGGTGTGGAAGACAGAGTTCTAAGTTTTTTCTTGCACAAGTTTGTTATTCTTTGGAGGAAACACCAGAGTTGGGGGCGAGGGTGAACTTTTAGAGCAACTTTTGTAGGACACTGAGGTTTAGAAAAGCTTCAATGACTTGCCCAGACCATAGAAAGAGTGTATGAGCTCCCAAGCCCAGTCAGGTCCTTCGTCTTGATCTACATCCATCCATCTCTCTCTCTCTCTCTCTCTCTCTCCTCCACTAGACTGTCAGCTCTTGAGGGCAGAGCCCAGCCTTTGCTTCTGTGTCCTCAGCAGAGGGTGTCTCTAATGAAATGCAGAATTAATGAAAGCTAAAATAACCACACAAAAACTCTGGGTAGGATTTATTCCAAAGAATCACACACTTCCTGCAAGAACACCTGCAGAAGGGTGCTTGTTCTCTTGGCAGCTTTGCCTTATTAGAAGTCTGGCTGCTTTAGACCTTTCTTCTAGGTGTCACAAAGGTGGTTAGTGACTGACTGTAGAAGCGGAAGAAAAAATGGACTTGTTACGGTCTCTCTGGCAACCAGAAGACACTCCCGTAAAACCAAGGCAACACCTGGCATTTTAAAGACATTTGATGAGAACAAGGCATTTTCAGCTAAGTAGAAAAGAGAAGAGACATTTTTTAAAGGGGAGCCTGGAGAAGTGGCCCTTTCCCTTGTATGTCCGCACTGGCAGCAGGACTTAAGGTACCCCAGCTAAGGCTGTGAGACAACCAACCTCCCCCCCCCCCCCAAGCTAATCTCCTAAATCGTTTAATTGAACACAGTGCAGCCTCTGAGGCTTCAGGGACTTTGGGGCTGTTTTCTCCCTGGGCTTAAAGTCTTTCTTTGCTGCTGACTCACATGTTAATTATTGCTTTGCCCAGAGTAGAATTAACAGTGTTGCTGCACTTGCCTGCCTGGATGTCGAACCACTGCGTTATCTACAGGTGAAACTGAGAGCTGAGTTGCAGGCCTCCTTGCAGCATGGTCCCTTCTTGGGCAGTTAGGGCTGCACACTGCAAATGCAAACCAGCCTTTATGCTCAAGTCTCTGGCTTGGTGATGGGGTGGGGGTGGGGGAGGAAGCTGCTGGGGTACTCTTTCTGTCCTAGGAAACAGGGCTGACTGCCCTGTCTTCTGAAAATCTCATGGAAAGTGTGGCCAGAGAGTTTCAGTTTCCTGCCACCTGCCAGTATTAATGGACAGAACTGGTGTTTCACAGAAGAAATATCAGCTTGTTTTCTCTTTGACTGCTAAGCCGGCTAACGAAGTAAAAATGACATTATCGCAAATAAAAGTGGTTTGCAGATATCACTGATAGAATCTCAGTAGCAGACACTTGCCATTAGCAGCTTGGTGAGATAAGGGGACCAGCTGGAGTGTATTAACCCCTTCCTGGTCTGGGGTGTGTGTGGGGGGTAGGGGGTGAGTTTTAGGGGACTTGGTTTTTAAAGATTGAAGTGTAGGCTAACGGGCAGTGTTTATTCCACCTACAGTGTGGGCTGATGTGTAGGCTTGCCATTGTGTTTTGCTTCAGAGGATGTTCAAATCTGGTAACATTGTGTGGGGGGGGGGGAGGGGCGGGGGGTTGACCCTCAGTCTCACCTCCATGTTACGTAACTAAGGAGATGGAGCCCTGGCCAAGTCCTCCCATCCCCATCGTCCCTGCCAGGAATTTTACTCTTAGAAGGGCACCTATCCATGTGATGTAAGGGCTTGGGGCAATGGGTAGGGTTGGGCAACACTGTTGTCTTGCCTTCAGGAGGTGAGTTCAGAGCCAGCGGCTCCCTGGTTTCATCTGGAGGGGAGAGGGGGTGGGGGTCACCCTGCCCAGGCTTGCCCACTAGTGAAGTGAAAGCGGATTGGCATCTGACTCACAGAGCCCCCTGTGGTGTGGGCAGCAGGCACAGCAGCAGCTTCTGTGTACAGACATCCTTAGGGCATGAGATCTGATTCCCGGAGACATCGAGGATCATCAGATGAGAGGTAACTAGTGATGAACACAGTCACCTTTACTCCTTTCTGTTAACTCACTTCCTACTGGGGAAGCACCAAATTAGCATAACACCGCAGTCAGAGAGAGAGAGAGAGAGAGAGAGAGAGAGTGACTTTGTCTTCTCCCCCTGCCACAGAGCACATGAAGAAAATGTGTGTCCAAAAGAGGCCACTGTTAATTGTTATGGTAAGGTGTAGTGCCAGGCTCTGGGATACACGAGAAGCTTGACATTTTGCTGCTGTGCCCTGCCTTGGAGAAGGCCCTTAAAATCAGGAATAGTAAAACAATGTGTTCATGCAATTGAGGGGTTCAGATCAGTTCTCAGGTATTCAAGTGAGGGGCTGTCAGTGTGGGCTGGGTGGAGTGGTCAGGAAAAACCTTGTGCAGATGATAGGCCTATTTGGGTCCTGAAGGTAGATTTTGAAATGCAGGAAAGGAAGGAAGGATCACATCAGGTGGAAATGAAATGAGGAGCTGGGTGAGTGGTATACCCGGTTAAGCACACAGTAGTTACCATGCATAAGGACCTGGTTACCAGAGGCCCCTGCTCTCCACCCACAGGGAAGACGCTTTACAAGTGATGAAGCAAGTCTGCACTGTCTTTCTCTTTCTCTATCTCCCACTCCTCTTCAGTTTCTCTTTGCCATATCAGATACAACAGAGGGGAATAAAGAAAGAAAGAAAAAAAAGGCAGCTGAGAGTAGTTGGATTCAGAGTGCCAGCACCCCTCAGTGATAACCCTGGTGGCAAAATAAGATAAAAATAGAATAAAGAGAAAGAAGAGTCATGAGTGGGTGGCAGACAGGAGCTGAGCTATCGGACGGCAGTGCAGAGTGTAGTCTGGCTGGAGCAGGTAGGGTGCTGCGGGCTGCTGGGAACCAAGTGTGGAAAGCAGGGTTGGGGCACTAGAACTTGAACTTTATGAAGTCCTAGAGAAGCATTTTCGTAGTGACAGGCTGACATGGCTTTTGGCTAGCAGAGTTGACTGTTGAGCTGCTCCTCTTCCTGAATCTTACTCATCGCAGTAAAGGCAACTAGGGGTAAGGGGCAGTGGCTGGAAGATGGGGGTAAAGTCTTGGAAAATAAACAAATCACCACTGGAGCCAGAGGAGGTATGTTCCCTCAGCAGAGTTGGTTTTTTTGTCCCCTGGGTGGCACTTACGAGTTACTATTCAGCTAGAATGCCCAGTGCCTTGCTGAGGTCTCTGTGGGTTGAGCGAAGACTCCATCCAACCTGTGGTGGCCATATTTAGAGCTCCTAAACAGTGACTTGTTTCTCCTGCCTTTGCTGCCAGAAAAGAGTGTTCTTCCCCACTAGAAGACAATGGAGGGGGGGGGGGATGTTCTTGAACTGTCCTCTGCCTGGCACCTGCACCCCTACCTTATCAGAGGGTCAGAGGCTTTTGACCACCGGACGTTCCTTACTGGTCCATTGGTTGTTGGAAGCCGTGTTCTGTCTGACATGGTGTGCATCCCCAGTGGTGTCTGTTAAGTAAATGCATTAGCCCCACTTTGACTCTCCCCAACTTGTGCCCTGCCATCTCCTGACCCCCAGTACCACTGCCCTTTCCCCAGCAGTGTCTCTGTTCTTCTCAGCCCGGGTACCTCCACCACCCACACCTTGCTTCCCCTCTGCTCTGAGCTGGCAGGCTCTCTCCTCTCATGTTCTCATAGAACCTCCTGACTGCCAGGCCAGTCACTGAGAACGCAGCTCTTCATTGCAAGTCCTGTGAGGTCAGGAATAGTCATTCTGCTTTTTATTCAGGCAAACAAAATAAGGAGGGATTCATAAATATTTGTTGAATAAGCTATTGCTAGGGACGAAAAATGCAACCTAGTCCCCAGATGCCTCGATATTATCATTTGAGAGCATGACTGTAACTTGGCAAAGATATTTCAGCATTTCCCATGGCTTGTGCTGACTTCCCTCCAGGAATGGAGTGTTGCTTCTGCATGTACTTGCGATCCTGCCCCTCACCAGTGTGCCGGGGCAGAATGGGAAGAAGGCAACAGCTGGCGCTGTGACTGGATACACAGACTGAGAACCCAAGTTCTAAAGAAAGCTAAAGTTCTAGAGAAAGTTTCTCTCTCTCCCAGGAGAGAAAGAAACTCCTTTTTCCTTTCATTTCCCCCTTTTAAAAAACGTTTTTAGAAAAATATTTTATTGATTTTTTTTATTGGATAGAGACAGAAAGAAATTGTGAGGGGAGGAGAAGAGAGAGATAGAGAGACACCTGCAGCCCTGCTCCACCACTCATGAACCTTTTCCCCTGCAAGTGGGGACCTGGGGTTGAACCCAGGTCATTGCACTCTGTAATGTGAGTGTTTAACCAGTACACCGCTGCCTGACCCCTCAGTTTTCCTTTTCTTTTAATAGGGAAGAGAGAATTATAGGGTGGGGGGAAAGAGAGAACCTATGCTTCCCTTCCTCCCTTGTTGTTTTGAAATGGTTTAAATGCCAGGCACCAAAACTTCTGGCATCAAGTTGGGATTAGTAAGGCAGAGTGAGGGTATTTCACTGTTAGCATGTGATCAAGCATGACTCCTGATTCAAAAACTAAGTAAATGCTACTTTCTCTGAGGCTGAAGTGTCTGAAACAAAGGTGATCTGACCCTTAGAACCATTTTCTGTACTTGAAAAGTGTCTGACAACTGTTTTGGTTATGGCTTTTTAAATGTTTTGTCCAGAGTGGCTGACGACACTGCCAGTTTCTGCCCCCTGCTTCCTGAATATACCCAGTGCGGGCCCCTGAGGCAAGCCAGTTCTGTTTTCTCATGACACAGTGATTATTTTTGGCCTTGTACATATTTTCTCTAGTGTTGTTACCTTTCCCCCCTTCTGGGTTTTGAGGAGCAATTCTCTTGGCAACTCCACACAAACCAGGGGGGTTAATTTTAGTTCAATGTGGTGAAGAGGGGCCAGCAGCAGAGAGACCTGGCTCCTGCTTTGGAGTCTTCTACCTCAGTCCTCTCCCCCCTTTCCCCCCAGTGCGAAGGAAGAGTCCTCTCTCCCCCTGCCCATGAAAGAGCGGGCTTTCAGCAGGCTCTGTGCTCACCATTCATCCATTCTGCCTGCAAGGCTTAAGGGGCTATCTAGAGATGACGCTGGGGGCTGCACCTCAGGCCCAGCATCTTAATGACTTGTCTTGGCCGGTGTTAGAACAGCCCTATTCAGAGTGAGTTCACTCCCTGTGCAGTTGGCACTCGCTCATTCTCTGCCCATAGATGTTCTCTTGTTCACACTGCATGAGGAAATGGAGATTTCCAAGTGGGAAGCAGCCTTCCCAATGTGTTAACTCTTCACAGAAGGGGAGAGGAGCCGAAGAGAAGGAAATAAAATCTAAGCTGGCCCAGCTGTGGCTCCAGAACCAGGGACAAGGGCCAAGGCAGCTGGGGTCACTTTTTTAAAAAAAAAAAATCTTTCTGAGAGGGAAAGGAGAAGAGTAAAGGGCACACTTGAACTGCTCATATAATCAATTAGCAAATATTTACCCAGTTTGTCTCCCTGGACCAAGGTGCCATGAAGGCTGTGCAGATGCAGTGTCTGTGTTCTTGTTCCTTCCAAAGGCACCAAGGAACTTGAAGTTCAGTTATAGCAGTGCATTTGCTTAGAAAAGCCAGCATGACAGGGAGGCCTCTGAGGAGGCCCAGTCAGTCATGTGTGCTGGAAGCACCTTGAAGAAGGAAGTGAGGGTGGCCAAGGAAGCATCTGGGGAAAGGAGGGCTTGAACTGGCTCCCAGAGAAGGAGTTTTAAGATAGCCAAAGAGACTTACTGATAGAAATTGGGGATGCATGGAGGAAGAGAGGAACTTCAGAGCAGGGCTCAGTGAGGTCCCACAGAGAACTGTGTAGACTAGAGCTTAAAAGTCTTCATGGTGGGAGTCGGGTGGTAGCACAGTGGGTTAAGCACATGTGGCACAAAGCGCAAGGACCAGCATGAGGATCCCGGTTCTAACTCCCGCTCCCCACCTGCAGGGGGTTTGCTTCACAGGCAGGTCTGCAGGTGTCTGTCTTTCTCTGCCCCTTTCTGTCTTCCCCTCCTCTCTCCATTTCTCTCTGTCCTATCCAACAACAGTGAGATCAATAACAACAACAATAATTACAACAGCAGTAAAAAACAAGGGCAGCAAAAGGGAAAAAAATCTTCCTGGTGTAAGACCTTTGGGTAAGTACAGCATCCAAACAGCACTACTGTTACCAGATTCTCAGCATCATGCCCTCCGTCTCAAGACCTCCTGGGACTCGGTCTTGACTTGTCTCTCCCCTCCTCTCCTCTCCTCTCCTCTCCTCTCCTCTCCTCTCCTCTCCTCTCCTCTCCTCTCCTCTCCTCTCCTCTCCTCTCCTCTCCTCTCCCCTCCCCTCCCCTCCCCTCCCCTCCCCTCCCCTCCCCTCCCCTCCATTCCCCTCCCCTCCCCTCCTTTCCTCTCCCCTCCCCCTTTTTTCTTTCCTCTTCTCTTCTTTCCTTTTCTTTCTCTCTTTCTTTTGTCCTTTTGTTCTGTCACCAAGATTATTATTGGGACCCAGTGCCTGCATGACAAATCCGTTGCTCCTAGTGGCCAGTTTTTTTTTTCCTTTGTCTTGTAGAGATAGAGAAACTACGGGGGGGGGGGGGAGATAACACTGCTCTACCATTTGTGAAACTTTCCCCCTGAAGATGGGGGACAGAGGCCTCGAACCCTGATCCTTGTGAATGGTGAGGTGTGTGACTCTTGGTCTTTTTCTACTCAAAGTGTGGCCATAGATCATGAGTTGGGATGTTGTTAAAGTTGTAGAACCTGAGATCCCAGTTTAGACCCCCTCAAGTCAGAAATTGAATTGTAACAATTCTTCTTGTGTGAATAAAGACTGAGAGGTGCTGGCCTCTGTTACTCCATACAGACTCTCAACAGCTTTAGTTTAGACTATAAACTAATGCAGAGTTTGTAAAACACACACACACACACACACACACACACACACACACACACACACACACACACTTTTGAGTTTCTCTGCACTATGGCTCTTCACAGATGGAATAGTTGTATTTTAATTGAGAAGTGCATTAGAGGGCTGGTGAAATTTGGATAGTGTAATGCTTCGCCATGTGCATGACACAGGTTTGAACCTGGCCCCCAGCACACTGAAGGAAACTTCAGTACTATGGTTTCTTTCACTTTTTCTCTGCCTTTATCAGGAAGAAAGGAAGGAAGGAAGAAAAAAAGGAAGGAAGAAAATTGGGTCCAAATACTTGTGAGAGCTTTAGAACAGAGAGGGATTTATAGTACAGAGAAGAGTTTAAGCGGTCTTTTCCCAGTATCTCTCATTTGTACCACTTAGTACTCTATGTGTTTGAGATCATGAGAAGAGCAGGCGATGGGACCCTTTCTCTGTAGAACTTGTGGCTTAGCTGGGGGAGGAGGGACTATAGATTTGAACTAGACGGAGAACACACAGAATTACTCAGTGGGAAGTCTCTGACAAAGGCTTCTGGAGAATTTTCTTGGGAAAATGGGCTTATAAGAGGTTCTGAAAGGTGAAAGCAATTTAGACTGACCACACTGATGGAGAAATTTACCCTAGGAAGGGTGTGTTTGTGTGTGTGTGTGTGTGGGGGTGATCCAGGGAGGAAACTATGGTTTCTTTCACTTTTTCTCAGCCTCTATCAGGAAGAAAGGAAGGAAGGAAGGAAGGAAGGAAGGAAGGAAGGAAGGAAGGAAGGAAGGAAGGAAGGAAGGAAATTGGGTCCAAATACTTGTGAAAGCTTTAGAACAGAGGGATTTGCAGAACCCAGCATCTCCTTGGCTGGGTTCTCCCAGTTTGTTTGTTGCAGAACCAGGGCCTCATGTATGCAGATCTCACTGCTTAGGGCCCTTGTTTACACAAATAGAAAGCCAGAGAGGAGGAAAGACCACAGTGCTGAAGCTCTTCTGGTTCCATAGCACCTCCCAGGTGATGATGGGACTTGAGCCTAGGCTGTGTAGCATACACCACACCTGGCAAGCTATCTCTCCAGCCCCCTAGAAACTAGGTCTCTGGAAGCTTTAGGGCACAGACTGCTCTCTGCTTGCTCCAGAGAAAGTGGCTGCTTCATGCTGAGGAGTCCCTCGACCATCTCAAGCACTGTTCCCTTTTACCTTCTGCTGGGCAACTGCAGTGTTAGGTTTCTTAGCCGAAGGCAAGGCAGAGTTGTAGAAACAGGATGGTTACACACATAGAAAGGTTGGAGCCAAACCACAGCTCTTGTTTGTGGGATCCAAAGGAAGAAATCCAATGACAGAGGAAAAAATCTTTCATCAGATCTGCTATCCGCTTGAGGGTGGAGAAATATCCCCCAGCATTGAGAAGTGGCACCAAAGAGCATAGTCTAGTGAGAATGGGATCTGCAACCTGTAAGGCCGGTAGGTGTTTGCTTGCAAAATAAAAGCCTCTTTAAAAGACAGGCATCTCTAAGCAGAGAAAGTGTCTCCCCGTGAGGCTCGTTGTCAGTTGAGGGGACGGCCAGCATGTCCCTTTACTGCTTCTGGATGGCCACCTCGTCCAATGGAGTGTTCTTTGAGGACTGCACCCCCATCTGTCCAGCTCAGCCGGGTCATCTGAACCTGCAGGAGGCACCTGCCTGTGGGCTTCTCAGGAAAGGTCACCCAGTTGCCATTCAAGATCTGAAGATAGGCATGAGTACTGGCTCCATCACTGGGTGATGGTGGGCATGTCATTGACACCCTTAGGACCTACCTTCTTGGTGTAACTCAGGGACAGTGCTCTACTGGCCTCCCCGGCTTGTTTCAGGATTGGATGGGAAGCAGCATGGTCAAAATTCTCTATCAGCTGCCAGTGTGGCTTTTTTTCTTCCTTTCCCCAGGCAGTGGCAGAAACAGCCTCTCAGCTTGCTGGAATCTGTACTGTGCAGGGGTCAGGAAGCAACAGGTGTCAGAGACCAGCAATAGATGCTTCCATTAATAAAAATATTTAAGTTCACATTTATTTTTTGGAAATCTTTTTTTTTTCTTTCAGGATTATCACTGGGGCTCAGTGCTGGCTCTATGAATCCACTGCTCCTGGAGGCCATTTCTCATTTTATTGGATAGGTCAGGGAGAGAATTGAGAGAGGAGGGGGAAGACGGGGAGATAGACACCTGCAGACCTATTCCACAGCTTGTGAAGTGACCCTCCTGCAGGTGGGGAGCTGGGGGCTGGAACCGGGATCCTTGTGTAGGTCCTTGCACATCGTACTATGTGCACTTAACCCAGTGCACCACCACCTGGCCCCCCTAAGTTCACATTTCTATTTCAGGCGATGAATTGCCATATGATACAAGCTTATGCTGCAAAGCAAATTCGTGAGAGTATGTGAAGACACCTCTGAAGTGCTTTAAAAAACCACAGGGCCTGATAAACTTTAAGGGTCTTTGTGAGCTAGTCAGAGTGACTGTGCTGCTTGGTGGTGGCCTGTCGGCAGCGTGAGAAGCACAGGACTGTGCTGTGGGGGCCAGCATGTAGGAGGACCAGGGAGGGTGCAAACACTCACTGCCAGTCTTTTCTGACCACTCACTAGATGGATGTGGAGGAGGGCAAGGTGGGTGGAAAGAATGCTGTATTTTCACCCTGGGGGAGGAGGTCCTACTGCCCGCAGAGTAGCCATCTCCACAGCTGGACTCTTCCAGTTCAGCGCAGTGGCCCGTCTCTGGTGGTGTTCAGCTTGGATGGCAGGAGGGGAAAGGAGGACTGGGAGAGTTGCGACTGGACAGGAAAGGCAGCTGAGGGGATGGACACACCCTGCTTCTCCCCTACCCAGCCTTTCTCCCAGGGCTTTGCATTCTATAGCACAGGTCCTGGCCCTGGACAGGCTAACACTGCCAGTGTCCCACCCTCAGCTGTCACAGAGCAGTCTTGGTAGCTGGTAGAAAGCTCATGTGGGCAGGTGGTGACACATCCGGGTAAGCACACATATTACCAAGCTCAAGGACATGGGTTTGAGCCCTGTTCTGCACCTGTGGGGGGCAGGGGGATGCTTCACAAGTCGTGAAGTAGGTTCACAGGTGTCTCTCTTTCTCTTTCCTTCTCTACCCCTACCTGTCAAGTTCTCCCTGTCCTATCTAATAAAAATTAGGGGGGAACAAATCCAGGAAAAAATGGCTACCAGGAGCTGTGGTTTCATAGTGCCAACACCGAACCTTGGAGGCAGGGAAAGAAAAAGTAAAAGAAAGCTCATGTGAGTCATCTTTTATTACAAAAATTAAATTAAAAGCAACACCTGAGGGTCGAGGAAGTGGCCCCATGGTAGAGACCACGCCTCCTTGTGTGAGGCCCTGGCTTTGATCCCTGCCACCTCTTGGGGGAAACCACAGACAGGACAAATGGGTGAAACTTCACGGATGATAGAGCAGTGCTTTAGTCTTCTCTGCCTCTTATTGGCTGTCTTTAAAAACACAGGACAAAAATTGGGTAAAAGACGCAGCTCTGCCAGTGGTGCATGCAACAGGTCCTGAGTTCATTTCCAGAACTGCATCAAAATGAGAAGCCAGGTGGGAGGCGAGCTGTAGTGCACTGGACTTGTGTGCAAGCAGTCTCAGGTTCAATCCCTGGTGTTGCATAATACCAGAGCTGAGCAGTGCTCTGGTTTTTCTGTCTCTCAAATAAATCTGTCTGAAAAAGGCACTAATGTAAAGGTAGTCACCACCGTATTATTTATAACAGCTTGAAATTAGGAACAATAACCGAGCAACACAAAAGAACAAGATTACCCACAGTAAGTTTTTTTTTTTAGATTCATTTTTAACCAGAGCACTACTCAGCTCTGGCTAATAGTGGTTCGGGGGAATTGCTTCTGGGACCCTGGAACCTTAGGCATGAAAGTCGCTATCCACCTCTGATAAGGTTACCCACCTACACAATGTGGTATTATTGGCTGGTAGGCTTATTTAAAATAAATTTTTAATGTGATAAGATAGTAAGTGGAAACCACAAACCCCATGAGCCCTGAGTTTTTTTTTTTTTTTTTTCCCCTCCAGGGTTATTGCTAGGCTCCATGCCTGCACCATGAATCCACCGCTCCTGGAGGCCATTTTTCCCCCTTTTTTGTTGCCCTAGTTGTTGCAGCCTCGCTGTGGTTATTATTGCCATTGTTGACGTTGCTTTGTTGTTGGATAGGACAGAGAGAAATGGAGAGAGGAGGGGAAGAAAGAGAGAGGGGGAGAGAAAGATAGACACCTGCATACCTGCTTCACCGCCTGTGAAGCGACTCCCCTGCAGGTGGGGAGCCGGGGGCTCGAACCGGGATCCTTACGCCGGTCCCTGTGCTCTGCGCCACGTGCGCTTAACCCACTGCACCACCGCCCGACCCCCGAGACCTGAGTTTTTCTAGATGCCTTTCTGTATTTTCAAAAGTTGTCTAAATGAAATAACCATCACTCTTTCCTCTAAAAAAAAGTATTTATTTAAAGAGGATTTGATATATATATATGCCAGGCTCTGAGCTTAGATTGTAACACACAGGTGTCTTTCCAACTGTGAGGTGTACCTACTCCAGATTGGCTACTGGCTGTGTATTCATGTGCCCTTGATAGGTCGATGTGGGCAGTGTGTGCTGGCTCCATACACTCCTTACCTTTTTGAACTTCAGTTTCCCATGTCTCTAAAATGGGAATGATGCTACTTCCTCATTTTCTGTTACTGAGAAAGATTTGGAAATTTACTTCTGAAGTGCTTAATTAACTTCAGTGTGTGACAGACAGAAATGTAAAGTGGCCCAAGTATCAACAATGGTATTTACTGTAAGCCATTAGTCCCCAATAATACCCCTCTCAATAGAAAGAAAGAAAGAAAGAAAGAAAGAAAGAAAGAAAGAAAGAAAGAAAGAAAGAAAGCTGTAAAGTGGTCTGGTTTGCAATATGTAGACTGAACTTGAAGTGTCAGAAAGGTTTCTCGCTGCTCCTCCTGTTCCTGCACAGCTTTCCCAGCAGGGCTGGGGACCACACATGTCCTCAGCTTACGTGAGGTGCTGGGTTATCTGGAGCCCCAGATAGGTTGTACCTATATTGGGTCTGCTCTGTAATTGGGTCTGCTGCTCTCTTGCTGCCTGGAGTGCAGATGACAACCAGATAAGCATCTCCAGTGGGCCCCAAGCAGAAATGGCCATTAGAGGGCCAGCATGGGTAGGCCCCAGACTTGCTGTCAGGTCTGAATGCAGTCCAGACCCTCTGCTCCAGGGGCACAGATGCTCAGAGGGCCAGGCAACTGGGGGTGGCTGGAAGGTTGAGGCATGGGACACTTTCCCGGATTCCTCCTTCAAGGAAAAGACAAGCAAAAGAATCCATTGTTATTCTAGCCAGGCCAGTCTTCACATGTCTTCCTTCATTTTTGTAATCCTTGCTTTCAAGACTTTTAACATGCAGCCTGTTGTATCAGTCATATCTTCTAGTTGGACTGATCTCTTCCAGGGCAGAGACCATGCACCCCCCCAAAGGTATGCATTCAAGTGTAATGATGCCTTTTTCCCTTGTCCAGTTCCTCTTGGATATGCTAATTTAATTTCTTCTATTTTTGCCTGGGACCACATAAAATCCTTTCTCCTATATAGTTACTGCCCTACTAAATACTGTTACCACCTTTGAGCAAACATGAGACTGTACCCAGAAAATTGGCCACCAGGATACCTCCCTCATCCAAATGTTTTCATCACTCCTTTGGAATTGTCGTCAGAGCCAAAACCATTCTTTTGAATACCTTCAATTGTGGCAGGGCCTTACCTTAGAGGGCACATTTTCTTTCAACAACCAAGATCCATCCACAGCCAAGTCGAGTGACTAAAAAGGGTGGGTAAATAGCGTGTTATTGTTTGGGATTTAAAATAAAGTGGTACACCTATTTCTCTCATTTGGCTCTGGAATGTAGTCTAAAAGATTTCCTCAAGTAATTATGACAACGACTATTTCAGACTTGAGTCTTTCCCCACTGTTTTGTGGCTACTTTGAGTGACAGCTGCTTTTTATGCAGTACCTGCTCACACCTGTGTTTCGTCGTTCTCCCCTCCCTCTTTCTGTCACACACAGCATCTAGTGGGCTGATGGTCACAGGAGGTCCTAGGTCAGGTCAGGGACCATTTGGTTATGGTAGTGACTCCACACTGGCTAACTGTAATGATTGTGGCTACAGTGTATGCAAGAGGGGAGGAGTGGGATTTAGTTTAGCAAGTAGACTTGGTTTCAGTCCTCCCAAGACATGTGATCACAAGCTCACAAACTGTAGTTTTATAAACCCACCAGGTGATTCTGCTGCAGGCTAGAGCTAAGAAACACTACTCTATGAAAACAGGACCAACACAACTGCATCATTATGAGGTCAGTGATGAAGTGCACCTAGCCCCAGTGCTCGTGCAATGAACAGTTTCCTATTCCTTTATCTCTGCCTTTATGTTAGTGCTGACAGTTCTTCAGCAGTGGTTTCCAGCTCTGACTACTCATGTGAATCATAACATGTGAATCATAACGGACGCTTCAAAGTCCATGTTGCCCAGGCTATACCTCGGTAGGACCCAGGCAATGGCTTTTTAAGGTTCTTCTACCAAATCTCCAAGTTTGGGAAGTATTTGTTTGGGTCTACTCTAATTTATTTCATAAAGTAACCACCCCCAGGCCTGGAAGTTGACATTCTTCCTGATGTGGGACCTGAAAACAGTATCTTCCTCCCTACAGACAGCCCTTGTGAAGCAGCTACACTGGCTCCCTGAAAAGTCACCAGAATGTTCCTGATTGTTCTTGCCCTTCATTTCCTGCATTCTTAGCTGGCTACAAATTAACAGCAGCTTAGAATCTTACCACCTGATGAACAGACTGATCCAAGATATCATCATTTTTTTTTTTTTGGAGAGGGAGAGAGGAGTTATTTTTTTTTTCTATTGCCACTAAAGTTATAGTTGGAGCTTGGTGCCGGCCCTAGGAAGCCACTGCTCCTGGTGGCCACTGTTTCCTTTTTCTTTTCTTTTTCCTTTTCCCTTTTATTTCTATTTTATTTGATAGGACAGAGAGAAATTCAGGGAGGGGGAGACTCAGAGGAGGAGAAAGATAGATACCTGCAGACCTGCTCCACTGCTTGCGAAGCTTCCCCTCACCAGCAGGGGCTTGAACCTGGGCCTTTGCACATGGTAATGTATGAACTCAACCAAGTACTCCATTGCCCATGAAACCTATTGTGCCTCTAAGTCATTTAACCTCAGAGGGTAATGGGCATATTGTTTCAATACCCAAATGGCTCTCAGGCATGAGACATGGGAGTCTTGGTTTCCCTAAAGGTCAAGAGAATAGAAATATAGTGAGTATAGCAGCACACCCCAGTGGTGCAGCCTTTGGGGTCCCATGCCAGACTATGTTTACCCAGAAGTCAGGAATTAGGATCGCCTTGACCAAGAGTAGTATGTGGCTCAATTACTGATTTAAATAGGTGTCTCTAAGTCACACTTGGACCAATGACCCTTAAGTTAAGGAAGCATTCTTAAGTAGTGAAGCTGTATACAAAGAGAGTTTTCCTAGTTGAGTTGTAGCCTGTTATCTGCTAACACCTTAGGATGCTCAGTTTTGTCTGTCTTTTAACTGGATGCCTGGATCATAAAGGATTGCTTCCATTAAGAGGAGACCAGATGTTTCAGAATTTGTGTTTCCAACTTGAAGAAAGTAAATTTAAATTTGCACATGTTAAAATGTCAAAGAAATGACAAGAATTGCTTTTTCTCTCTTCTCTGAGTGCCCTTGTATAACTTTACTCAGACCAACTTGTTTCACATCTGAACCCCCTTCAGCTGTCTAGTGCCCTACTTATAGATGTCCTTCGAGGAGAGGTCAAAGCCCAGTAGATTCACTGGAACCTAAAAACATAAGTTAAATACACGTAACCTATAGAATATCATAGCCTAGCCTATTCTACCTACATTATCCTCAGAATACTTAGATTAGCCTTCAGTTATAGATGTACTACAAAGACACAAACCACAATATTGAAAAATGCCGGCAACACAGATCACTGTAGAGTATCAGTTGTTAACCGTCGTGACCACGGGGCTGAGAGCTGTGACTTGCTGTGCCCAGAATCACACTGCTTGTTGTCAGCCTGAGCAATGATTAAAAAAAAAAAAGTGAAGTATGGTTTCTATTGAAAGTGTATGGCTTTCAGATCACTATCAGAAAATCCTAAAATAAACTACTGGAAATCATAGACCCTCTATGTTTCTGTGGCTAGGAGAGGTGTTTTAAGCTGCTCACTGCCTAGCTGGACAGCAAACTTCTTGAGGACTCAGGATGTGCACTGTCTTCTTGTTCCACAAGGTTCCGGACAGATCTCAGCAAACACTTCTGCATTAGCATGAGGACCTAGTGAGGAAGGCTTGTGCTGGGGATTCCTTAGAGCAGCTGTCGTGCTGGACCACTCTGGCTGTAAGAAGTCCATCAGAAAAAAGAGCGTGGCAGTGAAAGCTACTTGGAGTAAGAAATACATCTCTCAATCTTATGATTTAGTAAGTTTAGGATAAAGTTTATTTTTCAGGAAAAGCAGAGGATTCTAACATGCCACTGCTAGAAATTTAATTTAAAAAAAAATCTAGTGGTTTGCAATTCTAGAACATAACTAAGGAGAAAAAAAAAACAACAACAACGAACTACAAGCATTTTAAGGAAAGAGCCTTCTTGACTTCAGAAAATCTGGTAGCTTCAAAGAGCTGGTTGAGATCAGCCTGATCAATAATCAGCTTCCCCCTCCTCCCTCCATAGTGTTGATTTGTGACAAAGAGCATGCTAATGGCCAAAGTCTGAATGTGACTAATGTTCAGATTAGCTAGATGAGATCATTATTATGTTACAATGGTTTTCATTTGCGGACCACTTTCTAGGATTTCTCCCCCCCCCCATTTTTGCTTGACTTTATTTGCTAAGAGGCCCAACCTGTCATACATTAAGTATGATCAGAATGAAATGTGTAATATATATATATATATATATATATATATATATATATATATATATATATATCAAGTAGGCTTAGGAAAGTCTTACTTTCTCACTAATTATTCTTGTTCTTCAATATTGCTAATTAAATGATGACATGGTCATAGATTTTTGTTTGTTCTTCTAAAAGTCAGCATTAAGATATCAAGATGCGTGTGTCAAGTTTAATGAAATAAACTAATTAAAGTCTTACTAGCTTCAGAGTGCAATTGTAAAAAGAAAAAAAACACAAAGTAGTTGAAATGGAGCAGGTGACCTTTCAACCAACAGTTTGTATGAGATTCTCAATCCTTCTTTTCCTGAATATTAAGATGTTGCTGATTTTTCTATTCCTAGCTAACATCACTACCTCCTACAGTTAAAAAAAAAAAAAAAAAAAAAAGATTGGCCTTGGAAGTAATGAGTTCTTGTCCCAATTAGCTCTGCTACTGATCAGTTGGGTTGGCCTGGGTAAGCAGCCTAATCTGACTGGGTCTCAGTTGCAAATCTGTGGAATGAGGGCAGCCATCCTTGTCTTACCCATTTCATGGAATCAGATAAGAAGCACTTATGCTTCTCAGGATTCCTGTCTCTGCTCATTTCTTGGAAGGTGAGTTGTACACCTTCGAGGGCTTATCCAGGAATTTACTTTATGGCTTAGGCAAGTTGCATATTACATTTGAGCCTCAGTTTTCACACATGTAGATTATGTTCACAATGAGTTGGTGTCCAGATCCTAAACACCATTGCCAGACTGCCTTTTCCTGGCACCTGACTCTTCTCTTGGCCTTTTCTGCTCCTCTTCTCTCACTGCTAAGGGACTTTATGCCTGCAGATGTTGGCCTTAATGTCACAGTCTCTGCTGGGGAGTCTTTTCCATCTCAGGGTGGTTTCTCTAGATGGTTCTAATGCCTAGGCCACTGTTGATGTGTGTACATATACATATACATATACATCATATACATATACATTACATATACATATCAAGCGGGCTTAGGAAATTCTTACTTTCTCATTAATTATTCTTGTTCATTATCTGTAAATTTAGATGATAGGCTGAAGAGTCAAACCAAAAGAGAAGCAGCCCCTAATTAAAAAAAAAAAACCTCAGAAGGGAGGGCAGAGTGAGATGGAGCTGGTGGACAAGGAGGCAGTGAGAGCCAGGAACTGCACCGGGAAGAAGAATCAGCCTTGTTTGCTAAACTACCAGTATTGCAGAAAATACAGAAACATAAGAGAAATGATAGAAAAATAACATAGGCAATAAGAGAAAATAAACACTATGAAACACCCCCCCCCCAACCTTACTGACTTGACCACTAACATCTTTGAGCATAAAAAGGAAGGGCAGGGGCTGGGTGGTGATGCACATGTTACAGTGTGTAGGGACCCAGGTTTAAGTCCCCCCGGTCCCCACCTGCAGGGAGAAAGCTTCATGAGTGGTATGCCTCTCTGTCTCTTACTCCCTGCCCTCTTGATTTCTCTGTCTTTGTACAATAAATCAAATATAAAGAAGAAGAAGCAGGGAAGTTACTGATTGCTAAGAGCTGAGATTCTAGGTCCCATTTGTCTGGTGCAAAGAAACCTCTACTTCCCTCCTTTATCTGCTAGGAGGATGCAGGTGAATTACTAAGCCTCTATGGATTCACTTCCTTATCTGTAAATTTAGAATACTAATACTAATAATGATGATGCCTTCTCCACGAGTAGCTGAGTGGGTTTAAGAAGCCCAAGTGGATGTGCTTAGACCCAATCTGGAGCCTAGTAAGTGCTGATATATGTGATGACTGTAAGGACTATAACGTTGCTAGGGAGGGTGGCTCACCAGATAGAGTGGGCACCTTACCATTTGCAAGGCAGTTCTACAGATGATGTCCTCTGTACTCTGCAACTTAAAAAATGAAAATGTTAACCTGGGAGTGGTAGCATGCATGCATGCATGAGCCCCTGGGCACAACACACACAAAGGAGAATATATATTACTTCTAGATTTTTCCTACATAATAGGAAAGTATCATGTGGTGTGTGTGTGTGTGTGTGTGTGTGTGTATGTGTGTGTTATGAAGATGAGGATCTTACTGCACTAATTTTTGCTGGTTGTATACTCAAAGTCACTTTTTTAAAATTGTCACCAGGGTTATCACTGGGGCTTGGTGTTGGCACTGGTAATTCATGGCTCCTGGCAGCCACCCCCTTTTTCCCCTTTTTATTTATTTCTATTTTACTGGATAGGACAGAAAGAAATTAAGAAAGAAGAAGGGGAAGGAAAGAGAAAGATAGACACCTGTAGACTTGCTTCACCACTCATGAAGTGTCCCCCCTGCAGGTGGAGAGCAGAGGCTCAAACCTGGCCCCTTGTGCGTGGTAATGCATGTTTAACTGGGTGCACCACTGTCTGTACCCTCTCAAAGTCATTTTACAGACAGATTTGTTATTAATACTAGCTGGCACAGACCTTTTACATTGGAATAGACCTGATGCAGCAAATTTTTCATACATGATCACATTCAATAATAATAATAAATCTTTTTGGAGCAAGATATTGTTAACATTTTCAAGTGAGCAAGTGGATAAGTTGGAATTTGAGTTCAGAGGTTCTGGCTTTTAGACATGACCATGCTAGATACTGACTTGGACACTATTAAGACGATAGAGGACTTCTTGAGGACTTCCTGGAAGAGGCAGGTTTGGGCATGTGGAGAACAGCAAAGAATGAGTATGGAAAAGCTGGCAGGCAGTTTGCAGAAAAGTCCATTTGTGCTTCTTCTTCTTTAATCCTTGGCAGGTACTAACTTTTGAACACTGGGCACATTGGTGTCTGGAGACACCAATGTCTTCTTGGGATATAATAATACTATTATTTGGTTGTGTGCAACACTTTTCTTTTGTCATAACCAGGGTTTCACTGCTCTGACCCAACATTTTTAGATACTGAATGGATAAAGTGACAGAGGAAGAGAGGCAAAGATACCACAGTACTGAAGTTTCTCCAGTGTGGTGGGATCTGAACTTGAATCTGGGTCTCACATGTGACAAAACAGACACACTATGCAGCCAGCTAGCTTCCTGGTCTATTAGTTTTGTTTGGTTGGTTGTTTTTTGTTTTAAATTTTTCTCCAGAGTCTTTGGCACAGCCATCTAAGTGACTGGTTGTAACACTTCTCTCTTCATCTCTGGGCATTCACCCTGGGTCCCAGATAGCCCAGGTCCAATGATCTTATAGGTTACTTCTCAGTAAGTCTCTGCTCAAACCCCACTCACATGAAGCCCAGTTCTAGACACCATGAGACTTACAAGAGGAGACAGGCAATTGACAAGACACACAAGAAGTAAAGGCTCAGGTGACTGGTTTCCACTCAGATCAGTTCAGTGGAGTATTGGGCTATACCATGGGTGGGTGGGGGATCCTGGTGAGATACTGGTCAGAGTTGTGGTGGGATGACTCTGCTTTAGGGACTAACCGCTTCTCTCTCAATTTAGGAGTACCTCAGAGAGGAGGAAGGAGAAGTCTCGGGATGCTGCAAGGTGCCGGCGGAGCAAAGAGACAGAGGTCTTCTACGAGCTGGCCCATGAGCTGCCTCTGCCTCCCAGTGTGAGCTCCCACCTGGACAAAGCCTCCATCATGCGATTGGCCATCAGTTTCCTGCGAACACACAAGCTTCTGTCCTCAGGTGAGTCTGCACACTCTCCGGGCTGGCAAGTCGGCTCTCAGCCTGTCCTCACACAGAGAAAGCTCTGTAATGCCACGGTTGGATGGACCACCACTCTGCAAAACTTCACCCACAGAAATGCCACTACTAGTGCTTGATCCCTTCATGCTAAGCATCTTCTTCTCAGCAGTGACTTATGTAATTAGTGTAGCCATCAGCTGAAGAGCTCAGACTGGACCAAAGAAGCTGAGGTTCCAGCTGGGGAAGCCAGGGCAGCTTTGGCAAGCTTCAGGGTTGCCCTGATATCTAGTCATTAGACCCACATTCTGCTCTAGATCAAATTCTTAGGAGGTGTTTTAATGCCTGTCTTATAGCTGCTGCTTTGAGAAAAGTAGTAGCGTGCCCATTCGTCTTTTCCCTCTTGAAGCAGTGTGCCTGCAAGTTCATTGGTTCCCTTGTCTGTAAAAGGGGGTTAAAAGCACTTACTACGCACAGCTTCTGTGGCAATTCACTGAGCTGGTGCCTATGAAGCATCTGACCAAGCCACACTCATTCACAGTGGGCAGTCCTTCCTTGTCTGATAATAGCTTCTCCGCAGAACCAACCAATTCTCACTCTCCCTGGTATCTCTGCAAATGTCAAGTTCACAAAACATTTTTTTCCCCCGAGTTTTTGTTCTTCAAAAAAAAAAAAAAATTCCTCATCAGAAAGAAGTGGCCTGAGGTGTCTTCCAGTTGCATAGCCTGTGTGACAATCCTATCTGGTCATGTGTTAAGGACAGTGGGCAGTGAGTGACTCATGCCTCTCCTGCAGAGTTGTGGCCCTACAGGTGGTGAGCATGAAGGAGAAAGGCAGGGCGGGCAAGATTCTTTTGCAGTTGATTTTCAGTTTTCCTGAGCACACCTAGTGTTTTGGGGTCAACTTAAGTCTGCTATCCTGTTATGAAGTGGCTATTCTGGGAAAGAAACCCCCCAGCAGAAAGACTCCAGTATGAGGCTAGGAGACCAGACTGACCTGTGCTATTCTGGGCCTCACAGCACAGGAAGGATATGGAGGAATGATTTTCAGAAAATAGGATGACAGCTCAGTAGATCCAAGGGGTCGAAGGTTACCCCTATACTGCAAGTCATAGAGCTTTTGGGAACAGACAGAACAGGAGTTGGGGGCAAGGGCAGACTTGCCTATAAATGTTTCAAGGAAACAGTGAGGGCTATGGTGGATTCACTGTCATAGGTGCTGCAGAAGAGGGGAAAATGGCCTGACCTTGTAGCTGTGGCACATGCCTTTTCTCTTAAAGGGGCTTGTCTCCTTGGACAGGTGAGGACCGTTCCCAGTACTGCTGCAGCAATCATTTGTACACATATACAAAGTAGGCAGTGGAGAACTTCCTATCCCCCTTTCCATAGCCAGAAGCATTTGCTTGACTTCCCTGGTATGGTGCTTGAAATTGTACTGTTAGATGGGTTAGTTGTTTTTTCCCCAGCACCTTCCCTACTCCTCCCCACTACCCCTCTACCAGTAGAGCCCCAGGAGGGTAGCACAATGGTCCTGAGATACTTCACTGATTGAATTGAGAGTTGTGGGACAGTTGTCCTCATTGCACCAACAATGAGGAAGGAGGCCCAACTTTGAAATTGTTCAACTGCAGGTATAGTGCATAGTGAGGCTGTATTTGGAATTCAAGTCCTTTTGGATCTTGGGCCATAGGACAGACAAATACGGGTTGGTAGGACAGTTGTCCTCATTGCACCAACAATGAGGAAAGAGGCCTAACTTTGACATTGTTCGACTGCAGGTGTAGTGCATAGTGAGGCTGTATTTGGAATTCAAGTCCTTTTCGATCTTGGGCCATAGGACAGACAAATACGGGTTGGTAGGATCATTATGCAAGTCTAGTCTGGCCTTGTTTTCCATGTCCTCTGGCACATAGACCTGGTCATGCTTCTCTGAGTTTCAGAGGCAGTTACTCACTGCTAGATTGACAAAGATGGGATTCAGTGTTTGAGGTTGGTTTGGAGAGGGGAGCTCGGTCCAGAGGCTGACCCTTCTGACCAAGCCTGCTTGAGTGTGTATTGGTGTGAACCCCTGGTGTGCCTCATATGCCCAGAGTAGCCACAGCATGACATCCAGCTCAGGAGTGACTGCACACTGAGGACACAAATTGCCCTTTGACTTGGCTGAGCCCCAGACCCACCAAAGCCTCAGTATGTCAGCTGTGGTACTCTCTGTCCCAAGGGAAGAAATGACGGAAAAGATGAAAAGTATCTACATTTGGCCATCTGGTGCTGCCATCCTTGAAGAAGCAGTTCTCACGAAATACCCATCTAACTAAGGGGTGAGACACACGCCTTCAATATCGCCTCTCTCCACTCTCATTTCCTGGCTCTTGCCATTCTTTCTCTAGGCAAACTGTTGAATGTGTTTTCGGGAGTTGTGTAGGAGACAGGTTTTTGTTTGTTTGTTTTTGTTTTTTTCTTTGTAGCACAGGAAGAATATGCAAATGAAGTTCAGGATTTATGGGTAGACAGACCTGTACTAGCTGTCTTCTTTCTCTGCAATCTTGTGAAAATGCCATTATCTTTGAGCCTTAGTAGCAGAACTCAGCAAAAGCTGCTGAGGATTGATACGAAATTGCTTTGCCTCTTGTCTGCAACGTATTAGGCTCCCAGTAAGTTATAGCTTAGAAATCAAAGTAACTATGAGCAATGAAGTTTTTTTTTTTATGAATACAGACTTCTGGAGAAATGTCATTTAAAAACACACAGAGACACACACACAGTGAAATCCTTGCTATTTGTTTAGCTGACGTTCAGCAATTTCTATCAAAATGCAAGGCTTCCAAGTTTATGTGAGTCAGACAGATCTCAGCCTCATCATTGAAGCATTTTTTTTAACAAAGGTGAGCATCAATCCTGGCTCACTTTATCCTCGGAAATAGCTGGTTGCATACCTCAAAGTTCAAAAGCCTAAAAAAGACCAGGTTTTTGCTTTAGAAAAGGTTCTTCTTTACTTAGTAACACGTTCCCCTTTGATTTTTCACAGTAGGCTATTTATTCTGTGTGGGAATGCTGGAGAGGAAACCTCAGCGTTGAGAAATTCAGGCTGGGAGTCTGGGCCACCAATTGAGATTTGTATCACAGGAAGCAAACTGAAACAATAGCTTTATGATATTAGCTTCCATGCTGGGCTGAGAACAGAACACACTCTGATGGGAATATCAGTGGAAACACCACTTGATTGTCTTAAATCCTCTTTCAAGATGAGCTCCACGGACTGTGACCAAGTGAGGCTACTTTTGCAGCCAGCAGACAGTAACAGCAGCAAAGTGTGCAAAATTGATGTTTCACTATAAAGTTGATTTCTGACTTCCCAAACATATATGTGGTGAAATCAGTTTCATTTTACACAAAAGTGGGAAGGCAAAGTGAAGCCAGATTTCTGAAGAGAAATGTCAGTTTTTATTATTATTATTATTATTATTATTATTATTATTATTATTATCGGTTCATTGACATTTGCTTAGTGAACACATTAGAGGTTATGATTTCCTGACTGCTGGGCTACTCAGGGAAAGACACTAAAATATGGAGACTGGTGCTTTTAAGGTTTTCAAAATGACCTTTTCATGCAAGAAAAAGGGGACCCCAAAATGAAAAACATAAAAGGCTATATTATTTCTGAGATCTTCTTATGTCTTGCTTTCAAACTCCTTTTCTCATGCTCTCACCCCTACTTTTAACTGTTCCATTCTTTGCCCCAGCCACCCTCCAAACCAAGGTCGTTATCTGTCCTGTTTGGAGAAGAGCCAGTAAGCTCTTAATTAATTAATAATAGAGAGAGAGAGAGAAAGAGAGAGAGAGAGAAGCTAACATGTAATCTTTTCTAGAGACAATTCCTTTGTTCAAAATATTTTCTTAAAATCTGACCAGATAGCCTATAGGGAAGAAAAAGAACAAAAGAGGCTTTTTAACAGCCTCTGCGCTTCAACTCAGGGATTGAAATAATATTGAAAAAACTTACTTTCCACAGCTGTGAACCCTTTAAGTACCATACTTAGATACAAGTCAATCCAGGCAAGAGCGATCAGTAATTTGACAAGTACTGAGAGAGGGACCTCATAACATACTATATATAATGGTTAAACCAACAAGAAGAAATATTGGAGAAATGAACCAGGACAGGAGTCCAGCTAAAAGCCCCTCAAAGGTTGAACCATAAAATAGTGAGGTCAACATCCAAATACTTGTTAAGGAAATAGTCACAGGATTGAGTAAAGAGTTTGAAAGAATTGTCATCATAAATGAAGAAACAACAAATGAGACTCTGGAAGAAAACATTAATTATTTCAAGGATATTAGGAAGCTGAAAGCTGAAATAGTTGAGCTAAGAACACAACTAGCTGAACAAGCTAAAACAGTATCAGAACAGGGAAACAAAATAGATGAACTACAGAAAACAATAAAGGGGAGAGAGAATAGAATAAATGAGGCCAAAGACAGAATTAGCACGATCGAGGATGAATTAGAGACACCTAAAAAAGAAGTAAGAGATCTCAAAAAGAGATTAAGAGATACTGAAAACAACAAGAGACCTATAGAGTGACTTCAAAAGAAATAATATATGCATTATTGGCTTACCGGAGGAAGGGGGGGGAGAAAGCGTTCTTCAGGACATAATAGCTGATAACTTCTCTAGTCTAGACAACATCAAAGACATAAAGGTTCAAGAAGCCCAGAGGGTCCCAAACAGAATTAACCCAGACTTAAAGACACCAAGACACATCATATTTAGAATGGAAATGAGTAAGGATAAAGAAAGGACCCTGAAGGCTGCAAGAGAAAAAACAAAGAATCACCTACAGAGGAAAACCCATAAAATTAGCAGCAGACTTCTCCACACAAACACTACAGGCCAGAAGAGAATGGCAAGATACCTGTCGAGTGCTCAGTGAGAAAGGCTGTCAACCAAGACTACTGTATCCTTCTAGACTGTCATTCAGACTAGATGGAGGCATAAAAATCTTCTCAGACAAGCAATAGTTGAAAGAATCAAATTATCACCAAGCCTGCCCTGAAAGAAGTTCTGAAAGATCTCCTATAAACAATCAGACCACCATAAATAGGCCATATATCAAAACACTCTAAAAATCTACAGATATCCCCAACAACGTGTCCTGGAGCTCCACTTTCCCAGAGCCCCACCCTACTAGGGAAAGAGAGAGGCAGGATGGGAGCATGGATTAACCTGTCAACACCCTTGTTCAGCAGGAAAACAATTACAGAAGCCAGACTGTCCACCTTCTGCATCCCACAATGACCTTGTGTCCATACTCCCAGAGGGATAACGAATAGGAAAGCTATCAGGGGAGAGAATGGGGCACAGAGATCTGGTGGTGGGAATTGTGTGGAGTTGTACCTTTCTTATCCTATGGTTTTGTCAATGCTTCCTTTTTATAAATTAAAAAAAAAAACTCCAATCTATGATATCAGCAAATGTCAGTGGCCTGAATTCACCTATTAAATGGCACAGAGTAGGAAGATGGATCAGAAAACATAACCCAACAATATGTTTTCTACAAGAAACTCATGTAACTCAACAAGATAAACATAGACTCAAAGTGAAAGGATGGAAAACTATCATACAAGACAATGGTCCACAAAAAAGGGCAGGAACAGCTATTCTCATATCTGACATTATAGACTTTAAAATAAATAAAATTTTAAAAGATAAAGATGGACATTACTTAGAGCTCAGAGAATCAGTCCATGAAGAGGACTTGACAATTACTAACATCTGTGCACCCAATGAGAAGCCATGTAAATACATCAAACATCTACTGAAAGAGCTATAGCAATATAGTAACAGCAACAAAGTCATAGTAGGGGACTTCAACACCCCACTTTCTCAACTTGACAGATCATCCAGGCAGAAAATCAACAACTAAATGAGCTAAATGAGGAGATAGATAAACTATAACTATTGGACATTTTCAGAGTCATTCACCCCAAGAAACTGGAATACACATTTTACACTAGTCCACATGAGTCATTCTCAAGGATAGACCATATGTTAAGCCACAAAGACAGCAAACATCTTCTCAGACCACATTTGAATTAAACTAACACTTAACAATCAACAAAAGATTAGTAATAGTCCCAAAATGTGGAAGCTCAATAGTACACTACTTAACAACTACTGGGTCAAAGAGAAAATAAAAAAAAGATATCAAAATGTTTTGAGAGTTCTAGGAAAACGAAGACACAAGCTGTAAAAATATTTGGGACACAGCTAAGGCAGTACTGAGAGGGAAGTTCATAGCCACAAAAGCACACATTAGGAAACAAGAAAAGCACAAATAAACAAGACTGATTGCACACCTTAAAGACCTAGAAGAAGAAGAACAAAGGAACCCTAAAGCAATCAGAAGGACAAAAATAACTAAAGTTAAAGCAGAAATAAATAACACTGAAAATAAGAAAACCATACAAAAGACCAATGAAAATAAATGTTGGTTCTTTGAAAGAGTGAACAAAATCAACAAACCTTTAGCCAGACTCACAAAGCAAAAAAGGGAAGAAGACCCAAATAAATCGGATCATAAATGAAAGAGGAGATATTACAACAGACACTGCAGAAATTCAATATATCATGGGAGGCTTCTTTGAAAAGCTATATGCCACCAAGCTAGAGAACCTGGGAGAAATGGAAGAGTTCCTAGACACCTATGAACTTCCAACATTAAAGAGGAACTAGATAATATGAATAGGCCCATCACAGCCAACAAAATTGAAACAGTTATCAAAATCTCCCCAAAAATATAAGTCCTGGACCAGATGGTTTTACAAATGAATTCTACAAAACCTTCAAAGAAGAACTAATACCTCTACTTTTTAAAAGTCTTCCAGAAGATTGAAGACACTGGAATACTCCCTGCCAGCTTCTATGAAGCCACCATCACCCTGATACCAAAAGCAGACAGGGACACAACCAAAAAAGAAAACTACAGACCAATATCTCTGATGAACATAGATGCTAAAATATTGAACAAAATTCTACCCAATCAGACACAGCAGTATATTAAAAAGATTTTTCATCACGACCAAGTGAGTTTTAACCCAGGGATGCAAGGTTGGTTTAATATGCATAAATTAATCAGTGTGATCCATCACATCAATAAAAGCAAGACCAAAAACCACATGGTCATATCAATAGATGCAGAGAAAGCCTTTGACAAAATACAACATCCCTTTATGATCAAAACACTACAAAAAATGGGAATAGATGGAAAATTCCTAAAGATAGTGGAGTCTATATATAGCAAACCTACAGCCAACATCATACTCAATGGTGAAAAACTGGAAGCATTTCCCCTCAGATCAGATACTAGACAGGGCTGCCCACTATCACCATTACTATTCAACATAGTATTGGAAGTTTTTGCCATAGCAATCAGCAGGAGCAAGGAATTAAAAGGATACAGATTGCAAGAGAAGAAGTCAAACTCTCCCTATTTGCAGACGACATGATAGTATACATAGAAAAAACTAAAGAATCCACCAAGAAACTTTTGGAAATCATCAGGCAGTACAGTAAAGTGTCAGGCTACAAAATTAACATTCAAAAGTCAGTGGCATTCCTCTATGCAAACACTAAGTTAGAAGAAATTGAAATCCAGAAATTAATTCCTTTTACTATAGCAACAAAAAGAATAAAATATCTAGGAATAGACATAACCAAAAAAGTGAAAGACTTGTATGCTGAAAATTATGAGTCACTCCTCAAGGAAATAGAAAAAGACACAAAGAAGTAGAAAGCTATTCCATGTTCATGGGTTGGAAGAATTAACATCATCAAAATGAATATACTACCCAGAGCCACATACAAATTTAATGCTATCCCCATCAAGATCCCAACCATATTTTAGGAGAATAGAACATATGTTTATCTGGAACCAGAAAAGTTCTATAGTTGCTAAAACAATCTTGAGAAGAAAGAATAAAACTTGAGGCATCACACTCCCAGATCTCAAATTGTATTATAGGGCCATTGTCATCAGAACTGCTTGGTACTGGAACATGAATAGACACACTGACCAGTGGAATAGCATTGAGAGCCCAGAAGTAAGCACACCTATGGGCATCTAATCTTTGACAAAGGTGCCCATACTATTAAATGGGGAAAGATGAGTCTCTTCAACAAATGGTGTTGGAAAAAAATGGGTTGAAATATGCAGAAGAATGAAACTGAACCATTATATTTCACCAAATACAAAAGTAAATTCCAAATGAATCAAGGACTTAGATGTTAGACCACAAACTATCAGATACTTAGAGGAAAATATTGGCAGAACTCTTTTCCACATAAATTTTAAAGACATCTTCAATAAAACAAATCCAATTACAAGGAAGACTAAGGCAAGTATAAACCTATGGGACTACATCAAATTAAAAAGCTTCTGCACAGCAAAAGAAATCACTACCCAAACCAAGAGACCCCTCACAGAATGGGAGAAGATCTTTACATGCCATATCTCAGACAAGAGGCTTATAATCAGAATATATAAAGAGTGTGCCAAACTCAACAACAAGAAAACAAATAACCCTATCCAAAAATGGGTGGAGGACATGGACAGAATATTCACCACAGAAGAGATCCAAAAGGCCAAGAAACACATGAAAAAATGCTCCAAGTCTTTGATTGTCAGAGAAATGCAAATAAAGACAACAATGAGATACCACTTCACTCCTGTGAGAATGGCATACATCAGAAAAGGTAGCAGCAACAAATGCTGGAGAGGTTGTGGGGTCAAAGGAACCCTCCTGCACTGCTGGTGGGAATGTCAATTGGTCCAACCTCTGTGGAGAACAGTCTGGAGAACTCTCGGAAGGCTAGAAATGGACCTACCCTATGATCCTACAATTCCTCTCCTGGGAATATATCCTAATACCGAACACACCTATCCAAAAAGATTTGTGTATACCTATGTTCTTAGCAGCACAATTTGTAATAGCCAAAACCTGGAAGCAACCAGGTGTCCAACAACAGATGAGTGGCTGAGCAAGTTGTGGTCTGTATACAGAATGGAATATTACTTAGCTATTAAAAACCGTCACTTCACTGTTCTCAGCCCATCTTGGATGGAGCTTGAAGAAATCATGTTAAGTGAAATAAGTCAGAAACAGAAGGATGAATATGGGATGATCTCACTCTCAGGCAGAAGTTGAAAAACAAGATCAGAAGAGAAAACACAAGTAGAACCTGAACTGAAGTTCGTGTATTGCACCAAAGTAAAAGCCTCTGGGGTGAGTGGGAGGGAGAGCACAGGTTCAGAAAGGATGACAAGAGGACCTAGTGGGTATTATATTATGTGGAAAACTGAAAAATGTTATGCATGTACATGCTATTATATTTACTGTCAAATGTAAAACATAATAAGAAAAGAAAAAAAGAACAGTTGGCCATACTTATTCATATATTCATATATGACTCCCTAAGAAAACACATCTGATTCTCAGATATTATAGGTACTATACTGTGTCAAACCCTGTCTGTGAGATATTTGGCACCATCTCATACTGTAAAAAAAAAAAATCTGACCAGTCGGCAGTTTTTTCTGACTTCCACCCTCCCTTCCCAATCCTGTGCAGCCTCTTAGGAAGGGGAATGTAGACAGTTGAGTTGTGAGAAGAAGTTACGTAAAGAACAAAGGAATGAAGCTCTTGTGTTGACCCTTCCAGGTCCTCTGATTACCCAACATGATCTGGTAGAACATGCAGCCTTCTGCCAGAGACATGAGGGTCCCCAGCTTACAACCTGCAGCTGCTACTGCTGTGTGTGTGTGTGTGTGTGTGTGTGTGTGTGTGTGTGTGTGTGTTGTGGGGGGAGCGGGGTGGGGACTGGGACAGGGACTAAAGCTCCCACTAATGAAGGTTAGTGCAGCTTGGCTGGGGCTCCTCTGGAAGGCAGCACAGCCAGGTGGGGGTAGCAGCGGGCCTGTTGCCATTGAGAGCTGAGTTTAGGCAAAGCCCTTAAAAGGGAAGTCCCTGCTGTGATAAGGAAGGGGTGACTGTCTGCCAAAGTCAGCTGAATCAGGAAGACATTATCAGAAGTTAAGAACTGTCCAGTAGTCCCGGAGCTTCTCTGAAAGTAGGAAATGAGGGGAGGGGACCCCGGTGGAAGAGCAGTGCCTCCTGACTGGCAACACCTTTGAGAGTCTAGCTGAAGAGACCTGGTTGGGAAGCTCTCTCTGCCACCTGGCCCCTTGGCCCCCACATACCCAGCTCCTGGTGCCTGTGGAGTCCCGCCCCACAAGGGTGGTGCTGCTTGAAGGAAATGAATAGTGCTCCGGAAAAAGTGCTCTTAAACCTCAGCCCTCGCATATCCTGGCTGTGGGGAGTCATCAAAGCCTGTTTACTGAGGTTATTTTTAGCATTAAAGAACCTTGTTGTGCTCCCCAGGCTGAGCCCACTGATCTCAGCACAGTGCCTCTGATTTTAATGACCCACCCCTTTTCTTTAGGGCAGGATCCCCAAAAGTCCTGGGAAACACCTCCACTGACTACAAGTTGAATGCCTACTGTGTGCGCCTCACTTTAGTCAGTGCCAGGAGTTTCTTTTCTGATGCCTTGTCTCCTCACCAAGATTTCTCTTGCTTTCCCTGCCAGTCTGGGGACTCCTTGAGGGATGGAATCGAGTCCTGTCCGTGGGTGTCCCTAGGACAGGACTCAGCAGATGGTGACATTTGTTGGCAGCTGACTGGCTGGCTTCCTCGCTAGTGGAAGGCAGAGGCAGAGTAGGAGCACAGGGAGCAAGAAGCTGAAGAGTGATTTTTCCATGCGCCTCACACTTGAGAGGGAGAAAGTGCTCCCTTCAGAAAGGCATGGTGTGCACATGAAAGAGCAAGAGAAAGGCAGAGCACCTTCAGCAGGGCTGATGTGCCGCAAGCCTCCGGCCCCTTGGGTGAAAGTCTTTCCTGAAACCATAGAGTGTTCACCCTCAGCGCCAAGCAATACAAGCTGAATGGTTTCCTTTAGAAACACCCAGGAGGATAAGCAAGTACCATGGGAGCAAATAGTTCCACAAGGTTCCATGGTGGCCCACTGGCTTCCTGATCCTCCAGCCATTGTCACTTTAGCTCCAAGACATTCTGTTTCCATAGATGCCCCCAGAAGCCCTCTGGTCCCTCCCAGAGGTCAGCTGGCCGGTGCTGGAGCCACCTCCGCCACCTCCTGGAAACAAGCATACTGGGCATGGACGGAAACCAGTTTGACTGTGCTGTTTCCTTTGAGCTGAGTTGACTCAAATAGGGCTGTTTTGGGATTACTCCAGATTTTGAAGTCAGAGTTGCCACTGAGATCAAATAAATTGAAGAGAAAAATCTTCTCAAGAGGCCAGAAGTCACAGGACCTATCTGGTGTGATTCAGATGGTGCTGAAAAGCTCTCCTCATTCCTCCTTAAAATAGGTCACTACTTGCCAAAATATATATTTTCTTGTCACAAGGGGCACTTGTAGGCTTTTGAGTAAACACTGTTATTTGCAACCTGTGGTCCTGAAGCCTGCAACATCAATACCATCTAGAACTCTGTCAGAAAACCAGATTCTTTGCCCCCACTCAACAGCAACTGAATCTGAAACTTGGACTTGGGACTTCTGGGAAGGGACTCCATCTAGAGCTTGCTTTAAGAGTGTGACACTTGAGCAGGCTTGTAGAGCTCTACTCTTCAGAAGGCCTTGGGTGTGGCTTAACTTTTCAGTAAAAGGTCTCATGTTTTTACTTTGCACTAGATGCCACAAATTACATAGCGCTCAAAGGTCCAGAAATCACTGTTTTAGAAAAATCCTTCCAGGATGTCTACAGCACACTCACATCTGAATGCACTGAGTTAAGCCATGCCTCTCTGAAAACCTCTGTACAAATGCTCCTAGGCAGCCCTCACACCTAGAACCTTGGCTCCTTACCATCAGTACCACAGACTTGATGGTTGGCAGAGACCTTAGCAGGACTCAAGTATGGTACAAGGACATTTCTATATGGTTTCTCTTCTTACAGGCTGGCTGCCTAGCCCAGGCACAGTGAGGAAGAATCTCCCTGGTTTCACTCCAGCACTGTCTCAGGGCAGAGCATATTAGTTAGTGTGGTATAGTTCTTGGCTCTAAAGACTGGGCCTGCTCTGTTCCTCTGCAGAAATGATAGTACCTGTGACTTGAGCACATGACTGATTCTGTTCCCAAGTGGTACCATCGAAACCCCTTGATAGGAACATCTTCTGATTTGGGTCTTTAGTAGTAAAGGCTTAAATTTTAGGGTTTCCTGAGAAAACAACCTAATAAACGATCTAGAAACCGCTCTTGGGTTTTATTTGATCCCAGAGGCTTGGTTAGGGGTGTGGATTCTTGATTCAGCCACCTGAGTTCACTAACTACAACATCTGCAGCCTTGGGGAAACTCTAAGCCTTGTCTTTGAAATGAGACTAAGAATAGTACCTACCTTGTAGGGGCTGTGAAGGTTGCGTCGAGTGACCTTCTGGTACCTGCTCAATGAACGTTAGCACCAGAATATGAGTGCTTCTGCTGTTGCTATCACAGGACAGCCTCAGTGTCCTCAGCCTCTGCCAGCATGTGCTCAGCAGAGGCCTGCTGTTTGGGCACGTGGCATATTATACTCTGGAGGGTGCGTGGCAGCGTGCACCCTCCAGAAAGGTCCACCCAATATCTCTGAGCCATTCCTGGCAGACACCTGTCCGTGGTACATCTGTTTTGATTCCTCATTCACGTAAGCTGTCTGCCCAACCCTGTCCTTTTCAGTTTGCTCTGAAAATGAGTCTGAAGCTGAGGCTGACCAGCAGATGGACAACTTGTACCTGAAAGCCTTGGAGGGTTTTATTGCCGTGGTGACCCAAGATGGAGATATGATCTTTCTGTCAGAAAACATCAGCAAGTTCATGGGACTCACACAGGTGAGAACTGCCTCTGGTTTTTTCAGAAAGGGGAATTATTCTCATTTGGAGGTAGAAATTAGTGGAAGGCTCTAGTCACACCCCTCCTGACCACTCCCTGCATGTGCCACCCTGCCTTTCCCTGGTTTCAAGCTGCAAACCTCAGGAGCACTCTCCTGAGTACTCACTGGTGCTGGGCTAAGTGCTGCTGCCAGCCAGCCTGACAGTGGCTCTCTGCTGATATTAGCCCTTGTGAATCAAACTTCTTTTCACCATAAGTCCTGTTACATCCCTCTGTCCGTAGACCTAACACCGGGCTCAGCATATGAGAAGACTCCATCTTCTCCCTATCTCCAGATCTAGAAGGGGGCTGGCTCACTTTCCTTTTAGAATCTTTGCTTGAGTGCAAGAAGTGATGAAACCTAACCTTAACTTTTGGAACAGGTGGAGTTAACAGGACACAGTATCTTTGACTTCACTCATCCCTGTGACCATGAGGAGATCCGCGAGAACCTGAGTCTCAAGAATGGTATGATGTCCTTCATTATGTGCTACCTTCCTGCCTGCTTCTCCTGGGAAGGAGCCTGCATTTGTTCTGTTCATACAGACAATACCTGGTATGGCATCGTGACCCAAGGGAAAGGAAAAACAAAAACAAACTGATGTCAGTAATAATAATAATAATAATAATAATAATAATAATAATAAATCCAGCAGAATCTGTGAAAGTTTGAGGGCTCTGAAAGATCCCTTGGTCCTGCATGCGATCATACCTCTCTGATATCACCCCTTGGGCTTAAGACACAGTCTCCATGTTTTATCCCTCAGAAGACCTGCATCTCTGTCAGATGACACCATCCAAACAGCAAGCTCTTCTGTGCCCAAGTGCTCATGGTGACTGTAGAAACCGCTATTGCAGCCACGGCTGTGTGGCAAACCATCCCAAACCTGATTACCTCTCATGATTCTGCAGATTATATGAGCAGTGATTCTGTTCTCTGTGACCTCAGCTGGACTGCCATTGTCTGGAGGCTGGCCTAGGTGGGATGACCCAAATGAGTCACCCTGTCAGCTGGGATCCTGCAGCCAGGGCTAGACACATGGGACTCATCTGGGATGTTGATACAACTGGATCTCTGTCACTCCAGGGAGTCTCACTTCAGGGAGCCTGTCTACATCTATCCTGGGCATCTCAGGACTCCCTGAAGTACAAAAGTGGAAGCTGATAACCCTTCTGAAAGCTCAGTTTTTATGTCACCATTGGGGCTTTACCCCTCTGAGGTGAACTTTTTAAACTGGAGGGAGACACTCTAGGGACTGGGTAGTGGGGCACCTGGCTGAGCACACATGTTACAATATGGAAGGACCCAGGTTCAGGCCCCTGACCCCCAACTGCAAGGGGAAGGCTTTGCAAGTGGTGGAGCAGACCTACAGGTGTCTCTCTGTCTGTCTCCCTCTCTATTACCCCCTTCCCTCTTAATTTCTGGCTGTCTCTATTCAATAAAGAAAGAAAGATAATTTAAAGAAAAGGGTGGGGGAGACTCCACAGCAATGTGACTTCTTCCAGTGCATTGGGAGCTGGACTCAGACCTCGGTCCTGCACATGGGAAAGCAGGCACACTATCCAGATGAGCTGTTTTGCCAGCCCCAGAAGCTTAGTCGTGAAACCGGCACAGCACCACTCCTCCCCCTTGAGAGTAAGTTTCAGCACAGCCCCAGTCCCATGTGCACACCTGTCAGGAGATGTGGTGCACTGGGACCACCCTTCGAGGCTAACTCCCTCAGGAACCTACAAGTGAATACAATCCTCTGGTAATAAGTCTTAAGCAGATAATGGGAACAAGATTTAAAGGGACCGTGGACTGCACCTTACCTGCAGTGGCATCTGGCAATCGCCAGTGGCTCTCGGCCCTATCTGGCTACATAGGGATTTGCAGAAGCAGCAGGAGTGGTTACTTATCTCCTGTACCAGAGCAGTCAAGCAAAGGCATGGGTTGGAATGATGTGATGAAGATAGAAGCTTTGAATAAGAATAAGGCTCAGTGACTTTTAAGGTCCCCACTGAACCTGAGATTCAGTCACTCACCTGAGAAAAGTCTGTTCATGTCTAGTCAGCCCCTTAATGGCTGTCAGAGGCAGTAATGCTTCACTGTCCCCCTACCCCACCCCCACTTATTTCAGTCTGAGCCTGCAGTCTGGATCAGCAAAGTCTATAATCCACTCCCCCTCCCAACCCCCCAAACACAACAACCTCTCACCTAGTCTCTCTTATCTTACACCAAAGCCACCAGCATCTAGACTGCATATTCTGGAGAACATTCCACGGGCCATTTCATATCTGAACTCTGCTTTTCAGAAAGTCCTTGCTGGTTCTAAGGAGAAAGCACTGCCATAAATCCCTCCCCCCCTTTTTTTATGAATCCCTTTCCATAGCAGGTACTTGGGACCTGAGAAAGCCAGTCTCACTCCAGAAATTCTTTGGTCCTTGGGTTCTCAGACTCAGTACATCCAGAGCATGTAGACTTGTCTAACTATATGGCCTGAATGAAGTACTTAATTGCTTTGTTCTCAGTCTTTCAAGTAGAGGATACTCGATTAGGTAAAAGCCTTTCAAGTAGATGATACTTGATTAGGCCCTCCCAGTAAGTCAACTCTAAGGAGAACTTCATATCTCTTGCTCCCTATGCCAAGGACAAGGGATCAGTCAAACTCAATGAATCAGCAAATACTTCTAGAAAGAGCTGGTCTATGTTGGACTTACAATCTGAAAGCAAAGAGCTAGTGAGAGCTCTCAAAGGAAGATAAGGCCATGAGGCAGATTATGGAAGGCTTTGAAGGGTGGGTGGAGGGCCTCGAACTTTATCCTGTAGGTAGAGAGGAGCTATTGAAGGTTTTTGAGCCAGGGCGGGGTAATCTGATTGAAGTTATGTTTAGCAAGGCAAATGGCAGAATGGGGAGGACTCAGAGATTAACAAATTGGGCTGCAGGCCTACAGCCACATAAGAGTCCCTTATAGCAGATCATCCTAACACTTGTGTTGGTCCTAGTGGTGAAGCCAAGTCCCAAGGTACAAGCCTGTCTCACAGTATGGGAAACCCACCTAGGAAAATGAAAACTGTAAGAAATAAGTATGGGAAAAGTGATTTTTTTTTTTTTTATAATCATGATGGTAGGATAGTTTCTCTTAAAAAAAATAGTCACCATTTGGTCAGTTAACTTAGTGGGTGTTTCTGAGGATGTTCAAGACATGCAAAAGCACAACTCATTTGACACATGGCATTTTGGGGGGCATACCAGTCATATCATGACCTCTGAAACTTGCAGTACAGAGACCGGTGGTCATGCCTGGAGGGAGGGGGTGACTGCTTCAAGTAAGACTCTGGATTAGCCTTGGATGCTGCCCCTGGGGCAGGGGTGTGTCTGGGACAGTCTAGACTAGGCAGGATGAGATAGGCAGAAATGAGATGGGTAAGGGAGACTCTGCTGACTGACACTTGCTATACTAGTTACTTTGCTTTTAAAAAGCAGGGAAAGTTCCGAATGGGCAGGTTGTTCGGAGACTATAAATATGGCAATTATATTGTTTGTCTTGTGACTTACTAATTCTAGCTAGGAAAGAATCTGATCCATGTTGTGTTAATCCCCACCGTGGATGTGTTCACTAATCCTAAGAGATTTGGGCCTGACATCTTTCTTGATGTCACACACCATTTGGGAAGAAAGCTGGCATTTTAGTATCCTGAATGCAATCACTGCAGTTTGGAAACAGGGTGCAGGAGGGAGGACAGGAGGGTCCCAGGAACACTTTTAAGAGGTTTATCACTGGGGGCCGGGCAGTAGCACAGAGGGTGAAGCGCACATGGCACGATGCACAAAGACCAGTGTAAGGATTCTGGTTCGAGCCCCCAGCTCCCCACCTGCAGAAGGAGGTCGCTTCACAGGTGGTCTTTCTCTCCTCCTCTCTGTCTTTACCTCCTCTCTCCATTTCTTTCTGTCTTATTCAACAACAGCTACATCAATACCAACAACAATAATAACCACAACAATGATAAAACAGCAAGGGCAACAAAAAGGGGAAAGAAATAGCCTCCAGGAGCAGTGGAGGAGCCCCAGCAATAACCCTGGAGGCAAAAAAAAAAAAGGCTTATCACCTTGGATGAATTGTCATCCTACCAGATTGTCCCTTGGAATTCTTCCAAGAGACTCTGGTTCACCCCAAGAGGTGTTGGTAGTTACTAAGCACCCACTGCCTGGCCATTCAAGTGAGTGTAACCACATTCCAGGAGCAGTGTCCTCCAGGTAGGGAGACACACTTGAAACCAAGATGGTGAGCTTCTGGTGAGTAAATCCTTAGGAAAAGCAAACAATGCATTGTCCAGGAAAATTGCAACTGGAACCCCCCAACCCTCACTGAATATGAATATAAATATAAAACAAAATCCAACTGACTCCCACCATCTTTCTCTGTTAGGCTCTGGTTTTGGGAAGAAAAGCAAAGACATGTCCACAGAGCGAGACTTCTTCATGAGGATGAAGTGCACAGTCACCAACAGAGGCCGAACCGTCAACCTCAAGTCAGCCACCTGGAAGGTAAGAGGACCTGGGGCAGGGCTGGAGTCCCAGGAGTGTCCGTCCTCCCTCCCCACACTCTCAGCCCTGCCATCTAACCTCCACCTCTGGTCTGCAGGTCCTGCACTGCACCGGCCAGGTGAAGGTCTACAACAACTGCCCCCCTCACAGTGGTCTCTGTGGCTACAAGGAGCCGCTGCTCTCCTGTCTCATCATCATGTGTGAACCCATCCAGCACCCATCCCACATGGACATCCCCCTGGACAGCAAGACCTTCCTGAGCCGCCACAGCATGGACATGAAGTTCACCTACTGTGATGACAGGTGGGGCATGTGTGTGCGCCCATGGGAAAGGGTTGGTCTGGCCACACATGTTGTGGTGCTGGTTCCCGTGTGACTGTTTCCCTCCATTGCTGTAGCTGATGGTGTGTCTTGTGGCCCACACAGCACTGGGGTCTGCCTGCAGAGCTATGGCAGCCAGCAAGCTTGTATTTCACTGCCGATTGCTGTCTTGTGTGCGTGCCCCTTCCGTTATGTATCTGGCTTCCAAGGAGACTTCTAGGCTGGTCCCCAGCAGTTGAGGGCCAAGGCAATGTGATCAGCACTCCCCATGCAGAGGCCAGCCGGGAGCCACAGGTTCTAGCCTGTAAATTGCCCTTTGCCTGCTGACTTCTTGTTCTTGCTCAACTCGGGACTCTGTCCTCAATCTCAACTGCTCCTGCGGCAACTCCACTCCAGCCACTGCCCATCGGAGCTCCAAAGGCTTTTGATGATAGAAGCTAAGACAAACTCTAACCTGCACCACCTAGGAATCCTTTCAGTGGTTAGGAGCATCAGCTTTGGGTTCAGATAGTCTGGGTTTGAACTGATTAGTCAATGTTCCATGTTAGATATTCTCCTCACCATATATTGTTTATTAAAGTTGATGAAAGAGCAGCTGAGGTGGCAGACGTAAGCCATACCTTTGCGAGTTGGTAGCTCAAGGTGATGTATAAAACAGGAAGGAAGAGGCTTGGGGTGCCCTGGGAGGAGGGAGTAGAGCCACAGCACAGCTCCTGACTCCTTCACTGTCTCACCTCTGACCTCTTTACTATGCCAGGGTGGGGCCTTAAGTAGCTCACTGGGGTAGTGTGTTGCTTTGCCATGTGCACAACCTAAGTTTGAGACTGGCACCCACTAAATTTGAAGGAAACTTTGGTACTGTGGTCTCTGTCTTTCTGCCTCTTTCTCTAGCTGGTGTGGGGAGGGGAGGGGAGGGAGGGGGTAAGGGGATGAGAGGAGAGGGGCAGGGAGAAGGGGAGAGGAGAGAAAAGGAGAGGGGAGGGGAGGAGAGGAGAGGGAGGGGATGAGAGGAGAGGGAGGGGAGGGGAGGGGAGGGGAGGGGAGGAGAGGAGAGGGGAGGGGAGGAGAGGAGAGGAGAGGAGAGGAGAGGGGAGGAGAGGGGAGGAGAGGGGAGGAGAGGGGAGGAGTGGGAGGAGTGGGGAGGAGAGGACTAGGAGTTTAGGGAGGCAAAAGGAGGGAATGGGAAGTAGGGAGAAAAGGCTGGATCCAGGGTCAGCCTGACTGCAGTAAATGTGGCCGTGGCTTGTGACCTGAAGTACCCTTCAGGTCAGACCTCTCCCAGCCTGACTGTCAGCTTTCTGCAGCAGGCAGTCAGTCACTGCCTTTCCCCACAGTCACAGCTCCTGTGGTGACTGTTGTTCCCGCACTCCTCTCTGCCTAAAGCCTGCGATCTCAGCTTCCCCTTCTACCAAATGGAAATGTTACTTTCTCAGTCTGTTTCACAGGGATTGTGACAAAAATCAGATAATGGCTTTCACAGCACTTTGCCAAGGACAAACACCAGAACTTCTTGTTCCTACACATATCTTACTCACTGTCCTCCCCCAAGGTCCTACTAAACTCAAGGGGTCAAGATCCCTTCTAGGAGACAGATAAGAACTGGGGGGGGGGGGGGGAGAACTGAAGGTGAGTCCACCAGCAAGTAGCTAACTGCCTTGTGGGTCAGTCAGCAGACAGTCCTTAAGTGTCAGGAGACAGCTTCTGCTTAGCCTCCCCCGGGCCCACTCACCTTCCTTTCATTAGCTGAACTCCAGGAGGGGGGGGGCTTTCTTTGTGGGTGAGGCTCTACTTCTCACAGGCTGAGTTTCTCCCTGATTCTACACTGATCTAGTGTGACATTGTGCCCCTTCTTAGAATTAGCCACTAATCCAGGCACAATTTAGGAACCTTTGAGAAAGTATCCTTGATCATTCCTACCCATCAGTCTCAGCGCCAGAGTGCTGGGGCTCAAGGCTTTTGGAGGTAATGAATAGTTAAAAGTAGAAATAATTCTCTGATTTCATAGGCAGTAGATGTCATCTGAAGGCCTTTGTCCTGGGACGGAGACAGCGTTCATTATAGTCATTAGCATTGTTGTTGTTGTGATGATGATGATGATAATTAGAAAAATTGCTCCAAATGCAGGCACCAGAGAAATCCACGTGGTAGATTATTCATGTGAGGTTATTCATCAGATGCAGTTTTGTATTCCAATAAACGTTCTGCGCAGAAGACACTTTTATGATGTGATTTCCTCTCTGTAGTTTCCCAGAGCCCAGCATGTCTGACTTAAGGGTGGGGTGGCGCTTATGGCAAAGAAGAGGGTCTTAGCCTAGGGACAGCTGCAGTGCTGTGGACTGTAGGCCTGTAGGCGTGACTTGTATGCGTGATATGACATCATAGCACTGTGGGGTGAGCAGACTCTAAAATCCCAGAAAATAACTTGTCATCCCTGGATAACAATAAAAGAGGGTAGACCCTAGAAGCTTAAGCTTTTGATCTTTAAATAAAGAAGAGATCCCTTTGGAAAGAGTGCTTGGACAATATATTCTCTAGTTTGGGGTGAATTTCAAGTCATTGTTAAAAAATAGCTAATGTTTGGATAAGAAGGGCAGTAATGGAGATTGGATGTCTAAAAGTGGTTGAATCAGAAGCGGAACAGCAAAGGGAGAGACCCCATTCTGACTGCTTGGCTTAGTCTAGGGCTGGGAGACAGACAAAGTGGATGTGGGCCTGCAGGAACCTGTGATTGAGGGCTTTGTGACCTGGGGCGTGGAGGGTAATATTGCTATCAGTTCTGCAGGACACGTTGCATTTTCAGCAAAATCTCACCTTTCAGGAAACCTAATTACATGGCCTAGACTCTGAATTCATTGCTGCTGGAAAGATGGACGCAGAGGTGTTTAAAGACATGGAATGCTGTGCCACACAGAAGTTGTGTTTAACCGATTAGCAGATTAGTTGACAAGGGCACAGATGTGGTTTAGACAGTTTATGAAGTGACTATTTTAAATCCTTAATCCCTAAGTGTTATTTTTCAATTGCTTTGATGTGACCCAGGATGTGTGTTTGGGGGGGGGGGATTGGTGGTGGGGTTGGGAGTTGGATAATTTTATTTTGTTTTTACTTGCTGTCTTGGGTTGGGGAAAGGCATGTTTCTCTCCACCTCCCCTGCCCCCAACATATTCTCCATAATACTTTCTAAGTTAAACATTTAAAAAAAAAAAAAGACAATGGGGGAGGGGCTTTCCATTTTAACCCAGAAAATCCTCTAGATGCAATGACTTCTGACACACATGAGGGATTATGATTTCCTGCAAAGATCATTTTTCCACAAGGAGAATTAAAATGAATCTGATGACATTTTTAAACACCTGGGACTAGATGGTGGTAACACACAGCTACCCTGTGCAAGGACCTAGGTATAAGCCCCTGGTCCCCACTTGCAGGGGGAACATTCAGGAGCAGTGGAATAGAGCTGTAGATGTCTCTCCTTCTCTGTCCCTCTCTCCCTTTATACTTTTAAATATCTCTCTAAAAACTGCGTTCGCGCTCTCTCCTGCAAAAAAAATTTAAAAAAAAAATAAAAAATAAAAAAAATGCTAAAGAAAAATTAAGGCAATTATAATTCACAAAAATGAGTTTTGAGGCATGAGGAGATAACTCACCTAATACAGCAAGAGCCTTACCACAATCTGAGCCTGGAGTTCAGGCCTCTCGGACAAAGAGAAGTACCGTGGTCTGTGGGGTAGTGCTATGATGCTTTTCCCTTTCTGTCTACACACACACACACACACACACACACACACACACACACACACACTTTAAAAATAAAATTCATCCAGGAGTTGTGGAATCATGCACATGCACAGGTCCCAGCATCACACATTTAAAAATGACTTTTGAAGCAGTTTGGGACTTTTGCTTAGGTGTATTGAGGCCACAGGCATAAGCAATCAAACAGACAAACAAAAAAATCATGGAGAGACTAAAAGATCATGGAGAGAATGAAGGGGAAACGTAAGAGGAAGGAGAGAAATAAATCAGAAAGAAGAGAGAGAAGATCACTCTGATAGGGGAGTGGATGGGATACGGAGTTCTGGTGGTGGAAATTGTGTGGAATTGTACTCCGCTTATCCTATGGTCTTGTCAGACCATATTTTTTATAAATAAAAATTTTAAAAAGCAAATGAATAAAAAAAATCACTCTAGTGTTCTACTTTACTCAGAATTCTAAGATCAGCTGAACCCAGAGCAGCCTATTCTGAGATACCTAAAATTGAATCAAGGTATAAATGAATACAGTGGTTCAAAATGCAGTGACCTGCTCTCTTTAACAAAGGATCAGAGAATCATATTGATTTCTATATTAATTATCTAAGACATGAAAATATTATCTACGACCATATCACCCTGAACATACCTGATCTCGTCTAATCTCAGAAACTAAGTAGGGTTGGGCCTGGTTAGTACTTGGATGGGAGACATGAAAATATTTAAAATGCAAATTCCTTAAAGTTGGTTATATATGAATATATGTAGGTAACAGAGGTAAAGAATGTCCATATCACACAGTGTGACTGACAAGCTCATCTCTAGTTACGACTGCTTCCTAAAGTACTAAGCCATCAGTTAATGGACTACTACTCACTCATTCAGCAGCTACTAGTACCAGGGACTATATTATCAAAGAAATTAATGAAATGCCTGGTCTTCAAGAGCCTAGCGTTTTAGATCTTGATAACTTAACAAAACTATAATGAATGGTACAAAGTAAATAACTGCCTTCACCCTAAAGGCAGATGAAAGTTATAGCTGGATGACTCTTGAATTCACATGGAGCTGCCACCTAGTGGTGATAGAGAAGAACTGTGGAAGGAGCAAAGCCATCAAGGAGCATGGGACAGTCTGATACACAGAACCCCACTGTGATTTTATGGGCTTGACAAGTCTTTGTGAACCTATGAAATAAATTATAAAATTACATCATGTGGACAGTAGCAGTATCAGAATGGATAAGAAATGCCAAAATTACAATAAAATTTTCAAATTAACAGACCTATATAATCTTTATAGATAATTTGAAGGCAATTCTATTTTGTTATTGGATAAGGACAATACAGCATGTAAAAATATCAGGAGTAAGTTAAGATGTTTGCATTTCAAATTTTGTGGGTGATATTTGTGGGAACTTTTTGATACATACTTGAGGATAATAAAGATGATAAAAGAGAAGGGATAGTTGACAGTCATAAAGAGAATCTCATCAAAGAGCCATGCGTTACAAGAAACAAACATCAGAACACTAGGAAAGAATCATTGACTTCTGAGAAAACAGACTGACTTCAGACAAATAATAAAATATGTATACTTTCATCCCACAATGTAAGTGTGGTGATTGATTTTTTTATTTGAGATTAACAGTGAATTACAGGATTGTAAAATGACAGGGTACGGTTCCATGTCACACGCAGCATCAAAGTTCCACACACCTACCCTTCCTCCTCTCAGTGACAACCACCACAGTTCTCACAAAGTCTTAGAAACATTTTGTACCCTGCTTCTCCTCCTTTTTCTCCTCCCACTCCTCCTCTTCCCTCTCCTTTTTTATTTTTCCTCCCCTGCAAGTTTAATGTGTATCAGTTTTCTAGATTTCACTATGAGTGAAACTATCTGGTAATTTTCTTTCATCTCTTATTTCTCTAAGCATTATCACCTCCAGTTCCATCCATTTGTCCCAGAGGAGATAATATCATAGTTCTTGGGACACCAGACTAGTATTCTGTGGAGTATAGATATATATATGCCATCACTTCTTTGGCCAATCATTGGTTGATGGGCATTTAGGCTGCTCCAACTCTTTGGTTATTGTGAATAATGCAGCTATGAACATAGGAGTGCATATGTTCCTTCTAATTTGTGGCTGAGTGTCCTTTGGGTAAATGCCTCAGAGTGGTATTGCTGGATCATAAGGTAGTTCCATTTTGATTTGTTGAAGGACTGTCCAGACAGTCTTCCAAAGAGGCGGCACCAATCTGCATTCCCACCAGCAGTGGAGCAGAGTCCTTATTTTTCCACACCCTCTCCACCACCTGTCGTCCCCTGGCTTGTAGATGTAAGCCACTCTCTCGGGTGTGAGGTGGAATCTCAGTGTAGTTTTAACTTGCATTTCTCTAATAAGAATTGAAGAGCAATTCTTCCTATGTCTGTGGGTCATAAGTGTCTCTTCTTTGGAAAAATGTCTTTTTAGTTTCCTCATCCACTTTTTTTTTTGTGGGTTATTTATTTTTCCTTTATAGAACGGTACCATTTCTGTACAGATGTTTGATGTCAGCCACTTGTTGCATGTGTGGTATGCAAGTACCTTTCCCATTTACTGTGATGCTTGGTTATCCTCATGTAATTTTCTTTTAATGTGTAGAGGCTTTCTATAGTTTCAAGTAATCCCATTTATTTACTCTTGTTTTCATTTCCCATGCCCTTGGGGTTGAGTCTGTAAATACACCTTTGATGTGGAGATCTTGCACAGTTTCATCAACATTTTCTTCTATAGCTTTAAGAGTTTCTCCCTATCAAGAAAGTCTAACATCCAGGTCTCTGATTCGTTTTTAGTTGATCAGGTGTGTGTGTGTGTGTAGTATTAAGTCGTGGTGTCAGTTCACTCTTCTACATGTAGCTGTCCCACTTTCCCAGCAGCATTTGCTGAAGACACCTTCTTTACCCCCTTTGGATCACTTTGGCCCCTTTGTCATGCATTAGGTGTCTATATGTGTGTGGACTCATTTCTGGGCTTTTAGTTCCGCTCCACTGAGTTAAGCATCCACTTAAATTCTATTACCATGCTGCTTAAATTACTGAAGTTGTGGAGCATGATACATCCTTTTTTTTTTTTTTCCAGAAGTGCTCTGGCTATCCATGTCTTTTTGTGGTTGCACACAAATTTTTGAATAAGTTGTTCAATTTCCTTGAAAAATGCCATTGATAAGAGATTGAAAAGTATGGAGTGCTATGGTTAGAATGGTCATTTTAATAATATTTGTGCTTCCCATCCAGGATCAAGGACTGTTCTCCCACTTCTGTGTGTCCTTCTCTCTTTCTTTTAGCAATGGCCTATAGTTTCCCCTGTAAAGGTCCTGCACCTCCTTCGTGAGATTCATTCCAAGGTATTTGATCTTCCTGGATTCTATTGCAAATGAGATTGAGCCTTTCCTCTGACTCCTTGTTTGTTTACAGAAATGCCCCAGATGTATGTGTTTTGATCCTGCTATTTTACTGGTTTATAGTGTCAAGAAGTTGTTTGGTGGAGTCTTTGAGGTTCTCTATGTATGTTATATCATCAGCAAATAGTGATAGTTTGATTTTTTTTTCCTTTCCAATATGTATATCTTTGATATCTGTTTTTTGTCTGATTGCAAGTAGTAGTCTCCTATTACTGTGTTGTTGTACTTTTATATATATATATATATATATAATTTGGGTGCACTCGTATTGGGAGTGCATATACTGATGATAGTGATGATGATACACAGTTATGTCTTCCTGGTAGATTGATCCTCTGACTACTATGTAGTGTTTATCTCTGTCAGTTATCACCTTCTTTTCCTGAAAGTCTAGCTTATGTGATATAAGAGTAGCTGTTCCTGCCCTTTTGTCTGCATTATTGGCTTGGAAAATCTTGTTCCAGTCTATCACTTGGAGCTTCAGTTTGTCGCTGTGTTTCTCTCCTCCTGAATCCAAAATGTCCTGCACCGTAGAAAAACTATCCCAGAGCAAGGACAAATTAAAAATAGTACAGGAAAACTATTCTTTGGAGTATGTTTTTTGGAGACAGAGAACAGATGGATCTTGTTTTTTAATAAATTCAGTTACTCTGAATCTTTTGACTGGAGAATTTAAGCCCTTCCCATTTAGGATGACCTTTGATAAATGTTTGCTTATAGCAATTCTGGCTTCTGTTTTTGAGGTGGTTTTAGGTTCTTGTTGATCCTTTCCCTTCTTACTTGATGTGGATGGTTTTCTTTTTTTTTTTAATTTGTTTTATTATCTTTATTTATTGGATAGAGACAGCCAGAAATAAAGAGGGAAGGGGGTGATAGAGGGAGAGAGACAGAGAGACACCTGCAGCCCTGCTTCACCACTCGTAAAGCTTTCCCCCTGCAGGTGGGGACCAGGGGCTCGAACCTGGGTCCTTTCGCATTGTAATACATGTGCTTAACCAGGTGCGCCACCACCCAGCCCCTGTGGTTGGTTTTCAATGATCGTCTTATTTGTCTCTGCTATATTTTGTCTTGTGGTTGTCATCAGTATTTTGTCAGGGTCTGAGCAGCTCACATGTGTTTATTTCCCAGCCAGGTTTTTCCCCTTAAATCCTAGATAGCCTAATGGGTAGTTCAATATCCTGATGCCACTGAATTCACGGGTTAAACCCTCAGGAATTCCTCCCTGCCACCGACAATGTGCTTCACTGCATAGCTACCAAAATGACAGTAGCCTGAGCATCCCTCCCCACCCCCATTTCCCATCCATTGACCACATATGCCTACCACCACTTTTGGCTCAGTTATTTATTTTGTAAAGAAATCCCATTGTAATTTGGTGTTCTTAGGTGATATTTTGTTAGGTCAACTAGTTGATCAGGGGAGTGATGTTAGCCATCGTCTCCAACATGGCCATGTCTCCTCTGCATGTGTTGGGTTTCTGTTTTTGTTAAGATTCATTTATTTATTTTATTTAAGACAAATAAGAGAGAGGAGAGAGGTGGGGAGGGGGGAGAGAAGCCAGAATACCGGAATAAGCCTGGGAGTCTCAGGCAGGCATGTCCTATACTGTATTAGCTGAGCAACTCACAATAGGTTTTGGATTATTTTTGTTGCCATGAGCTGGGGCTCAGTTTCAGCGCTACAAATCCACTGCTCCTGATAGTCATTTTCCCTTTGTATTTTATTTGATAGCAGAGAGAGAGAGAGAGAAATTGAGATGGGAGAGGAAGAGAGAGAGAGAGAGGCACATGCAAACCTGCGTCACCACTTGCGAAGCATCCTCTTACTGATTGTGGGTTTCATATTTCTAAAAGGTACTAGTGGCATTTGGTGGTTCTCACAATAGGGTTGGCCCAGGATTGATCCTGGTCAGCCTTCCTCTGTCTGAATTAATCCCACCCAAGCTGGAGTGTGAGGAAGGAAAGTAGACTTTGAAGTAAAGATGGTTTCTTTATTTTTTATTTTCTTCTGTACTATTAGTGATTTAATAATGATAGACAAGATTGTGGAATAAGAGGGGTACTGTGGATACAGTTCCCACCATCAGATTGCCTTATCCCATCCCCTTCACTGGAAGCTTCCTTATTCTTTTTTTTTTTTAATTCCCTATTCTATTTTTAATTTTCAGTATTTGTAACTATTAGATTTGTTTTCCAGTAGATACATTTTGGAAAAGAAACTGGTGTATACAAAGTATGCTTCAGACTTTCATCCTTGTGGGTCAGTAAAATACCTCATCAGATTGTGTGCTGCTTTGCAACATGTACCGCTCAGGTTCAAACCTGTTCCCCACTGTGATCTCTTTCACACTCTCTCTGTAGCTCTTTAAATAAATAAATAGATAGATACAAAAAAAGAAAGTTCATCCTTTAATAGTTGTTTTCTTTTTCCAGAGCACTGCTCAGTACTGGCTTATTCTGCTGATTGAACCTGGAATCTTGCAACCTTAGTCATGAAAGTCTTTTGCGTAACCATAGTGCTGGCTCTTTGGCTTTACATAGTTTAAATATTCCCCAGCCACTTTGTTTACATGATTAAGCTACTCAGCAAATCCTTTACTTGTATAGGGGACAGGGATAAAACTTGTTTGACTGTAGGCAGTGGTGTCTGAAGTGTGCCCAGGAGCTGGCTTCTGGTTCCATGTGCATAGGTGCTTGGTGGTGTCACTGGAAACAGAAGAGATGTCGGAGACCTTCAAGTTTTCTTCTGCCTCTTGAGGCAACGGCACTGACAGATGCTTCTGTGGTCAAGAGAGTGACTTTCTCAGAGCACTTAGCCACAGGTCCCCGCTGCTGGAAAGAGCCCATGAGTGTGTGTGTGTGAGGACAGAGAGCAGCTGAAGAGCACCAACTGCCACTCACACAGTGAAGTCACATCTAACGGGAACTCGGAAAGTCTGGGGGTCCTACCCATGAATTTGGTTGGGGTAACATGACCTTCAGACTTCAGCAGTCTTTCACCACCACCCCTTTTATTGCTTCCTTGTTCCTTTTCTCCTGAACATTACCTGTCTTTGTCTATACCTCTCTCATCTTCTCTTCAGCCTGTTTAGTTTTCTTCCACTTATTAGTAAGGAGTGACCTATTCTTTTCATTTCTATAAGCTGCTGAGTTAAGAAACCTGTTTTAATGTTTCTCTTTTCTAAAAACCAGAACAACCCTGCTGAGTTGACTTTAAAAAGAAAAAAAAAGTATGGGTGACCCCTAAGCCAGTTTGTTTTTTCCAGTGAGCCAGAGGCCCTTAATTAAAAGGGGGAAAAGCCCCCCCCCAAGCCCACTGGAGAGAGTAGATGAAACTATGTTATCATAGTCCAGCTCTAAGGCTGCGCTGAGACCCAGAGAAACCAGTGGGGAAAGCCCTGCTGTGCTGTAGTAGTCAGTGCTATAAACAAACCGGTTCATTAACCTCCCCGCTGGCGTCTGCGTGCCTGCATTTGGAGGCAATGACCATTAGCTTCAAGTTGGGGCTTCCTGCTTTGTGAAGTTTGACAGCATGAATATTCTTCAATTGTGTTTGGGACATGTGTATTTCCCAGTTCTTATAGTAGTTTGTTTAAAGGAATGAAGGAGATATTAAATATTTATTTTAGCCGACAAGATAAATGCATGCTGCTACTGGGAAGATAGCTGGCAATTCTGAAATCTAGATTTGTTTGTCCACTTCTAAAACATGCCCATTGTGTGCCTTTGAATGCATGGTACATTAATTAGACTAAGATGATTTTACTGGGAGTCTGTTTATAACAGATATTTACTCTGGGCAGTTTCAATTTAAAGATTCTAATCTTGAAAAAAAAATTAATTCCTTTAGAGGGAATAGAACCAGATCTTTCCCAGAATCTCCATAGAAAATTCTAGACCTGTCCAGGAAGAGAAGCTATTTATCTGGCTAATCAATAAACCTGCAGATGCTGGCCCATTGTCAACAGGCCCACTGGTAACTATTCTGAGCCCAGGATAAACTTGAAAGGCACTGGATTTGACAGAAAACTCTTCTCGTTGCAAGAGAGGGAAGGATGGCACAGTCTTACTGTCTGCTCCTTCTCTGCCAGCGAAGATGCTGCTGGTGGGTGCTGGCTCCAGGGTCAGATCTCCAGGAAACATGTCTATTGCTGATGAGTTCAAAGAACTCTGTTTAGGGCCAGGTGAGAGGCCAGATCCTCCTGGCTGAAAGGTCAGTTTTCTGGTGCAGATGAACTGCTGGAGTTTTGCTGCAGAAATCCCCACTGTGCTGAGTCACAAGAGACCGAAGTCCCCCGGTACTTTTGTCTTGACCCTTGTTTGGAAAAGGCGTTAACCCCAAAGATTTACCTGGGCAGAGAATTGCCTCTCTGCCCACACCAACACCAACCACATCTGACAGGATAAACAAAGGATGAGATGAATGCCACATGAGCCTCTTGCATGCACTGATTATATTTCAAGAAGAAGAAATAGAGATCAGTAGTGCCCAGGCTCCTCAGTGGTGCTTGGATAGCCAGAACTCTGATTGTACCTCAGGCCCAAAGAGAAAATGAATCCACTGGCCAGGCAGCTACACGGATGTCGACTGAATACCCACTGTAGGAGATGCCAGAGAAGGAAGTGGTCCCAAGCTCAGAAAGTGGAAAGACAAATACATAACTCTCGGACATCATGTAAGCCCATTTGTACTTCATGAGGCGGCACTGGGGAGAGAGAGCTCCATAGAGAAGGCCAGACTTGGAGGTAGTGCTGTTGTAGCAGTTAGGACTCAGAAAGCACCTAAGCTCTGCAGCAAGAATTAGTTTGCCAGAAGCTGATAAGAGAGTTGACCTAAAAGGGTTTCCCTGTGGCCATGCAAGTGAGCCAAGTTCGAGCCCAGGTACAACTCAGGGAGTAAGTACAATGGCCTTGGAGGACTCTTTAGTGCTATGGTGTTTTCTCCCATCCCCACTCCCTGTCTCTGTCTGAAAAAGTTAAGTCATCTTGGAATAGTGAAACTCTGTTGGCAACACGTCTAAAACAATCAGTTTGCCAGGTGTTGGGAATAAAGGAGAAAGGGGTTTGCCCAGGTAGAGGGTACAGGACACAGTCAGCTTGAAAGAGGGAGATTGGATGATGCTGGGGGCACTTGGAAGTTAGGCAGACTTCCTTTGCTCTTAATATGCTTGGCAACAGGGAGGCTGCTGTAGATGGCTTGTATCATGAGTGATAGGATGGATATGATATTCGAGGATAGTGTAGTCTAAAAGACCAACATCAAACCTACTTGGAGGGGGAGAGAGAGAGTAGAGACAAGAAACCAAGGAGCCACTGCTGTTGTTTTTCCACTCTGTATTACTATTCTTCAGTGTGGGTCCATGGAAAGTCTGTACCCTAGAGTCATACACTCTGAAGTAGACCCTGTGATGACGATAAAGGTACAGCAAACAAGACACTGAGCCCACTAGAAAATGGCTGTGTGGTGACCAAGAACATGAGAACTATTTCAGCCTGACATGGGTGAGCAGCCAGCCTGGTGGTTCTGCACAGGGCTCTGCAGAGTGATTTCAGAAGAGAACCAAGGGCCCTGGGAGTGTTGAATGATTCTTCACGGTTTTTCACATTTGTCTTTTCTCCTCCCACTTTCCATTAAAACCAGACACCTTAGGAGATGAAAAAAAGAAACGTTGGGACAGCTGAAGCTTGTTATTTCAGAACTGCGTTACTAGAGGGTGCAACGAGGAGACACAGTTCTATGAGGGTGGATTCACAGTTTTACCCTTGTTTCCTTTCCTTGGAAATAGGGAGAGACAAATAGAAGAACCCACAGAAGGAAAGCCTGATGCCCAAAAGCTCCCTAGGCCAGCAGGCAGGGCTGGAGGCAGAGCACCCAGAGGGAGACTCTTCTCACAGATGGGGTTCTCTGTCCAGAATTTGTCACCAGTGACTAACACACACAGGTTGTCTCCGTACTCTTTTTCTCACTTGTAGGGTCATATCACTTTCTCTTTTCATTTATATACTCCTTAAAATAAGCCTGATCTGATCGTCATCCTGGATACTTCTGTGAACATTAGGCAAATTAGTCTGCCCTCCCTGGATCTCTTTCCTTACCTCAAAGAAAAAGGATAGAATTGCGATTGAGTGATTTTTAGAGACAGGCATATATGTATGTACAGAGGAGGAGAGAGTAGGGAGTCCTCCCCCAAAGAGATGCTTTCTTTCTACCCCACACAAGACTTCAGGAGGGATAGGGAGAGTACAGGTTGGGTCAACCTGTGGTTGTAGTCCAATCCCCATGTTTTTTCCTTGGATGTGTGGTGCTGCCAGGAGGCTTGGAGTGTGCTCTTCTGCATGTGTTTGATTTACTTGCTGGATTTGGCTCGTTAACCCCCTGTCCAAATTCATATAGTCTCTCTTCTCTGTGTGTGTGTGTGTGTGTGTATTTTTTTTTTTAATTCAGAATTACAGAACTGGTTGGTTACCACCCTGAAGAGCTGCTTGGCCGCTCAGCTTATGAGTTCTACCATGCCCTGGACTCGGAGAACATGACCAAAAGTCACCAGAACTGTAAGTTCCAGGAGTGCCCTATGTGGCTTCCTTGTGACTGTGGAATCTGATCTTGAGTGGAGCTTGACTAGCTAAATGAGAAGACCCAGTGACTTTCTTCACAGAGCCACCATCTGGGAACCCACGACTGAAGTGAGGATGTGATCCAGTGATTGTCTGCCCTAGATGTGAGATTGTAGGTGTGCCCTTGACTCTGGGATTCCCCCATGCTTTTCTGTCCCCTGTGGGGTTTCAGCTCCCAAAGTCATCCTAACCCTGAGACTAAGGAACTAGGCTCTAGTCCAGCCAACACTCTTAAGCTCCCACTTAGATATAAAATTTGGGGAAGGTTTGACTTTTCTTTTCATTTAAGGTTGAATCAGAGCAGAAAACAGTAGTAAAAAGTTCCAGAAATTCTTGATAACAATAGTATGCTTTATCTTTTGGGGTGGGAAAGTGGGAGAAATACTGTTAGAGGGAACAGACATGACTTCTCATTAAGCATGTCAGAAAAGACTTTTTATTAGAAAATCTTTAATTGATGAGAGAGAGAGAGAGAGAGAAAGCTGGGATGAAAATTTGTCACATCAATTTTTCTCCTGCCTGCAAGGAAAAATAAATGTGCTTTTCATTGAAGCCATGTTTTCAAGCGTAAGTCACACGTAAAGGGAATTCACAACTCAGTTAGAAATAAAAGAATCTTCTCTTGCCCTCATAGAGCCAAGTTGCTCTGAGCTCAGAAGGCCTGGACTCAGCGGCCAGCAAGCCCCTTGTCCAGCAAAGAGAAAGCCACATGATTTGGAAATTGAGTGAATGCCAGTTAAGAAAGAAGCATCTGTTTCTACTGTCTGTCTGTCTGTCTGTCTCTGTCTCTCCCTATTTCCACTTCTCATTCATACTCTCTGCCTTTGCCACTCCTGCTGGGCATGGGAGATGAGCTGTAGCAAAGATGCACACTTACCCTGTGGAAGAAGTAGAGGCTGGGGGTTAAGGCTGGTCCAGGCCTAGCCACCAGTCACAGATCTGGACACATGTGTAGGGCTTAGTCTAAGAAGGTTTTACAGTTGAAATTACAGGGTAAATTTTGTCCTCAAACTAGATTTAGATAATTAATAGTCATCTTTTCCAAATGGATTAGCGATTTATACAGTGCTACTCTCTGAGAGTAGAGGTTGACTTCTCTTTGTTGTGTGAGGACTTATGTGCTCCCAGAAAAATAAGATTAAAGGCCATAAAAAGCTCATCTATCAAGTAAGTAGCAGGCTCCTCACCGAGGCTGGCACTAATGAGCAAATGATTAGAAACTGAGCATAATTATATTCTACTGACAGAGCAGGCCCCTGGCTGCAATCACTATAAATGCAGTTAAAACCTTTACTCCTGCTTAATCAAAAGGAGCGAGAGCCCTGACTTCTGTCTGCAGTAAGAGCCGTCTAAGTAAGTTAATTCTGGACGCTTGAAATTGTGCACAAGTCATTTGACTGCAGCAAGGAAACCTCAAGTGGGGTAGACAGAGGGCGGACAGGGGAGAACTGCTTCTTTGAGTGGGGAGTCCTGGGGTTCAAGGCAGCTATGACAGCAAATTTGGTGACTTGTCCTTGGGATGATACAGGAAGAGACCACTTTAAGAGCTTTCAGGTGGCCGACTAACCCAGACTGCGTCACTATCATCCTGTGTGGAAGGGAACACATCACAGTCTCTCTGACCTTAGTTTGCCTCGTGTTTTAAAACAAAAAATGTCCTCTCTTTCCTACAACACAGGATTTTTTTTTTTTAATTAGAGCCACCACAAAAGCTCACCTGAACAATGTACCTACTTTGTCATATTCATAACTCGGATTTGAAGCTACTCACTACACTGGAAGAAGCTTCTGTAGTGTGTCTCTCTCTCTTCCTATCTAAAAAAATTAGCCTGGAGTAGAGTAGTGAAATCCTGACAACAACTATTGCTGTTGTTATTCTTATTATCACTATTACTATTATTATTATTATTATTGTAGAGAGACAAGTCACCTTGTAGGACATACACTTTACCAGGTGGGAGGGCCCAGGTTCAAGCCCCGCTGCCACCTTGTGGGAGCACCATGCAAAGGGGAAGTTTCGGGAAGTACTTTGGTGTCTCTCACCTTCAGTCTGGGCAAGGGGAGTCCTCTGGAAGCCTTGAAACTGTGCAGCAGCAAAACCCCAGGGAAGCTCTAGTTGGATGGACAGACAGACAGAAGGAAAACTAGAGTAGGATGATGCAATCACTTTGGGAAATAATTTGGTAGCTTGTTATAAATGTAGCCTAGCATATGACATAGTTTTTATACTCCAAAGTACTCGCACAGTATGTCTGGACACAGGTTTGCACGCACATGTTTATAGCAACTTGGTTTAGCATAACAAAACTGAAGGCCACTCAGAACATTGACAGGTGAGTAGATAAAATCTTATGGCACGAGCATACAGTGCAATACTACTCAGTGAGAAGTAAATAGTGAATATCTGAAATGGCATGAGGGATCAGAAGAAAAAGAAAACATGCTAAGTGAAAAGATGCCAGGCAAAGTATACACCCTTGCATGAAAATTTATGAAAGTTAATTGCAACATATGGCAGCAGAAAAACCAATCAAGGGTTGCCTGGGATCATGAGTAGAAGTGGGTGACATAGAACATGGGAAGAGGGAGTCGGGCTGTAGCGCAGCGGGTTAAGCGCAGGTGGCACAAAGCACAAGGACCGGCGTAAGGATCCCGGTTCGAACCGCGGCTCCCCACCTGCAGGGGAGTCGCTTCACAGGCGGTGAAGCAGGTCTGCAGGTGTCTGTCTTTCTCTCCTCCTCTCTGTCTTCCCTTCCTCTCTCCATTTCTCTCTGTCCTGTCCAACAACGACGACAACAATAATAACTACAACAATAAAAAAAAAAGGGCAACAAAAGGGAATAAATAAAATAAATATTAAAGAAAAAAAAAGAAAAACACTTTTAAAAAAAAAAAGAACATGGGAAGAGAGGAGATAGACAAGTACAATATTTTTGGTTATGATAATAGTTGCATAGGCTTTATGTATGTGTCAAAGCACACTGAACTGTATGATTAAGATGGGGGTATCTACTTGGTGAAGCTAAATTAAACCTTAGTAAAGGTGAATTTACAGAATGAAAACCAGAAAGCTTAGGAATCTTTAGTTTGGACTACACAACAACCCTGTTACTGTTTCCACTGGAGCAGCTTTTTAGCAAATTACCCAATACCCCTAAAATCTCAGTTTCTTCAGATGCTAACAGAAATGATAAGAGCTTGGTGTTGCACATTAAATGAGGTGACAATAAAATTATTGGCACTGTGTGCTGGACATTGTGCTGGTGGCTTTGCATAAATGAACTCAACTTCTGTGGTAGTTTTGAAATCTTCAGTAAAGCACTATACACACGTTTCCTGGACCTTAGATCTAGATGCTACACCTCCCTGCCCCCAATTTTTCGAAAGGATAAAAAGTGCCGAGAAAAAATACCAATGTAAAGAATTACAAGCAGCATTAATGTGGACCAAGTTGCACCCACAACCACACAGGCTGCTTATTGGGGGGTGGGGGTGGGGATGGAGATGGTCCACAAGCCTGCCAAGAGAACTGGGGGGAGTCTGTCAACAGACTGTTTTCTTCACAGGACACCTCAAAGAAGTCTATGATGGCCTGTAGGCATGACAGGGCCTGAGCACTGTGCTGAATAGTAATTTTGGGAGGAGGTGGTCTTTTCTATGTAGCCTTTGGTCAAAGTCAACATTTTTGTAGCTGTAGACAAAGACAGGTTTGGTCCTCAGTACAAACACCTGTGATGCGCTGGGTATCTATCAATAGCAATGATAATTGTAATCATTCACATTATCAGCAGCCCCATTTTTCAGGTGAAGAAACCAAATCCAAGAAGGGATTATTCTTTTCCCAAAGTCCCCCAAACAGTGGTGCACCTCGTTAAGTGCACATATTACCATGCTCAAGGACCCGGGTTTGAGACCCCCCTCCCGCACTGCAGGGAGCATGCTTTACAAGCTGTAAAGCAAGTCTGCAGGTGTATTATTTCCCTCTCAACCCCCTGTCCACTCTCCTTTTTATTTGACAGGACAAAGAAATGGAAAGAGAAAAAAAAAATGGCCTCTAGAGTGGTAGATTCATAGTGCTGGCACCAAGCCCCAGTGATACTTCTGGTGGGGAAAAAAAATGTCACCAAGTCCCCCAAACTAGCAAACTTCTTTCTAATTCCCTATGATCTGGGAGTTTCTCAGCTAGAATTCTGAAGAATAACCCCTCATGGAAGGAAAATAAATGGTCAATTCAGAGAACTGTCAGAAACAAATCATGTCAGTAGATTTCATATAAGATATATTGACTTAATGGGAACAGATGGAATATTCTGGATAGTCTGAGGGATCCCCTCCCTCCCCATTGTTTTAATGCATTCAAAAATTAATATTTAGAAAAAGGGAAGAAGGTGAGCACAGCCTCTGAAGAGGCAAGGTAGTCATTCTACTCACCTACCACCCCCTCGCCATGGACCACATACTTTCTGTGGTCTCCACATTGGCAGGTCTGATAGCAGACTTGGGGAAGGGAGGAGAACTTAAACAAGTGGAATACTGGGAGTGAGTCTATCCAAGGGGCGGGCCCAGGAAGGTGTTCTCCAGGCAGCATGCAAGAACCCTCGGTACACATACACCTGGGGTGTTGATAGGGGAGGTGCTCCTTACCCAGCATGCCTAGCTGGTGCCCTGAAGGATAGGGTAGCAAAGGTACTGCTGAGAGCTGAGTTGGTAAGTAAGCTGACTTGCCAAGGGATTGGGGATGGGCCTACCTCTTGCCACAGTCCTGGGCAACTCACCGACCACACCCCTTTTCCCTATGATGAAGACTTGGGCTGTTAGCTCACTGACTACTCCCTTCCCCTTTGTGGTGGGGCCTTCTTCCCCTGCCTTCCTGACCTCCAGCTCTTTCTCCCCCCCCCCCACAGTGTGCACCAAGGGCCAGGTGGTGAGTGGCCAGTACCGGATGCTTGCAAAGCATGGGGGCTATGTGTGGCTGGAGACCCAGGGGACAGTCATCTACAACCCTCGCAACCTGCAGCCCCAGTGCATCATGTGTGTCAACTATGTTTTGAGGTGAGTCCGTAAAGGTGACTAAAGTGGGTATAGGGATCTTGAGATCCCCAAATTGAAGGCAACAAGCCTCTCTGAACCTAGTAGTCACATCTGTGAGCTCTTTGCTTACTCTTGTGACCTAGAGAACATTGGAACACAGGGACTTTCCCTTTATAGTGTTTTTTTTTTCTTTTCTTCTTCTCTCCTCCCTTGCATCTGAGTCACTTGAAGAGGCCTGTATTGTCTGCATTGGGACAAAGGGTAGAGATTCATGTTTTCTGGGAAGATGTCTCTACCCTGTAGCACTTGGGAAGCAAGATGGAGAAAGTTACTGCTAGGATGAACAAAAACAAAAACAAAAAAACCAAACCACCACCTCCAGGCCTTGTGCACACCTCACACACAACACTGCATCAGACAGACATGCAGAGAGCAACACTGCCTCACGAGTACAAACTCCCAGTGTGTGACTGACTCACATGTGTCGACAAGAACTCATCCACACACAAGTGTCTGACTGAGAAGGATGACCGGCAGGGTTTCCATATGTGTGGGGAGCAAAAAAAGATCTCACTAGACAACATGTAAGGACTGAAGTGCCTTCTTGTCCTATCAGTGATATTGAGAAGAACGATGTCGTGTTCTCCATGGACCAGACAGAATCCTTGTTCAAGCCTCACCTGATGGCCATGAACAGCATCTTTGACATCAGTGGTGAGGTGGCTGTGTCTGACAAGAGCAACTTCCTGTTCACCAAGCTCAAGGAGGAACCTGAGGAGCTGGCCCAACTGGCCCCCACTGCAGGAGATACCATCATTTCTCTGGATTTCGGTAGGTGCTGAGCTGGGACCTGAGAAACCCCCATGATTGAGGAAAATTCCTCTGTAACAGCCCTCCCCCTCCAACTACTCCAGCTACAGTTTTCCTTCAAGCAGAGCTCTCTGCCCCTACCCTGGCTCTTAATTAATCATCTGATAGGACACAGACTCCGTTGTGGGCCCCCCCAAAAAAAAAAAAAAATTCTCACCACATAGGTATAGAACCATAAGGTTATGAGACACCTACCTTCAATCAGTGTTTTGTTTTTTTTTGTTTTGTTTTTTTTGCCTCCAGGGTTATTTCTGGGCTCAGCTCCTGGAGGCTATTTTTTTCCCTTTTGTTGCCCTCGTTTATTATTGTTGCTGTTATCATTACTATTGCTGTAGTTGGATAGGACAGAGAAATCAAGAGAGGGGGAGAGAAAGATAGATACCTGCAGACCTGCTTCACCGATTGAGAAGCAAACCCCCTGCAGGTGGGGAGCCGGGGGCTCAAACTGGGATCCTTACACTTTGCGCCATGTGTGCTTAACCCACTGTGCTATCGCCTGGCCCCGTTTATTTTTTTATTGGTGGTGTGGGGGGCAGTGGGTAAGTGATTCACAGTAGAGTCTTTAGCACATAGGTGCAGCCTCTCATGTCACCTTTATTGGTGTCAACGAAATGCACCAGGCCCCAGTGTCCCTCCCTCCATCCCTTTTGTAAAACACATCACACTTAGTCCAAGTTTCACCTTGTCTTTTCCCTTAGTGTCCATTACTATAAGCTCCACTTATGAGTGAGATCATTTGGTGTTTGCTTTCTTTCTGGCCTCACTCAACATGATACCTTCTAGTTCTGACCATGATGTTGCAAAGGAGATGACTCATTATTATTTTTATTTATTTGTTTATTTATTTGCCTCCAGGGTTATTGCTGGGCCTCGGTGCCAGCACTACAAATCCTCTGCTCCTGGAGGCTATTTTTCCCATTTTGTTTCCCTTGTTGTGGTTGTTATTGTTGTTATACCTGTTGTTGTTGCTGGATAGGACAGAGAGGAGGGGAAGACAGAGAAAAGGAGAGAAAGATAGACACCTGCATACCTACTTCATCTCTTTCGAAGTGACCCCCACCCTGCAGGTGGGGATCTGGGGGCTTGAACCGGGATCCTTACGCCGTCCTTGCACTTTGTGCCCTGTACGCTTAACCCACTGCGCTACCGCCCAGCCCCAGATGGTCTCATTATTTTTGACTGCTGCATAGTACTCTGGATATTTACCACAACTTCCTTAGCCACTCATCTGTCCTTGGACATCTGGGTTGCTACCAAGTCTGGGTTGCTACAAACTGCGCTGCTATGAGGATAGGTCTTTTCAGATAGATGTTTTTGTTTTCCATGGGTGACTCTCCAGGAGAGGGGTCGCTGGGTCACAAGGTAGGTGCGTGTGTAGAGTTTTGATGTATCTCCAGGCTGTTTTCCATAAGGCTTAGACCAATTTACACTCCCATCAGGAGTGTAGGAGAGTCCCTTATCCTCCACAGCCTCTCCAGCAGTTGGTGTTTCTATCTTTTCGTTGTTTTTATTTGCATTTCTCTTTGAGCATTCTGACTTTGTGCACTTTTTCATGTCTGTTTGCCCTTTAGATTTATTTAAAAAAAAATAAAAGGGTAGGTGTGTTAAGTTCTTCACCATAGTCAATGAGATCTGACACATATTCAGAGAGAACACATCTCTCTAGGCTGGGCTGTAAAGGGCAGACTGGTCAGACAAAGGGCTAGGTGGAAATTATCTAGGAGAAATAACTCCAGAAGCACAAATAGACATCAGACCAAGGTCCAGATTAAGCTCTCATCTGCACTACTTCTTTATCCCATGGAGATGGGAGACCCTGTGGCCCCAACCAGTCAGCCTCTCTTCCCAGGTGGCTGGTGAGTAGTAGCACCACTCCAGTGTGCCTCTTCTGAGTTGTGGGTCCTTGAGCTGTGTTCATGAGGGGCACGCAACTCTAAGCACAGTAGACCTTTGGATTAGAAGGCTTTCAGTTTCTGTCTTGTGGTAATGCTGAATTGCACTCTCTAATTCTCTTCTTGATGGTCTTGAAGAGATTCTGGCCTTTTTCAAAGAAGAGTAGATCCTTAGTAGATTCTCCATTTTCTCTCTCTCTCTCTCTCTCTCTCTCTCTCTCTTTTGTTTTTGCCTTCCAGGGCTATCACTGGGGCTCTGTGCCTGCACTATGAATCCACTGCTCTTGGCAGCCATTTTTTCCAGTTTTTGGACAGGACAGAGAGAAGTTGAGAGGAGTGGGGAAGGTAGAGAGGGGAAGAGAAAGATAGACACCTGCTTTCCCACTTGTGAAGTGACTCCATGCAGGTGGGGAGCCGGGGGCTGGAACCAGGATCTTTGCGCTTCCTATTATGTGCACTTAATCTGGTGTGCTACCGCCCAACCCCCAATCCTTCATTTTCTGAAATCTCAGAAAACGAAGTGTCCCAGGCAGGTGTTCCCTTCAAGAAGAGTCTATACATTGAGTGCCCTGGGGTCTTAGCCCCACAACTGCTTTCGGACCCTTTGGAAGCGTCCTTTGGGCTTCCTCTGCCCTGGGGATGAACCCAGGCTTGTGGTAACTAAGCCAGGCCCTTGTTTTCACAGGAAACCAGGACTTTGAAGAGTCCTCAGCCTATGGTAAGGACATCTTGCCCCCAAGTCAGCCATGGGTTGGGGATCTGAGGAGCAACAGTGCTCAGAGCGAAGCCGGGAGCCTCCCAGCCTTTACAGTACCCCAGGCAGCTGCCCCGGGAAGTACCACCCCCAGTGCCACCAGCAACAGCAGCTGTTCCACGGTGAGTGAGTTCATGGAGACAGTGTGTGCTTGTAAGTAGACAGCCAAGCCAGAAACTGCTTCCTCCCTCTCACTTTACACTGGAGCCTCCTAAAGTAGTCAGGACACTGTCAGTAGCTGAGCTGAGCTGTCTGCGTGATGTGTATAAGCAGTTACCACTTCCTTGAGCATCAAGCCATTTTCAGAGGCATGCCTGTCTTCTGTTTACTCCACAAAACAGACCTATTCCATGAGGCTGATGAATTAACCTAATCCACACAGCTCACATAGATGTGTTTGGTGAAAGGCAGATGAATCTGTGGGCCTTCTTCTTTTACCTTGGATTTCTGGGGGCCAGTGTCATACTCTTTAACTTAGTTACCTTCCCGTCTGGTCCACAGCCCAGCAGTCCTGGAGACTATTACACATCCCTGGATGGGGAGCTGAAGATTGAAGTAATAGAGAAGCTCTTCGCCATGGATACAGAGACAAAGGACCAGTGCAGTATGCAGGTAGGTGCCAGTCATGCCCACCTGAGAGTGGGTGCTAAAGGCTCATATCCCTTCTTGCAGCCTCATCCCTTTGTTACAAAAATGAGTAGGGATCCTTGGCTATGGCCCTTTAAGTGTGTGTGGATAAGGGAATGGAAACTGTAGTCCTCCCTTTTCCCATGTTAAATCCAGTTCTTACACTGAACTCAGAACTTACATACTTATCTTAAAAGCTATTTCAAGAATCCTAATCTTAAGTGCACTATAAAATGACCTCTGAGGTTTTTGTTTGTTTGCTTGTTAATGTGTAAGTTTTCAGGAACATATTACAAAAGGCCAAATGCAAACAGGACCAGGGTGGGTGGATATTACTTAAAACTCAAAGGAGAAGCTATCCCTTAATTCACCCAAATTACCACCTCTCTCTGCAATTAGGATCTTTACCCTGCCTGGCACAAGCTCCAGTTGTCCAACAAAGCTTTATTTTAGCCCTCTTTCCTCTCAACTTCTCTAGGAATTACTTGGTACTTAAAATTATTGAAATGAAAAGTCATGACACATTTTTTGCATCAAAAGAAAAAAAAGACATCATGACTTTTCCAATAACTCACTATGATCTCTATATCTGCTTTATAACCATTTGTACAGTTCTAACCATCAGTAAGTTGCAGCCTCCAGCACCAGGATCATTCTGATGATAGACATCTTGTTCGTGTTCCCTGTGGTACCCACCATAATCTCAGGGAGTGACCTCCCAGTGCTGATCAGAGAATTCCTCAAGGAGGCACTGACTCTGGCTGTTCCTCTAGGAGCAGCCCACAGAACGGACTTGAGAGCCTGAGGTGCATGTAGATGGTGTCAGTCACCACTCCGCTTCTTTTCCCTCTTTTCTTAGACGGATTTTAATGAGCTGGATTTGGAGACACTGGCCCCTTACATCCCCATGGATGGGGAAGACTTCCAGCTCAGCCCCATCTGCCCTGAGGAAAGACTTGTGCCAGAGAACCTCCAGTCCACCCCACAACCCTGCTTCAGTACCATGATGAACATCTTCCAGCCACTGGCCCCTGCAGCCCCTCCCAGCACCTTCCTCCTGGACAAATACCAACAGCAGCTGGAAAGCAAGAAGACAGAGCCTGAGCACCAGCCCATGTCCTCCATCTTCTTTGATGGTGGAAGGAAGACATCCCTGCCTCCGTGCTATGGCCAGGCCAGCACCCCTCTCTCTTCCATGGGGGGCAGATCAAACACACAGTGGCCCCCTGACCCGCCATTACAATTTGGGCCCATGAAGTGGCCTGTTGGAGATCAATACACTGAGTCCTTGGGGACCCCCATCACCCAGCCCCATCTCTCCATGTTAAAGAAAAGGTAAGTGGTACTGTACCCAAAAGCTGTGCTGAGTGGGAGGGACAGAGGTGCCCACTGGAGGTGTCTCTACCCTGTCACCAGCTTCTACTACACCAAGATCTGAAACTCCATTTAACTCTCTGTGAGTTCCCACCGAGTTCCCACCAACAGTTTAGGCTTTAAGTACAAAACACTTTTTTTTTTCTTTTTTTGCCACCATGGGTTATTACTGCGTCTCTGTGCCTACAATATTCCACCATTCCTGGTGGGCTTTTTTTTTTTTTCAGATATATGAGATTGAGGCAGAGAGATAACTATCCATGAAGCTTCCCCTATGAGATGCTACTCTGTGATGGCCAGGGGCTCAAATCTGGGTCCTCATGTGAAGTAAAGTGTGCATTCTCCTGACCCTTGACACAGTTTTCTCACAGAGCTCAGATTTTTAATTGGGGGGCTTAAATGTTTACAGTCAACACTCAAATCCAGTAGTTTGTACATGTGTAACATTTCTCAGTTTTCCACATAACAATTCAAACCCCTCTAGGTTATCTGGCATCATGTTCCAGGACCTGAAACCTCTCCCCCCTCCACCCACCCCCCCATCCAAGTTCTGCTTTGTGGTTTTGTGTTTTTTTTTTTTTCAACTTTATTACTGGTGATTTAATCATGATCGACAAGATTGTGGGATGAGGGATACAGTTCATGCAGCTGCCCCCACCAGTGTGCCATATTCCATCCCCTCCCTCTGTTGGAGGCTTTCCTATCCTTTCTGCCTCTGGGAGCATGGACCCACCATCATCATCCTGCTTTCCCACTGACCCTTCAGTTTTTTCCCAAGGAGGCTTAATGGACTGAGCACCAGGGTTGAACACGAGTGCTTATCTGGGCCCGGGGCTCTTCCCTGCCTCATCATGCAGTCTCAGCAGGGAGCTACCTGGATGGCTGCAAGTGAGGTCAGGACTACATCCTGCCTGAGGCCACAGCTCAGACCCACCACCCCTCCTCTGGGCCTGGGCCTCAGCCACAATGGACAGTTCTAGGGGGCAGCAGCAGGTGGCATGCAACTCCAGAGTCCCTCACCACCCACTCTGTCTTGGGCTTGGCAGGTCTGCAAAGGGATTTGGGCCTCAGGGTCCAGACATCATAAGCCCTGCCATGTTGGCACTCTCCAACAAGCTAAAGCTGAAGCGACAGCTGGAATACGAGGAGCAAGCCTTTCAAGACATGACCGGGGTGAGCCATCTCCTGACTGGATTCTCTCCACAGCCAGGATGGGAGCTGCTTGTCAAGGGCAGCAAGGAGAGAGGAAGGGAGGGATGGCAGCTCCCATTCCAAATGCAGCTGCTCTTTTAAGGGTCCTGCCTCTCCCCCTGACCTCTGCCCTTCCTGCCACAGGGGGATCATCCAGGCAGCAGCACCTCCCATTCGATGTGGAAAAGGATGAAAAGCCTTGGGGGCAGTGGAAACTGTCCTTTAGTGCTCAATAAGCCACTGAGTGCAAACGTCCCCAACGGTGAGCAGTCTGGGGACCCAGGGAAGCCTTTGCACCTACCTGCCTAGCTCTGGCTTGTTCTGGTCACTCTGGATACCCTGTTTGAAAGGGGCGGGGGCTTAACAGGCACTGCCTTCCCTTTGGTCTTTCAGATGAATTCACCCAAAACCCCATGAGGGGCCTGGGCCAGCGCCTCAGACACCTGCCACCATCTGCTGCTGTGAGCCCCAGGGAGAATGCAAAGAGTGGGTTCCCTCCCCAGTGCTATGGCCACCACTATGAAGACTACAGTCTGTCATCAGATCACAAGGTGTCAGGTGGGTGTGGCCAGGGTCTGATTTGACAGTGCAGCTCTGCTCAGTCCAGGCTAAACTGGTGGCCATGGACAGTGGCCTCTTGGAGAGGTATGGTCCTCCCCAGCTGCAGGGGGAAAGCTTCACAAGCAGAGAAGCAGGGCTGCAGGTGTGTCCCTCTCTGAAATAGAGGTATGAGCCTCGGAGCAGGAAGCCCATCAGTACCTAAATTTTTAGCAGGAACTGTCCCAGGATCGGCTGACATCTAGAGCTTCTGTCTTTCACTTGGTTCTCCGCAATAGCACACAAGGCCTTCCCTCTGAGCCTCAGCCCCACTCCTCCCTTTCAATGGTGGCCTGTTGCTTTCAGAAATCTCTGGAGTTAGGGTTAGTAAAACAATTCACCTGGCAGTATACTCACTTTGCGGGCACTGTTATCCTGAGAAGACTACAAGATTTGATGTAAATATGATTAGCGCTTTGGGGAAATACCTATCAGACCACCAGCATGGGGAAGGGGGAGGTAAGCCTCTGCCCCCCCCCCACCATGTAACTCAGGGAAAATTGCTGCTTAGTTCTTCCGAGCCCCCAGACTGGTGCTGGGATTAAATGTCATCTCTTTCCCTGTGCTCGACGGTGGCCTGAGCAGTGCACAGGTTGTGTGGTGGTGGGTGTTGTTTTCCTTATTGGGGGATCGTTTTATAGATGACAGTAAATGCAGTAGTTTGTGCATGCATAACATTTCCAGGTTTTCCACATAACAATACAACCCCCACTAGGTCCTGGTCCTTTTCAAGGACCTGAATTGTCGCCCCACCCCCACCCCAGAGTCTTTTCCCTTGGTGCAATACACCAACTCCAGTTCAATTTCTGCCTAGTGTTTCCTTTTCTGATCTTGTTTTTCAGCTTCTGCTTGTGAGTGAGCTCATCCCATAGTCATCCTTCTGTTTCTGACTTAATTCACTTAACATGATTCCTTCAGGCCCCATCCACGATCAGCTGAAAAGGGTGAAGTCACCATTTTAGAAAGCTGAGTAGTATTCCATTGTGTATATATAGGCCACAACTTGCTCAGCCACTCATCAGCTTGTATGGTGTTCTGATGTCCCTGTGTTCGATAAGTGGGAGTCAGCATTGTCATTTCTGTTGTCACCCCCTAAGAATCCTTGAGCCACAGAATTCGGGGGAACTCACTACTCTTTCCTGTCAGGTTATTGTAACCATGAGTAAAAGGTGCTTTGTGGGTTCCACAGAGGCCTGCCAGCTACAGGGAGTATGGGGGAGAGGAGGTGCCACTGATAAGACAATGGAAAGTGACCCTCATGTCAGCGAGGTTTCCAGGCTGTCCCTTGAGCTGTGTCAGCCTTGCATTTCAGCCTTGCTAGTTTGGGGGCCGAAGGTTTCCCTTAGCCCACACCTCCTCAGCTGGAGAATGGCCCAGGGGTGAGAGTGGCTAGCCCTGGAATCTTGAAGACAGACCCGTGTGTGCGGGTGTTCAAGTACCAAATGGCTCGGAAGTCCCTCCTCCTGAGGACAAGAAGCCCTTGGTGTGCATGTAGTGGGGGGCTTCTTCTATACCCTCTCTCCTTTTTCCCCTGGACCTACCTCTGCTGAAGAGTGGACCCACCACACTCTTCCTCCCTTGGGTGTCAGCAGACACTTGTCTCCTGAGTCCATCCTCATAGGTCACTAGGGAAACACAACATTGAAAACAGTGAATTTAGGGCCAGCCCCCTTGCCCCTGCCACATCTATTCTTAAGGAATAGATCCGATGTCTGATGTCTACTTTTTAAGACCTGGTTCTGATTTTTCTTCCAGGTATGGCAAGCCGGCTGCTTAGGTCCTCGTTTGAGCCCTACCTGCTGCCTGAATTGACCAGATATGACTGTGAGGTGAATGTTCCTGTGCCAGGCAGCTCCACGCTCCTGCAAGGAGGCGACCTCCTCAGAGCCCTGGACCAGGCCACCTGAGCCAGGGCCAGCTCTGGCGCAGCATCCCACCAGGTTCACTCAGTCTGTTTCTGCAGCTAGGTATTTCTAACACCAACACACTATTTACAAGATGTACTTGCCTGGTAGACTTGCCCAGGTCACCAAGCAGTGGCCTTTTCCTGAAGATGCTCACTTTATTATTCATATTTTTAAAATACATGTTTTACCTGCTATGTTTTGATGTTAATGAAAATGTTCTTAAAGATTTTTCTTTCCCCCACCTTCAATTGCTTCTAATTTATAGTATTCATAGGTTTCTCTCTCACACACACACACACAATGTCCATATTAACCAGTTCGGTATATTCCCCTTGAGGGAAAGTTTTGGCTTCATCTAACTAAAGGGGTTTTGTGGTTGTTGCCAAAGAGAAACAAGAATACCTTTGTTTTCCATGCTTGATGTATGGCCTCTACTCCCTTTTTAAAAACTAATTGCCATATTGTAAATTTCAGTCTTTTTAAGTCAACCCTGCTCTCATTTCGATATGACTGGGGGTGGGGCGGGGTGAAGGATAATCTCGTGTATGTGGCTTTTTTTTTTTATTGTTATTCAGAAACATAACTGAATTTTTTTTTAAAAAAATTTATATCTGGAGTAAGTGTTTATCATATATATGGGTACTTTGTAATATCTAAAAACTTAAGACACAGAAGTGGAATCCTGCTCACAAAATCATTTTAAGATTTAAGCTATTGCGCTGTTCCCTGGTGATGCCAGCATTGCAGACTCCTGCAGGCCCCGAGGCCCCTTCTCCGTCATCTGCTTCGCTCTGGGGTGGTGTCTCCAGCATCACAAACAATCCAGGCGGTGTAATCATGAAGTGGGAGCATGGCAATCGGTCTTCTCCTCGTATTTTCTGTGTGTTATGTATGTATGTATGTATGTATGATTGCTGCCAAAAGAGTCTGATGGGGTTGGGGGTTGGGCGTGCAGTGCTTTCTCTCTTCAGGTTTTGTTGCTAGCCCTTGAAGTGCACTGAGCTATGTGATTCTTATGGTTTTTTCAACGTGGCATGTTTGGTTTTATCCAAAGCAACCATGAAATGGTTTCAAGGGAAAGACAGAAATTCTGTGAGAATCCAGTTCATCTTAGAGCACATGAGCTGGACTGAGAAGGTACAGGGGGCGGTGGTGATAGCTGGTCCTGACCAGTCCTCTCCCTGCCCTCCCTTCCTCCACCAGCCTCGTGGGCACCCTGCAGGCAGACCTTTGGGAACCGCCCCTACACCTGAGGTCTGTCACTTGAAGTGACTTGGATGGGTCAGAAGCACTGAAAACAGTGTTCTCAGAGCACTTTGTAACTCACTGGGTAAGAGAGATAATAACTTTTGGTTTTTAAATACCAATCACATGGAACTTTTCTGCCATGGGTACAATGAAGAAGTTTCTAGAAACACACACAACACAGCAGACCAAAAAAATTGTTAAGTCTGGATGGACTTATTGCTAAAAACAAAATTCAAAGTCCAAATGAGGTAAGAAACTTAAACTTGCCGCTGTGCTGCCCAGATCACCGCTAGCACTGCGGCTTTGCTCAACACCGCAGAGGAACTTGAAGGGTTACTGCCACGTAAACGCTGGTGTTTTATTTCGTGTGTGTTGCCTCAGCATTAAGGGCATTTTACCCTTGCAGTTTCTACTAAAACACTCTGAAAAATATTCCAAGCTTCATATTAACCTTATCTGTCAACGTAACAATTTCATGAATATTACTATATTGTTGAATTCCTACTGACATAACTATATGGGAGCTTAACTTTATAAGGAAATGTATTTTGACACTGATATCTTATTAAAGTATTCTGATCCTACTGTTGCTGTTGGCTCTTGTTTCCTGGACGCTGGGTCTTGGATACTCTTAGGTAAAAGGCAAAGGGGGGAAGGGGGGGGACCAGGCTGTAGCACATGGTGCAAAGCGCAAGCACAAGGACCCCAGGTCGCTTCACAAGTGGTGTCTATCTTTCTCTCCCCCTCCTCTCTTGATTTCTGTCTTATCCAACAGCAATAAAAATGGAAAAAATGGCCTCCAGGAGCAGTGGATCTTTAGTGCAGGTACTGAGCCCCAGCAATAATCCTGGAATATATATATATATATATATATAAAAAAAGCAAAGTATAGATGCACCTCCTCCTAATTTCACAATCTAACAGTAATACATTTGGTAAGAAGCCATGTAGTCTTACTCCATCACTGACTTTTTGTTTTCCAGCCTCATTTTAGAGATGAGGAAACTAAGGCCCAAGGATATGAGATGGACTCAGTTACAGACTGCCAGGCAGTGAGAGAGCCAAGGCTTGGAAGCAGAACTGAGACTGAACACACTGTATGACCTCGCCCCACTGTGATGTCACTCCTCAGTTTCTGAGCTGGACAGTAGCCTTCCCACACATGAGCCAGCACCCACTGCCACCTCACAGCCCTCCACCCTCTTGCCTCTTCCTTCTGGGTACTTTCAGTTCTTCCCAGTCAAGACCACAGTCACTCCTTTTTCTTTGTTTTTGTGTTTTCTTTTTTCGAAATATTCCTTTGAACTCAGTGGTCATTATGGGAACTGCTTGGCCTCTCTGACCTCAGTGAAATCTAAATCAATTCCTCTTCTTACAGACTGAACTTTGCTTGGCTTCCCAAGACCCAGGAGAAAAGGGTTTGAAGACGTCCCCTAAATACAAGCCGTTCTTTCCTAGTTAGTTAAGGAAACAGACAAATAAAAGCCATGCTTGAAGAGATGCTGGAAGATGGAGGGCTTGGCCCAGTTTCCCAGGCAGCCCCAGTCTCACTGTGCTTCGGTGTTTCAGAGTGTGTGCTTGCACTGGATCAACCCCCACCTTGGCTTCAAAGCTCAAACTCATAGGTAAATGAGCCCCTCAGTTGCTGTAGTGTGAACTCCAGGTCCCATGGGAGACCTTTAGAGGAGGGCAGGACAGGTCAGAGCTGGGGGGGACACAGAAGCCCAGGCAGGAGCTGGGAGGCAAGGGGGAAGCTGTCTGCTCACATTACATGCTGAGAGTCAGAAAATCCTGCCACTGCTGCTACAACTGGTGGAACCTTGGGGTAAGACTCTGGGTATCTAAGAGCTGGAGTTCTGCTTTTCTGTGTGAGTGGAGCGGTAATAATTCCTGACTTGGGGAGTTAAGGCAGGAGTTTAATTTACCTACTATTAGCTCCCAAATTTAATCTTAAATCCATGAGATTGGATGCAATATACCTATGAGATCAAAGATATAGTCCTAGATCTGGTAAGTGCAGGAAGTCAGAGGAGAAGGAAGCATCAATGAGTAGAAAAAAAAAAGGGGGGAGGGGAGTTTGTAGTGACTGACAAAAAAAGCTCACTTGGACAGTGTGCTGCGTTGCCATGTGCAACATCCTGGTTCCAGTTTCATCTTTATCAAAGTAGGGAAAGCTTTAGTGCCCTGCTCTGGGAAGGGGAAGGAGGGAGAGAGAGGGAGGGAGACCATCTTTAAAGCTGGGAAAACACACAGTGGTTTATGCCATAGACTTTCATGCCTGAGGCACAGAGGTCTCAGGTTCAATCCTTGGCATCACCACAAGCCATAGCTGAGTAGTGCCCTGGTTAAAAGAGAAAAGAGAAAAGGAATAAACAATATTTAACAGAAGTACCGTATTTCTAGCAAAAACTAGAAATAGGGTACTTCAGGAAGTAGGAACAGTTCACTGGATCACAACTATAAAGCAGGTGAGAGAGAGAGAAGAAAAGTCTGGGGTTTGGCAACATGGAAGTCATCCCTGACTTTTAACAAGAGCAGTTTTATTAGATACCTAAGGACCGTAGCTTGATTGGAGTAGATTGAAGGAGAACTGGCTGGTGTTAGGATAGTAACAGCATACAGTTCTTTCAAGAAGTTCCCATGAGAAAGGTAGAAGAGTAGAGCTTGGAGTCAGTAGAAGTTCTTAATGTATGTCTTCAAATGTAATGGACTTTTATTTTGAAAAAAATTCAAATTTATAGAAAAGTTGGAAATGAAGACTAGAACTCCCTGCTCCTAGCTCCCTTTATTTTTGCTTCATAAGCCCAACTAGTGAGTCAATAAGGGTATATTTCTCTTATCTAAAGTCCTTAATGGGTGGTAGAGAAAGCATAATAGTTACGCAAAGAGGCTTTGTTGCCTGAGGCTGCAAGGTCCAGGTTCAAACCCCCCTCCCCCAGTCAGCCAGAGCTGAGCAGTGCTCTGGGTTTGTTTTTGTTTTTTTAAGTCTATTATATTCATATTTCCTTAGTTCTTTAAAAAAATATTTGGTAGAGAAAGAAATTGAGAGGGGAGGGATGAAAGAGGCAAAGACATGAGAGTCACTGCTTCACTCACTACTCATGAAGCTTCTTCCCTGCATGTGGAGACCTGGGACCTCTGTCCCTGCACATGGTGGCATGAGTTCTACCAGGTGTGCCACCACCAACCCCTGATATCTCTCCTTAGTTCTTGCCTAGTGTACTTCTGTGCTTCAGGATTCCCCCCAAGGTCTATTTAATCATCATGTATCTGTAGGTTTCTCTAGAATGTGATAGTGTCTCACACTTTGCATGGTTTTTGTGATCTTGACAGTTTTGAGTACTGGTTAGATATTCTTAATAGCTTTCAGTTTGGATTAGCCTGACATTTTCCCCATGAGTAAACATATTATGGGTTTGGAAGTAAAGAGACCCAAAGATAAAGAGCCATTCTCCTCATCTAACATTAAAGGTATATTCTTTCAACATTACTTAATGATTTGGCTAAATTTTTCAGATTTCTCCACTATGAAGTTACTGGAAATGTTTTAGATGAATTACATGAAGGAATGCTTATATGGTGACCTTAAAGGGAGAAATTGATGCAAAGACAGAAAAAGGGATAATTGCAAGAGTAGTTATTGAAAAGGCGAGGTGGGCACAGATAGGACCCAGTAGGCAGGTTGGTCATACATAGAAGCTTAGGTGCTAAATAATTTTACAACAGGAAGTAGAGTAAGGATGCAGTCTACCAGAGGGAATTTGTGATTATCGGATGATGAGCAACCTTATGTCTAATAGTGCCTATTTCCCCACTGATATATGAGGCAAAACCACTGGCTTCAAGAACTCTGAGAAGACAGAAGTGTGAAATAGTCATTTCAAGAGGTCAGATTGATGGCTATCATTGGACGCTCCAGTGAGGTTTTATGGTCAGAAACTGACTCATTAGGATAGCATAGTTGCGTATTTTCTCTCACCACAATTTTCTACTTTAATGAAAACAGAATTGGCAACTAGTTGAATTTATTAGGTTGGGGTTTAGCCATCAGGGAATGTTAGAGGAAGTTAGGAATACTTTCTAGAAAATGACAATTCTGATAGATCTCAGAAAACTTAAGTCGCATGAGAAAGAAAAAAAAAAAAAAGATGAAGCTGATGTTAGGTTAAAAAAAAAAAAAAGGTCAGGTCAGTTCATTGAGTTAGAGGTGTTATGAAGGAGAGGAATCAGAATGAATTGTGATAGAAAGTTAATCAACCAGTTAGACACAATTGCTATCAGAGTTCAGAAAACTGAGATTTCCCTTATATATGGTCCAGCAATACCACTTCTAAGTATTTTAAAGTGAAAAAAAAAAAAAAAACAAAACATCTGACCACAAATGTTTACAGTAGTGTAATTATAATCACCAAGAAGGAGAAAACAATACAATATCCTTCAAGAGCAGAGATTTTCAAAATGTAATTCATACGATGGAATGTCACTTGGCAATCACAATCAACTAACAATTCAAACAGCAACATGGGTGAGTAGCAAAGGTATTATGCTGCAGGAAAGAAGCCAGCATGTAAAGGTACATCTTGTAAAATTCCATTCACATGACATCCTAGAAAAGGATACACACTCATGTACACAGATAAGATCATTGATTCTCAAGGTCAGAGGTGGGAAGAGGTTTAAGTAAAAGAAGCAACACAGCAGTTATTTGGAGTACCCGAATTGTTCCACATCCTTTCTGGATCCTGTTTATATCCCTAGTGGAGGTGGTTATGAGAATTCATGCATGTGTAAAATGCATAGAACTAAGGTGTCCCAACTGCCACAGACAATGAGTCACACTCCCCTGCACACAAGAAAAATGACTTTGACCTCACAGCAGAGTTCCTACTTTCAGGAATCAGTCTGGGAAGAGAAGGAAGTCTGAGATGTTGGCCCCTGCACTCCAGCTTAGGGCTCTGTTGATAGGGGATATCAGGTGCCATAACACTTATGTTACTTCTTCAAAGCTCCTCCCCTCCCTCTCTGTAAGTCACAAAACAGAACCCAGCACGCCCTGTGACCAATGACAGAAACCAAAACAGATGGGCAAAAGTAGCAAATTGCTGGTTCTATAAAACCAAGAGGAGGGCCAGAAACTTCATGGGCAAATCCTAAAGAGCTATCAGAGAAAGAACTTAGAGAATACATTACCAGGAGCTTTGAAAAAACAGAGTTCCCAATTTAATACAGAGAAACCCACTAAGGGGAAAAAAAAAATTGACTTTGAAGATTCACTTCATAGGCAAATGGAAAATTTGAAAACAGCTAGAGGTTATGAAGGTCACTTTGAATGCATTCCAGTCTCAACTAACAAGTCAATTTCTCTCTGTCTCTATCCAATAATAAACAGATACAATGATTAAGACAACAACAACATGGCTCTTTTAGTTTGCTTGCTTGCTTGCTTTTTTTCACCAGGACTTCACCACTCTGGGATGACAAAAGTATAGTGGAAAGAGTAAGAGAGAAGGGAAGACCTCAGAGTACTGGAGCTTCCTCTAGGGCAGGGTGGGTTAAAACCTGGGCTATAGGTTTAATTACCACCAGGGTTATTGCTGGGGCTCAGTGCCAGCACTAGGAATCCACCAACCCTGGTGGCCATCCCCCCCTCCTTTTTTTTATTGGCTAGGACAGAGAGAGGTAGAGGTAGAGGGGGAGACAGAGAAATACCTGTAGATCTGCTTCACTCCTTGTGAAGCCGCCCCCCTGAAAGTTGAGAGCTGGGCCTCAAACTTGGGTCCTTATGTATGGTAATGTGTGCACTCAGTTGGGTGCACCATCACTTGGCCCCCTCAAAGAAGTATTCTTACTTATGTAGAAGAGATAACATCAGAAATAGAATACAAAACTACCACACCTCTTGACTTCAAAGTAGAAAAAAGAAAAGTTTAAGAAAATGAGGCAACTCTTCACGAGATTGAAGACTCCACTAGATAAGCAAATATCAGAATTATAGGGTTCTCAGAATGTCGTCATTTTCCCTCTAATACTTTTTAGTCTTATATTTTTTAATACCTTCTAATATATAATACCTTGAGGTTCTCTAATTTTTGTGTTCAAGGATTCTTGTTGCTATAGTTTATATCCGTTACCAAATGATCTGCATTTCTCTAAAACCTGCTAACAGATGGTTTCATTCATATGTACAATATAAAGAACTGAAACACGTTAGTTAAAAAAAGAAAAAAGTCAAAGTGCAGCTGAGACTTTGTGAAAACTATAGTGGTTATCCTTGGAGAAGGGGGGGGGCAGGTAGGAAGAGAGGAAGGCACAGGACAGTGGTGTGTAGTGTGGAACTACACCCGTGTAATCTTATGATCATGTAAACTATTATTAAATCACAAGTTGTTTTAATTGGGCAGTGTACCTCCTTGGCCAGTTATGTAGCCCAGGTTTTACCCCAGCCTGCCCTAGAGGAAGCTCCAGTACTATGATGGCTTTCCCTCTCTTTCTCTTCATCTGAAAACATCATCCCAGAGTGGTGAAGTCCTGGCAATCAATGGGAAACAAACAAGCAAACCAGCTAAAAGAACCATGTTGTTATTTTTAATCATTTTACTTACTTATTATTGGGTAGAGACAGAGAGAAATTGAGAGATGGAAAGGGAGATAGGGAGAGACCTGCAGCCCTGCTTCACTACTCATGAAGCTTTCCCCCTGCAGGTAGGGACCAGGGGCTTGAACCCAAGTCCTTGTGCACTATAACATGCACTTAACCAGATATGCATCATCTGGCCTCCATGCTGTTTTTATTTAGGCCAGCGAAGTAGCTCACTTAGTGAGAATGCTTTGTCATGCACTCAGCCCAGGTTCCAACCTGGCCCTGACACACTGGAGTTCGGAACCTTCAGTGCTAAGGTTTCTTTATCTTACCCTGTCTCAATTTGAAAATCATCCTGGAGCAGTGAAACTTTGATGAGAGACAATAAAAGGAAAAGGCAGGCAGGCAGGCATAGACAGACTGACCTAGACTTGTAGTGACAAAAGAAGACAGCTGCATCTGGGGGACACAGTAGCCTGAAATAAAGGAGTGTTTTCTGTTCTGAGGAGAAGACTATGGCATATGGACACTGACATCATTTGGGGGTCAAGGCAGGACTCCAGCTGATGAACGAGGTGACTCAGACTGGTGCCACCTGGCCAGGATGGATGGATGTGGGCTCCAAGGTGTGCTTCTGCTTAAGACACAGGTTGGCAGCTGTGCTGACCAGGTGGACCACTGCCCTGAGACCTGATATCCTCACCATGCCCCACACCCCGAGTGCACACCCCAAGCCTTGTGAGGATGTGGAGGGGCCACTGACATTCTGACTACATCAGACTTTTGAGCCAGGACATATTCAAAGTTTTAAATGGAAAGGACATACAAGGTTATCAAACAGGTTGAAGGAGAATTGAAGAGCTTTTCAGACAAACAGCAGTTGAAAAAATTCACTAGCACTGAACCTGCAAGAAATACTGAAGGGCCTTCTATAAAGAGAAAATACTTCTAAACAAAAGGCAGAGTTTCAGAGGCTGTCAGCTCCTCATCGTGCAGAGGAACAGGCTAGGAGACCTATGGCTCATGTTGCTTTGGAATGACACACACATACTCTGGGCAGTCAACATACCTAGGCCCCATCACTCTTCCACCTAAGCACAGATGAAGCTATCAGGGAGCAGCTACGGTCAAAGAAAATGTGCCTGGGAAAAGCAGACTAGGGGGAGAGTCCAGAGTCTGGGCGAGGGGGTCACCCAGGGTCCTATGTGTCATACTGGGTAGAATGGAGGTGAGGGAGACAGGAGAACTACTAGCAATAGCCTGCTCCAATGTAGGATTTATATGGAAAAACTGGCTGCAAGTCTAGTCACTTTTTTAAAAGGTTGTTCTTTTTCTTTAAAATTGTTTTATCTTCATTTATTTATTGGATAGAGACAGACAGAAATTGAGAGAGAAGGGGGTGATAGGAAGGGAGAGAGATACCTACAGCCTTGCTTCACCACTCACAAAGCTTTCCCCTTGCAAGTGGGGCCCGGGGGCTTGAACCCGGGTCCTTGAGTCCTGTAACATGTACACTCAACCAGGTGCACCACCACCTGGCCCCATAGTCACTTCTTTTTAAATTCTTTTCTTGCCACCAGAGTTATTGCTAGGGCTAAGTGCCTGCACAATAAATAAACCTCTCCATCTTTTTCTTCTATTTTTTAATTTGTTTTGTTTGACAGTACAGAGAAATTGAGAAGGGTGGAGAGAGAGTGGGAGAGAGAAAGATAGACACCTGCAGACTTGCTTTACCACTTGTGAAGTGTACCCCCTGCAGATGGGAAGCAGGAGTTCAAACCTGGGACCTTGCACTTGATGTGTGCACTTTACTGGCTGTGTCACTGCCTGGGGCCTCTAGTCTAGTCACTTCTTAACTTAATTGGATCTTCCCTGCTTCCACATTCACCCATCTACTGATCATCTAGTAAATCCCTACTAGTGCATGCCCATGAGGCATGGATACAAGGTGGATACAGGGTGGGTGGATCAGAGTGCACAGCCCAGCTCACAGATGATCAACTATGTTGGTCTCTTGAGGTAACTACTGGCAAAGCAAAATTTTTTTTTTTTTGGTTGTCTCAGGGTTTCACCACTCTAGGTTGATTTGTCTAGAGAGAGAGATGTGAAGGCAGAAGAACTACAGCACCAAAGCTTCCTTCAGTGCAATGGGGGCGAGGCTCAGTTTGGGCTGCAGACATGGGCAGCACACATGGGCAGCACACCATCCAAGCGAGCTATCTCAAGGGCCCTTTTATGTTTGTTTTTAACCACAGCTGAGTTCTGGCTTATGGTAGGCTGGGTAATGAGCCTGGGAGCTTCAGACTGTTGAACTATTAGCAGTGCCATCTCCCTGGCGACAAAGCGTTTTTTTCAGATGCACTGTAGTAGTTTAATGAAATGTGAATGGAGCATGGAAGTGTATTTTCATCCTTCATGCTCATTTAAAATACGTCTTTTATGTTTTCTCCTCAAATCAACTGTGACAATAACTGAAGTACAACAAATGATATATTTCAAATATCTGAATCGACTGGTTTTGACCTATACCTACAAGACCATCACCACACTCAAGACAGGGAATGTTTCCATCATGCCCAGAAGTCTCCTGTGTCCTTTACAACCCTTCCATGCTTTTATCTGACCCTTCCCCCAGGTGACTAGTGTTATAGAGGAAATTTGTTTTTCTGGAAATGAGAAAGTCTCTTGTTATATTTTGCTGTGTACTTGGGCTAATCTTTGTAGGGCAGGGTTAAGGGAAGATGAAGAAATATCAGGAAATGAGGGCGTGGAGATAGGTCAACATCATTATGAGACGTGAAGAGCATATAGCTGCAGCAACAAGGCTGTGTTTAGCCACTGAGGCAAACTTAAAACACCCACATCATTATGGACATACTGTGGAGGAGGATATGAGCTTCAGAGTCATTGAGGAGCCAGTTTAAGATTACCTAGGTCTTTTTTTTTTTCATTCCCTTTTTTGTTGCCCTTGTTGTTTTATTGTTGTAGTTATTATTGATGTCATTGTTGTTAGATAGGACAGCGAGAAATGGAGAGAGGAGGGGAAGACAGAGAGGAGGAGAGAAAGCCAGACACCTGCCGACCTGCTTCACCACCTGTGAAGCGACTCTCCTGCAGGTGGGGAGCCGGGGGCTCGAACCGGGATCCTTAAGCCGGTCCTTGCGCTTTGCCCCACCTGCACTTAATCTGTTGCGCTACCGCCCGACTCCCGATTACCTAGGTCTTAAGGAGTCAAGTCAGAGCTCAGTGAACCTGACCTCAAAATCTTCCTGTGCTTTCTCTCCAGTCTCCAAGGTCAAAGCCAAGATTGGCTCACCTCTATGTCCTATAGGAGTCTTAGCCTCTTTCCCATCAGCAGGGGAGCTAGTGGGCCCAGAGAGCAGACTTTCCAGCCAATTATGACCTGGCCCTTGTAGGCTGTGACTAGGGAGAAGGCCTCTTCTCTGAAAGTCACCTTTCAGGATGCAAGCTTCTGTTCTCTGGAGGAGGCAGGGGGGACATTGGGGGCCATTTTAATGTTCACCTAAAACCACACCACACACTTTGCTCTTAAACATTTACATAACAAAGCACAAATTTAATATTCTCCCAAATGAAAATTACCCAACCCCAAATGATCTGGGGACTAAGCAGGGTCAGAAGGCTAGAGAGGAAAGCAAATTGGAGTGGTGAGTGGGGGAGAGGGAGAGACAAAGACAAGGCAGGGATGACACACCTAAAAAGAGACCTAGGATATGTTACTTGATAACTTAAGGAAAAAACAGTGAGCGATGCTGCGCTTGCATGGGGCCATTTTGGCGCATTCACACCAGAACGGCTGTATCTACTACTGTATCTAGGTGGCTGAGAAAAGGCTCCAGCCCTCTCTGATCGTGGTTTCTATAGGATGTGTGGGGTACAGGTTAAAGGAAGTGCCTGGAACCAAACCACATTGAAAGAGGCAAGGCTTCCTGGAGAAAGAGCTCAAACTGCTGAAGTTCATAGATCCTGTTCCTTCTAGGAACTGGAGGTCAGGAGCTGGGATGTGCACCTACTGAAGGAAAGAGATGCATCCAGAACTCTGGCCAAGTGGTATGAGACAAACCAGGCTTCCTGGAGAATGGACACTGGGGGGTGAGCAAACCAAATCCTGACTTAATTTCCCACTTTGACAGAGAGTGTGGCAGCCCAGCCCCTAGAGACTGTGTGAAGCCAAGTGTGCAGAATGGCTGCCCAACACCTGGAGCACAAAAGCATCTGGTGCAGTGGTGGGGCCAGCTGCCCTTGACCCACCCCCCACCCCCCGAAAGATATCCTGTTAGACTCAGAACCTTTTCAGGGCACTGTGCGAACTTTGCATCACCCTCAAAATGGGTGATGCCTGGCCCTGACTCATAGTTTCAGTTTCAGAATGAGCATTTTGTGAGAAAGACATTTCCTTTATTCTGTATGCGGATTCCTTGATTACAGGCAGATGGTGGCAGGGTGGGTCCTAGTTCTGCATTTGGACCCCTTATTTATGACCTTTGCATCGAGGAAGAGGTAGGCCTGGTAGCAGAGGGACACCCACAGTTGACCTATCTCCTGTACCTCCCTTTTGCTCCCCTTGGGAGTCCAATCCAACTGGTGGCCCAAGTCCACCAATCCTGCTGCTCCCAAAGCAAAGAAAACAGAGATTGTCTCCAGTTTGCTGGCTCCTTGTGGCATCTCTGCCAACGAGCCACTCTGGCCCCTAATTGACCACACAGGTGGGTCTTAGGTGATCAGGGAAGAGGAATGTTACATGCAACCCTGGGGTTGGTGGATGGCTTTTATTTAGTGTATGTGTGGTAGGCACCCTCCAAGGGCCAAGCACTATAGGCAGTGGGGATATGGAAGTGAGTAGAGGATGGTCTTTGCTCTCCAGAGGCTCATGCACGGCAGAGGCAGGTCACTGTACTTTGTTTAGAAGTATTTTCTCTTTATAGAAGTCCATTCAGTATTTCTTGCAGGTTCAGTGTTAGTGAATTTTTTTCGACTGTTTTTCTGAAAATCTCTTCAACTCTCCTTGAAGCTTGGTGGAGCAGTCAGCAGATCCTCCTCCACGTGGTGACGAATCCTATGGGATCAGTTTATGAAACTCCTCTGTGCCTCAGTTTCCTTATTTTGTATATTGTTGAAAATATTTCAGTGGATAGAAAGCACATGTAAGTAGGCCTAGACCGCTAACAGATCCCTCTTTCCACCATCACTGGTCATCTTCATCAGGAAAAACATCATAAACCCTCTTGTGGGCCTCTACGGAGCATTGCTCTCAATGTAGAACAACAGTGGTAGAAATTGCCCCACTCTCCAAAGGGAGGCTGGGTCAACATACTCTGTCACTAGAGGAAGACGGGTCCTGAAATGAGTGCAGCCTAGAATGTTCCTAGCCATGACCATGGAATGTAAGCTCAGGCTGCCAGGGATGCAGAGGTTATACAGGCTCCTGGGCTAAATAGACATGGCCCCAAGGTCAGATTGATGGGGCTTATAGTTAATGGTATTTGTACACTTTCTCCATATTTGGGAGCTCCTTTCTGCCCTTATCCAGCTTTCTAGTTCTATCCTCAACTCTGACACCACCTTCCAGACAATACCCCTAGCCCACCTGCATGTTAGCTATTGGGCTCAGTCAAAAATGAATAAAGTCACGGGTCCTTTGGAATATATCTAAAATAGACTCCCTAACTCCTAACATGAAGACCCCAATTTTTATCTGCTATACTTTTACCTTTAGGTTCCTGATTATTAAACAATTTGTTCTGCTTTATATCTTAATGCCTTTCAGCCACCAAGTTGCAGATGCTACCATGATGCCAACCTTACTTCCCTGGGCAGAGATCTCACCAAAGAGTCCTGGAACACCATCTCTCCAGAGCCCTGCCCCACTAGGGAAAGACAGAAACAGGCTAGGAGTATGGATCGAGCTGCCAATGCCCATGTTCAGTGTAGAAGCAATTACAGAAGCCAGACCTCCCACTTTCTGCACCCCATAAAGAGCTTTGGTCCATACTCCCAAAGGGATAAAGAATAGGGCAGCTTCCAATGGAGGGAATGGGATATGGAACTCTGGCAGTGGGAACTACGTGGAATTGTACCCCTCTTACCCCAAAATATTATCAATCATTATTAAATCACTAATAAAATTATTAATAAAAGAAGAAAAGCACATCTAAAACAGAGTAGACTAACAGATTCTGTGAGCACATTAGCATTTTGTCTCAAAACAAAAGAACTTTTTCTCCTAAATTCAGATAAAAAGAGACACAGAAGGGTGGTGGCGCACCTGGTTGAGCGCACGTTGCAATGCCCAAGGACCCGGGTTTAAGCCCCTAGTCCCCACCTGCAGGGGGAAAGCTTTGCAAGTGGTGAAGCAGTGTTGCAGGTGTCTCTCTGTCTCTCACCCATATCTACCACCCCCTTCCCTCTCAATTTCTGGCTGTCTCTATCCAATAAATAAATAAAGATATTTAAAAAAATCAAGAGAGACACAGAGCAAGAGACAGAAACAGAGGAAAAAGGAATAAGAGATAGCACCCCACTGTTCATAGTGCTGGGTCTTAGTGCTATGCATGGTGCTCTCTTGGTGGTGGGGGGTTCAAATCCTAGTCCTTGCACATTATAAAATATGAGTTCTCCCTTCCCTGATTCTTATTTTTCATTTTCCACCTTCCCTGATACACTTGCCCCTATTCCTGCTGTTTTTTGTTTACATTTTTAAAATTATTTTTATTTATTTATTAGATAGAGACAGCCAGAAATTGGGAGGGGAGGGGAAGATAGAAAGGGAGAGAGACAAAAAAGACATCTGCAGCACTGCTTCATCAGTTGCAAAGCTTTCCCCTGCAGATAGGGATCAGGGGTTTCAACCTGGGTCCTTGTACATTGTAGCGTGTACTCAACCAGGTGTGCCACCATCCTGCCCCTTGCTCCTGTCTTTCTCATCCTGACTAATGGCTCTATCGTCATCCAACTTGTCCTGGACTCAACTGTTCTCATTCAACCCCTCTTCCTCCCCTCTTTGTTCCTCCCACCCTCCCACTACTGTGCCAGCCTGGGATATCCTTTCTACTGTCCATCACCACAGGCTCCCAACTGGTCCTCTTCCCATATCCTATTCCTTCCAGCCCAGAAGCCTCATGATAAAACCAAAACCAATCATAGTTTCAAAAGTTACCTCCAGTCATTCTGTCAACTGCAGGGCTAAGTCCACGTTCCATGGTGGCAACATCTGGCCTTTGCTTGCCTTTCTGGTTTTCTTTTCACCATACAGTCCTATGTGGCAACCTTGCCAGGCCACACTCCACGCTTCCACCTTGCTGTTTCTGGTCCTGTGGTTCGCACTTCCTGGAATCTCTCCCCTCTACCTGTCCTCACCTCTCAGTACCTGCCCCACAGTGACTTTGGGCTGCTGGTCATATGTCCATAGCTCAACACAGACACAGAAGCCTGAGCTGGAAGTCAAGTACAGTTAGAGCTGTGAGGGTGAGCTAGCCCAGGAGCCTGTGAGAATGAGGAAGACACAGACAGGGCTTAGCATGAAGGGAAGTGCTCTGGCATGTCAGGGTCCTGGAGGAAAGGAGCAGTCACTCAGGAAGCTCCCCAGCAGGGTTCCCCCTTCTCTAGTCCACAGGGCCTCTTGCTGGGCCTGTCTTCCCTACCACCCACAGAAGACAGGTGGGTCTGGCCTGCTCCCAGTACTTAAAGTTAGTTGTGTAACTTCACTGAGGCCCAGTGAGACAAGGATAGCATTACCTTCCTCCCCTGGAGGCCTTGGGAGGAGAGAGTTGAAAGGATTTAGACTCAGCTTTTAGAGACAGAACTACATATTCCGAGAGGAAGGATGCCAACCTAGCAGGGCTATTGCAAGGTCAGAGAGAGAGAGAGAGAGAGAGAGAGAGAGAGAGAGGACTTAGGTTCTGTTCTGTTGACAAAAGCATCGCAGAATGTTCACCTCATTCCCGGCAGCCCCCCTTCTGGCCCAGGTCCCCATTCGGGTGTGTCTCAGGTGAAGACACTCACACATGTACTCATCCCACCCTCCCCAGGAGCCATTTCCCTGAGTCACCCCAATGTCAGCCAAATTCACCTGAAGCACCTGGTATTACTCTCGACACCCCCAGAGATTATCCAGCTAAAAGCTCTCAGTCAAGAAAAGCTTCATCTGGCTCAGTAACTCACTTTATGAGCTTCCTCAATTACTGCAGGGAGTTGCTGGCTCAGAGATTTCTGTGGCACTTTCACCGTGAGGAGAATGTAGAGGATAGGAAAGGAAGGAAAGTGAGAACCCAAAGAGAGGTAAAATATCTTGCCCTCCGAAGAACTCCTCCTCCACTATTTCCAACATAGGTGCCCATGCTTGTTCTTCGAATGGTGGCAGAAAAGAGTAAGAACAACACAGACAAGTGGAGAACATAGAGCATAGAGTGTGTGTCCTCAAAAGAACCTTACAAATAACTTGCTTGCCCAAACCACTTGTAGACAGATGAGTAAACTCTTTGTTTGGAGCAGGGCTGGGGATAGAATCCAATGCCTTTGCTGTCCAGTTGGTGACCCGATCACACAGACTCCAAACAGAAAAGACTGAAGAGATTAAGATGCCCAAGAACCTAACCCTACAGCTATTCCAGGAGACACTCCAGAGCACATGCCCACCACTACCTTTTCAGGCTCTGCAGGCTTCACCCACTGTCCTGCTTCCCGTCACTCAGTGTTACGAGTCACTGTTGGTACCATACACCTCCAACAGCTACAAAGTGCTGGGGAGATCTGGACAGAATCAGGCTGCTACAGCCAGCTAGACACTGGGAAATGATGCTGCAGCTCTGTCTAGACAGGGTGGCCACCTTTCTGTCCCCTACAGGCACCCTGGATGACCCATTAATGTCCTGGGAGTATGTGCCTTGCGCCCAGGCTGGTAGCCCAAGAAATCACACATTTAGGCAGCTCATTTTTCTGCGAGGCTTAAAAATGAACAGTCCAAAGAGTGGAGAAAGCAGTAAGGGCAAGCATGCTAATTTAAAACATAACAGTAAAAGAAATAGGCTCACTGTGTAAATAGCCAAATATTGATTGTTCCTTTAAGACTGAGGTCTCTTCTGCTTGGGTAAGGAGAGACTTGTGGCTATTGACCAAAAGCTATCCTAACTTAGATTTAGAGCAATCTCCTGGTTTCAAAAGTTATTTTGACATTTAATAAAATAAATCATCAGACCAACACCTCACCACATTATGTTTACAATAGAGTCCAACATAGTTTGCCATTGCAGTGTTTTTAATTGATTTATAACTTTATAATTTTACTATGACTTGTAATTAAGCAAATATTTATTTGCCTTTGTAATGTCTAAATAGCCAATATAAACAGACAAGAATGATCCTGTTATGGTTATACAGATGACAGCTAATACTAAGGCACTCTTTCTTGGATGTCTCCTTCACTGAATGTCAGTTGGATTTATCCAGCTGTAGTCAGGGAGATCAAGTTATTATATAGAACTGTCAAGATAGCTCATTTAGTGCACTGCTTTGTCTCCTGCACAACCCAAATTCTCTTTTTTGCTTTTTTATATTTTTTATTGTCTCTTTATTTATTGGATAGAGACAGCCAGAAATTGAGAGGGAAGGAGGAGATAGAGAAGGAGAGAAACAGAGACACCTGTAGCCCTGCTTCACCACTCACAAAGCTTTCCTACAGGTAGGGACTGGGGGCTTGAACCCGGGTCCTTGAGCATTGGAACATGTGCACCCAACAAGGTGCACCCAACAAGGTGCACCCAGCTCCTTACAACCCAAATTCTTTTTTTAAAATATTTTATTTATTCCCTTTTGTTCCCCTTGTTGTTTTATGGTTGTAGTTATTATTGTTGTTGTTATTGATGTTGTTGTTGTTGGATAGGACAGAGAGAAATGGAGAGAGGAGGGGGAGAGAAAGATAGATACCTGTAGACCTGCTTGACCACCTGTGAAGCGACTCCCCTACAGGTGGGGAGCCGGGGGCTTGAACCGGTATCCTTACGCCAGTCCTTGCACTTTGCACCACCTCCGCTTAACCCACTGCGCTACCGCCCAACTCCCACAACCCAAATTCTAACCTGGCCCCCGCTGCATTGAAGGGAGTCCTGGAACTATGGTTTCTTTCCCTCTTTCTTGGTCTTTCAGTTAAGTAATTTATAGACATCTTTCTTCAATCATGTTCAGCTAGACAAATCCAAAATAGTACTAGTTCCTGTACATAAATCATATGTCAAGTATTCTGGTTTCGATACCATTGCCCTGACACCCTCTCAAAATGTACCAATGGCAATTTGGAGTGGGTGAGTTGTGCCTGGAGTCTGCCTGCACCTTCTGTAAAACCCTGACTCAAATACTCCCAGCTTGTAATACAGTATATACCAATTGACATTCATCTTAGAAACAATGTTCAGTTGGCTTATTTGGGTGAGCTAAGAAAGTGGACAGGTGCCCTTCAAAAAGGTATCCCCACATAGACCAGTGACTAGAGATAATAAGCGCAAGATATATGGGATCCCAACATTCTGAACAGCTTTATATGGTCAAATCTATCACTTTACTAGAATAAATTCTAGAGGGAAGAATTTGCATATTTTGTCACTGCTGTATTCTCAACACCTAGAACAGGGCTTATCACTTGTTAGGTAAGAAGTAAACATTGAATGGGTCTAATAAAATACTGATGCAATACTTAGGTATTTACTGTAAACCTAGGTTTATAGTGAGAAATTTAAAATGGGCTTGACCTAATTATTACTGTATACTATGTTTTTAGCATTTTCGTTCATAATTTTACACTAGTTTACTAGATTATAAAATTACAGGGATATAGTTCTACCCTCCAAGCACCCACATACACACACACCTGCTGTATGCTATTTAGACTATTAGGCTAAGCTTGAGAACACTCACTATAGGCAACTGAAAAGCAATAACCACTGAGTTAAAAAAAAAAATCAGAACTTTTAAGGTCTTAAAATCTAGTTGAGACTTTGGCAATGATGAAGTAATAGGGACACACACACACACAGTGGGGCTAGGAAACAACAGGTTTTAGACATTGACTATCAAGCGGTAAAGAAGACGGATCCCTGGAAAATGAGAAGCAAATAAGATGAGCCCTATTCCTGGCTAATCACCCCAGGAAATAATCTCACAAACTCACATAGAGATAGAAGTAGAGGTAGGAGTATATTGTGTATTCCTATCCTCCAGGGCTGAAAACCTCTTAATTCAGCCTCTTAATAACATATAGAGGAACCTCCATTGAGAAATTTACCTCAAGACTATAGATTATGATATGATATTCCCATCTAATAAATATGTTCTAACACTGTGAAACATTTTTTAGAAATAATGCAGTTGCTTTCTAGGAAAACAAATTTCAGGAATAATTTAGAAATACAAAAATAACAATACTCCCAAATATAAAATTCATAATGTCTAATAGCTAATAAAAATGGCATACAAAAAAGTGAAGTATGACTCACATGAGAGGGCTAGTTAATCAGTGGAAATACATATGAAAATAACGCATGATAAAATGAGTAGATGGATGACTAAAAATAAATAATTGCTTGTATTTCATTTGTTCAAGAAGATAAACAATTTGTTAAATAGAGGCATGGAAAATGTAATATATATGTATACACTAACTAAAAATGAAAAATTCACTCCCTGAAATAAGCTCTGGTTAGGGTTAATGATTGATTAGACACTGACCTCCCCCCAAAAAATATTTGGGACTTGAAAACATTACAGTAGATAAAATACAAAATAAAGCAGAAAGAAAAAAAAAGGATATATATACATATATATATATATATATATATATATATATATGCAGGAAACTATATACCTTTTATTTTGTAAACCAGTTAAATTATTAATAAATTATTTTTAAATAATTAAAATAATACTTGGGGGAAAAGACTGGGTGGAAAAAGTATATGACTAGAATAGTAGGCACACTGAAAGAAGTGGATAAAACATTCCAAAAATTGCACAGCTATATACGAGATACTGGATACTGTACAGCAAACCCTAACAAAAGGACTTTTCAAAGTTAACCCAATTACCAAATAATGTGATGATAACATTAACTATCGATTGTCTTTTTGAACCCTAAGACAGCAGGAACCTCACATCTCCACTATAGAGCCCCTACTTCCCCCAGTCCTGGAACCCTTGGATAGGGCCCACTTTCCCATATGCATCTCCCAATCCATACCAAATAATATTGCATCCGCCGATCACAACCTAACCAACACAACGATTGCCACCTCAACATGCTTCACCTCAGACTGTGTCCAGAGACTTCACGTGTGGAATGACAATCCTTCAGCTTCATTACTCGGGTGAGACCTTTCCTTTTATAGTACACTCTAATTTCATCTCAGGTAGTTCACTTTCTAACAAAGTCCCATAACCTAGATATACACCAGTTTCTGTGAGAGAGAGCTTATGTGCACACGTATCCATAAACTACTGCAAAATATATACCTGAAAGCAGAAGTACACTAGAGTTTGCAGTGAGTACCTCCCTAACACTTCCTCTCCACTATTCCAAGCTTGGGATCCATGATTGCTCAACAAATTGTTTGGCTTCGTATGTTAACTCTCTTTTCAATCACCAGGTTCCAGATGCCACCAGGATGCTGGCCAGGCTTCCCTGGATTGAAGACCCCACCAATATGTCCTGGAGCTCCGCTTCCCCAGAGACACACCCTACTAGGGAAAGAGAGAGGCAGACTGGGAGTATGGACCGACCAGTCAACGCCCATGTTCAGCGGGGAAGCAATTACAGAAGCCAGACCTTCTACCTTCTGCAACCCTCAACGACCCTGGGTCCATGCTCCCAGAGGGCTAGAGAATGGGAAAGCTATCATGGGAGGGGGTGGGTTATGGAGATTGGGTGGTGGGAATTGTGTGGAGTTGTACCCCTCCTACCTTATGGTTTTGTTCATTAATCCTTTCTTAAATAAAAAATTTAAAAAAAACATTCCAAAAATTATATAAATCCTAAGTCCAGAAGGGGAAATGTTTAACAAGTCCCAAGTGAAAGAAATGCAAAGACTACCACAACAATAAGTAAGAATTAAATTATTTAAGACCAGTAACAAAACATCTATTAGAGAAATATATATACACCACATAAAGAATCATATCAGGAATGGGGGAGATCGCATAATAGTAATGCAAAAGACTTTCATGTCTGAGGCTCTTAAGTTCTAAACTTCAGTCTCCAGCACCACCATGAGTCAGAGTTGAACAGGTTTAAAAAAAAAAAAAAAAAAAAGTCAAACGGAAAGTTATGGGGAGATACGAAGTTGTACATTTGTGTTAACAACTGTATTGTAAACCATTAGCCCTCCAATAAAGCAGGTGAAAATAATTATGCCAAATTTGCATTGAGAATAACACCTACTGGGGAGTCGGGCGGTAGCGCAGCGGGTTAAGTGCACGTGGTGCAAAGCACAGAGAATAACACCTACTAAAAACTAGTGGAATTAAGATCTTTAAAATACTGAAGGAATAAAACCTTGGTACAAGGAAAATACCTTTAAAAATAAATACTATTAATATAGACTTTCTCTAAAATAAAAAAAAAAAAGACTCCAAATTCCAGTAGCAGCATTCTTGTATTATAAACAATGTTAAGGGTGCCCTTAGGCAAAAGGGAAATCATACCATAACAGCAGGCTGCTCAGGGATGAACGTGCAATGCCCCATGTTTGGTCCCCAAACACTGTATATGGCATTGCTTATGCCAGAGTATCCTCTCTCTCTCTCTCTCTCTCTGTCTGTCTCTCAATAAACTTTAAAAAAGGGAGTCGGGCTGTAGCGCAGCGGGTTAAGCGCAGGTGGCGCAAAGCACAAGGACCAGCATAAGGATCCCGGTTCGAACCCCGGCTCCCCACCTGCAGGGGAGTCGCTTCACAGGCGGTGAAGCAGGTCTGCAGGTGTCTATCTTTCTCTCCTCCTCTCTGTCTTCCCCTCCTCTCTCCATTTCTCTCTGTCCTATCCAACAACGACAACAACAATAATAACTATATCAATAAAACAACAAGGGCAACAAAAGGGAATAAATAAATAAAATAAATATTAAAAAATTAAAAAATAATAATAATAAACTTTAAAAAAAATAATAAAATGTTACCACTTTAAAAAAATAATAAAATGTTACCAGATACTAAAAAAGTAAGGGATTAGTATGTGGACAAACTTTTTTTTTTCAACAGGATAGAGAGACTGACAGTGTTAGTGGGGAAAGATGCCAGTACACCACTCTGGTTTGTGTGGTACCAGGGCTAAAGCCAGAATGTCCAGGAATGCAAACCTTGCACTCTACCAGTTGAGCTATTTTCTAACTACATAATTTTAAAGATTACTGTCCTATATTTAGAGTTCTAAAAACAATTTGACTAGTTAAAACAAACATAATAGTTATACACTATGATGTTTATAATGTAAACTGAACTAAAATGTATGACAATAACACAAATTTGAAAAGAACGGAAATGCAAATGTTACAAAATTGTATACTATCAATGAAATAGTGTAACTTGAAAGTGGCCTTTAATATGTGAAGTTTATATTTGTAAAATTTAAAGCACTAAATAAACAAAAATCATAATATAGCTATAATTCAACAAAGGAAATAAAATTAAAATGGGCATTAAATCTAAAAAGTTAAAGAAGAAATTGAACAAACAGGAAACAAGTAATATGGGTCTGTCTGTATTATTAGTGGCATGAAGTACAAATTGTGTAAATACCCTCAACTCAACAGATTAGATAAAGAAGCAAGGCCTAGCATGATTCATCCTGATATAGACATGGTTCAATAAACACAAATCAATGTAATATACCATCATCAACAACAACAAAAACACATGATTATAGCAATAGGAGCTAAAAAAATATTCATTAAGATTCAGTACCCATTTATGATAAAGACCCTTAAAAAGTTGGAAATAGAAGGTACAGTCCTCACCATCACTAAGACCATATATGATAAACCCAGTTACACTCACTGGTGAAAAACAAAGTTTTTACCCTAAAATCCAAAACTAAGTGAAGATTCCCATACCTACCACTACTTTTCAACATAGTCCTAGAGAACATGCCATTATAATCAGGTAAGAATGCCTATATTATAGGCATTCAAGTTGGAGAAGAAGTCACCTCATCACAATTCATAGATGACATAATATCCACAGAAAATCCTATAGACTCTACCAAAAAAAAAAAACTATTAGAAACTATCAATTCAGTAAAATATTGGTAGCTGGTTTATTCACAATTATCAAGGAGTGTAAGTGCTAAAACCATAAGATGCCCCTAGATGCCCATCAACAGATGACTGAATGAAGATGTTACGGGTCATATAGTCAACAAAATGATGATATTGTATCCTTCAGGACAAAATGGACAGAACTAGAGGTGATCATACTTAGTGAAATAAGGAAGTAAAATACAACTACAGATGATTTCACTCATATGTGAAATCTAGGGAATTGAAGTACATGAACTCACAAACAAAAATAGCTACAAACATTCTCTAAGATTGAGAATTCTGGGAATCAGGTAGGGTGAGGTAGAGTGTCACAGAACTTTGGTGGTGGGTGTAATGTGGAACTATACCCCTGTAATCTTGTAACTTTATAAAGTGTTATTAAATCACTAATTAAAAATATAAAAAAATATTTGGAGACTTAACGTCATGAGTAATGGAAAATAAAGAAAGAATAGTACTGTGTTGGGGAAAAAAAATTACACATTGAAAGAAACTTCCACAAGGATAAAAAAGAATCTTGCAATTGGTAGAAGACACATCTGATAAGGGTTTGTTATCAAAAATGTATAAAGAAATCATCCAGATCAACAACAAAAATAGCAAGTTACCTAATAAAAATCTGGGCAAAAAAAAAAAAATCTGAATAGACAGTTCCTTACAAAAGACATGCAGGGCCAGCGTGGTGGTGGTACCCAGGTGAGTGAACATGATACAATGGGCAAAGACCCAGTTTCAATACCCAGTCCCCACCTGCAGGGGAAAAGCTCTGAGTGGTGAAGCAGGGCTGCAGGTGTCTCTTTTCCTTCCCCTTTCTACAGCCTCCTTTCTTTTACTTTCTGTCTCTATCCAAGAAATAAATATTTTAAGACATTCAGATATATCAAAAATGTCCCCATTACTTATAATTAGATAAATGCAAATTAAAATCATAATGAAATATCACCTCACATCTGAGAGCATACTACAATCTGCGCAAACGCACAATGGATTGTAGGTGGATTGAATGGACTTAAACACAGCCAGCCAGAAGTCTGGCCCTTCTGTCCTGCTTCTTCTCCTACTCAGACTCATCATGGCATCCTCTCCTGGGAACTAAACACATGTGACTCAGCTAGCTGGTAAACTCTAAGACTCCTCTACAGCCATGTGAGTAACTTATACCTCTGCTGGTAATTGTTTCTCTTGTGGGGCTGAACTTTGGGTAAATATTCATGGACATATGTGAATAGCTTAATTTTAGGCCTGTCAATTTATTACCTAAAATAATATTCCATACTACTATACCACCATACCAATGTGTCCTAGAGCCCCATTTTCCCAGAGCTCTGCCCACTAAGGAAAGAGAGAGACAGGCTGGGAGTATGGATAGACCTGACATTGCCCACGTTCAGCAGAGAAGCAATGTTCAGAACAGAAGCCAGACCTCCCAACATGGACCCCATAACGATCCTGGGTCCATGTTGCCAGAGAGAGATAAAGACTAGGAAAGCTTTCAGAGGAGGGGATGGGATACAGAACTCTGGTGGTGGGAAATGTGTTGAATTTTATCCCCCTTACCCTAGGATTTTGTCAATATTTTTTGTTTTATAAATAAATTTTAATTTTTTAAGAAGATAGAAAGCAGGAAAAAATGTTTAATAATCAGGAACCTAAAGGTAAGAATAGAACAGATGAGGTTTGGGGTCTTCATGTTGGAAGAAGCTAGGAAATCTATTTTAGGTATATTCCAAGGGGCCCATGACTACTAATTTTTGCCTGAGCCTGAAGGTTAACATTGCAGGTGGGATAAACCTTATAATAGACCCCTCTCTCCACCACCACTGGCTGCTTCCATCAGGAACATCATGATAAGCCTTCATGCGGTCCTTTCCAGGACCTTGCTGTAAAGTAGCAATGATAAGGGACTGTCCCACTCTCTCAAGGGAGGCTGAGTCAGCCTACCCTGCCACAAGTGGAAGACCGGTCCTGAAATGGGTGCAGCCTAGAATGTTCCCAGCTGTTATTATGGACTGTGAGCTCAGCCTGACAGGGACTCAGAGGTTACACAAGCTCCTGTGCTTAATGTGAATATATATGGGCCTGAGTCAAATTGATATTACACACTTCAAATTTGGGAGCTACTCTCTGCCCTAAGTCCAGCTTTCTAGTCCTATTCTCAACTCTGAAACCAACTTCCCAGATAATATTTTTAGTCCACCTGCAAGTTAGTTACCAAGCTCAAACAAAAATTACTGAAGTCATGCCCCCCCCCCCCAGAAACATACCTAAAACAGACTTCCTAGCTTCTATCCACCTTAAGATCTCCTATTCTCATCTGCTCTGTCCCTACTTTTTGGTTCTTGTTTATTAAACATTTTGTCCTGCTTTGTATCTTACCACCTTTCAGTCACCGACTTGCTGAAATCATAGTTGCAGATGCTACTATGATTCCATCCTGAACTCCCTGGGCAGAATACCTCACCAATGTGTCCTGGAACTCACCTCTCCAGAATCCTACTCAACTAGGGAATGATAGAAACAAGTTGCGGGTATGGATTGACCTGCCAATGTCCATGTCTAGCACAGAAGCAATTACAGAAGCCAGACCTTCCACCTTCTGCACACCATAAAGAATTTTGGTCCATACTCCCAGAGTAGTAAATGTTAAGGGAAGATGATCAGAGGGCTCTGAACTCCAATTCCATCAAGACCTAGAGAGAGAAGAGGTTAAAAAAAAAAAAAAAAAAAAAAACCTTTTGGAAATAGCAATAGGTATGATTTAGAAAGGAAGATAAGGGGCGGTGGAGATAGTATAATGGTTATGCAAAGAGACTCTTACGCCTGAGGCTTCAAAGTTCCAGGTTCAATCCCCTGTACCACCACTATAAGCCAGAATTGAGCAGTACTCTGGTAAAGAAAAATCAAAGCAAAGAAGAGAAAGGAAGAGAAGGCAGGACCATAGGAAAAAAATGGACAAAAATACATAGTTAAAAAAATAATAGTCAGCCTGTATCTGTGGCCTAATGTGAATTAATTGCAGTTTCCAATGGAGGGAAGAACTCTGGTGGTGGGAAAAGTGTGAAATTATGCCCATTATCTCATAATTAAGTAAATCAATATTAAATCACAAATAAAAATGGAAGAAGAAAAAAAAAGAAATGAAGGACAACTACTAGATGAGTTCACTCTTATGTGGAATATAGATGGCTAATGGAAAGAGTAAAAAGCAGGATTTTAGAAAAGTAGTTGCCAAGCTGTCTCTCAGATCTTGGGAGGACTATAGTGGTTATCAGAGTGGAAAGCAGAGGACTTTAATGGTAGGTGCAATGACTTATACACATCATGTATAGTTTGAAACTACACCCTTGAAATCTTATAATTTTGTAAAAAAAAAAAAAAGCATAAATCACTAATAAAACTGAAATAAAGTATGAAAACGAGGCCTAACTATACTCTTCCTGCAAGTGATACATCAAGAAATACATACTGACAAACAAATATACATGCATATCAATAAAATGGGTTTAAAGTAAAACCACCAGCAAGGAAACAAATCAGAGCAAATAATATTTCCAAGCATAAACAGAAAGAAAATCAATTCATCAACAGGAGATAAATGTATCTGAGGGAGTCGGGGGTAGCGCACATGGAGCAAAGGGCAAGGACCGGTGGAAGGATTCCGGTTCGAGCCCCCGGCTCCCCACCTGCAGGGGAGTCGCTTCACAGGCGGTGAAGCAGGTCTGCAGGTATCTATCTTTCTCTCCTCTCTGTCTTCCCCTCCTCTCTCCATTTCTCTCTGTCCTATCCAACAACAACGGCAACAATAACAACTACAACAATAGAACAACAAGGGCAACAAAAAGGAATAAATAAATAAGGAAATGTATTTGAGGGAGTCGGGCGGTGGCACAACGGGTTAGGCGCAAATGGTTGCCCTTGTTGTTTTATTGTTGTAATTATTATTGTTGTTGTCGTTGTTGGCTAGGACAGAGAGAAATGGAGAGAGGAGAGGAAGACAGAGAGGAGGAGAGAAAGCTAGACACCTGCAGACCTGCTTCACCGCTTGTGAAGCGACTCCCCTGCAGGTGGGGAGCCGGGGTTCGAACCGGGATCCTTATGCCAGTCCTTGTGTTTTGCGCCACCTGCGCTTAACCCGCTGCGCTACAGCCCGACTCCCATAAATAAATATTTTTTAAAAATTTAAAAAAAGAAATGTATTTGAACTTACAATTTTAAAATATAGAAAGTAAAATTGATAGACTTATAAGAACAGTGAAATTCAAATTAGAGCCAGGGGTCCAGGCAGTGGTGTACACAGAAGAGCACACACATTACCATGCACAATGAATAAGGTTCAAGTCTCCATCCCCACCTGCAGGGGCAAAGTTTTGTAAGCAGTGAAATAGGGCTACAAGAACCTTTCTCTCTCTCTCTCTCTCTCTCTCTCTCTCTCTCTCTCTCTCTCTGTGTGTGTGTGTGTGTCTGTCTGTCTGTTTCCCCCTCTCAATTTCTGTCTCTGCCAAAACTAAAAATAAATAAATAAATAAATAGCCACCAAGATTGGTAGAATCATTGTTCTATTCTAAAATTTGATGGTAAAGCAGATCACCTTGAAAACTAAGAACTGTTGAGGGACTTACACAACCTGATTTGAAAATATCATTACATATAGCAGTAGAGCTGTAAAAAACTACAAATATAGAAATACAAATATAGAAATATATATAGAAATACAAATAAAAGTAGATCAATGGAAAATGATGGAGTCTATAGTACACCCACACTGATAAAGTTTATTATTTTATTTTATTATCACCAGGGTTACCCATGCCACTGCTCCTTTTTTTTTCTTTTTAAAAAAATTTTTATTTGATAGGACAGAGAGACAGGAGCAAGATCTGAAAAGGCTCCTAACTCCATAGCCAGACTCTCACTTTATTCTTAAATCTGTACATATGAGACTAAATGTAATTATTATGAAAGGTAACTTATTTGTCAAATGGGCAACTAAGTAGTGAGCACTAAGTGCAAGAACTGTACATAGTTTATTTAAATAAAAACAATGTCTCCAGTTAACAGTAAAATATTAGACTTTTATACTTATTCAGATAATTAGATTTAAAATGTGGAAAGCCCAATCTTAGTGTGTAATTTACATTTCACTTTTAGTATATAAGTTAGCATCTAGTTTAGATGAAATAAATTTTGATGCACATAAATGAAAATTTTAATTGTCACAATAGTTTGTGAAAATATATTCAAATTCTATGTATTTGAACACTTGCACTTCATCCAAATATCTTTTTATTTTTAATGCTTTGAAATCTTTGAAGAAATGTACAAGTGAATATCATGATAGAAATGAAAATAGCAGAGTAGAAGAACTCTGGAAAGAAAAGCTGAAAGCAATTGAAAAATCTTCCAAGTGATGACCTGCTTAGGTTTTTAAACACTAAAAACAAAGTAAACAGAATTCTGTTAAGCATAGCCTAACCTGAAACAGCCTGAGAAAAAGACATTAGTGATCCTTTATTTATTGGAGCCTTCATTATTCCAAACTAGCAATAAAATTATTCTTGTGAAGTCTACAATTTAACAAGCCAGATAAAACTCCTACAAACTCATAAAAAAGATCCCGATTGATTGTGATTCAAAACAATGACTGTGAGGACGCCAGAGAAAGCTTTCCTTTGCCAGGTATAGAACCCAGGTTTGTCCTCCCACCCATCTCCATCCCTTCCCCCAAGGCACTGGGGCAAACTTCCATGCTGTGGTATCTTCCTCTTTTCTATTTGAAAAAAAAAGCTGGCCCAGAGCAGTTAAGCGCCAATGATAACAAAAAACAATGCCAGTGAAAAGAACTAACCTGATTGACAATTTAGAAGCAACAAAGTAAAGTTTGGCTTTCCCACTAAAAAGAAAAGTATACCATAAAATCAACATAATCGATGTAAAAGGAAAAATCCTCTACAGTTCTACTCTGCAATGATTCTATGATACGGTAATCAGCTTCTTAGACCAAAGGAATTTATTTCTAATAAATGACAATCATCATAAGTTAATGTTTAAACATTTTTATGGAATGAACATGGAAGACTATCTAATAGCTTTACTCTACATAAAAATCATTTCAAATTTTATATATGTACCCAACTGTATTAACTGTAAACCATTAATCCTTCTCAATTTAAAATTTTAGATAGATAAAAACAGCTATTATCATGGTCCGGGAAGTAGCGCAGTGATAAAGCTTTGGACTCTCAAGCATGAGGTCCTGAGTTTGATCCCTGGCAGCACATGTGTCAGAGTGATGTCTGGTTCTTTCTCCTCCTATCTTTCTCATTAATAAATAAATAAAATCTTTAAAAAAAAAAAAAAAACAGCTCTTATCAGTGATAACTCCCCCCTCCAAAGTTATCACTAGGCCTTAATGTTTACATAACAAATCCACTGTTCCAGGTGGTCATTTTATTTTTATTATTTTTTAGAAATCTTTAATTTTTATTATTGGATAGAGACAGAGAAACTGAGAAGGGGAGAAACAGAGGGAAAGAGAGATATACCTGCAGCCTCTACCCCCCCCCCCCCCCCCCCGGTTGGGATCAGGGGCTTGAATCTCACTCCTTAGGCACTGTAATGTGTGCACTTAACCAGGTGCACCACTGCCTGGCCCCCAGGTGGTTATTTCATTTCCTTTGTTTTATTTGATGATTATGTAATCTGAAAGATCTACATGAATGACAAGATAAGTATATTGCAGGTGGGGGTAAGTTAGCATAATGGTTATGCAAACAGACTGCCATGTCTGAGGCTCCAAAGTCCCAGATTCAATCCCCCACACTATCAAAAGCTAGAGCTGATCAAACTCTGGTTAAAAAAAAAAAAAGTAAGTATATTGTACCCAAGCTTTCTGTCTTTTATGTAAATTACTTGTCTCCCTTTTGAAGCTGCAGGTCCTACTCCACTGACAGCCTCAGTGACCCATTTCACTCTTGCATCTTAAGCCTTTGAGCTCCTATATGTATGTAATTATTTTAAAAATATTTTTATTATCTTTATTTATTGGATAGAGACAGCCAAAGTTGAGAGGGAATTGAGTAATAGGGAGAAAGACGCCTGCAACACTGCTTCACCACTTGCAAAGCTTTCCCCCTGCAGGTGGGAACCAAGGGCTCAAACCCAGGTCCTTGCACATTGTAACATGACTGCTCAACCAGGTGTACCATCACCAGGCCCCTATATGTATTTAATTATTAAATTTGTTTTTCCCAGGATCGGGTGGTAGCACACTGGGTTAAGTGCACATGGCGCAAAAGCACAAGGACCCATATAAGGATCCCTGTTGAAACCCCGGACTCTCCACCTGCAGGGGGATCACTTCACAAGCGGTGAAGCAGGTCTGCAGGTGTCTAACATTGTCTCCCCCCACCCATCTTCCCCTCCTCTGATTTCTCTTTTTTTTTAATTTTTATTTATATAAAGGAAATACTGACAAAAACTATAGGATAAGAAGTGTACAACTCCACACAATTCCCACCACCAGAATGCCACATCCCATCCGCTCCCCTGATAGCTTTCCTATTCTTTATCCCTCTGGGAGTATGGACCCAAGGAACATTATGGGGTGCAGAAGGTGGAAGGTCTGGCTTCTGTAATTGCTTCCCCACTGAACATGGGCTGCTTATCATTGTAATTGTTTTTATAATCCCTAAAGCATTGAAGAGTGTGAGGAAAGAACCTAAGAAATACTGTAGGATCAAGAAACAGAGTAAGAGGGATGGCCATGGTATGTATAACTGGGGTGAAATAGTCTCTCCCCTCAAAACAACAAATAAATACAAGAGACCCAACTGAAGTCATAATCTACAGCTGAAAGATCTGCAGCCTCAGGTGGGTGCTCATGTGTGGTTGGGGCAAAAAGGGGCACAGGTTGAAGAACAGCACAATCAAATCAGATCTCCAGGTGGCATGGTGCTGAGCTGTGCCATTTTATCCATTTTGCTTTAAGCTTAACAAACAGTGAAGGTTATTCCTAGTTCTGGAAGAAAAGAGAGGCTTTAAACCTCTCAATCTTTGACTGGGGGTGGGGTTAGCCTTCTAAATTTAAGGCAAAGACATAACAAGAACCAAAGCATTTTGTGACCACAAGATAGCCCAAAGCAACCACCCCATCCCACCCACTGCCACCAATCATACCAACAAGAGAAGCCTAGAGATCACAAAAACACCACCTGCTGGCCAGCAATAATCAGCACAATAAGTGCGCAAGCAGAGAAACAGAATTAAACAGCCGATCATGTCATATCAGCCAGACAGAAATTCAACAAGAGGAAATCCAAGGAATTACAAATGTAGAGAGACTCTTAGATTATGAGGATTCTCCAAGAATCTAAGGAAGAATTGAAAGAGCATTTTACTTTGGAATTAAAACACACAGGAGAGGAACTCATAACAATTTGCTAAGAATCTTAAAAGCTTTAAAGCAGAACTTTGGTCAGAACTCACTAAGCAGTTAGGAAGCATGAAAGAAAAATTTCAAACAGAACCCCAGGGAGTAAAAGACACTCTAACTGCAATCCATGTCTAGTTAGAAGACGTATAAAATAAACTCACACTTTCAGAAGAAATAATTTCCAATCTAGAACATATGGCTAGCCTATTCATTCAATTCCAAGATGAGGGAGAGGAATGGTTCAAAAAGACTGAAGCAACTCTCTGTGAAATTGCAGACTCCATTAAAAGATTGAATATAGGAGTGATAGGTATATCTGAGGAGAAGGACAACACTAAAGGACCAGAATCCATTTTCAGAGCAATTTTGGCTGAGAACTTCCCCTACTTAGAAAACCCTCAGAACATTCTCACTCAAGAGGCAGAATGAGCAAATACAAAAAGACCAAGGCACATTACTGTAAAACTGTCAAAACTTAATAACAAGGGGGGGGGGAGGATGCTGGCTGCTAGGGAAAGGAAAGAAGTTACCTACAAAGGCAAAGCTGTAAGACTTTCATCAGATTTCTCTTCAAAAACCCTAGAGACAAGGAGAGAATAAAATGACATATTCAAAGTTCTAAAGGAGAGGGAATTCCAGCCATGAACCTTGTATCTTGCAAAATTATTCTTCAAATATAAGGGAGAAATAAAGGTTTTATCAAATACTCAAAAACTAAAGGAATCTGCCACAGTCAACCCCATCTTACAAGAACTACTGAGCCAAGTCCCATAAGAAAGGAGGAAGCAAAGGAATACACATCCCAAGTAGGGTGAATAGCAGTAGACTAGAACTAAGAACACATTAAAAATAGGAAAGAATAAGCAAATAGGGGAGGGAATTAAAGGACAAAACAGTTTTATCAAATGTTTGTTAATCAAGATCAACTTAAAAAAGGCTTTTCAAGGGACTGGGTGGTGGTGCACTTGGTTGGGCACACATGTTATAATGCACAAGGACCCAGGTTTGAGCCCCTAGTCCCTACTGGCAGGGGAAAAGCTTTTCAAGTGGTGAAGCAGTGCTGCAGGTGTCTCTCTGTCACTCTCCCTCACTATTACTCCCTTCCCTCTTGATTTCTGGTTGTCTCTATCCAATAAAAAAATTAAAAGGCTTTTCTAGACACACAATGCTAGTTACTATATTTATGGTAACCACAAAGCAAAGTAGAGAACAAAGATTTTACACAGTGGAAAACTATAGTAGTTATTGAGGGGTATGGATTGCAGGCACAGACTTTCAGTGACATGTCAGAGAGGAAACAAATATAATACTTAAAGATCTCAAACTGCCTAGCCCATACCTCTAAGTACAAACATTTACTTTACCCTAAGCAAACAATACCTAAAATTTGTAAGATGATCAAACTCTAAAACTGGGCTTAATCTGTTCAAAGAGCTCTAAAAATATATTTCCATATATAGTTTTTTAAACATCTAAGTCAACTACAACTTTAGGCCAGACATATCAAGACCATTTGGCCCTGTCAGTATCTAAAATACAAAGATGTTCATATACCACTAAATGTCACAATGCAAAGTAAGATACAGTATACTACTATAGATTCTAATCATTGGATTAGCATAAAAAAACAAACCCTCAAGCAACCTGATTTAATAACAATTGATTATTCCTATTCTAAGCTCTTTCTAAGACTGTAAGAAACCCCTTGCATTCTCTTTGGAGAATCCTTATTTCTCCTAGTCCTGGAACCGCTAGGACTATGCCAATACTTCTCAATATTTCTTCTCTCTGATTCTTTACTGCCATATCAACTATGGTGACTTCAACCAAATTGATACTAGTGCTGCCATCCCACATTATGCTGCTACTGAATTGTTATGGTGGACTACAACCAGAGCTATGGAGCTTAAGATGTCAACCTCACAATTCTTCAAACCTGGTGAGATCTTTCCTAACACATAGGACTACCTACATCCACATTAGATGGCACAACATCTAACAAAGTTACAGATACTAGGTATGGGGTAGCATATAGAGTATTGGGTACAGGTGTACATGTAGCCATAAGCTAGGAGTAATTATATAACACAAAGTAATAGTATTCAATTGTCCTTGGTGATTAGACTCAGATCTAATAAACCTGGAGTCCTAGTTGCCGTGCCTAAAGAAAGCACCATAAGTTCTCTAATCAATTAGACATAGACCAAATTAGTTTAGCAATCTAACAGAAAGGCACAAAGAAGACAGAGCCTAAAAAATTAATTCTGGTTGGGTGGAATAAATGCTTAAGCAACTGGGAGAAAGTCTAAGGTCATAAGATAAAGAGAGGACTACACAAGTTGGATAAAGTTAAGAGACAGGCTCACTTAATAAGGGCCCTTTTGGTCAATATCACAATACCTCACACCACTGGGGGCCCTAGTCAAGGAATCCTTGGATTTCTATACAAATGTGATAGGCCTAGACTTCTAATGAATCCCTCTCTATACCACCACTGGGCACTTCTATCAGGAACATCATCACAAGCCCTCTTGTGAACCCTCTCAGGACCTTGCCCTCACCATACAACAGCTATGGTAGGGACTACCTCAATCTCTGAAGGGAGGCTGGGGTATCTTGCCCTGCCAGTCAAGAAGACTGGTCCTGGCTGCCAGCTAAGACCAATAGAGCCTTAGAGGTTACACAGGCCCTGGATCAGGTGGATGGAGGTAAATAGTTAATTCTATCCACAGAATTTTTTCAAGAACAGGAGCTACTCTCTGCCCTAATCCAACTCTCTAGTCCTTTTTTCTGCTCTGATACCATTTTCTCAGACAATGGTTTTTATCCAACTTCATCCTAGCTATCAAACTCAAGTAAAAACTACCATAGTCATGGGCCCCCTAGAAACATGCCTAAGCTGAGCTCTTATTCACCCTAAAATCCCCAATTTCATCTGCCCAGTTCCTACTTTTTGGTTCCTGTTCATTAACTATTTTGTCTCAGTTTATGTCCTACCACCTTCCATAAACCAAGTTGCTGACGTGAACATGATTCCACCCTGACTTCTCTGGGCAGATGACCTCACTAATGTGTCCTGGAACCTTACCTCTCCAGTACTCTACCTCACTAGGGAAAGACAGAACTAGGCTGGGGGTATAGATCGACATACCAATGCCCAATTCCAGTAGAAAAGCAATTACAGAAGCCAGAACTCCCACCTTCCGTATCCGCAAAACAACTTTGATCCATACTCCCAGTGGGGGGAGAAATATAGGAGGAAGAAGATAAGAGGGCTCTGAATTCCAGCTCTATCAGGTCCCAGAGAGAGGGGATGAAAAGGAGAGAAGTATTTGGATGTAGTAATAAGGTGACGTGTGGCTTGGAGGGGAAAGCAGCACTGAACCTGGAAGAAAAATGGGGCAAATATGTACAAATGTAGATAGTTGTAGAGATGACCGTTAACCCATATCTGCAACCATGGTGGTTTGCAATGGAGGGACTTGGGATTTAGAACTCTGGTGGTGGGAGTGGTGTGGAATTATACCCCTGTTAACATGTAATTTTATAAATCAATATTGAATTACTAATATAAAATTTAAAAAAATACTATAGAATCCAGATGTTGCTTTAATTTAAACTAATGAAGATTTGAGGACATAATATTTTATTATAATTCTACAATAACAATAACATACATTATATAATTCCATTGTGATGCCTGTAATTGTATATAAAATTTTGGTCCATTTCCAAATTGATTGAATGCTTTAAGTAACTTTTTTTTGCCTCCAGGGTTATGGCTGGGGCTCAGTGACTGCACTATGAATCCAATGCTCTAGGAGATCATTTTCCCCAATTTTGTTGCCCTTGTTGTTATTGTTATTACTGTTGTTGTTGGTGGATAGGACAGAGAGAAATAGAAAGAGGAGGGGAAGACAGAGAGGGGGAGAGAAAGATAGACACCTGCCGACCTGCTTCACTGCTTGTGAAGCGATCCCCCTTCAGGTGGGGAGCCAGGGCTTGAACCAGGATCCTTATGCTGGTCCTTGCTCTTTGTGTCATGTGAGCTTAATGTGCTGCACTACCGCCCAGCCCCCAATGCTTTAAGTAACTTAATGACAATTTCAGATAATTTTGCCTAAGCAGAGAAATTTCTCCAATTAAAAATTTTTAAAGAAATTAATAACAAAGAGTGGTCCGGGAGGTGGTACAGCAGATAAAACATCGGACTCTCAAGCATGAAGTCCTGAGTTCAATCCCAGGCAGCACATGTACCAGATGTCTGGTTCTTTCTCTCCTCCTACCTTTCTCATTAATAAATAAAATCTGAAAAAAAGAAATTAATGACAAAGAAAAAAAATACATTTAAAGACTCAAGTCTAATTTGACATCACTTTTAACCAAATACAAATTATGTGACAGCCTTGAATATGACAGTACCACCATCTTAAAGATTATTTAAAAGAATAAAGTTTCTATTAAGCAATATTAGTTCACCCATAGAACATCCATATATACCCAGTGAAAACTGAATTCAAGACAGAAGTTGGGAAGTAAGAACAGAAAGGAAAACCGCAAAGCAGAACTTGGACTGGGTTTGGTGTATTGCACTGAAGTAAAGAACTCTGGGTCAGGGAGGGGGTTTCAGGCCCTCGTGCAAGATGGTGGAGAAGGACCTAAGTTGGGGGTGAGAGCGTTTTGCAGAGAACTGAAAAATTTTATACATTTTAAACATGTACCAACAATTGTATTTCCTGTCAACCATTAATCCCCCAATAAAAAAATGAATTCAGTTATCTCTGATCATTCTCCAGCTTTAGCCCACTAAAAACCATGCCTTTCATATTATTCTTTGATTTTTGTTGTTCTTCTTCTTCTAGCATTTGCCCTTCTTCCGTAGCCAGTCAACAGCATCAGGTTGAGCCTGATGTAAAGTTTCGAGACCTCCTTTGAATCTGGAGAGGTGGCAGTCATTGACTATGTGGGTCATAGTCTGTCTGTAGCCGCAGGGGCAGGTCGTCTCTGGCTCCCCAGCGATGGAACATAGCGGCGCACCGGCCATGGCCTGTTCGATAGCGATTGAGGAGGGCCCAATCATAATGTGCTAGGTCAAAGCCGGGTTGACGCTTGCAGGGGTCTGTGATGAGGTGTTTGTTCTTTACCTCAGCTGACTGCCAACTCTGTTTCCAAGAGTCTGGAACAGAGAAGTTCACTGTAGGCGTAGGGGACCAGATTGGGTAACGAGACGTCAAGCGTTGGACAGGGTGGGCGAAGATATCCGCATATATTGGCAGGTCCAGTCGAGCGTAGACGTGGGAAATGAACTTAGATGATGCCGCATCCCAACGAATATCTGGCGGGGCGATGTTGCTAAGAACTGGCAGCCATGGAACCGGGGTGGAACAGATGGTTCCAGAAATTATCCTCATGGAGGAATATAATTTGGGAATCAACCAAGTGGACGATTCCCAAATTAAGTGGGGGCTACGGAACCATACTGGGGCACAGTATTCTGCAGTGGAATAGCATAATGCCAGAGATGATGATCGTAGTGTGGAAGCGCTCGCACCCCATGAGGAGCTGGCCAGTCTTGCAATGATGTTATTCCTCGCGCCCACCTTTGCTGCAGTTTTTATGAGATGTTCGTGAAATGACAGGGTGCGATCGAGAGTAACACCAAGATAGACTGGCTGGGCTTCGTGCCGGATTCTCGTATCGCCAAGCTGCACATTAAGCTCACGCGAGGCCAAGGCATGGTGTAGATGGAAAACAGATGATACCATTTTTGCAGTGCTAGGGATTAGTCGCCATTTTTTACAGTAATCAGATATCAGAGACATGTCTTTCGTGAGTGTTTCCTCGAGGATGTCGAACTTGGATGCCTGAGTTGCACAGCAGATGTCATCGGCGTAGATGAACTTCCTTGAAGAAGTTTCTTCCTTGAAGAAGTTACTGTAATGTCAGGTGTCAGACATCAGTCTCTGGGAGTCTCACAGCCAGTCAGGGCAGGTACTCATGTGACACACACACACACACACACACACACACACACACACACACACGACCTAAATGAAGCAGTAAACTTCCATCTCTGTGGGGAGCATAGCCCTTTTGTGTGACTTGGTGTCTTTTCCTCCTGAACCATGATAAAACAGAAATGATCTTGTCCGATACCTCCCTCACAGGCAGAGGTATTTTGAACATCCATGGAGAAGTGGATGATGACAATTAACAGCTGTTTTGTGCACCATAGTCTTACCAGTTAGGGATTGTTATAAAAGCTGTACAAATGAGGGCATAGGGCTGAGAGATTAAGAAACTACCTGAAATTAACCTGTTCTTGTTAGGATTGATTCATACCAGTCTGACTCCAAATTCTAGATTCCTTTCACCATATGAAGCTAAATCGTTTTGACATTGCAACATATTAGGCAGTATACTACCAAGATGGCAACAAGCATGTTAAGATTACACCTTCGGGTTAAGCGCAGGTGGCGCAAAGCACAAGGACCGGCATAAGGATCCTGGTTCGAACCCGGCTCCCCACCTGCAGGGGAGTCGCTTCACAGGCGGTGAAGCAGGTCTGCAGGTGTCTATCTTTCTCTCCTCCTCTCTGTCTTCCCCTCCTCTCTCCATTTCTCTCTGTCCTATCCAACAACGACAACAACAATAATAACTACAACAATAAAAAAAACAAGGGCAACAAAAGGGAATAAATAAAATAAATTAAAAAATTTAAAAAAAAAAAGATTACACCTTATACTTGGAGATTGGTGGGATTCCTTCAGTAATGTTATCAAGCCCTGAGAAATGTTCCCACTACTTGATCTTAAGGTTTTTTTTTTCCTCAGGAAATCTTTAAATAAAAGCATACACATAAGGGATTCCTTTTTGCATTTTTATAGCAACCCTAAGTTTGGGTTGACTGGTCAAGCCAAGACCATCATACAGTAGAGAAAGGAAAGAATCTTCAATAAATGGTGCTGGAAAAACTGGACAGCCACATGAAGAATGAAACTGCATCATTGCCTCACACCATAATGAACATTAATTCAAAATGGATTAAAGACTTGGATGTAAGACTTGAACTCATAAAATACATAAAAGAAAACAGGAGCAAAATACTTCACAATATTGACTTACGTGATGTCTTTGAGGACTAGAATCCAACAGCAAGTGAAAAAAAAGTAAAAATAAATAGTCATGGGAGTTGGGTGGTAGCGCAGCCAGTCAAGTGCACATGGCATAAAGCATAAGGACTGGCATAAGGATCCCGGTTTGAGCCCCCGGCTCCCCACCTGCAGGGGAATTGTTTCACAAGCATTGAAGCAGGTCTGCAGGTGTCTATCTTTCTCTTCCCCTCTGTCTTCCCCTCTCTATTTCTCTCTGTCCTATTCAACAACAATGACATCAACACAATAACTACTACTACAACAACAAAAAAACAAGGGCAACAAAAAGGAATAAATAAATAAATATTTTAAATAAATGAATAAATACTCAGACTTAAACTGCATAGTGGAAGAAACATTTTATAAAATGCAGATGTCCTGCTAAATGGGAGAAGTCATACAGATGGTCAACAGATAAATGAGACGTCATCCTTATTACCAGGAAAAAAGTGTAAACTACAATGAAATATCACCTCCTACCTGTGAGACATGCATATATCACAAAGACCAGAAATAGCAAGAATCAGAAAGGATGTGGAAAAAATAGGAACTTACTGTTTGTAGGAATATAAACTAGTCCAGCCTCTTCGGAAATCATCATGAAGGTTTCTCCAGATGCTAACAATAGACTTACTATATGACCCAGAAATTCCACTCTTATAATCTTCCAATAAACAATGATTCCAAAGGCTATGTGTGCTCCAATGTTATTGCAGTGTTATTTACAGTAGCCAAGATATGGAATCATTCCCAGTGCCCAGTGATGAGTGAGTAGATAAAGAAATGAGTGGATATAAGATAGAAGATAGTATAGCTACATAATGGAATTCTACTCAACAAGAGAAGGTAACATTTTGCTAGTCTTATTTTTATCATAGCACTGCACAGCTATGGATAACTGTAGTATCACAGAGTAAACCAGGAACCTCTCACATACAAGTCTTTAGTGCTATTACTGTTGCTACTGTGTATCTCACTAGTCCAAATTTTCCCCCTCCTTTTATTGTGTGTGTCTGAAAATAAAACCAGGGCCTTGGCACACGTTCATTACTACTATGAGTGGCCTCCCTAGGTTGATTCTTTTATTCTTTATTTTGAGGAGAGAGGGAGAGACACCAAGCATCATTCTACCATCCATGAAGCAACCCTGGTGCTCCTGTATAGTGACAGAGCTCAAATTCAAAGCCTCCTACATGACAAAGCATTCTCTCTCTCTCTCCCCCTCTCTCCCTCCCTCTGTCTCCCTCTCTGTCTCTCTTTGGCAATTAAAGAAATGAGGGGGCCAGGCAGTAGTGCAGCAGGTTAAGCACACATGGCACCAAGTGCAAGGACAGGCATAAGGATCCCAATTTGAGCCCCACCCCCGGCTCCCCACCTGCAAGGGGTCGCTTTGCAGGTAGTGAGGTGGGTCTGCAAGTGTCTATCTTTCTCTCCTCCTGTCTTCCCCTCCTCTCAATTTCTCTCTAACCTATTCAACAACAGCAACTGCAATAACAATAAAGGCAACAAAAATGGGAAAAATGGCCTCCAGGAGTAGTGGATTCATAACACAGGCACCGATGGCCCCAGAAATAACCCTGTGTCGGGCAGCCCCCCTGCACCATCCTCCATTGCTGACACTATGGTCTATTTACATAATCATTGTTTTGCCTGAAAGATCCCCTCCACATTATCCCCTCAGGGTATTGCTAATTCCCGCCAGTTAAAACCATCACAGCAGTTGCTAAGGACACTTCCACCTTCCCAGCATGCCTTTTGCCTCTCTCCACCCCCTTTCCTAGCCATTTCCATTTCCAACTTGCCATTTCTGGTTATTATCCCATGAAACCCACTTCTGTTCCTGGTTTTGCTCTCTTTTCTCTCCTGCGTCCCAACCTGGAGAAGGGGGGCTGGCATGCAGAGCAGGAGGCGGCCATTGTGGTTTGGCGCCATGAGGCCTAACCCACTGTGATCATGCCCCACTCTGGGGCCCCGCATCAATAAAGAATTGTATTACCACACCTCCATGAGTCCCTGGATCCTCTCTTCCACCCGTGAAGCTAGCCCAGCAAACCTGGAGGGAAAAAAAGTATAGAAGCCATTTTGCTTTTGTAGACTTATAGTAACATAAAAAATACCTCCTTGTTAGAACCTGAACTGGAGTTGATGTATTATAGCAAAGTAAAAGACTCTGGGGTGGGTGGGGAGGAGAGTACAGGCCCAAAAAGGATGACAGAGGACCTAGTGGGGGTTATATTATTATGTGGAAAACTGAGAAATGTTAGGTACAAACTAATGTATTTACTGTCAAATATAAAACATTAATCCCCACAAAGAAATTTTTTAAAAAAAGAAGAAAAAATAACTACTTGCATTGTCATATGTATGGACTCAGATCCAAGCCCAGATCCCACTGCACTGAAGGAAGATTTGGTGCTGTACTATCTTTCCCCATCTCAATCTGAAAAAAAAAAAATTAGTTTAATGGTAAGAACTGCTCCACTCTCCAAAGGGAAGCTGGATCATCCTGTTCTGCCATTCAGGAAGACTGGTCCTGAGATAAGTGCAGCCTAGAATGTTCCTAGCTATGACCATAAACTGTGAGCTCAGTCTGACAAGGATTCAGAGGTTTGAATGTATCTTGTTTAAAAATCATAAAATGCAAGTGTCTTAAGAACAATAATCTATTAAAACCTACTGAAAAACCTATAACCCATCTAGCAGAACACACACTTGTATCTTACCAAGGCCTTGGGGTTGAGCACCAGTACCACATGGAATTATCATGAACTCAAGGGGAGCTCACTGAATGATGGAATGGTGCTGTGTGTCTCTCCTTTCCTCTCCCGCTCTAAAATAAAGAATGAAAAAAAAAATCCTCACCTTGGAGAAGGATACTCAGTAGCAGTACCCCACAAATGTAAGGACTCTGGGTCCATTCCTCACCACCATAAAAGTAAAGAAACTCCATCTCTGCAAAAGTATGGTGCAGAGCCCATGGGCCCACCTAGCTCTTTGTTAGGAAAAAAGAAAAAGACAACTGGGACCAGGGGAAAATAGCAGAGCAGCACAGAAGCACAGGGCATTTGCATGCAAAAGGTCTCAACTTCAAACCCCCCCCCCCCCAGCAATACTATATGCCTGAGAAAAGCTGTGCTCTGGACAAAAAGGGGGAAAAAAGTAATTAATCAAGAGACCCACAAACACACACTGAAGTAAAATGCAAGGCATTCTGGGATCTCTGCCACTTGGAAGGTAAAGAGAGGTATTCTGAACAGCTGTCGGGTGCCCTAATGTGCAGCAGACAGACTATAGACTCTTCACAGAGGGTGTGTTTGGATTTGGTTGTGACATCATCATCCCCCCAACATGACTAGATTTATGGTCATTGAATCCAGACTTACATTTCTGGAACTTCCCCGTGATTTCCTAAGAAAGCTGAATCTTGTGGTCTAAGTGTATTACATTCAACCACTGAGAGAAGAGTTTTGCAGAGCTGAGTAGCAAACAGATGCTGACCTTTGTGCTCTAAGGAAAGTACCTCCCCTTTGCTCTTTCTTCTGGAATTTTCCACATGCCATGCTGATCTTCATAGGAGATGGTCTGTACAAATTCAAATTAGTACAAGTGGACATCCAGGAGGTATGGCCATGGAGTAACAAGGAACAGAAATGATCTCCCCCAAACAACAAATATCTACAATAGTAGACCTTACCAAAGCCATCAACTACAACTGAGACATCTGCAGCCACACTGCTGCCCTCCTACATTGTGCTGCTACTGAATTCTTATTTTGGACTGTGGCCAGAGATACGGAGCCTGAGATGTCAACTCCTCAAATCTGGTGAGATCTTCCCTAACACATGGGACTACCTATGTCCACGCTAGATCATCTAACAAAATTACAGATACTAGATATAGAGTGGGGTTTAGAGTATTGGGTACAGGTGTACATGTATCCATATGTAAGGGACACTTATATAACACAAAGTAAAAGTGCTCAACAGTCCTTGATGATTTCACTTAGATTTAATAAACATGGAATCCTAACTGAAGTGCCTAAAGAAGGCATCATAAATTCTCTAATTGATTAGACTTAGACCAACAATCTAACAGAAAGGCACAAAGAAGACAGATCCCAGAAGAAAGAAAAAAACTAATTCTGGTTGGGTTCAACAAATGACACTCAACACTTAAACAACTGGAAGAAAGTCTGTCATCAGGTAAAGAAAGGATACAAAAGTTGGATAAGGGCAAGAGACAGGTTCACTTAATAATGGACCTTTTGGTCAATATCACACTATCGTATCATCTGGGGCCCTAGTTGGGGAATTCTTAGATTCCCACACAAATGGGATGGGCCTAGACCTCTAATGGATCCCTCTGTCAACCACTGGAGACAGAGTTGTAGAGATGATAGTTCATGCATGTCTGCAACCTTAGGAGAAATGTGACAGCTTGCAGTGGAGGGATTTAGAACTCTGGTGATGGGAATGGTATGGAATTATAACCCTGCTGACAAGTAATTTTGTAAATCAATATTAAATCACTAATAAAACTTAAGAGAGACATGTATAATTACAGATAGCCACACAGTATGATTAAAGTTGTATTAATGAGGAAATTGGACTAAAAGAAAGATAAAATAGGCAAAAAAAAAGTAAGAAGAGGAATAAGATATGTTAGGTAGAAAAGACAAATTTTACAGCATATTCCCAGGATAATACACAATGACAAGTTTCTTTGTTTCTTTTTAATTAATAATAATTAATTATTATATAAAGACAGAGAAATTGAGAGGGGAGGGGGAGATAGAGAGGGAGTGACAGAGACTCTTGCAGCCCTGCCTGACTAACCACTTGTGAAGCTTTCCCCTTGCAGGTGGGAACCAGGGGCTTGAATCCAGGTCCTTGACTGGAATGTGAGTGCTGAACCAGATGTGCTACCACCTGGCCCCTAGTTTCCTTATATCTAAGAAGTAAAAAAACAGATTCCTGAATGACACACAGGTGGTAATACTACTGGATTTTCTTTCTACCTGATGTAGCAGGTTGGAACATTCCACTTTCAATACTGAACCAACGGCAGTATTCTAGGGACTATCATTCGATATATATTAGTGACATGGGCCAAAGTTTAACTTACCAAAATGAATTCTTTGAAGAGACCAAGGCAATGCATCGAGTCTGCAGCTATCTGGTGGTCTCCTGTGACCCAAGGACAACATTTAAGAGTAGAAAGAGGAAAGATGAATATCTCATTATTCAAGTAATCCTCCGCGAATATTTTTTCTTAAAAATAAGCTTCTGGGGAGTCAGGCAGTAGTGGGTTAAGTGCACATGGTGCAAAGCACAAGGACCGGTATAAGGATCCCGGTTCAAGCCCCCAGCTCCCCACCTGTGGGGGAGTTGCTTCACAGGCGGTGAAGCAGGTCTGCAGGTGTCTGTCTTTCTCTCCTCCTCTCTGTCTTCCCCTCCTCTCTCCATTTCTCTCTGTCCTGTCCAACAACGACGACATCAGTAACAACCACAATAATAGCTACAACAATAAAATAACAAGGGCAACAAAAGGGAATAAATAAATAAATAAATATTAACTTAAAAAATCTTAAAAAAAAAAAAAAAAAAGCTTCTGGTTAAACAAAGCTTCCCTGGAATTCCCACACAAACACGATGAGCCAAGACCGTGAATAGATACCTGTCTCCATTATCACTGGTCATCTCCATCAAGAACAACATAAGGGACCCCTTTGGGGGTCCCCATAGGACCTTGCCGTCAACACAGATCAACAACGGTAGAGACTGTTCCATCCTCCGAAGGGAGGTTAGATAACATACTCTACCACCTGAAGAAGATGGGTCCTGAAATTGGTGCAACTCAGAATGTTCTTACTGATGACCACAGAATGCAAGTTCAGACCTACAGGGATATAGAGGTTACATAGGCTCCTATGCTGAAAATGGGCCCCAGATCAAATCAATGTTTACAGTCACCAATACTTAAAACAACTTTCCCATATTTGGGAGCTACTCTCTTCCCTGATCCAGCTTTTTAGCCCTTTTTCCAGCTATGACATCATCTCCCCAGACAATAACCTGGGTCCACCTGCATATCAGATTTCAGGCTTAGGCAAAAACTAAGTCATGGGCCCTTTGGAATATACCTAAAATATACCTACTAGCTATTTCCAAACCAGAGACCCCAAATCTTTACCTGCAATATTCCAGCATTTAGGTTCATGATTAATCAACAATTTGTATGGCTTTACATGTTAACTCTTTTTCAGCCACCAGGTTGCAGACGCTAGCATGATGCCAACCAAACTTCCCTGGACAGATGACCCCACCAATGTGTCTTGGAGTCCCAATTCCTCAGAGCTCTGCCCCACTAGGGAAAGAGAGAGACAGCTTGGGGGTATGGATCGACCTGTCAATGCCCATGTTCAGCGGGGAAGCAATTACAGAAGTCAGACCTTCTACCTTCTGCACCCCATAATGACCCTGGGTCCACACTCCCAGAGGGATAAAGAATAGAAAAGCTATCAGAGGAGGGATGAGGTATGGAGCTCTGGTGGTGGGAATTGTACCCCTCTTATCTAATGGTCCTGTCAATGTTTCCATTTTATAAATAAGTACATTAAATTTAAAAAACAAACAGCTGCAGTTTGAAGTTTTATTATCAGGCAAAAGCTTGGGATTTGGATAATTCATTGTTCCTATTAAAGGAAGGTGGGGTGTGTGCTGGCAGTGAGTCAAGTAGAGGGTGGAGTGAGTGTCCTCCTTTGCCAAAACAAGGAGCCTAATCAGGATGAGAGCCAGCATGAAAATCCACTGAACCTCTACCCAAAAAAGAACCAAGAAGGCCAGTCACATTCCCCACAGGAATTGCTTCTGCTTCTGTTCCAACTGTGATAAAGTCCTAAAAGCTGTATATCATTAGAAATCATCCACTGGAAGTATGGATCAACCTGGATCCACCTGTCAGTGCCCATGTTCAGCGGGGAAGCAATTACAGAAGCCAGACCTCCCACCTTCTGCACCTCATGATGATCCTGGGTCCATACTCCCAGAGGGATGAATAATAGGAGAGCTATCAGGGGAGGGGATTGGATACAGAGTTCTGGTGGTGGGCACTGTGTGGAATTGTACCCCTCTTATCTTCTAGTCTTGTCAATATTTCCATTTTAAACATAAAAATTTAAAAAACTGTTTCATATTAAAAAAAAATTTTTTTTAAATCAGCCACTGGGCTATTTATCCAGAAAAATGTTCAACACAGTCTTTACTAACTGTCCATCAAGACCACAAAACATTTAGTAAAATACTCAGGACACTGTGATACTTACTAAGAGTTAATATTAAAAAAAAAAAAAAAACAGCTACATAGCTTAACCAAAATGAACTATGCACAGTTATCTTTACAAGTCATAAAATGAGAGTATGTGTGTGAGAAAGAAGGGGGCAATGTTTCAAAGTAAAAGGTTTATATGTCACTATGAATTATTGTCTTTGAAAGTAGGTACTTGTCCCCACAAAGTCTTCTGATGAGGTGAATAGAAAGTTCTAAGGAATTCTCATGTTTTCCCCCTTTACACAGTGAATACAGCTCACTCAGTTCACCCAGTAAACCCCGAGTGTCTCTTTCACTTCATCCTTCCCACACAAGCACAGCACTAGCAGTCTGGTCTTTCTCAATCACCACTGGCAACTTCAATCAAACTGATCATATACCAGTGTATTCTAAGAAGCCGGTTCTGTCACCAAGAAGCTCTAACACTGTCCCCTCAGAAATCACATTCTTCACTGGGCAAAGTGGACTCATCAGATAAGCAAGTGAAGAAGCAAATTATTTCCTCTTATTCGTCTGAGACTGAATTCAAATTAGTCTTAAGAAAGGAGGGGTTTTTGTACCTTCGATTTCCTATGACACCTAATAATATACTGTGTACACACTGTGAGCTCAGTAATTGCTATCATCCGCGAACACTTTCTTCTAGGCACTGCTCTTGAAGCTTTACATAATTAATTTCATGCATACATTTTGTCACTCATAACAATTACCCTAGAAAAGTATTATCCTCATTTCCAAGAAGGGTAAACATAGGTTCTAACAAATCCAATGACTCATCTACAACAGTATAATTGGTACGTGGCTGAGTGTAGACTGATCCCAAGATCGCCCGATGCTAAAGCCTACATATTTCACTTCACCCTGTAGGCCCCCTGCAAACCCTTCATGAAAGCTCTAAGCTCCTTCAGTGGCTGCTGAGCCAGAGACAGAAGTCATAGGTGGGCAAATCTTGGCTCAAAACAGATAAACTTTTAAACAGTTACAAAGTCCAGCAAAACAAAACAAAACAAAAACATGAGGGCATGCTTCATCATAGTACTGAATTTCTTGTATAATACAGAGCAGATTGCTAGCTGGGTAGAAGGCTGGTCTAGTTTATCTCAATATCTGAATCTAAAAACAAAGACTGTAAAAGCAGATTGTGAGGAATGTGGCCAGGTTCTGGGCTTCTTTCATTATATGAAATGCTTCATCAGGAGCTATGGAGATGAAAAAGACACTATTTGGGCTGGAGATACAACAGTCATGCAAAATACTTATATGTCTGAGGCTGAGGTTCCACATTCAGTCCCAAGCACCACTATAAGCCAGAGCTGAACAGTGCTTCTCTCTCTCTCTCTCTCTCCTCTTTCTCCCTCCCTCTTCCTCTCTACACCTTTAAAATAAGTATTTAAATGATATCAGCTGAAATCTTTAAAAAAAAAAATTAACTGGGAGGTCTTCCTGTCATGAGCTTGATCCAGGCCACACCACATTAGAGGAAACTTTAGTTTTGTAATGTCTCTTCTCACTTTTGTTCTCTGTCTCCAACTGAAGGGGAGAAAAGCCACCCTGGAGCACTGAAGCCATGGTAAGGATGACAAACAAACAGAAATAATGATTCTTACTATACAGTAAGTGTTGTAATTTGAACTGGTCATTAGAGAAAAACAGGATTTCAGAAAAATAATAATAGAAGAGTTCAAATGAAAGGAGTAGGTTGTTCATATATAGGGTGACAAGAAAGTATAGGAACTCTATAGAGAAATAGTGGGGCACATTACAGAAAATAGAACCACAAAACAGTGCTATGAGAACAGGTTGTAGAAGACTTTGAATGACTAAAGAATCTAGATTTTAGTTTATTGTACTTAGGGGTCACTAAGATTTTTGAACAATGGAATAATTTGTTCATGAATGTAGCTCAAACAGATCAATCTGAATCCCTAATAAAATATAAATGCACATAATATAGGACAAAATACTATAGAAGAAGAATGCTCTACCTTGAGTTAGTAGGATGTATTTTAAGTATGCAAAGCTGGCTCAACATACAAATATCAAGCAATGTGATATACAAAATCAAAAGCTAAAAAAATGACCATATGATTTTGATTAAGAAACAATTTGGACAAATCCAATACTAATTCATAAGAGAAAAGCTCCCAGAAACTAAGACTAGAAAAGAACCTTGTCAACTTCATTAAACATCTTTAAGGGGCCAGGTGGTGGTGCACCTTGTTAAGTGCGTAAGGACCTGGGTTCAAGCCCCTGGTCCCCACCTGTAGGGGAAAGCTTCTTGAGTGGTGAAGCAGGGCTGCAGGTGTCTCTCTACCTATCTATATCCACCTTCACCTCTCAATTTCTCTCTGCCTCTATCCAATAATAAATAAAATTAAATAATAATAATAAAGTTACTTTTAAAAAGTATTATAAAGGGGGCCAGGTGGTGGTGCACCTGGTTGAGTGCACATGCTACAGTGCACAAGGACCCCGGTTTGAGACCCCGGTCCCACCTGCAGGGGGAAAGCTTTGCAAGTGGTGAAGCAGGGCTGCAGGTATCTGTCTGTCTCTCTCCCTCTCTATCATCCCTCCCCTCTCAATTTATGGCTGTCTCTTTCCAATAAATAAGGTGATAAAAAATGTAAAGAAAAACAGATTTTTAAAAGTATTTAAAAAATAAAACATCTTTAAAAATTTACTGCTTGGACAGTGTGCTGCTTTGTAGTGTGTGCAAGCCAGGCTTGAACCTGACCTCCACCACACTGGAGCAAGTTTTGGTGATATAGTCTCTCTCTCTCCCTCTCTTTCTCTCTCTCTCTCTCTCTCTCTCTCTCTCTCTCTCTCTCTGCCTCCTGCTTCTTTGTCACTAAAAAAAATACAAAAGAAAAAAGAAAAAAAGAAACAAAATCAGTAACTAACATATCTAATGGTGACAAACTGGTGATTCCCCCCCTAAGATCACAAAGCAAAGATGTCCACTTTCACCATTCCTCTTTGTAAGCAACTAGGAGTCCTAACTACTGCAATAAGAAATAGAAGCTGGGGCCCTAATCGGGAAGTCCTGACATTCCCAAACAGACATGATGGGCCTAGACCTTGAATAGATCCCTCTCTCCATTGTTACCAGTCCTCTCTATTAGGAACAACACAATAGACCTCTTTGTGGGGCCCCCATAGGACCTTACCCTCAACATGGATCAACAACAGCAGAGAATGTTCCATCCTCCGAAGGAAGGATGAACAGCATATTCTATCTTCCACCTGAGGGAGATGGGTCCTGAAATTGGGGCAGCTTGGAATGTTCTTACTCATGACCACAGAATGTTGTCGTATGCTTTACATTGGTTTGTTCTAGCCCTCCCCTGCCAAGAGAATTGGATCAGTCCTGTTAATTTCGCGGGCCTGCTTGGCCCCGCCCCAAGGAACCCGGGGAGAGGGTTCCTGAGTTCGAGAGTGTGAGAGTTTCAGAGTTCGAGAGTAAGAGAGGGTTCCTGAGTCCGAGAGTTCTTGAGTTCCTGAGTTCGAGAGTTTCAGAGTTACAGAGTAAGAGAGAGTGTTTGTGCCGCCGCAAAGAGACAGCAGAGTTCTGTTTGGTGATTAGTTTGTCTTAGTTTATGAATTGTTGTTCCTGAATAAAGAAATACAGCTTCCCTGCCCAGCCGTTGTCTCCGCGTCTCTGTTACCCGCCCGTGAAGCAAGCCAGCCCGGCCGGCCAGAGCCTTCCGAAATTTTAACAACAGAATGTGAGCTCAGATCTACAGGGATGCAGAAGTCACATAGGCTTCTAAGCTGAATATGGGCCCCAGATCACATCAAATCAACAGTCAACAATATTTATACATCTTTCCCCTATTTGGGAGCTACTCTCTTCCCTGATCCAGCTTTCTAGCCCTTTTTCCATCCATGGCATTATCTCCCCAGACAATAACTTGGATCCACCTGCGTATCAGATGTCAAGCTTAGGAAAAAAAAAAAAAACTAGTATGGTCATGGGCCCTTTGGAATATAACTAAAATAGGCCTACTAGCTATCTATGAATACAGGCAGTATAAAAAGCAAAGAGAATTCTGTGAACCAAGGAGGATAACAAAGGAATTTCTCAGAGGAAGTAGAATTTCACCTGAATCTTAAAAGATTTCAGCGAAGAATTCAGATAGACAGGGAAGAGGGGAGAGTTGCTGGTATCGAGGGATCACTCAGGTGTTTTGCATGAGTTGAAGAATGAAGAGCATAGAGAAATAAAAGATTGAAATAACCAAAACAGTTTTAGAGGTAGTGAGAGGACCATAGATTAGAAGTAGAGATGACCTGACTCTGCAGAAATGTTGTTTAGATGTGCTTCCTTGTCAGTGCCCATGTGAACACTCGGGCATTTTTAGAAGTGGGCATTTCTGTTCCCCTGGCCTTGGACAGGTCACTTGCCTATAGAAACTTCACTGTGACTGGGTTTGACCCCTGGTACTTTACTATCTCTCTGACCTATCTGTGACCTGCATATTTGGGTGAATACATTTCCTGTACCCCCAGTGAGACAAGACAGCTCTTGCACCTGATGACATATTTAGACATATACATGATCTCAACGGCCACTGTTCTCTTTTGATAACCACCACATCACCTAGATTGTTAAAGTCAGCTTCCTCCACAAACCACAGTGTGAAATATTCTCATGGGAAAAAAAAAAGGTGCCAAGGTACCTTTTGATTTTGATACTTCAATAAAAAAATGCATCTTTCATGTAAGAATAAGGGTCAGTGGGACTAAAAGGGCTAAGGGCAAAAGCAGAATTTGAGGCAGCAAAAGCAGTGGAAAGAACCCTACTAATAAGGGCTCTGGTTTGGTGTCTGTCATTAAAGTCTCTGTGATCTTGGTCATTCCTTTACTCACCAATTTTGCTATGTGAGTATGAGGAAGCTAATAGGAGCGATCTGAGAACTTCACAGCTCTTACTACTATTACAATTTATTATCATCACAACTATTTAAGACTGCAAATCAAAATGGTCATATTTTATGTACTGGAAAATTTAGTTCAACATGACTTTTTCTTAAATGTCTGTATATCTACTCTTCCCCTTCATGTCCCCTAATGATTCAGAGAAATAACTCCTCCCAGCATTAGAGGCAACAGATAACTAAAGTTGGGTTGAATTAGTAGATCTTTTTCTTTCTTTTTTTTTAAGAAATGGCATATTCTTCTTATTTTATTTTTCACTTGTGCACTCTCACTCTCCCACAAAGAAAAGAAGCCACTGTAGGGCGGTTTCTTCTGCCTAATGAGGCTTTAAGTTAAGTCTGAATCTTCAGAATATCATTATATAGACACCACAATTTAGTTAGACACTGAAAAAAGAGACTGGGAGAATAGCCGGTGCCAGGGACTTTGCTGAAGAACCATCTTTTCTAGGTATTTACCCAGGGAAAACAAAAGCACCTATCCAAAAGAGGCCTATGCACACTGACATTCACAGCAGCACAGTTTGTAACAGCCCAAACTCAGAAGCAACTCAGATGCCCAAGGACATATGAATGGCTAAGGAAGTTGTGGTACATATGCACAATGAAGTACTTACTATGCAGCTGTTAAAAATTATGGGGTCTAGTTTCATCTGCTCTATTCTTACCTTTAGATTCCTGATTATCAAACAATTTTGTTCTGGCTTTCTATCTTAATGCTTTCCAGTCACCAAGCTGCAGATGCTACCATGACTCCAACCTGACTTCCCTGGGCAGACGACCTCATCAATGTGTCCTGGAACTCCACCTCTCCAGAGCCCTGCCCCACTAGGGAAAGATAAACACAGGCTCTGAGTATGAACTGACCTGTCAGTACCCACGTCCAGTGGAGAAACAATTACAGAAGGCAGACCTCCCACCTTCTGTACCTCACACGGATCTTTGGTCCATACTCCAAGGGGGATAAAGAATAGGGAAACTCCCAATGGAGGAGATGGGATATGGAACTCTGGCAGTAGAAACTGTAGGGGACTGTACCCCTCTTATCCTAGAATCTTGTCAATCATTATTAAATCAATAAAATTAAAAAGAGGGTGAGAATAACTTCTAACGTATTCCCTCCTGGAAGTGGGAGTCCTAGATGTACATATACTCCAAGAATCCTATTCTGCAATTTAAAAAAAGGATACTGTGTCTTTTTGGCCCAAATGGATATAACTGGAAGTGATTATGCATAGTGAAATAGAGAGGTGAAGCAATTACTAGATGGTTTCACTCACATAGAATCTAGAGAATTGAGACACATGAACTTTCCACAAAAAAAAAAAAAAAAGAAAAAATGATAGGGTCATCTCCTTTACAATATTGTGGTCAGAAATCAAAGCATCATGTTGAGTAAGACAAGCCAGAAAGTGAAATACCAATACCAAATACCAAACAATCTCACTTATAGGTGGAACATAAGAATAAAGTATAATGAGGGAGGGCCAGGTGGTGGCATACCTGGTTAAGAACATGATACAGTGCATAAGGACCAAGGATCAAGCCCCTGCTCCCCATTGACAGAGGAAAGCTTTACAAGTGGTGAAACAGGGCTGCAATTGTCTCTATATCTCTCCTCTATCACTCCTTCCCTCTCAATTTCTGGCTGTCTCTATCCAATAAATTTAAAAAATAATTTTAAAATTTAAAAAATAACAGTAAGGGAAAACATAAGGTGAAACTTGGGCTGGGTATGGTGTGTTTCAACAAAGCAAAGGACTCTGGGGAAGAAGGGAGAGGGACAGGATGAAGGGACACTGGGGTTCTGGTGTTTCTCCTAGATGCCAATCAAGGGGAGATGAGAGGTTGTGCCTATGTGTTCAAGACTATACTGTAAACCATTAAACCCCAATTATAAAAAAAATTTAAAAAGCATGTTTATGCTGGACTGGAGCAGAGCATCAGAAGCATGATCAATTGGTCATAAGCAGCTGAAGGATGGACAGAGGGCCAGCTTGTTCTGTGAGGTTCCACAGTGCAGACTTGAAGGGCATGGGGGAAGCTCCAGAGAGGCAGATGAATTCATCATAGGAAGAAAAACTAGCTCATGAGTTAAGCAACTAAGGACAGTTCATGGAGGTCCCAACTGTCCCAACCAAGGAGACAGTCTAGCCACAAAGTCTTCATGTTCATCTAACAGGAGCACTCAATACTCTGGTTTCTCTTCAGATCACATAAATCTTTTGCCTTTTACTAACAGGAGAACTCAGATAAGAAGGTGAGGGAAGCAAAGGTCTTTTCCAAGGCTGAGCTTCTATGATTCTACCACAGAGCTGACTTAAGAACCTCAGTAGGGAGTTGGGCGGAAGCACAGCGGGTTAAGCACACCTGGCGCTAAGTGCAAGGACCAGCGTAAAGATCCCGGTTCAAACCCCCGGCTCCCCAACTGCAGGGGCAGTCACTTCAGGAGTGGTGAAGCAGGTCTGCAGGTGTCTATCTTTCTCTCCCCCTTTCTGTCTTCCCCTCCTCTATTTCTCTGTCCTATCCAACAACAACATCAATAACAATGACAATAATAACTACAACAATAAAACAACAAGGGAATAAATAAATATTTTAAAAAATTTTAAAAACAATTTTTAAAAATTTCAAAAAGAAACTCAGTAAATATTATTCATCTTACTTCCTGACTGTTTTCTCTTTTTTTTTTTCCTTTGTTTAAAAAGGAGACATTAGCAAAACCATAGGACAAGAGAAGTACAACTCCACTCAATTCCCACCACCAGATCTCCACATCCCATCCCATCCCGATAGCCTTCTTATTCCTTATGCCTCTGGCAGTATGGACCCAAAGTCATTGTGGGATGCAGAAGGTGGAAGGTCTGTCTGGCTTCTGTAATTGCGTCCCCACTGAACATGGGCATTGACTGGTCTGTCCATACTCCCAAATTAATCCTTTACAAAGTGGGAAAAGTTAAGGCTGGGATTTTTCTGATCAACTATTATTGACGGGGGGGGGGGGGGCTGCCCTTACTATATACACAGGAAAATTGAACATAGTTACTTTTGTACAACCTCTGAGCTAACTTCACACAGGACAATGGTGGGGAGTCAGAACAAACACTCCATTCTCTGGAAGAATTGCCAGCCTGTAGTCACATCCATGGTAGCAGGAGAGGTGACTATCATTCTTGTGATGACTTCAAGTCCTTTGCCCGTTTTTAGAAGTCTCAGATTAGCTTTTCTTTCATTGCTCCCTAATTTGTACTTAATCTCATTTCTTGAAAAGAAATCATTAAATTTGACATGGTAGCACAGTTTATAAAACTGAAGACAAAACACCTCTTAAAACTTTGAACTGCTCATAATTTGCAGTATTGTGCAGTGCTGAACAAACAAACATACATACATACATACATTTTTTTTTTAAGTAGAGGCTGCTCAGTTCTAGCTTATGATGGTTCTAGGAATAGGACATGGAACCTTGCAACCTCAGGCATGGGAGGTCTTTTTTGCATAACCACCATGCTATCTCCCGTCAGTAAGAATAAGTTAAACTCATAAAGCAGTGTACAGAGATGCCAAGGAAGAAATGGAAATAAATCTACACATATTTTAGGGCCATAATGCTTCCAAATATACATGCACATGTCCAGTGGTATAAAAAATGTTTAAATAGCTGAAACAGCCTCAAAGAAGACTTAACTTGAAGGGTACATGTTCTTGCTCTTCCTTTTGTTCCACCACCCCACCAAAAAAACAAAATAAAACCTGTATTCTAAAATTATCTCTATGACAAGTTAGTCTAAACAAATACCCACTTCAGTGCTTTTTTTTTTTTTTTTAACAGCACTGCCTTTTGAAGGCCAGTTTCCTGCCTCTCAGATATTCTCTAGTGTAAACAGGGGCTGGCTTGTTTAATCTAATTTTTTAAACATTTTTTTAAAAGTTTATTTATTTATTCCCTTTTTGTTGCCCTTGTTGTTTTATTGTTGTTGGTGTCAGTTTTGGGATAGGACAGAGAGAAATGGAGAGAAGAGGGGAAGACAGAGAGAGGGAGAGAAAGAGACATATGTAGACCTGCTTCACCGCCTGTGAAGCGACTCCCCTACAGGTGGGGAGCTGGGGGCTCGAACTGGAATCCTTACGCCAGTTCTTGTGCTTTGTGCCATGTGCACTTAATCCACTGTGCTACTGCCTGACTCCCTACTCTAATTTTTACTTGAAATTGCCAGCCAGTTTATGCTAAGGGTTGTAAACATGGGGAACACTCTTAAGCACACCTGGTTTAGTGCACACGTTACAGTGTGTAAGGACTAAGGTTCAAACCCCTGGTCCCCACATGCAGGGGGATAGCTCATGAGTGGTGAAGCAGAGGTGCAGGTTTCTCTCTCTCTCTCTCTTCCCCCATCTTCCCCTCCCCTCTCAATTTCTCTATTCAATAAATAAAAATGTTTCTCTAAGAAGTGGCAATAAGACTAAGATAAGAAAAGTTCTAAACCCCTCACAACAAGAAGAGTCTAGAAGCTAGGAACTTACATTAATACTCACAAGTCTGCTCCCCCCCCAAAAAAAAAAAAATGCTGATGCCCTGCCTCTCTCAGTCTTCCTGTGAGAAAATCCAATGTTCTGCCATTCCAAGTTCAGAGTCCATGTGGCAGCTCACCCAATAGAACACACACATTACCATGTATGAGGACCCAGGTTCGAGCCACAGCACCCTCATGAAATGGGGGGGGGGGAATCTTCTCAAGCAGTAGAGCAGTGTTGCAGGTGTCTCCCTTGTGCCTCTCTCCTTCAGTCTCTTACCCTCTATCAAAAAAAAAAAAAAAAAAACATTTAAAGGCTACTGCGAATAGTGGGTTGTGCAAGGCAGTCAGCCCCAGCAATAAATTCAGTGGGCAAAAACAGTGAAAAGCATGCACATTTAACCTCTGTACACACACGCACACACACACACACACACACACACACACCCTTACTTAGGACATGGGCTCCACCTCACCCCAGAAATGGAACTCCATGTGCTTAGCTCCTGGCAGTTTCCGAGAGCCCATCCCTGCCTTCTGGAACTCCCAAAATCTTACAAATAAACATAAGACCACAGAAGGACTTCAAAATAGAATCCTCTCTATAGAATGTTCTTGAGTTATCACCCCACTGACATCCACCCCCAAAATCTGCCCTCACCTTTGAAGAAAACTTAAAAAAAAAATTATAGAAAATGTCCACAAGGGGCCCAGGTGGTGGCACAACTGATTAAGTTACACATGTTCAAGCCCCCAGTCCCCACCTGTAGGGGGAAAGCTTCACGGGTGATAAAGCAGGTCTGCATGTGTCTCTCTTCTTACCTCACCCTTTCTTCTTGATATTTGGCTGTCTCTATTGAATAAATACAAATAATATAAAATTTAAAAAAAAAAAAAAAAGAATGTCCACACCATAGATCAAGACCATAATTCCTCTCCCTATCTCCATGGAGAAAACAGGTTAGAGGTACTTGTTCAGGGGCCTGGGAGGCTCAAACCCAACAGAAGGTGTGCAGACCCCTATACAGTCACCCAGAGAAGCTTTCTTTCTAACTTCACACTGATCTAGAATTTCTACTCCCTTAAATACTAAAGACCCCCCCCCCACCCCAACACTAGTTTCTCTGTCCAGTTTATAAACCCTATCCATTTCACCAGCACTGTTCGACATTTCACAATATGGGGGAAAACCACCTGTGTTGGACTAGTCCATATCCAGTCCACAATTTGCTATTTGTTCTAAGTTCATTCAATTTAAGTTTCTTCCTTTCTGATGATCTCGCTCATAGGCTGAAGTTGAAAAACAAGATCAGAAGGGAAAAGTCTAAGCAGAACTTGGACTGGAGTTGGTGTACTGCACCAAAATAAAAGACTCTAGGGTGGGTGGGGGGAGGGTTCAGGTCCTAGAGCATGATGGCAGAGGAGGATCTAATGGGGGTTGTATTGTTATGTGGAAATGTTACACATGTACAAACTATTGTCTTTTACTATCAACTGTAAAACATTAATCCCCCAAGATGCCAACTGGACTTCCCTGGGCAGATGACCCCACCAATGTACCCTGGAGCCCCACCCCACCAGGGAAATAGAAAGACAGCCTGGGAGTATGGATCGACCTGCCAACACCCATGTTCAGCAGGGAAGCAATTACAGAAGCCAGACCTTCCACCTTCTGCATCCCACAATGATCTTGGGTCCACACTCCCAGAGGGATAAAGAATAGGAAAGCTATCAGGGGAGAGGATGGGATATGGAGATCTGGTGGTGGGAATTGTGTGGAGTTGTACCCCTCTTATCCTATGGTTTTGTCAATGTTTCATTTTTATAAATAAAAAATAATTTAAAAAAAGAATAGGAAAGCTGTCAGGGGAGGGGATGGGATACGGTATTCTGGTGGTGGGAACTGTGGGGAGTTGTACCCCTCTTATTCTATATTTTTTGTCAGTGTTTCCTTTTTATAAATAAAAATTTTTTAAAGTCATCCATGAATTTATCTTTAACACACACATCAAGTAATTGCTACAGGATAATGAGACAGGCATAAGCATAGTTCTTTTGCCAGATGGTCTAGGAATATCTGAAGTGCAGAATGAGCAGATCTTCTGGGGCCAGGTGTGGCGCAAAGTGCACGGACCAGTGTAAGGATCCCAGTTGGAGCCCAAGGCTCCCCACCTGCAGGGGGTTGTTTCTCAGCCAGTGAAGCAGGTGTGCAGGTGTCTTATCTTTCGGTGTCTTCCCCTCCTCTCTCAACTTCTCTGTCTTATCCAATAACAGCAGCAGCAATAGCAACAATAACAATAACAACAAGGGTAACAAGGGCAACAAAATGGGAAACATGGCCTCCCAGAGCAGTGGATTCATAGTTTAGGCACCAAGCCCCAGAAAAAAAAAAAAAATAGCAGGTCCTCTAGCCACGGAGGAATATCAAAAGTTTACATTACAGGGGCCAGGTGGTGATGCACCTGGTTAAATGCACACAGTACAGCGTACAAGGACCCAGGTTCAAGTCCCAAGTCCCCACCTTCAGAAGGAAAGCTTCCCAAGTAGTCAATCAGGGCTACAGGTATCTCTGTCTCTTTCTCAGTTTCTCTCTGTCTCTATCCAATAATAAAAATAAGTAAATAAAGAAACCTTTAAAATAAGTTTTAAAATGTTTACATGACAGAAAAGATCATTCCATGTGAGTGGTCCCAGGTTCAATCCCCAGTATCACCAATAGCCAGAGCTGAGTAGTGTCCTGGTCAGAAAAGAAAAGAAAAAATTTTTTAATATGATAAGGCATATGTCTGGGAGCACACTGAGGATGGTGGCCTGATTCCTCTGTTTCTGGGCACTGGCTACCACTGAACCCCCACACCATCAGCTAAAGCCCACTCTGTCTCCCCACTTCACCCAGTCTCCAGTTCTCCTGTTTCTCAAGGTGCCAGTCTTTTTTGTTTGTTTCTCTGTTTGCTTGTTTTGTTTTTTGTTTTTAGTCTACCCCAACTGTGCCATGTTTCCCCAGTTATATTTTCTGGGATAATAAAGGTGAGAATTCATGGCAGCTTCTACCCCAGACTTCCAGTCAATGAGCATCTAAGAGTGAGGGGGGTGTGGGGATGAGGAGGACTGCAAACATACTCAAAGCCGAGTAGAGTAAGACAGACTTAAGTGTTCTTCCTCCCTCCTTTTCTCCCTTCCCCCATCTCTCCCTCCCCGCTCTCTCCTTTCCTTCTTCTCTCCCTTTCCCCCTCCCTCTCCTCCTCTAATAAATAAAGATTAATAATAAAATAAATAAAATGAGCTTTTTATAGGCAGCATGTAGTTATTTTTGTAGTCCAATCTGGTTGACTTCCTCTCAGTTTGTTTTTGTTTTTTTTTTTTACACCATTCCAACATCGGCAACAGTGGTAGTTATCCCAGAATAAAAAAATGTATATATATGGAGGGTATGGGTTATCTACTCCTAAATCAGAGCACATGATCAAATTTCAAGAGACAACATGATTTTTGCAAGGATATAGAGGCAGGAAGTGACCAGAAAGATAGCATAGTGGTTGCGCAAAAAGACTTTCAAATCTAGGGGATGGGTGGTGGCGCACCTGGTTGAGCACACGTATTACAATGCGCACCAGGTTTGAACCCCAGATCCCAACCTGCAGGGGGTAAGCATCACGAGTGGTGAAACAGGGCTGCAGGTGCCTCTCTGTCTCTCTCCCTCTCTATCACTCCCTTCCCTCTTGACTTGTGGCTATCTCTATCCAATAAGTAATTATTTTTTTTAAATCTAAAAAAAGAAATATTACAGACCAGAAACAATCAAATACTTAGAGGAAAACATCGGTAAAACACTTTCCCACCTACACCTCAAGGACATCTTTGATGAATCAAACCCAATTGCAAGGAAGACTAAAGCAGAAACAAACCAATGGGACTACATCAAATTGAAAAGCTTCTGCACATCCAAAGAAACTATTAAACAGAGAGACCCCTCACAAAATGGGAGAAGATCTTCACATGCCAGACATCAGACAAGAAACTAATCACCAAAATATATAAAGAGCTCAGCAAACTTAGCCGCAGAAAAGCAAATGACCCCATCCAAAAATGGGCAGAGGAAATGAACAAAACATTCACCACAGAGGATATCCAAAAGGCTAACAAACATATGAAAAACTGCTCTAGGTCACTGATTGTCAGAGAAATGCAAATTAAGACAACACTAAGATACCACCTCACTCCTGTAAGAATGGCATACACCAAAAAGGACAGCAGCAACAAATGCTGGAGAGGATGTGGGGACAGAGGAACCCTTTTACATTGCTGGTGGGAATGTAAATTGGTACAGCCTCTGTGGAGAGCAGTCTGGAAAGCTCTCAGAAGGCTAGACATGGACCTTCCATATGACCCAGTAATTCCTCTCCTGGGGTTATACCCCAAGGACTCCATAACACCCAACCAAAAAGAGGTGTGTACTCCTATGTTCATAGCAGCACAATTCATAATAGCTAAAACCTGGAAGCAACCCAGGTGCTCAACAACAGATAAGTGGCTGAGAAAGCTGTGGTATATATACACAATGGAATACTATGCAGCTATCAAGAACAATGAACCCACCTTCTCTGACCCATCTTGGACAGAGCTAGAAGGAATTATGTTAAGTGAACTAAGTCAGAAAGATAAAGATGAGTATGGGATGATCCCACTCATCAACAGAAGCTGACTAAGAAGATCTGAAAGGGAAACTAAAAGCAGGACCTGATCAAATTGTAAGTAGGGCACCAAAGTAAAAACCCAGTGGTGAGTGGTAGACATGTAGCTTCCTGGGCCAGTGGGGGGTGGGAGTGGGCGGGAGGGATGGGTCACAGTCCTTTGGTGGTGGGAATGGTGTATATGTATACTCCTAGCAAAATGTAGACATATAAATCAGTAGCTAATTAATATGAGAGGGGGAAATCAATTGTATGTCTCAAAGTTTCTCAAAAGACAAACTAAGTCTTTTTAATATATAGGCTATGTATTTGATATGCGGACTCTCTCAAAAGCCTAGACCAAGTAGATTAGAAGCATCCAATAGCACAGCTATATACAAGATACTGGGTACTGTACAGCAAACCATAACAAAGGGACTTTTCAAAGTTAACCCAAATAACAAATAATGTGATGATAATATTAACTATCGATTGTCTTTTTGAACCCTAAGACAGCAGGAACCTCACATCTTCACTATAGAGCCCCTACTTCCCCCAGTCCTGGAACCCTTGGATAGGGCCCACTTTCCCGTGTGCATCTCCCAATCCAAACCAAATAATATTGCATCTGCCAATCACAACCTAACCAAAGCAACGATTGCCACCTCAACATGCTTCACCTCAGACTGTATCCAGAGACTTCACGTGTGGAATGACAACCCTTCAACTTCATTACTCGGGTGAGACCTTTCCTTTTTTTTTTTTTTTTTTTTTTTATTTAAGAAAGGATTAATTAACAAAACCATAGGGTAGGAGGGGTACAACTCCACACAATTCCCACCACCCAATCCCCATAACCCACCCCCTCCCCTGATAGCTTTCCCATTCTCTATCCCTCTGGGAGCATGGACCCAGGGTCATTGTGGGTTGCAGAAGGTAGAAGGTCTGGCTTCTGTAATTGCTTCCCCGCTGAACATGGGCGTTGACTGGTCGGTCCATACTCCCAGTCTGCCTCTCTCTTTCCCTAGTAGGGTGGGTCTCTGGGGAAGCTGAGCTCCAGGACATATTGGTGGGGTCTTCAATCCAGGGAAGTCTGGCCGGCATCCTGATGACACCTGGAACCTGGTGACTGAAAAGAGAGTTAACATACAAAGCCAAACAAATTGTTGAGCAATCATGGACCCAAAGCTTGGAAAAGTGGAGAGGAAGTATTAGGGAGGTACTCACTGCAAACTCTAGTATACTTCTGCTTTCTTACTTTGGTGCCATACTCCAAACTCAGTCAATTTCTGCTTTGCGTTTCTACTTCTTCTTCCTTTTTTTTTTTTTTTTACATGCATAACATTCCCCAGATTCCCATTTAACAATACAACCCCCACTATTTCATTCATCATTTTTCATGGACCTGTATTCTCCCCACCCACCCACCCACCCCAGAGTCTTTTACTTCGGTGTAATACTCCAATTCCATTTCAGGTTCGACTTGTGTTTTCTTTTCTAATCTTGTTTTTCAACTTCGGCCTGAGAGTGAGATCATCCCGTATTCATCCTTCTGTTCCTGACTTATTTCACTCAACATGATTTTTTCAAGGTCCATCCAAGATCGGCTGAAAACGGTGAAGTCACCATTTTTTACAGCTGAGTAGTATTCCATTGTGTATATATACCACAACTTGCTCAGCCACTCATCTGTTGTTGGACACCTGGGTTGCTTCCAGGTTTTGGCTATTACAAATTGTGCTGCCAAGAACATATGTGTACACAGATCTTTTTGGATGGATGTGTTGGGTTCCTTAGGATATATCCCCAGGAGGGGAATTGCAGGGTCATAGGGTAGGTCCATTTCTAGCCTTCTGAGAGTTCTCCAGACTGTTCTCCACAGAGGTTGGACCAATTGACATTCCCACCAGCAGTGCAGGAGGGTTCCTTTGACCCCACACCCTCACCAGCATTTGCTGCTGTTACCTTTTCTGATGTGTGACATTCTCACAGGAGTGAAGTGATATCTCATTGTTGTCTTGATTTGCATTTCTCTGACAATCAGAGACTTGGAGAATTTTTTCATGTGTTTCTCGGCCTTTTGGATCTCTTCTGTGGTGAATATTCTGTCCATGTCCTCCCCCCATTTTTGGATGGGGTTATTTGTTGTCTTGTTGTTGAGTCTGGCAAGCTCTTTATATATGTTGGTTATTAAACTCTTATCTGATGTATGGAATGTAAAGATCTTCTCCCATTCTGTGAGGGGTCTCTTGATTTGGGTAGTGGTTTCTTTTGCTGTGAAGAAGCTTTTTAATTTGATGTAGTCCCATAGGTTTATACTTGCCTTAGTCTTCCTTGTAATTGGATTCGTTTCATTGAAAATGTCTTTAAAATTTATGCGGAAAAAAGTTCTTCCAATATTTTCCTCTAAGTATCTGATAGTTTCTGGTCTAACATCCAAGTCCTTGATCCACTTGGAATTTACTTTTGTATTTGGTGAAATACAGTGATTCAGTTTAATTCTTCTGCATGTTTCAACCCATTGTTTCCAACACCATTTGTTGAAGAGACTCTGCTTCCCCCATATAATAGTCTGGGCCCCTTTGTCAAAGATTAGATGTCCATACGTGTAGGGCCTCATTTCTGGGTTCTCAATTCTATTCCACTGGTCAGTGTGTCTGTTCATATTCCAGTACCAAGCAGTTTTGATGACAATGGCCCTATAATACAGTTTGAGATCTGTGAGTGTGATGCCTCCGGTTCTGTTCTTTTTTCTCAAGATTGTTTTGGCAATTCTAGGTCTTTTCTGGTTCCAGATAAACATCTGTAGCATTTTTTCTATTCTCCTAAAAAATGTGCTTGGGATCTTGATGGGGATAGCATTAAATTTGTAGATGGCTCTGGGTAATATATTCATTTTGATGATGTTAATTCTTCCAACCCATGAACATGGAATATCTTTCCACTTCTTTGTGTCTTTTTCAATTTCTTTGAGTAGTGACTCTTAATTTTCAGTATACAAGTCTTTCACTTCTTTGGTTAGGTTTATTCCTAGATATTTTATTGTTTTTGTTGCTATAGAAAAAGGAACTGATTTCTGGATTTCAATTTCTTCTAACTTAGTGTTTGCATAGAGACCTTTCCTTTTATAGTACACTCTAATTTCATCTCAGGTAGTTCACTTTCTAACTAAGTCCCATAATCTAGATATACACCAGTTTCTGTGAGAGAGAGCTTATGTGCACACGTATCCATAAAATACTGCAAAATATATACCTGAAAGCAGAAGTACACTAGAGTTTGCAGTGAGTACCTCCCTAACACTTCCTCTCCACTATTCCAAGCTTGGGATCCATGATTGCTCAACAAATTGTTTGGCTTCGTATGTTAACTCTCTTTTCAATCACCAGGTTCCAGATGCCACCAGGATGCTGGCCAGGCTTCCCTGGATTGAAGACCCCACCAATATGTCCTGGAGCTCAGCTTCCCCAGAGACACACCTTACTAGGGAAAGAGAGAGGCAGACTGGGAGTATGGACCAACCAGTCAACACCCATGTTCAGTGGGGAAGCAATTACAGAAGCCAGACCTTCTACCTTCAGCAACACTCAACGACCCTGGGTCCATGCTCCCAGAGGGCTAAAGAATGGGAAAGCTAACATGGGAGGGGGTGGGTTATGGGGATTGGGTGGTGGGAATTGTGTGGAGTTGTACCCCTCCTACATTATGTTTTTGTTCACTAATCCTTTCTTAAATAAAAAATTAAAAAAAAAAGAAATGTTAAAAAAAAAGACTTTCAAGTCTGAACCCAGGTTCAATACCTAATAAATAAAAGCCACAGCTAATCAGTACTGTTTTAAAAAAAAAGGGGTGGGGTTGGAAGGAGGTCAGGAATAAGATATGCTCAAATACCATAAGTCAATCAAAGAAACACACATTCGACTGAAGTAGTATGGCTTGTTGCTCAATAAAATAATAGAATCACACACACACACACACACACACACAAAAGCAGCATGGAAGCTGATAATGAGTGGGCTCTGGATGTCCATTTGCAAGCCTGAGCCTGCTCTAGTGTCATGGACATGAATCAAAGTCCTGACACGTGACCAAGGTTTTCCCTGACCAGTCAGTTCAGAACACTATGCCAGAAGCCTCATGTCACCCAAATTAAAATAATGATACAATTGCTTTTTTACAGGCTAAGTGTCTTCCTTACCCTAGGAAATATAAATGTAAGTATAGACATGATCAAATTTACCTATACCATGTTAAACGTAAGACATTACATTTAGGAGCAATCTGTGATTCTGTAACAAATTAGACTTGTGATTCTAATTTTATTTTATTTCATATTATTATTATTATTTTGCTACCAGGACTATTATTGTTGTTGGGGTTCAGTACCTGCATGACAGATCTACTGCTTCTGGTAGTTATTTCCCAGGCCCCCCCCCCTTTTATTTCCTTTTATCGTTTTTCTTTTTTCTTTCTTTTTTTTTTTTGACAGGACAGAGAAGTTGAGAGGAGAAAAGGACAGAGAGGAGGAAAAAGACACTCGCAGCCCTGATTCCCCTCTTGTGAAGCTTCTCCCCTTCAGGTAGGGACCAGAGGCTTGAACCTGAGTCTTTGCACATAGTAACATATGCACTCAACCAGGTGAACCACCACTCAGTGTCAATTCTAATTTTAAATGTGTATTAATTTTTGACTTGTGGTTTTTAATTTAAAATACTAAGATGTTAAGTTTGTCCAGAATTCCTAAGGACTTTTTTATGTTTGATTTAATATCTTTTTAAAATTGTGTAAGTACTTAAGATAGTATTGATTAATCAGACAGTTGAAACACTTAAAAATACAATATACTGAATATTAAACACACTTCAAACCTTTTAGAGGAAAATATGGGTCCCCTTCAGTTTGGTTCTAAGTATTTGCAAGATTGTCAAATGAAATTATGAACTTTGCATGTTAAACATATAAACTTCAGGGGTCAGGCTGTAGCACAGCGGGCTAAGTGCACATGGCACAAAGCGCAAGGACTGGTGCAAGGATCCCAGTTTGAGCCCCTGGCTCCCCACCTGCAGGGTCAGTCACTTCAGGAGCGGTGAAGCAGGTCTGCAGGTGTCTGTCTTTCTCTCCCCCTCTGTCTTCCCTTCCTCTCCCCATTACTCTCTGTCCTATCCAACAACAATGACATCAATAACAACAACAATAATAGGCAACAAAAGGAAAAAAAATGGCCACCCAGAGCAGAGGATTCATAGTACAGGTATTGAGCTCCAGCAATAACCTTACCTGGAGGCAAAATAAAAAACATATAAACTTTAGAGAAAACTAGATGTATGGGTAGGGGGCTGGTTGGGTTCACACATTACAATGAGCTAAGTCTTGGGTTCAAGCCACCAGTCCCCACCTACAGAAGGCAAGCTTCCTGACCAATGCCGCCTCTCTCTCTCTCTCTTTCTCTCCCCGTCTCCTTTTTCTGTCTCTAATACTCTATAAAATAAAATTACAAAAGGCAAAGAAAAGTAGTGGTCACTAAACCCATCTATCTAGGTGCTGGGTGGTGGTGGGGGGAGAGAGATAAGATAATTAGGTGATTTTAAAACTTAAAATATTAATTTTGAAACAAAAGCAGACTATGAATAATCTGTTCCAATGTTTCCTACTTCCTTGGAAATACAGAAAAACTCACATTGACACAACAAACTCCAGCCTCCATAAAGCACTGAGTGAAAATGATTTCTGTGAGCTGTGGACAGTTTATCATTACTATGAAGAAGAGTTTTCATAAGCTCATGACCGCTAACTGAACACTAAAACTCTGTACTGGGCACTGTTTTTTTGTTGTTGTTGTTTTGGTTTTTTCTTTTTGTTTTTGTTTACAGATCCACTCACTGAATTATCACAATCACCCTCCTAAATAGGGATTATTTTTAGTCCTATTTTACCAACGAGGCAATTTAAGTTCACAGCCAGGATGTGGTAGAGTAGGGAGGGGTTCAAGCACAGGCCTCTTTTTCCAGAGCTCTCAACCACTGTGCCATATGCAATGTGATCCCCTTTTTGTTTTCCTTTTGTTTTGTATTGCTTGCCTTTGTTTGCAAAGAATATGCCAGCAACAACAGCATAGTTGAGTGGGAAAAGAGAGAGCCAAGTGGGGGAAATGGGTATGCCCAACCCAGTGATGACTATGAGGATATGAGCTGGGACTACACTAGTGAATTCAGAGAAAATAGGGCAGACTGGAGAAGCTGAGAGAGGGCTACTTGAGAGGTAAACATTAGACTAGCTGAGAGAAAATAGTGACTGAAGGCTACAGTGCGGGATGGGGTGAGACTGGGGAGGGAGTGCACAAGGCAGAGAGAAGGGGAAGGGAAGGACTGAAGCCAAGTTATCTGTGGAAGCAGTCAGAGAAACAAGATACATGTTTGAAAAGTGAGGCAGAGGTTTAATTAAAAAAAAATGGAGGAAGAACAGAAAGGGAAACTAAAAGCAGGATTTGACTAAATCTGGAGTAGGGCACCAAAGTAAAAACCCTGGGGTGAGGGTGAGGGTGGATATTCGGCTTCCTGGGGTGGCGAGGATGGGGCTGGGTGGGTGGGATGGGACACAGTCTTTTGGTGGTGGGAGTGGTATTTATGTACACTCCTATTAAAGTGTAGTCATATAAATCACTAATATGAGAGGGGAAAAGTTTATTGTATCTCTCAAACTTTTAAAGCACAGATTGAGTCTTCTTAAGACTCAGCCTATGAGTCTTTGCTATACTGACTATCTCAAAAGCCTAGACCAAGGAGAGCAGAAGCAACTGGTGGCACAGCTATATACAAATTATGTCAAAGGACATAAATTATGGTAATGTTGGGTATTATATAGCAAATCCTAACAGAGGGATTTTTCAAAGTTAACCTGATTACCAAATAATGTGATTATAACAATAACTATCTATTGTCTTCTTGAACCCTAAGACAGCAGGAACCTCACATTTCCACTATAGAGTCTATATTTCCCCCAGTCATGGAACCTTAGGGTGGGGTGCACTTTCCTGCATGCTTCTCTCAATTCATACTAAATAATATTGCATCCGCTGATCCCAGTACCACCTCAGCATGCTTTACCTCAGACTGTGTCCAGGGACTTCAGGTGTGGAATAACAACCATTCAGCTTCATTACTTGGGTGAGACCTTTCCTTTCATGGTATTCTCTAATTCCATTCCAGGTGGTTCACTTCCTAACAAAGTCCCAAAACCTAGATATAGACTAGATCCCGTGAGATAGAGCATATGTTCACATGTATCCATAAACTAGGGAAAAATATATACCTGAAAGCAAAAGTACACAAGAGTCTGCAGTGAGTAACCACCCCCCAACACTTCCTCTGCACTATTCCAGCCTTTAGGTCCATGATTGTTCAACAATTTATTTGGTTTTGTATGTTAACTCTCTTTTCAGCCACCAGGTTCCAGATGCCAGTATGATGCCGACCAGACTTCCCTGGACAGACGACCTCACCAATGTGTCCTGGACCTCCACTTCCCCAGAGCCACACCCTACTAGGGAAAGAGCAGGCTGGGAGTATGGATCCACCAGTCAATGCCCACGTTCAGCAGGGAAGCAACTACAGAAGTCAGACCTTTCACCTTCTGCATCCCACAACGACCTTGGGTCCATAATCCCAGAGGAATAAAGATAGGATGGGATACGGAGATCTGGTGGTGGTAATTGAGTGGAGTTGTACCCCTCTTATCCTATGGTTTTGTTAATGTCTCCTTTCTTAAATTAAAAAAATGGAGAGGGGGGCAGGCAGTAGCTCACCCATTAGAATGTACACTTTACCATGAACCAGGCCCCGGGCTTGAGCCTTGACACCACACAGGAGCACTGTGGACGACACAAGGGGAAATTTGTAGATGGTGAATCAGTGCTGTGGTCTCTCACCTCTTTTTGTGTTTTCCTGTCCCTTCACTACCCCAAAATATAAAATGATTAGGAAATAGGTCTGGGGACAGGGGAGATAGCATAATGGTTATGCAAACAGACCGTTAATGCTTAAGGCTCCAAAGTCTGGGGTTCAATCTCCCATACCACAAGATAAAGCTGAGCAGTGCTCTGGTGGGGGAAAAAATAAAGGAAGGAAGGAAGGAAGGAAGGAAGGAAGGAAGGAAGGAAGGAAGGAAGGAAGGAAGGAAGGAAGGAAAGAAGGAAAGGAAGAAAATGAAGGGGAGGGAAGGGGTCTGGGGAGGCTGCTCAGTCATGTTACACATTCTGGATGCTCTCATCCTGGTGCCACGTTAAAAAAAATAATCGAGGGATGGAGAATGGGAAAGCTATCAGGGGAGGGGATGGGATATGGAGATTGGGTGGTGGAAATTGTGTGGAGTTGTACCCCTCCTACCCTATGGTTTTGTTAATTAATCGTTTTTTAAATATAAATAAATAAATAAAAAGAAAAATAATAAAAAGAAAAAATAATAATCAAAATAGGTAAAACATTCATTATAAGAAGAGAATATTCAACTCATAACAGTTCGTGGCTAAAGCTATCATTTTGTTTTGTTACTGTTGGGCTTTTTTTTTTTTCTGCCGGGTCTCATGGGGCTCTGTGCCTGCATGAACTCTACCACTCCAGAGGATTTATTTTTCTTTTTTTCAGGTAGAGGTTGACAGACAGAGGGAGAGACAGAGGAGAGACACCACAGGACACACAGCAACACTGCTTCACTATTCACAAAGCTTTCCCCCTGCTGTGCATAAAGCTTCCACTCTTTTAAAGACACTTTTTTAATCATCTTTATTTATTTATTTATAGACAGCCAGAAATTGAGAGGGAAGGCAGTGACAGAGAGGGAGAGAGACACCTGCAATACTGCTTCACCGCTTACAAAGTTTTACCCCTGCATGTGGAGACCAGGAGATAAACCTGGGTCCTTGTGCATTATAACAGGTGCGCTCAGCCAGATGTGCCTCCACTCAGCCCCAAACTTCCACTTTCTATTGTGCTCCCATGTGGTGTCTGGGGGCTTGAACCTGGACCTTCCTTTGTGTGTGATAAGTGTGTATTCCACTGAGTAAGCTATCTCCCAGCCCTCCATTGGCCAAATTTTACAATTCTAAGTCTCTAAGAGGTAATATGGAATCAATGTGTGAACAAATTTTTCTGATCACTCAAAAGAGAAACTTATGCAGTTAACTGTAACAACACCACCAGCAGCAAAAATAATCAAGACTTTATTGAGGGGAGCACATAGTACCTGCCTTCAGAACGTTCTCCACACCCCTCTGTCCCTGTACTGCAAGTATCTGATACCCACCAAGCTAAATGTGTCAACAAGCTAAATGTGTCAGTCCTATATTGAGCCCTAGAGTATCTTTTGTAACTTAAAATCTGGTCTTTCCCTAAAGTTGCCAAGTCCAAGAAACTTTGTTATTTCTTCTTTTATTCACTTGGATCAAAGGGACAGAACACAGAATAATTTTTCCATTGTTTGATAAGAACCCATTACAGTTGCTGAGAAGTAGTTAATTGAATTTATCAGATACAATTACATTCACTCAACTCACCTCCCCTTCAGTTTGCCTTTCTCAATCAGGAAGAAACCTCCACCTTTTACAAAGGACACTTGCCTGTTTGAATGGCTTCCTGGGAGTCTTTAAGTGGTATGTAATTGCACTTAATTTAATTTTTTTGTCATTAGTTCCCAAGGCTTTGATCCAAAATCTGTATTATTCTGATATCAGGAAAATAAACTCCCGTCTCAAATTAAATATTTGCTATTGCATCTGCTTTGGTGTTCATTGTATAACTGCTCTTCTGTTGGAGGCTTTGGTTTCTAGAAGCCACTTCTGAGCTTGGCATCTTTCCCCATTCTTTGTGTTTCCCCATTAATTGTCAAGTCCATGGAGTCTGAGCAAACTCAGGTTTCTGGAGTACTTCCAGACTCCAAGGTTCCCAGAGCTGGTACCTATGGAACCCGAGCCTCCCTCACATTTTCTTAAGTGAAGCCAACCATTCTCAGTTTCTTGAATTTGATGAATGGGGATTCCCACTGAAAATGTAAACTGATGGAAGAAAAGTAATGTCACAGGCATTTGTTTCAAGTAATGGAACCTCTATCTCTTACACTCTGGCCAATTTGCCATTTTCAGACTAATGTCCTGTACTTCCAACATGAGAGCATATTATACCTACTACCTAGAACCTAACAACATTATGAATGAGACTACAAAAACGTCAGAAATCGTAGAGGACCGAATGAAATACAAATTGTCAAAGAAGTGCAAAAATTATGCAGGAGCACCTCAGCAAGAACAACAAACTTACCAGGCCCTTTTCTTCAGCTTTTGAGCAAGTTCCCTCCTTCCTTGGTAGTTAAACCAAGCGTCACATTGTACTGGACCCTCTAGTATCATACTTAGAGAATACCTGAACTCTCCCTAGTTTAAGAATTAGAAGTGTATTACCCAAACCCATGGGAGAATTTTGCATTCGTGTAAATTATGTCTTTTTTTTTCATATGTCCAAGTCTCTGTTTTTTTATTATTATTATTCCCTTTTGTTGTCATTGTTGTTTTATAGTTATAGTTATTATTGTTATTGGTATTGTTGTTGGATAAGACAGAGAAATGCAGAGAGGAGGGCAAGACAGAGAGAGGGAGAGGAAGATAGACACCTGTAGACCTGCTTCACCGCTTGTGAAACGACTCCCCTGCAGGTGGAGAACCAGGGGCTTGAACCAGGATCCTTACACCCGTCCTTGCACTTTGCACCACGTGCACTTAACCTGCTGCGCTACCGCCCAACTCCCAATCTCTGGGTTCTTAACATTCTCACCTCTTTTCCATATTGGGCTGCCCAGCCCCCTAGTCCTGCCTTCTAGAATATAGCCACACAGAACTACCTTCATTTTTGTAGTCTTAATCTTAATACTCCAGGATTACATCCTGTGTCCTCTTCCAGCTCTCACTCAAGTCTTCCACTTACCTACTCTGACCTCACTTTGACCTCTGAGCTCCTGACTCTCTCTGGTTCTTCATGTCCATCAGCAGCTCTTGACTTCACTTCCTTTCCCCTCCAACCACGACCCCACGAAGTTACACGATAATTGTTCTCCTGTTAGCCACCTCAGCTCTATCATCTCCATGTTTTTGGTTTTGGTTTTATTTGACCACAGCACTGCTCAGCTCTGGCTTCTGGTGATGCCAGAGATTGAATCTAGGCCCTTAGAATGGATATGACAGTATTTTGTATAGCCATTATGCTATTTCCCCAGCCCCACCTGCTTGTCTTCCTTTTGTCCATGTTTCATTTGTGATTAATAGTGGGTTACAAGGTTGTGAGATTAGAGGGTATAGTTCCACACTACACCCTCTATAGTTCCATCCACTGATAAAAGTTCTGTGTTCCTACCCTCCTACAGGTGGTGAAGCAGGTCTGCAGGTGTCTCTCTTTCTCTCCCCCTTTCTGTCTTCCCCTCCTCTCTCCATTTCTCTCTGTCCTATCTAACAACAATGACAACAATAATAACTACAACAATAAAAAGAAACAACAAGGGTAACAAAAGGGAATAAATAAATAAATATTTTTTTAAAAAGTTGAAAGTCTTCCCTTTTCAGTCAGGAAAAAGATCAAGCTGACCACTCTCACTCTCACTCCTCAGCATAGTCCTGGAATTTACAGCCATAGCAGTTAGGCAGGAAACATAATTTAAAAAGATGAGAGTAAGTAAAACTATCGTTATTTGCAGATGACATGACAGTACACACAGAAAATCCAAAATCCAAGTGAAAGGGGCTGGGTGGTGGCTCACCTAGTTGAGTATATATGTTACAATGCACAAGGTTCTGAGTTTGAACCCTCAGTGCCCACCTGAAGAGGGAGAGCTTCATGAGTGGTGAGGCAGATCTGCGGGTATCTCTCTCCCACTCTATGTCCTCCTTCCCTCTCGATTTCTGACTGTCTCTATCCAGTAAATAAAGATAATAAATTAAAACTTAATTTAATTAAAAATTTAAAAAAGAAAATCCAAATGAATCCAGTAAAGAAACTCTTAGAAAATATTACAATATACTAAGGTGTCATGATACAACATTAGCACAAGAAATCAGTGGCCTAAGAAGAGATAAAGAAAGCAATGCCATTTATAGTAGCACTTAGATAAGTTGGACTCGTGGGAATCAGTTTAATAAAGGAGGTGAACCTAGAGGCTGTATCCTATGGTTTTTGCCAGTGTGTCCTTTTTATAAATAAAAATTTTTCAAAAAATAAAATGAAATAAAGGATGTGAAAGGCAAAGGCGTGTCCACTGAAAAGCTATAGGCTGCTAAGAAAGTGAGGAAAGACATCTTCATGCAAAGATGCCTCATGCTTATATATATTGAGAAAATTATCACCAATATGACCATCTTATCTGAAGTAATAATATACAGAGTTAATGAAATCCTTCTCAAAGCTCCAACAAGCTTCCCTGAAAGGAATGAAATAAATGCTACAAAAGTTTATATCCGGGGAGTCGGGTGGTAGCGCAGCGGGTTAAGCGCAAGTGGCACTAAGCACAAGGACCAGCGGAAGGATCCGAGTTCAAGGCCCCGGCTCCCCACCTACAGGGGAATCGCTTCACAGGCGGTGAAGCAGGTCTGCAGGTGTCTATTTTTCTCTCCCCCTCTCTGTCTTCCCCTCCTCTCTCCATTTCTCTCTGTCCTATCCAACAACAATGACATCAATAATAACTACAACAATAAAAACAACAAGGGCAACAAAAGGAATAAATAAATAAATAATTTTTTTTTTAAGTTTATATCCGGGAGTCGGGTGGTAGTACAGCGGGTTAAGCACATGTGGCATGAAGCACAGGGACCAGGGACAGGCATAAGGATTCTGGTTCAAGCCCCTGGCTCCCCACCTGCAGGGGAGTCACTTCACAGGCAGTGAAGCAAGTCTACAGATGTTTATCTTTCTCTCCCCCTCTGTCTTCTCCTCCTCTCTCCATTTCTCTCTGTCCTTTCCAACAACAACAACATCAATAACAACAACAATAATAACTACAACAATAAAACAATAAGGGCAACAAAAAGGAATAAATAAATAAATATATATTTTTTAAAGTTTATATCCCACCACTAAAGACCAAGAATTGCCAAAATAATCCTGAAAAGGAAAACAAAATAAAAGAATAAGGATAAAGACATCACACTTCCTGAACTCTAACATTATTACAAGGTCACAGTAATCAAAACTGTGTGGTACTGGAACAAAAATGGACACAGATCACTGGAATAGAACTGAGAGGTCAGAAAGAAGTCCTTATACATATGTTGATTTTGCCGGTCCCTGTTCGGGCACCAATATGCCGGGCTAGCTTGGTGGGCGGGAGACAGATGACCAGGGACTCATGGCTGAGCTGGATGCAGTTCAGTCTTTATTGATGAGCAGGGATGCAGTGCAATCAATCTAATCTCTCTTCATTAGAAAATCCTGTCCTTTATATCTCCTGAGGCAAAAGTGTCAGGTTGGAAGAGGATGTACATAGGATAGGGGGTGGGGAGAAGGAAAAAGTGTGTGGAAATATCTAGCTTGCATCTAACCAGTGGGGATTAAACTAATGCCCTGTAGGCAGGGCGGTTTTTGGGTAAAGCAGTGATTATGTAAATAGACCACAGCATTAAGCAATGCAACAGAAGGGGTCTTAGAAGCAGAATTAGAAGCAGACCAACATTGATTTACAACATAGGCACCCAAGACACTAAATAGAAAAAGAAGAGTCTTTTCAATAAATAGTGTTAGGAAGACTATGTACAGAAGAAATAAACCGGTCTATAACATGTGCCTGTGCACAAAAGTCAACTCACAATGGGTGAAACTCCTAGATGATAGGCCAGAAACCACTGAAGATGTATAAGAAAACACTGGCAGAACACTGCATGATGTCTACTTTGAAAATGTATTTTGAGACTCAAGCAAGGGAAACAAAGCCAAAAATAAACCAACAGGATTACATCAGACAGACAAGCTTCTGCACAGCAAAGGAAACCATTCCAAAACAGACACCTTACAGAATGGGAGAATACATTTACATGCCAAACATTAGACAAAAATCTAATAACCAAAATATATAAATCACTCAAAAGGTTCAACAACTAGTGGGGACAAAGGAACCCTCCTGCACTGCTGGTGGGAATATAAATTGGTCCAACCTCTGTGGAGAGCAGTCTGGAAAACTCTCACAAGGCTAGACATGGACTTACCCTATGACCCTGCAATTCCTCTCCTGGGAATATATCCTAAGGAACCCAACATACCCATCAAAAAAGATCTGTGTATACCTATGTTCATAGCAGCATAATTTGTAATAGCCAAAACCTGGAAGCAACCAGGTGTCCAATAACAGATGAGTGGCTGAGTAAGTTGTTGTCTATATACACAATGGAATACTACTCAGCTATTTAAAATGGTGAATTCACCTTCATCACCTCATCTTGAATGGGGCGTGAGGGAATCACGTTAAGTGAGATAACTCAGAAAGAGGAGGATGAATATAGGGTGACCTCACTCACAGACAGAAGTTAAAAAACAAGACCAGAGAAGAAAACACAAAGCAGAACTTAAGACTGGAGTTGGTGTGTTACACCAAAGTAAAAGATACTAAGAGGGGGAGGGGGTGTTCAGGTCCTGCAACATGATGGCAGAGGAGGACCTAGTGGGGGTTTTATTGTGTGTTATGTATGTACAAACTATTGTACTTTTTTTTTTTTTGCCTCCAGTGTTATCAATGGGGCTAAGTGCCTGCACTATGAATCCGCACCTCCCGGAGGCCATTTTCCCCATTTTGTTGCCCTTCAAACTATTGCATTCTACTGTCAACTGTAAACCATTAATCCCCCAATAAAGAAATTTAAATTGGGGCAAGGTAGTAGCGCATCTGGTTAAGTGCAAAAGGACCCAGGTTCAAGCCCCTGGTCCCTACCTGCAAAGGGAAAGCTTCACGAGGGCTGCAGGTCTCTCTATCTCCTCTCTACCTCCCCTTTCTCTCTTAATTTCTGGCTGTCTCTATCAAATAAAGATAATAAATAAAAAATATTTTTAAAACATTAAAAAAATCTTTAAAAAAAGAAATTTTAAAAAAGATTCAAAAACTAAAATAGTAACTCCACCAAGGAATGGAGGGCAGCACTGATCAGACTGTTCACTGAAAAAGACATTCAGATGACCACCAGACATATAAAATAAATGTTCAACTCAGTGATTATCACAGAAATACATATCAAGAAACCCTATAAAAATATAATACATCAGAGGGCCAAGCAGTAGTGCAGCGGGTTAAGCGCACATGGCTCAAAGTACAAGGACCAGCGTAAGGATCCTGGTTCAAGGCTCTGGTTCCCCACCTGCAGGGGGGTCACTTCACAAGCAGTGAAGCAGGTCTGCAGGTGTCTATCTTTCTCTCCCCCCCTTTCCCCTCCTCTCTTGATTTCTCTCTGTCCTGTCCAACATTAATAACAGCAATAACAATAATAACAACGATAAACAACAAGGGCAACAAAAAGGGGAAAAAATAGCCTCTAGGAGCAGTGGATTCATGGTGCAGGCACTGAGCCCCAGCAATAACCCTGGAGGCAAAAAAAAAAAAAAAAAGGAAAGAAATTAAAAAAAAAAAAATACCATACATCTTCTTCTTCTAGCGTTTGCCCTTCTCCGTAGCCAGTCAACAGCAAAGCTGTCAGGAGCTGCTTGTTGCTGGCTTTGAAAGTAACTGGGATCCATGTGGATTCAGTTGGCTAGGAAGGATCGTCAGTTTCCCCAATGAATGGGTACTCACGGGATGCACCACGAGAAGGTCAATCCAATGCAACCCAACCATACATCAAAAAGGAAAGACACAATAAATGCTGGTGAGGATCTGGAGAACATGGAACACTTTTACATTGTTGGTTGGAAGGTACATTAATTCAGCCCCTTTGAAAAACAACCTAGAAACCCCTTAAAACACTGGAAATGGACCCCTCATATGATCCAACAAATACTCTTGTAAACATCTGTCTAAAGAACACAAAACACTTATCCAAAGAGATCTATACAGAATCTGTTTAGGGGCCAGATGGTAGTTCACCTGGTTAAGCCACACTTTACAGTGTGCTAGGACCTAGGTTCAAACCCTTGGTCCCCACTTGTAGGGGGAAAGCTTCACGGTGGTAAAGGAGGGCTGCAGGTGTCTCTCTGCCTCTCCTCCCCTCTCAATTTCTCTGTCTCTATCTAATACTACTAAATAAACAATCTGTTTATGGCAATGCTATTTGTAATATGCAGAATTTGGAAACAACCCAAGTGTCTAACAAAAGATGAGTAGTTAGGAAAGTTGTCATTTATCTATATATAGATAAGTCTATATACCTATCTAGGTGTGTGTGTGTGTGTGTGTGTGTGTGTGTGTGTGTGTGTGTGTGTGTGTGTGTGTGTGTGTAAAATAAACAGCTGTAGTCAAGCCCCTGGTCCCACCTGCAGGGGGACAGCTTCGAAAGTGGTGAAGCAGTGCTTCAGGTGTCTCTGTCTCTCTCCCTCTCTCTACCACCCTTCAATTTCTCTGTCTCTATTCAATAAGAAATAAAATATTTTAAAAAATAAAAAATAAACATTTGTAAAAAAAATTTTTTTTGGCTACCGGAGTTATAGCTGGGGCTCAGTGCCAATGAATCCACTGTACCCAGAGGACATTTTTTCTTTTTCTTCCCTATTTTGATAGGACAGTGAAGATTGAGAGGAGAGGGTGAGATAGAAAGGGAGAGAGAAAGACACCTGTAGAAAGACACATGCTAATCATGAACCTAAAGGCTTAGTCAGCTTTTTTTTTTTTTTTTTTGGCTTTGTATGTTAACTCTCTTTTCAGCCACCAGGTTCCAGATGCTAGCATGATGCCAACCAGACTTCCCTGGACAGACAACCCCACCAATGTGTCCTGGAGCTCTGATTCCCCTCAACCCTGCCCCACTAGGGAAAGAGAAAGGCAGGCTGGGAGTATGGATTGACCTGCCAACGCCCATGTTCAGCGGGGAAGCAATTACAGAAGCCAGACCTTCCACCTTCTGCATCCCACAATGACCCTGGGTCCATACTCTCAGAGGGTTAAAGAATAGGAAAGCTATCAGGGGAAGGGATGGGATATGGAGTTCTGGTGGTGGAAACTGTATGGAGTTGTACTCCTCTTATCCTATGGTTGTCAGTGTTTCCTTTTTATAAATTAAAAAAAGAAAAAGAAAGAGAAAGAAAGACACATGCTTCACTTCTCACCCCTCCTGCAGGTAAGGAATGGAGCATCAAACCCACGTCCTTGTGCATAGCAAAGTGTACACTTAGCCAGGTGTACCACCACCTGGTCTGATGAATCTCCTTCACAAAATGAACTGGAGAGAACCATGTTTAAAAAAAAGAAGCTGCCATGAGAAGGATGACACTCAGATAATCTCACTCATAGATATGAGACCTAAGCAAAGGAGATTGCAGAAGGAAACTGTAATGGACTGTGGTCATTCACAGAAGACTCAGGGAGAGGGAGACATGTGGGATACTAGAGACCCTGGCAGTCAGTGTCCTGTGGTAGAGAAGGGTAATGGTTTTGTGGAGGGATGTACATGAACAACCATCTTGGAGAGACATGGAACTGTAACCTTATGAGTCATCATTTTCTTAATAAACTGGTTAAAAAAAAAAAAGGAAACATAAGTTTTACCTTGTTCCCAATTCAGCTCCCTTATCTCTCTGCTGATACCAACTCTTGTTTTTACAGAAATATGAAAAACTCAGTTTCCTGTCTTTTTAAGACCACTATCTAGAAATCTGTCTTCCCTCAGCCTTATCTTTCTTCAAAGGAAAAACAAACAAACAAAAAAAAAACAGCAGAATCTTCAGATGCACCCATGGCCTCTGACTTTAAGGAACTGGCTCCATCAGGAACAATTTATCTTCTGTGACCATCAACCTATAATGATCCCTACTGACTTCTTCCCTTCTCCCTGTAAACAAGCTCATGCCTTTAAAAAATTTCTTCACTGCCTGCCCTGCTCCCCCCAACACACACACACACACACACACACACACACTCACATACACTCACACACTCACCCAACAGTGCACCTTTCTTCCATGGATGAATTTACTGAACTTGTAGTCTACACTATGTCTCCACTCCCTCACTTCTAACCTACTCCACCATGTGGACAATTTGGCTTCTGCTTTCCATGTCATAACACTTGAACCTCCCCCCAACTGTACTAATAATAATGGAGTAGAGCCAGAGCGATCTCTTTGAAGTATAAGTTAGACTATGTCAATTTTGGTTCAAAACAATCTTGACTCCAGATCTCAGTGATTCCCCAAAGTCAAAAATTTTCCAGTAGGGCCTGGGTGGTGGAGCACCTGGTTGAACGCACATGTTGCAATGCGCAAGGACCCGGGTTCAAGCCCCCAGTCCCCACCTGCAGGGGGAAAGCTTTGCAAATGGTGAAGCAGTGTTGCAGGTGTCTCTCTGTCTCTCTCCCATCTCTACCACCCCCTTCCCTCTCAATTTCTGGCTGTCTTTATCCAATAAATAAATAAAGATATTTAAAATTTTTTTTTAATTTCCAATAATCTACCAGGTTCCCTGCCCCCAAGCTTCCTAGACTATTTCCTGCTCCTCTTCCTATTTCCCTCACCCCTAGACACATGAGTTTGTTACTATTCCTACACCAAGGCAGGTGTATTCCAACTTTTCATTTAATTGTGTCTCTCACCTGAAGTCGCTTTTCTCCAAATACTCACATGGCCAACTTCTCACCACTTGTTCAGTCTTTGTTCACGTGTAACTTCCAGAATATCATATATTGTTGGAACTGTAATCTCTGCCCACAGCTCTTGCCATCTTCTGCCTTACTACAAATAGATGTATTTGCTGTGTTCACTTCTTATTAACTTTCTTCACTAAAGTGGAATTACTCTGATACACCCCAAATTCTAAGAACAGTGCCTACTACATAGCAGCCATTATATATATAAGATTATATAAGATTATATAATTTATATTATATTAATTATATATATTCTATTATATGGGATTATAGAGGTCATCAATACCTTTAGCCAGATCCAAAGGGACCTTTCCAGTCTTCACTTTTTCTTTTTAATGTCTTTTCCTCTCAATTTCTCTCCGTCTATATCCAATAAGGAAGGAAGGAAGGAAGGAAGGCAGGCAGGAAGGGAGGAAGAAAGGAAGAAAGGAAGGAAAAGAGAGGGTAGAACTGAAAGAACTCACTACTTAGAGTGACTAGAGATAAAAGGAAAAATAGAGGAGGAGAGTGATTCAAGGGCATGGTGTCAAGGGGCATGGTCAAAAATCTGGAGTTATCCTAAGTCATTCCCCTTCCTTCACCTGCTACTTCCAGTCAGTTGCCAATCCCCCGTTCCCACCCCCCAGCCCCCACTGCCACCTCCAGCTCACCCTTGACTGTCATCACAGACTGCTCATGCTCCTAACCTCACTCTGCTTTTTCCCCACTGCACGCTTTCTCAGTGTGCTCAGTCAAGTTGTGTCCTTGCTTGCTCCTCAGTCATCTGTAGGAAAACCTAAACTTCCTTCATACAGATTCTGTATGTCTGCCTCAACTCCAGCCCCTGCCCTTCCCAGGAGTCTAGTTCTCCACCCACACAGTCTCCCCAGGATGTGCCGTGTCAACTTGTGCCTGTGAGCCTGAAAGAAGATTCAAGTAGAACTGAATCTAAGCACCCAAATAATCAAAGCATATCAGGGCTTAAGTATTAGAAAAGGGATCTATACTGATATATAGATATATAGATGTAATTTTATTTGTTTTTATCAGAGCACTCCTCAGTTCTGGCTTATGTTGGTGCAGGGGATTGAACCTGGGACTTTGGAGCCTCAGGCATGAGAGTCTGTTTCCCTAACCATATGCTATCTACCCCTGCCCCATACTGAGTTTTTATCTGGTTACTAAGCAAAGATACTGTAGCATAATAAGCATTTGATTCTTACAGAACAGATCATGAAAAGAGAGCAAAATGACTCCAAGAGGGCTAACAGAACCTTGCTACCTAGGCTGCCCACCAGGGAAGCTGTGATCTCTGTAGTCATTGGGATGGTAGAGAGTTAAAACCCAGCAAGCAGAGTCACGGAGAGCAAGAACACAGCACTGCCAAACTTCCAACCCCAGGAGCAGAGAGGCACTTCCTCTCCAACCAATGTGCCAGACTCCAATGAAGCAATGGCTGGACACGGGTTACAGCTGCAGGAACATCTGTACATGTAACCACCCTGGCCCCCAGCACAGCATAGTTATGTGTCCTCTTCACTTCTGCCTCCAGATATTACATTAGTGCAGCCAGTGGTAGAAATGAATCTAAACCCAGGACTCTGGAAGCAGGGGTTTCTGGGAAAGGCCACTGCCAGCTTCCCAGCCTCTAGTTACCCACCACAGAGCACAGAGAGGGACATGCATTAAATGACACACATCTTATTATGGAAGCATTCCCCTCAGGAGGGAACAGTGTCGGGTTTGCTTGTTGGCTGTTTGTTTTAGAACAAAGAACTGAACGGCATTTTAATTTCTCTGGAGAAGATAAAGTTTTCCTGATATGGATGGCTGATCTTTCTCATATACAGTCTTTTTTTTTTTTTTTTTTTGCTGCGAGGTTATCACTGCGGCTCGGTGCCAGCACTACAAATCCACTGCTTCCAGCAACTGTTCTCTCCCCACCCCCGTTTATTTGATAGGAGTGAGAGAAATTGAGAGGGGAGGGAAAGACAGAGAGGGAGAGAAACAGACACCTACAGCCTTGCTTCACCATTTGGGAAGCAGGTGGGGATCAGGGGATCGAACCTGGATCCTTGTGCATGGCAACATGTGCACTCAACCAGGTGTGCCACCACCTGGCCCACTAGTCATTTAATAATAGTGGACATAAAAGCTTTATTAGCATTTGAGCCCGATCTCCACTACATAGGAGCATATGTCAGTGCTGTGCTCTCTTTCTCCACCTGAAAATGTCAGCTTAGAGCAGCGAAGTCCCAGGGACAGGGCAAAAAAGAAAAAGCTTAATAGTGCAGATGAGGAAATAACTAGCAGAGCATCAGACTTACATACCTGAGGCTCCTTATTATTCAGTCCCTGGCAATACATGTACTTCTTATTCCTCATTCTCAGTGAAACTCTCTAATATGTAATGAATAAATCTTTTTTGTTTGTTTGTTTTTGTTTTTTTATTTAATTTTATTTTTTTATTTAAATAAACACCATTCCCACCACCAAAAGACTGTGTCCCACCCCTGCCGCACCGGGAAGCCCAATGGCCACCCTCCCCTTCACCACAGGGCTTTTACATTGGTGCCCTGCACCAATGTAAAATTTTATTTTATTTTTTTTAACCAGAGCACTGTTCAGCTCTGGCTTATGGTGGTGAGGGGGACTGAACCTGGGACTTTGGAGCCTCAGGCATGAGAGTCTGTTTGCATAACCATTATGCTCTCTACCCTCCATCCTGAATAAATCTTTAAAAGGAAAAAGAAACTCTTCATAGCTGGCACAAAAGCCATGTTTGAACACTGATTCTTATGGTGACATTTGTTAAAAAGCAAAGGACTCTAGGTCCCTAGTTAGAAGAGTCAGAGTTAAATTTATCTTCTCTCACTTGCCTAAAAAATTCACTTTGAAAGACAAGGGCAAATTGATTGTTTAAGATGTTGTAAAATCTGTTGTGAAAGTCATTTCTTACAACCAACTTTTGACAAACCAAAGTGCAGACTGTGTAAGGTTTCACTGGCCCACAGTCCCTGAACTGTGTTCAAAAAAATCAAGACTCATCTCAGAGCTTTTTGAAAGACCTGGGATCACCAGCTTGAAGGTGGCCTGAGCCAGACACAGTTGGAAGTGGTGAGTTTTCCTATGTCACTGTCCACAGACCCAAGGCTGGCTTGGGACCACAGCATGAAATCACTTGCAGAATGTCAGTGACAAAAAGGAGCTTGAATGGCTTCTAGCCCAGTGCTCTCATCTTCTAGGTGACAAAACTGAAGTCTGAGGGAGGAAAGGACTGGTCAACCACAGAGGTGGGGCTGTCCACCCACCCAACTTCTAACACTTATCCCCTCTTGCCAGTTCTAAACTGACTATGTCTAGTCTGCCTCTGTGACTCCCTTAGAATGAAATTGCACACCTCACAATACTAGCAGTGTTCTCCTGCAGGGCACTGAGTGCTCACTAGCCATTAGTGATTCCAAGAAACTGGCAGCAAAGAAACGTCTCCATCAATCATAGGAACAGCTGCCTGAAAGGCCCTGAATTGGACGAACAAAATGCTTCTCACTGCCTTCTGCTTCTCCCAGAAAATGACCTAGCTGTTCCCCTTCTTGGAGAGAACTTCTGGTCCCCAGGTTCTGAATAGAACTTGCCACATGTGTCCTGGCTTTCTACCATACAACAGAAAGAGCTGAGCCACGGCTTTGCAGAGTGGGACAGCCCTAGATGGAGCCCTGGGCACAGCTGATTTCCACCAGGGAAGCTCAGGCCAGCTCATCACATTGATTGCTAGCCAGTCATGGAATGAGGGTAGAAAACGTGTTTTGAAAGGAGAAGACCTCTTAACAAGGAGAACCTGTGGATTTCTGCTCTGCATGTACCTTTTACTGCTTCAAATGTGGCCAGATGAGCCACCTCAGGCAGAAGTCCTTAAAGCTGAGCCTTCTCCCTCACCGGGCTTTCCTCTGAGGTTCCTCCATCCTGACTCAGGCCTGAAAGCAGCAAGTCTTGTTGATGTTGTTATAATAGCAGCCTCCCCCATGCCAACCTGGCTTCAGACACCATCACTCTGGCCCTACAGTCCCACTCTCCTCAGTGAGCCCCCTCCCCAGCACCCCCCTAGCTTTGCCAATCTCTTCCCCCAACACAAAGGACCACATTCACTTTCCTCATGTTGCTGTGCATGTGGCCCTTGCCCCCAATGTTCTCCCAAGTAATGACTTCTGGGTCTTTTCTAACTGGCCCTTGGAGCCACTACCCCAGCCTGACCATGTTCATTACACCACTTTTTTTTTTAAGTGTTAAGATTAAACCCAGGGGGAGGGCGGCAGCACACCCAGTTGAGTGTGCTTATTAACATGCACAAGGAGCCAGGTTCAAGCCCCTGCTTTCCACCTGCGGGGGGGATACTTCACGAGCCATGAAGCAGGTCTGCAAATGTCTTATCTTTCTCTCCCTATCTCCCCGACCTGCTTTCGATTTCTCTGTCTTATCAAAATAATAAAACAGGAAAAATATAAATAAGTAAACCCAGGATCTCTCGTACATGTATGAGACCACAGCTGAGCAGTCTCCCCAAGACCTTTTTTTTTTCATTCTTTAGAAAGGGAGGGGGGAATATCCCGTAATACCACCCTACTATCGACAGAACTCCCTAGGATCTACTCATGACATTCCTGTGTGGTGCCAGGTCTGGCGTTATGGTAAGGCTTACTGTACACCACACACAGCTCTCCACCAAGCCAGAACGGTGTGTGGATCCCGGTCATCCCACCTTTGTTCCCTCTGCCCAAGTGGCACATCCTCTCCACACCGGGCGGGCGGGTGTCTGCCAAGCCTTCCATCCTTTTCCACTTTCCTTCCTCCTTCCAGCCCCACAGAGCATTCTGTTCAGCTTGAATGCATCTTACAAGAGTACAGCCTCTAGATAATTGTCAGCAAATTGTGCAGGAGCAAAATCGTCCTGAGGAGCGAAAAGTTTTCTATCTTCCCCAAAGTTAACTCAGCACCGGGTTAAATGAGCTAGAATATGCCTACGGCAGCCCCAGCCTGTTCCTCCTCCCCGTCCTTTCTGCAGTACACGAGGCTGGTGCTGGGAGGACTGGAAGATTAGGGAGGGGCTAATGGGCCTTCCTGGGGGGAGGAGGGGCATGTCACTCATGTTCCAAAGGCCCTGGGAAGAAGCAGTAAGCAGAAAATAAAGCAGAAAAATAGGGCAAGTGCAATGGCTTGAGGAAGCGCCCTCGGAGCGCCTACCACGTGACCTAGCTGACAAAGGCGGAACAGTGCGTGGCGCACAGAAACAAGTGCAGCGCCTCATGGTCCAAACACCAGGGGGCAGTATTCCTGGTTTGTAGGGAGGCAGGGGCAAGACCTCTGCCATCTTTGCTTATATCTGTGTTATCACAATGACTCCAGGAGTTCAACGCCGTTTGTCAGACCCTGGAGAAAACTACAGTGGCCAGGGCTTCAAAACAGGGTGCCTTTGTCCCCGCCTGACACCCTGGCCCAGAGCCCAGCTCAGCTTCAGAGGAGGATTTAGGTCAGAAGGAAAACGGGGGTGGGAGTGGGGTAGAGAGGTATGCAGCCTTAAATTCTGTTTTAGCACAAGATTAGAAACTATTTCCCCACTTCCAGGGGCCACACCCATGCCCCCACCCCCAGGGTTGGGAGCAGAAGAGTCCTTTGTCTTTGAGGGAAAAAGATCAGTAAGGTTTCATTAGCCTTGCAAAAGAGCCATTTGATCGATGATGACTCCCCACTCACACCAGCATTCCTTGGAAAAGCTGAGTGAAAGAGCCATTTGGCAAGTTCCTATCGTGCTAGAATTTCCCCAGGCCATTTTGGTAGCCTGGCTTCTTTTAGTCAGCTCAAATCAGAAAATTTTTACTTACTTTTTTGGAGTGTGCAGAGCAGTGCAAAACTGGGAAGAGATGTGAACTTGGAAGAAGCTTGCATCCAGCAGGGGATGTTGACACAGAACTAGAGTGATGTCCAAAGCAACCAAACTTCAAGAGAAAAAAAAGTTTCCCTGAGCCATTTTGAGCATGAAGCCTATGTTTGCTTTATATTAGGCGCGTTTTTCCACAGCATTTTTAAGAGCCACTACTCAAAATGGGACTGATTCCAAGGAACACCCTGCAGAACCAGCTGGGGTCACATCGACCGTTAACATACTTTGTCCCAAAAGCTCCTTTACACAGCGACTAACCAGAGAATCTACTGCAAAACCAGGTCTTACTAGCCAAACATATTTATAGAATTGGCAAATAGGTTTCAGGTTTGAACATCTTTTCTGAAAAGGGTCACCTGCACCAGCCAGGCTTTGCGGGGACTTTCCCATTGGCCTCGCCTGCCACCTTCTGGAAAAGGTTGGTACTGCTATCAAAGGGCTGTTTTCTGGACCCAGGCCTCTAAAGTAAACATGAGGACCAGCATAAGAAGGGAGAGCTTTGAAAAAAAAAAAAAAAAGAGTGGTCCAGAAGGTGAAGCAGTGATAAAAGCTTTGGATGCTCAAGCACGAACTCACAAGTTCGATCCCTGGCAGCACATGTGCCAGAGTGATGTCTGGTTCTTTCTCTCTCCTCCTATCTTTCTCATAAATAAGTAAATAAAATCTTAAAAAAAAAAGAATACTTATATGTATCTCCCAAAAAATTGTAATTTATTTCATTCTATACAGCAAAGTTGTACCTGATTCTGTAATCTTGTGTTATCATTAATCATTCCCAGTGTCTCCTGCCTCATTCTTAACTAGCATATAATTGAGGGGCTCGCTGTGTGCTAGGTGCATGCTGGGTGTCAGCACAGAGATGAGCCAAGCATGCCTTGTCTTGAAAAAAAAAAGTGTTTATGAACATAAAACTTCTCCTAAAAATTAAAAAATCTTAAGTCCGGGTGGCCGAGAAGTGGACCACCAGATAGAGTGTTACCAGGCTCAAGGACCTGGGTTCAAGCCTCTGGCTACCACATGGGAGTGCCTGCAGGGGGAAAGTTTCACAAATGGTAGAACAATGCTACAGAGTCTTTAGTCTCTCTCTGTCTCTCCCACCCCCCATCTCCTTCTATCTTAACAACAACAAAAAACACCAAATCCAGCGGAATCATGCAGTCACAGAGCCCCAGCAGCCTGGCAGGTGAAGGTAGTTCACTGGGTAGAATGTTGGACTCTCAAGCATGAGCTACTAAATTAGATCCCTCGGCAACACGTGTACCAGAGTGATACTATGGTTCTCTCTTTTATTTTAATAAATAAATCTTTTTTAAAAGTCTAAAGTCTGGAGGCGCCTCCTATTTCAGTTTGACAAGTAGTACAACAAGGATGCCAGAGGTTGCAAGACCCACCCTCTATCCTCAGAGGAAACCTACTGGGTCAGAAACAAAAATAGTCCAAGAGAAATACAGTGACTTCTGACTAATAGCTAACAGCCAAGAGGATCAACAGGGAAGTTTCAAGCAAGGTTTATCAGATGGGAAACTCCTGCTTTCACTCTTCCTGATGGGCAGAAGTAGATTTTTAGGGGGAGGGAGGGGTGTAGACAGAAGTGTATAGCATAAAACTCGGCTTTCTTTTATTCCCTTTTTACTGGGGGGAAAAAGTAGATTTTATAGAAGCATAGACAGAAGAACCAGGAGAACCAGACACTGGGAATCCAGAGAGAGAGGGTCTGGGGGGGGGGGGAAGATGTGTGAGGCTATGGATGTTTGTGCCTGGGAGCATGGACTCAGTTCACAGCTATGAGGTAATAATTGCTATGGCGAAGAGGAAGAAAAGCCTGAGACTTTAGTGTGTGAGGCTATACTTGGATTTCAACTTTGCTAATATTTTTATTGGGGGTTAATGGTTTCCAGTACAGTCTTTAACACATAGACACAGCCTCTCATCTCCTCCTTGACTAAGAGGCATACCAGGATTGAAATGTCCCCTCATCCTGTCCCTCTCATTCCTTCCCCAGAGTCCTTTGCTTGAACCTAGTCCAAGTTCTACCTTATGTCCTCCTTTATATTTAAGTTCCACCTATAAGTTAGATCCTCTGGTAATGGTCTTTCTCTTTCTGGCTTATCTCATTCAACGTGATGCCTTCAGGTTCTGACCCTTATGTTACAAAGGAGATGACCCATCATTTTTAATAGTTGCAATGCACTCAGTTGTATATGCGCTACAAATTTACAACTTTCTTAGTCACTCATTTGTCATTGGGCATCTGAGTTGCTTCCAAATTTGGGGTATTACAGACTGTGTTGCTATGAACACTGGTGTGCTTTTTTGGAGAGCTATTTTTGCTTTTCGAGGGTAAATCCCTAGGAGATGGATTGCTGGGTCATAAGGTAGGGCCATTTCTAGAGTGTTACTGAATGTCCAGCCTTCAACTTTCCTACTTAATAACTATGTGATTGGGCAGAGGAATCTTCTCTGAGCTGCTGCTTCTTCAGGTATGAATAGCTCAGGGTGATAGTAGCAAGCCCTCATGAAGGGAATAAAATGAAGCTAAGTAGAGAGACCCCTAGCCAGTGACTCTTACACACATAGGCCTTCAGTCATGGCAAGCTGGTGCCCTGTTTCCAGGGCTACCCCCACACATCTCCCACCTGGGGTCCACTTGCTATACAGGACATGCTTCCGCTACTACCAGTCTCATGTTTGGGCTGTGTCCCACAGAGCCAGAAGTGATCAAGGCAGTGGTTTGGTGCTGCCAGGGAGGCCCCACAGAGTGCAGGGAGCTCAGACAAACAGCAGGGAGAGCCTATCAGGCAACTTCTGATGGCTGCCTGTGAGCTCTGTAGGGTGCTGGCTCTAGTGGAGGAAAGCACTGAGGGAGGGAATGTAAACCTAGAACAAATATACTTGATAAGTGACATCAAACAAAGTCCAGTTCCTCCAGAGCTAGATGTGATGTGTGGACTTCAAGCAGGGAGTACAGTGGGCAGCACTATCCCAAACTTAACTGCTCATGGAAATGTGGGCTCCTGTGCAGCCCTCAGGAAAAACTTGCTAGGTAATGCTATTCTAAAGTAACAGGACACCTGAGAGAAAAACTAGGGGGGGGGAGTCTCCTAGAAAGCGCTGGCAAGGTACAAGTGCTAACACAATCCCTGTTCAGATGAGCCACTTTGTATGTTGTTAATGATGAGAGGAGCCAAAGACAGAGGCACAGCCAAGGGCTGCATGTGGGTATTGACTCACATTGACTGCCTATATTTTAAGCTGGTGGGAGGATTGCGCCGCCCCATCACGATCGCCAGGGAGCCTGACAGGGTCATCTCCTCTGGACCTGCATTCAGACTTCAAGGAAGCTGGGCAGGAGGATGAGAATGGGTTGACGCATTCTCCCCCCATTATTGCTACAAATAATTACACTGTCACAATTGATTAACAGTGCTTTGGCAGTGCCTGGTGGGAATGGAGAGTCAAAAGCACCCCCTCTCCCTTACACAGGGGCATATTTGAAAGTTACATTATGAAAGTGGGGAAGGTGGTTCAACATAGACAGACAAAACAAGTCATGTTATGACATGCCCCTCAAAGAAAGAATCCAGAGATTGAGGCCTCCCTGGTACAAGTTGACGTATTGAAACAAAGAAAGATTAATAGTTAAACTGTACCAGACCTAGATGAGCAGTGGTCCACGACTAGGCAAAGATCTGTATGCCCCCCATAGAAGATTAATGATAGAAATAGCCCTCCGCAAAAGTCTAAAACAATTCTGGGTATGACCTCCCCTGAGAACAGGGCGATACAAAGTATTGTACCATTCTTACAGTAATAGGGGAGTAACAGATAGCCTGCCAAAGCCACAAGACTATGATGCTTATTGCTACTTCCTTATGAGCTGGTTGTTTAGGCAACCTGAATGTAACCTGAAAAAAGTATAAAAGCTAATGCAGTTTCACTATTAAAATGAGTCCAGATTCACCCTCCAATAGAGTGTGGTGTCTATCTGTTCTCCCTCGTGCCGACTCCTGACCCACCGGGGAGGTTGCCTTCAAGACCCCTGACCCTCCTGCTGCTCATCCACTGTGGTGGTCTGCGGCAGAGGATATTATATTGTGGCATAATGAAGTGTTCCCCCAAATTCCCAGGGCCCTCTCTCCCATCATTCAGCTCCTGTCACTAAAACTCCATTATTTGAGTGCAGAAGCCTCCAACCTTGTCCAAATGCAAATCTTTCTGACAAAAGTACCTCCCAGGGAGGCATCAAAAGGTGGAGCGCCTCTCAGTTTTCCTGGAAGGGCAGGTAAAGCCAGAGCAGGTGCATAAGCTTAGAGAGGGAGTGGGAACCCTGTTCAGGTTGGCAGAGAAAAAACAAGAGCTCAGGTCTTGCATGAAATCTTGTGAAAATCTTAACACAGGTCTGAATGACAGCCCTCAGCATATAGTTAGAGACTCTTCATCCTTTCCCAGAGTTCAGCTCCCTTCCGGAAGGTTCTATCTTCTGGAAGCCTCTACTCATCTTCAGGATTATGTAACATTTATTGGCATGGGTAGGACTCAAGACAGACATACTCTGTCCTAGTTCCCAATTCTGGTAACCGAATCTACCTGCTTCCCAGCCCCAATATCTGAGTGTTTTCCTTTTGTCTTCTCGCCTTATGTCCTGAACTCCAAACTTGAGCCCCTTCCCTCCTCCTGACTTAGTTTTCTACCTATCATCCCCCTTGGGGCCAAGGTATCTCAGTTGCCCTATACATTTTTTTTTTTAGATTTATTTATTCATTCCCTTTTGTTGCCCTTGTTGTTTTATTGTTGCAGTAGTTGTTGTTCTTGATGTCGTCGTTGTTGGATAGGACAGAGAAAAATGGAGAGAGGAGGAGAAGACAGAGAGGGGGAGAGAAAGACACCTGCAGACCTGTTTCACCACTTGTGAAGCGATTCCCCTGCAGGTGGGGAGCCGGAAGCTCGAACCGGGACCCTCTCCTTATCCTTATTCACAAATCTTATTCACAAATCCCAGTACAAAACCAGCAATTTGCTGTCACAACTGTCCAGTGTCTCCTGCCCATGTAAGGAAGCTAGGACAGCAACCCATTTCTTCAGTTTGGTGACCGAGATGCTAGCTGCCCACTCCCTTACAGTTCCTTCCACTGATCTCATTCCTGTGGCCCTGTCTAGACTCAGCGCCCATACTCCACCCCCCCCCACACACACACACACATATTTCTACTAGTAACATGTTCCTCCCTAGAACACAGACCTCTGAAAAGACAACTCTGCATAGTTGGGTTGCCACAAGGCATGCTATGGACACAGAACACCCCCTGCCAAGGGTTTTGTGAGTTCACTTTTTCTGGAGTGGCTTGCTGATGATTCTATAAATGAAGGAGAGCAGGAATCTCTGGAAAACGCCCAAGTACAAACCGGTAAGATGAAGCAGGACCACCAGGGGGCAGTATCAGCCAACATTTGGTCAGAGAGTTGCATTCTTGGGGGAAGGGAGCAGGGGGGACCCAGTAGCACTAAGATGAGAGTGAATTGGTTTTGTTCTATTAGAATAAGCTTATTTTATGTTAACTTTCATGAAATGGGAAAAGGGTTCCCAATAAAAAAATATTCCAAGAAGCTTGTTTGTAGGGGATCCCAGCCTGTTAAGAACCCTTCCTATGTTACAAGAGGCATGTAAGGGGCAGCAGGTCTAGGAGGAAACACACCTGTGCAGAGGTGGTGAGCAAGAGAATCTCAATGTTTTGCCAAGGTCTTGGCTTAACTAAAGATGGAGTTTGGAGAAGCCCCAGTCTCTTCTCTCAGTGCAGAAAACCTGCACTGAGCTACAGTAACTTCATCAGAAGCTATTCGCAAGATGCACAGTGGCTCAGATTCTCGAGGGCCTCTCCTAGCTGTCTTTGAGGAAAGCCCAGAATTCCAGTCTGATGCAGTGTTTTCATGGAAACATTTCTTCCACTGGGAGCTCCATCTTGGTGAAAGAATCATGGTCTCTCTGGTAGGATTGGCTCTAACCAGTCCAGGATAAGAATGGCTTTATAGATTGGGAGAAGCAGCTTTATGAAATGATGCACAAAATTCCTTTAAACATCAAAGTCCTCAGCTCCATGAGCCTATCACCTAAGCATTAAAACAGAATAGTCGAAAAACCTACCATCAACTTTGTGAAAATTCAACTAATTCAGTTGCTGTAAAGTTCAAAGAAAGTACACTTCCCACAGTAAACTTTCTCCTTGAAAGTCTGATCTGCCTGCCTAAGGCACAGTCACTGGGCAATAGAGAGACATAGTTGACTGGGGTCACTGGTCAAATCCACCCTTCACTGGCACCTAGTGTGGCTAGATAGTATCCCTGCACCCAGCCAACCTCCAACCAGGGGCAGAGATGAAGCAAGCACTAACTCACTGTGACACAAGATCCTGGCTCAAAGCACAGGTTCACTGGTGTTAGTGGCAGATAGGCCTTGAAAGCCAAAGGGGACTCTCAGAGGTGGAGATAAAGAAGAGTGTTCAAGCTCTTTTAGACTTTGTCTTGCAGGTCTTCCAGTCTCTAACAGAAGGCCCCCTAAAATTAAATTAAATTAAATGAAAAAGAAGAGTGTTCATACTCTGGGAAATGACCAGCAAAATGAGTGACCCTCACAAAAGGCAGGGAAGGCATTCTCCAGGTATTGGGGAGGAACTGAGCTCATATAAGCTCACTTCATTATCTCTCAGCTGCAAGCCCACCCTGCACTGTCCTCCCTTCTAAACTCCCATTCTTTTTTCCCCTCATTTTTATATTTGTTAATAGTTTGTTACAAGACTGTAAGATTAGAGTGTATAGTTCACACCACACCCTCCACCAAGGTTCCATATGCCTACCCTCGCACCTCCCAAAGATAACCACCATAGTTCTCACAAGTTTTTTTTTAATGTTTTTAAATTTTTATTTATTGAATAGAGATAGCCAGAAATCAAGAGGGTAGGGGAGATAGAGAGGGAGAGAGAAAGAGAGACATCTACATCCCTGCTTCACCACTCATAAAGCTTTCCCCCTGCAGGTGGGACTAAGGGCTCGAACCTGAGTCCTTGAGCAGTGTGTAATTTGTGTGCTCAATCAGGTGCACCACCACCTGGTCCCTATCACAAGTTTTATAAACAGCTTTCTTGCCGCTGTTTTATTTGGCAAGTTCACATAAATCAGGTCTGTAGTTTCCACGTAGAATGAAATCATCTGGTTTCATCTTTCATCTCCCGACTTACTTCATCTCCAATTCCATTCACCTTGTCCTAAAAGATACAGTATCATTTTTTCTTATTTCTTTATTGGGGAATTAATGTTTTACATTCAACATTAAATACAATAGTTTGTACATGCATAACATTCCCCAGTTTCCCATATAACAATACAACCCCCACTAGGTCCTCTGTCATCCTTCTTGGACCTGTATTCTCCCCACCCACCCACCCTCACACCAGAGTCTTTTACTTTGGTGTGACATGCCAATTCCATTTCAGGTTCTACTTTTTTTTTCCCCTTCTGATCTTGTTTTTCAACTTCTGCCTGAGAGTGAGATCATCCCATATTCATCCTTCTGTTTTTTACTTATTTCACTTAACATGAATTTTTCAAGGTCCATCCAAGATCGGCTTCTTCTTCTTCTAGCGTTTGCCCTTCTTCCGTAGCCAGTCAACAGTGTCAGGTTGAGCCTGATGTAAAGTTTCGAGACCTCCTTTGAATCTGGAGAGGTGGCAGTCGTTGACTATGTGGGTCATAGTCTGTCTGGAGCCGCAGGGGCAGTTCCGGTCGTCTCTGGCTCCCCAGCGATGGAACATAGCAGCGCACCGGCCATGGCCTGTTCGATAGCGATTGAGGAGGGCCCAATCATAATGTGCTAGGTCAAAGCCGGGTTGACGCTTGCAGGGGTCTGTGATGAGGTGTTTGTTCTTTACCTCAGCTGACTGCCAGCTCTGTTTCCAAGAGACTGGAACAGAGAAGTTCAGTGTAGGCGTAGGGGACCAGATTAGGTGACGAGACATCAAGCGTTGGACAGGGTGGGCGAAGATATCCGCGTATATTGGCAGGTCCGGTCGAGCGTAGATGTGGGAAATGAACTTAGATGATGCCGCATCCCAACGAATATCTGGCGGGGCGATGTTGCTAAGAACTGGCAGCCATGGGACCGGGGTGGAACGGATGGTTCCAGAAATTATCCTCATGGAGGAATATAATTTGGAATCAACCAAGTGGACATGGGGGCTACGGAACCATACTGGGGCACAATATTCTGCAGTGGAATAGCATTATGCCAGAGATGATGATCATAGTGAGGAAGCGCTCGCGCCCCATGAGGAGCTGGCCAGTCTTGCAATGATGTTATTCCTCGCGCCCACCTTTGCTGCAGTTTTTATGAGATGTTCGTGAAATGACAGAGTGCGATCGAGAGTAACGCCAAGATAGACTGGCTGGGCTTCATGCCGGATTCTCGTACAGCCAAGCTGCACATTAAACTCACGCGAGGCCGAGGCATGGTGTAGATGGAAAACAGATGATACCGTTTTTGCAGTGCTAGGGATTAGTCGCCATTTTTTACAGTAATCAGATATCAGAGACATGTCTTTCGTGAGTGTTTCCTCGAGGATGTCGAACTTGGATGCCTGAGTTGCACAGCAGATGTCATGGCATAGATGAACTTCCTTGAAGAAGTTTCTAGGAGGTCATTGATGTAAATATTAAATAGCGTAGGAGCCAGAACAGAGCCCTGGGGGAGGCCACTTGAGACAAGTCTCCATCTGCTAGACTTGTCACCCAGATGCACCCGGAATCTTCTGTTTTGGAGAATAAACGATATAGTGTTGGCCACTCATGGAGGCAGGCATCTTGAGATCTTGACTAGGAGACCACGGTGCCAGACCGTGTCATAGGCTGCTGTGAGATCAACAAAGACAGCACCCATCTTTAAATTCTTCTGGAATCCATTTTCAATGTAAGTTGAGAGGGCCAGGGCTGAAAACGGTGAAGTCACCATTTTTTTACAGCTGAGTAGTATTCCATTGTGTATATATACCACAACTTGCTCAGCCACTCATCTGTTGTTGGATACCTGGGTTGCTTCCAGGTTTTGGCTATTAAAAAACTGTGCTGCCAAGAACATATGTGTACACAGATCATTTTGTATGGATGTGTCGGGTTCCTTAGGATACATCCCCAGGAGAGGAATTGCAGGATCATAGGGTAGGTCCATTTCTAGCCTTCTGAGAGTTCTCCAGAGTGTTCTCCACAGAGGTTGGATGAAGTGACATTCCCACCAGCAGTGTAGGAGGGTTCCTTTGACCCCACACCCTCTCCAGCATTTGCTGCTGTTACCTTTTCTGATGTACGACATTCTCACAGGAGTGAAGTGGTATCTTGTTGTTGTCTTTATTTGCATTTCTCTGACAATCAGAGACTTGGAGCATTTTTTCATGTGTTTCTCAGCCTTTTGGATCTCTCCTGTGGTGAATATTCTGTCCATGTCCTCCCCCCATTTTTGGATGGCGTTATTTGTTGTCCTGTTGAGTTTGTCAAGCTCTTTATATATGTTGGTTATTAAACTCTTGTCTGATGTATGGCATGTAAAGATCTTCTCCCATTCTGTGAGGGGTCTCTTGGTTTGGGTAGTGGTTTCTTTTGCTGTGAAGAAGCTTTTTTTTTAATTTTATTTATTTATTCCCTTTTGTTGCCCTTGTTGTTTTATTGTTGTAGTTATTATTGTTGTTGTCGTCGTTGTTGGATAGGACAGAGAGAAATGGAGAGAGGAGGGGAAGACAGAGAGGAGGAGAGAAAGATAGACACCTGCAGACCTGCTTCACCGCCTGTGAAGCGACTCCCCTGCAGGTGGGGAGCCGGGGTTCAAACCGGGATCCTTATGCCAGTCCTTGTGCTTTGTGTCACCTGCACTTAAGCCGCTGTGCTACAGCCCGACTCCCCGTGAAGAAGCTTTTTAATTTGATGTAGTCCCATAGGTTTATACTTGCCTTAGTCTTCTTTGTAATTGGATTCGTTTTATTGAAGGTGTCTTTAAAATGTATGCGGAAAAGAGTTCTGCCAATATTTTCCTCTAAGTATCTGATAGTTTCTGGTCTAACATCCAATTCCTTGATCCACTTGGAATTTACTTTTTTATTTGGTGAAATATAGTGGTTCAGTTTAATTCTTCTGCATGTTTCAACCCGTTGTTTCCAACACCATTTGTTGAAGAGACTCTGCTTTCCCCATTTAATAGTCTGAGCCCCTTTGTCAAAGATTAGATGTCCATAGGCGTGGGGGCTCACTTCTGGGCTCTCAATTCTATTCCACTGGTCAGTGTGTCTATTCATGTTCCAGTACCAAGCAGTTTTGATGACAATGGCCCTATAATACAGTTTGAGATCTGGGAGTGTTATGCCTCCGGTTCTGTTCTTTTTTCTCAAGATTGTTTTGGCAATTCTAGGTCTTTTCTGGTTCCAGATAAACATTGTAGTATTTGTTCTATTCTCCTAAAAAATGTGCTGGGGATCTTGATGGGGATAGCATTAAATTTGTAGATGGCTCTGGGTAGTATATTCATTTTGATAATGTTAATTCTACCAACCCATGAACATGGAATATCTTTCCACTTCTTTGTGTCTTTTTCAATTTCTTTGAGTAGTGACTCATAATTTTCAGTATACAAGTCTTTCACTTCTTTGGTTAGGTTTACTCCTAGATATTTTTCTTTTTCTTCCCTGTAGGCTATGGGAGTCTGAGGGCTTTTAAACTACAAGTAGGCTTCTTAGCTCAATCACTGACTCCTGATCAAGAGATAAAGCAGGGTGTGGCAGAGATACTCCAGTGGTTATGCAAAGAGACTTTCACAGCCCCACTGCTATGCCACCGAGGTATAGGTCTTCTCCTGAGTTTCCTGGCTAGATCTCTGTCCCCTGGTGTCCCTCCCTGCCACTGCTCCAGACTCTGAGGGCAGTAGCAATGGAGACCCAGAGTTGCACTTGGTGAGTCTCTGGGGAGTCCTCTCCTCCTCTCAGCTGTCCCCTTGTTGGTGGAACAGACTGGAGGTGGTGTCCCAACTGACAAACTACCAGACTGTTACCAGCCACTTAGTCTCTCCCTAGGCTCCTCTCTGTCACCAGCCACACGTGTTTGCACTCACCAGTGACCTGGTGGGTTCCTGTCATTCCAGTCCTGTCTCATTTCGGTCCCAGGTGGTCTCCTTTGGTATTCCTAGTTGATCCGGGAGAGGAGAGGAGAGGACAGTATCATCGTTTTTCATTGTAGAGTAGTAGTCCATGAAATATAAATCCCATGACTCCTCTAGCCCGTCGTCTAATGATGGACATTTAGGCTGCTTAGCCCCATTCTTGCCAGAGCACAATGCTGAGCTTTGGCACTAGAGGACATGCAAGAGGAAGGACTTCTCCTCTAGGCTGACAAGTGTGCTGCTCCTTCAAAGCTGAGTTGCCAGGCCAGCAGCCCGCATGGCAATCCCCTCTCAGAGTCTCAGGGGTGCCTCGAGGGCAGTTTACCAACATGTTTCTCAGCTGAGATTCTTGCCAGTGACTTGTTGGGAAGTTTAATACTTCATAAGTAGCTTCTCTGTGAGTTTTAGAGGCAAGTCAATGCACAATTTCCTGCTTGTTAGCCTCAGCCTTGTTAACCTTGTTAACCTTCACCTCAGCAAGCTTTGACACTAGTGGTAGCTCCAACCACACCCTGTGGAACCTAAATCTCAGCCTCAAAGGGTCATCCTTTTCAGATGTATTCCTTCCTATATTATTTAGCTCCCACTGGTACAGCACAGCACACATTCCTGACATCCTTGGAGGGGGTCTCCTCAGTCACATTCCCCAATGCATCCCCTGGGCATTGGAGTCACTGCCTCCTAGCCTTCTCCTCACCCCACCCCTCAATCAGCCAAGGTTCTATTAGGAGAACAGAAGCCTCACAATATCTCAAGCAGGAAGAGATTTAATGCAGCAACTGGTGCTGTAATCCTGGCTTCATCTGCTCCTAACTGTGTCTCTGGACAGAAGACTTAGCCTCTTTGAAACCCAGCTACCACTCCTATAAAGATACAGTTATCTAAAAAAAAAAAAAAAAAACAGCTAGCAGGAGCAGTGGTTTTGTCATGCAGGAACCAAGCCACAATGATAACCCTGGTGGAGAGAGAGACAATGAGAGAGAGAGAGAGAAAGGATAATATCTTTGAAAAAAATACTGACATTAAAAAATCTATGGAAAATTCCTAGGTCCTGGTGCAGGGTTTGTGTACAATAACTGTAAGTGAATATTAGTACCACTCCCCATACCCTGCCCCCATACACACATTATGTTTTAGTAAAAGCTATATATAGCTAGGTTATTGTATCTTATATAAGAGAACCCCTACAGAGGTCTATATAGGCTGGAATCAAGATGATTGAGGATTATTTCCTCATTGGGGAAGAATTTAGATTACCCAATTAAGTGAGAGACAAGGAAAGGCTAAAATGCAGGTGCTAGGGGAAAAAATGACAAGATACTGGGTCCATCACTAAGAGTACTTTACTGGAGAGGAGATAGGGAGCTGGGGAGGGGAGTGAGAGGGCATCAGTTGGCTATGATCCAATGGCTTCAAGATGTCCCCAGTTGTCCTCAACTGGAGCAAATCATACAACTCCATTTATACTGCACAAGACTCTCTTCTAGACCCTTTTTTTAAAAATTAATTGAAACTGTCACATATGGCAGGTGTGTAGGGGGTGGTCACACACTCAGTTAAGTGCATGTGAAGACCTAGGTTCTAGTCTTCTCTCCCCACCAGCAGAGGGAAAACTTCATGTGTGGTGAACTAAGTCTATAGATGCCTCTCTTTCTCTCTCCCTCTCTATCTTCCTCTCCCCTCTCAATTTCTATCTGCCCTATCAAAAAGAAGAAGAAGAAGAAGAAGAAGAAGAAGAAGAAGACAAAAGAAGAAGAGGAAGAGGAAGAGAGAGAGAGAAAGAAAAAAAATCATTGGCCACCAAGATCAGTGGTGGAATCACTATGCAGGCATCAAGCCCCAGTGATAACACTAGTGGCAAAAAAGAAAATAAGAGAAGAGAGGAGAGGAGAAGAGAAGAAAGGAGAAGAGAGGAGAGGAGAGAAGAGAGAAGAAAATGTAACGTATGTACATAATTTAAAAATTAGAGTAGAAAATGGCACAGAGTTAAGACTAAATCTCCCAGGGTTGGGTAGTGACTCACCCAGTAGATTGCATACTTAAGATACCTGAAGACCTGGGTTCAAACCCCAGCCCCCAGCAACTGGGGAGAATCTTCAGGCGTAGGGGAGTATTGCTGCGGGTATTTCTCCTCTACCTCCCTTCCTTTCTATCTTTCCCTATCTCTCACTCTCTTAGCAAAACAGAAATGGACTCTGGTCATGCCGGCACCAAGCCCCAGTGATAACCCTGGTGACAATAAATAAATGCAGATGTTTTAAAAAGAAAAAGAAAAAAAAATCTCCTTCCTATGCCAAGCCCCCAAGCCCTCAGCTCTCCCACTTCAGACACAGTCATCATGATCCAGTTTTTGGTGTCTGTCCAGGCCTGTTCTACACAGATACAAGCACCATGTTTCCAGATTTTAATGCATGCGAGAGCACTTATTTTGCTTTCCACTGAGTAATATATCTTGAAAGAACATTCCAAATCTGCACTAATGAATCTGCCATACTCATTTTCTTTAAACTTATTCTTTTAAAAATCTGCATAGTATTCTTGACACAAATACAGTGTTAATTATTTAACAGTAGTTAACCTTAAATTATTTTCTTCAATCTTTTGCTATTATAAACAATGTCATATGCTCTCTATAAATTTGATTGATTGATTGATTTTACCAGAGTATTGCTCAACTCTGGCTTATAGTGGCGCAAGAGATTGAACCTGGAACCTCAGAACCTCAGGAATGAAAGTCTTTGCATAACCACTATACTATCTCCCTGGCCCCATACTTATTATAAAGTAGGAAACTCCCTGTACCTTTTATAGTTTGAGCACCAGATATCATCTTTATAGCTTAGGGTCCTACATAGAAATTCTAAGGGGAGCCGGGTGGTGGCTCACCTGGTTTAGCACACATGTTACAGTGTGCAAGGACCCGGGTTCGAACCTCCAGTCCCCACCTGCAGGGGGAAAGCTTTGTGAGTGGTGAAGCAGGTCTGCATGTGTCTCTCTGTTTCTCTCACTCTCTATCTCCCCTCCTCCTCTCAATTTCTGGCTGTCTCTATCAAATAAATCAAGATAATTAAAAAAAAAAAAAAAAGAAATTCTAAGGAAGGAGATAGAAAGCTATTCTGTCTTCTCAACCACTAATTATCTTTTGCACTCAGACATCAATCACTTTAGCTCTCTGTGTGACTCAGAGTCCTTACTTGGCAGACAGCAATAACTGCACTAGCTTTAAATTGCCTTGCAAAGGCATTATGAGAATCAAATGAGAGAAAGTATATGGAAACTTGTTGACTGCTATTCTAATACACAAGTAACTACTCTGGTTATCTGAAAAGTGTGATACTGTAAGCCAATGATAAATCAATAAAATTTTATTTTAAGAAAATCTGCCATTGACATGTTACTTCACAATATATCCATCAGTCTCCACTATGGCGTCCACTGTACCCAATGTCCCTTCTAAGGAAAAGCAAGGCCCTACACACAGCTGTTCTTATGGATATCTTGAATCTTGAGACTGCTGCACACCACACTGTATGCCCCTATCTTAAATGTTCTTTGACTTCACTGCCACCAACTGAACTAAATAGGGTGTCTTCCCAATCCATTGCCAGTAGTAGAATGATAAATTGGAATCAAAGTGCGACATACCAGGTCACTCTGATTCTTGATCTTGGAAAAAGTCTACTAGTGGTTAAGATAGTTAGAAAGCCCATGTCATCAGGGCCATGAAAGACCACTAGAAGCTGAAGTTGTGAGTAAACCTAAAAGGGGAGGAGGCAAAAGGCCTTTCATATGTTGAGGATAAAGTGAGGAAGGGTACTGATGAAAACTGAGAGGACACACAGAAGCAGAAACACCAGAGCCAGCAATAATGTAACAGTGGTGAGAGGGGGAAGTTCACCAGACTTGGCAGCTGAACCCAGCATAGTCCACTTGAAACCTAGTCAGCTGTCTGAGTTATCTGTCTGATCTCCATGTTCTCTCATGTGACTTTACCAGAAGCTTCCTTTCTCTGGGATCATTAGAGGAAGGGGAGATTGTTTTCAGGCTGCTAGGAATTCCAAACCAATCCAAGACTCTCCTACCCCACCTTCCTGCAATCTCTTAAAGGATGTGTGAGGATCTTAGCTTGAGACAGGAAATCTGATCATTTTGCTTTGGAATATACTATTTTGCTTACTGAGTTCATGTAGTTTCATGGAGATTTGGCCTTCTAAGGAAAGGACAGTGTGCAAAAAGGAGGAGAGGAGAAGTAGAGAAGCAACTGGACAACCACTAGAAGCTGAAACTTTGTTCATGCTGATTATCCCCTTGCTCAGATTCCACCCACCCTGCATGTCATCTTCGTCCCAGCCACTTCAGCCACACCAGCACCCAGCTTCCTGACTGTGGTGATAGATTGTCATCTGGGCTCCAACTCTTCATCCCAACCCATTTGCACATTTTTATCCCCATGTTTTTGCAATTCTCTCTCCACTAAGGGGGTCATAGAGCATTTGCTCATCATTTGACTTTGGGTTTGACCATAAAATCTTAGGCTGTTGGCCAAAGTCAGTATGATGGAAGTGATAGTGTATTAGTTCCAAATCCTGTCTGTCCCTCCCCTCCCTCCGTGCTATGGAGTGAATGAAACCTAGAACCTCTAACATGTATACTACTGTGGCTGAGTGGCCTTCCTGTATCAACTTTATCATTTTTATGGTGTGTGTGTGTGTGTGTGTGTGTGTGTGTGTGTGTGTGTGTTTTAGAAAGGACAGAGTGAAAGAGAGGAGATAAACCATAGCACTGCCCCACTGTCTGTGGAGCCCCCACAATGCCATCCATGGTGCTCCCATGTGGTTCTGGGACTCAGACTCAGGACCTCAGGCATGAAAGGTGTGTGTCTTACTGGGTGAGCTATTGCCAAGTCCCTTGGCTTTTTGTTTTCTTCTGGACTGTGCTCACTCTCCAAGCACTTCTTGGTCATTTCATGAGGTAACAGGAATTGAAACCAAGGTCGCATGCAACACAGTGCACGGTGACTCCAACACCGAGTCACCTGACTGGCCCTCCCAGGCCTCTTATGCTTCTTCCATTGCCATGGAAGGCTCATGTCCAGACTCACCCACTATTTCCAAGATAAGAATTAGACAGGTAGAACATAGCTGGTTAAGCACCCCCACACACACACACACACACATTACCAGTTGATCCCAGTGTAGATTACCTAACTCTTATTGTTTTGTTTTTCCAACTGTCAAGAATTGAACCCCTGACTTTCTGAAGGGAGGCTGAGTCATCCTACTCTGTCACTCCAGGAAGTCCCAAAATGAGTGCAGCCTAGAATGTTCCCAGCTGTGACCATGGACAGCTATCTCAGACTGACAGGGACTCAGAGGTTATTCAGGTTCCTACAAATGTGAATATACAAGGTCCTCAGTCAGATTGATATGGTAAACAATTAACTGTGTTCCTATATTTTCTTCAGGTTTGGGAGCAACTCTTTGCCCACAGCTTTCTAGCCCTATTCCCAACTCTAACTACAGCTTCCCAGACAATATATTTAGCACACCTTCATGCTAGTTATCAGGCTCAGGCAAAAATCACTAAAATCACGGTCCCTAAGAATATACCTAGTAGACTTCCTAGCTTCTTACCACCCTAAAAACCCTATTTTTACCTGCTCTATTCCTATTTTCTGGTTCCTCTTTATTAAACATTTTGTCCTGCCTCATAATGTACTGCCTTTCAGACACCAAGTTGTAGATACTACTATGATTCCATTCTGAAGTTCCTGGGCAGATGACCTCACCAATGTGTTCTGGAACCCCACCTCTCCAGAGCCCTACCCCAATAGGGAAAGATAGAAATAGGCTGGAGGTATGGGTTGATCTGCCAATGCCCAGGTCCAGCAGAAAAGCAATTACAGAAGCCAGAACTCCCACCTTCTTCACACCATAAAAAATTTTGGTTCACACTCCCAGAGGAGGAGAAATGTTAGGGGAAGATGACTAGAGGGCTTTGAAACCCAATTCCATCAGGACCCAGAGAGAGAAGAAGGGCAAAGAAAAGAGGGAGATTCAGAAGTAGTAATAGGTTTATCTGTGACTTAAAATGGAAGAGATAAAGAAAATAAGAACTGTGGCTGGGTAGTGGCGCACTTGGTTGAGTACACATGTTACAGTGCACAAGGACCCAGGTTCAAGGCCCTGGTCCCCATCTACAGGAGGAAAGCTTTGCGAGTGGTAAAGCGGTGCTACAGGTGTCTCTCTGTTTCCCTCCCTCTCTGCCTCCTCCTTCCCTCCCCATTTCTAGCTGTCCTTATACAATAAATAAATAAAGATATTTTTTAAGTGAGTAATAAAATAAGAACTTACTTCTCTCCATGACAAAGTCACCCCTTATCACAATAGTGATGATGGTTACTATTTATACAGCTTGTGTATAGGCAGATCATAGGCAAACACTCTATCTTATTTTCATGTGAGTGCTATAAAGACAGGAAGTGATTAAACCCTAACCCCCTCTCCATTTACAAATGAGTCCACTGAACATCCCCAAGGTAAACTACCTTTCCCTTAGACACATACCTATAAAGAGTAGCAAAGCTAGAGTTCAAATACAGTTCTTTTTTTCATAGTATAATCCTATTCTCAAACTACAAAAACTTTTGCTCTCATTTTCACAGAACTGAAAAGGGCAAAGTTATTCCCCAGCTCACCAATATCTTTGTCCATCTCCCTCAGTCTAGTCTATGAACAATTGAGGTTGTATTCATTTGCTGGAGATACCATAACAAAGTGTCAAAGACCAGGTGACTTAAACAACATATATGCACTGTATTCCAGTTCTGGAGGCTAGATTTCTAAGATCAAGAGTATAATAGGGTGGGGGTTGAATTGTTATGTGGAAAATTGAGAAATGTTACGCATGTACAAACTATTGTATTTTGTTGCTGACTGTAAACCATTAATCCCCCAATAACAAAATAAAAAAAAAGACTTCTGGGAGGTGTGGCCATGGGATAAATGGGGCCAAATCACCTCTCTTCCCAAAACAACAAATAAATACAAGAAACCCAACTGAAGCCATAATCTACAGCTGAAAGTTCTGCAGCCTCAGGTGGGTGCTTGAGTGTGGTTGGAGCAAAAAGTGGTGCGGGTTCAGGTTGAAGAACAGCAAAATCAAATCAGAGCTCCAGGCGGCACGGGCACTGAGCTGCACCATTTTGGTAATTTCACTTTAAGTGTAGCAAGCAAGTAACATTGTTCCTATGCTGGAAGAAAAGAGACAGGGCTTAAAATCTCTCAAGTCTTTGACTCAGGGGGGCTTTAGCCTTCTGAATTTAAGGCAAGAACACAACATAAAACAGGGCATTTGTGACCGCAAGACAGCCCAAAGCAACCACCTCCCTCACCCAGTCCCACATGCCACAGATCATACAAGCAAGAGAAACCTAGAGATCAAAATAGCAAATAGCACCACCTGCTGGCCATCAATAACCAGCACAAAAAAATGGGCAAGTGGAGAAACAGAACAGTCAACTATGCCGTATCAGCCAGATAGAAATGAAACAGAGGAAATCCAGGGAATTACAGATTTAGAGAGACTCTTAGAGATAGACTACACAGAGCTCATTATGAAGACTCTCCAGGAAATTATGCAAGAATTAAAAGAGCATGTTACTATGGAATTAAAACGCATGAGAGAGGAACAGAGATCACTAAGAACTGTCAAATCTTGAAAGAAGAACTTCAGTCAGAACTCCAGGGAGTAAAAGACATCCTAACTACAGCCCATGCCCAGGTAGAAGGCTTAGCAAATAAGATCCACACATTCAGAAGAAATAATGTCCAGTCCAAAAGATACAGCCAGTCCACTTTTTCAATTCAAAGATGAGGGAGAGAAATGGTTTAGAAAGACTGAAGCAACTCTCTGTGAAATTGCAGACTCCATCAAAAGATCAAATATGAGAGTGATAGGTATATCTGAAGAGGAGAACAAGGCCAAAGACCCAGAGTCCATTCTCAGAGCAATTTTAGCTGAGAACTTCCCTCACTTAGGGAACCATCAGGACATTCTCATCCAAAAGGCAGAATGATCACCCAGATTAATAAATACAAAAAGACCAACACCAAGGCACATTATTGTAAAACTATCAAAAGTCAACAACAAGGAAAAAATGTTTCTGGCTGCTAGGGGAAGGAAAGAAGTTACATACAAAGGCAGAGCTATAAGACTTTCATCAGATTTCTCTTTACAAACTCTAGAGGCAAGGGGAGAGTGGAATGGCATATTCAAAGTTCTAAAGGAGAAGAAATTCCAGCCATGAGTATTGTATCCTGCAAAAATTATCCTTCAAATACGAGGGAGAAATAAAGGTTTTCTCAAATATTCAAGAACTAAAGAAATTTGCCACAATCAACTTACAAGAACTACTGAACCGAGTCCCACAAGAAAGGAGGAAGCAAAGGAATACACATTCCAAATACCAACTTGCAGATGCTACCATGACACCATCCTGACTCTCCAGGACAGATGACTTCACCAATGTAACCTGGAACTCTACCCCTCCAGAGCCCTGCCCCAGTAGAGAAAGATAGGAACAAGCTGGGAGTATGGATCAACCTGTCAATGCCCATGTCCACCGGAGAAGCAATTACAGACACCAGACCTCCCACTTTCTGCACCCCATAATGACCCTGGGTCCATGAACCCAGAGAGATAAAGAATAGGAAAGCCTCCAATGGAGGGGATAGGGTATAGAACTCTAGTGGTGGGGAATGTGTGGAATTTTACCCCTCTTATTCTTATTGTCTATTTTGTAGGTAAAGGGGAAAAAGAAAAGTATAACAGAGCTGGTTCTTCTTAAAGGTCATGAAGGAAGGGTCTCTTCCAGGGCTATGATGGTTGATTTTATGTGTCAACTTGACTGGATCATAAGACGCCCAGTTACTTAGTGGCTAAGCATCATTTCTGGTGGTATGTCTGGGATGGTGTGCCTAACTGACACTAGTATTAGGATTGATGAACTAAGTAAAGCACATTTCCCTTTACCCCGTGTGGATGGGCATCATCTAATTTTTTCAGGGCCTGAATAGAATAAAAAGCCAGAAGGAGGCTACATTGGTTCTGCCTAATTGCTTGAGTTGCTCTGTCTTCTCCTGGCTGTAGTCTGGGGATTATGCCATCAGCATGCCTGGTTCTCAGTCCCATGGATTATTTCTGAAATTGCACCTGGCTTTCCTGAGTTTCTTGCTAGCAGATCACAGATCATACCACTTCCTGGCCTGTATTGTTTACATAAACCAATTCCTAATCTCTCCTATTGGTTTTCTCTTCTTTCTCCCTCTCCCTCTCTCTCTGATTTGTAGGTGTCTGTCTGCTTTATTTTCATATCAGCATTCATTTGTGCATGTCAGTGTCCAAATTTCCTCTTCTTAAAAATGCATCAGTCATATTGAATTAGGATCTACCCTAATGACCTCTTTTTAGTTCAATCACCTCTGTAAAGACCCTATGGCTAAATAAAATCATATTCTGAAGTACTGGGGGCTAGAATATTTGTTCTGAGGAGGGATACAGTTCAGCCCATAGCAGAGAGCTAATTAAGACACCTCTATTTTTATTTAAAAGAGAAACCCAAGGGGAAGAGATAACAAATAATGGAATTACAGATTTCAGGTGGTGGAATTCTAGTTTTCAAAAAGGTGGCAACTTAGAGTTCTTAACAGCACTTCAGTGATGTCACACACTCTACCACAGAAACCCTAGCAACTGATAAAATGTTATTATGAGGCAAGGGATTGTGATGGTAGCCTAGCTATAAAAACTGGTAAGACCAAATGTTAGTGCCTCAAAAGATGTCCTTTAGCTCCAACTGGCAGCACCCCGGTTTTCTGGATGGCGACAGAAGACAGGGAGATAATGGAAGTTCGGGGGGGTGGTGAAAGCTGCCCAATATACACCAAGACTGTGCCTGATGACCCCATGTCTGAAGAGAAGCCTAAGGTTTCTTTGGTAAGGAGATACCTTCTCTCACTGCCCTGGCCTTTTCTAATGGTGGTACTGGGTGTACTTTGGAGACATGTAGTAGGAACTGAATGCTATGAAATTCCAGAGAGCAGGATCAGGTAGTGGTACAAAGGGCAGAGCATACCTGTTACAATGTTCAGATACCCAGGTTCAAGCCCTCAGCCCCACCTGCAGGGGAAACTTCACAAGCTATGGAGCAGTGCTGCATGTATGTCTCTCTTTCTCTCTCCATTTCCCCCTTCTCTTTTAATTTCTCTATGTCTCTATCCAATAAAGAGAGAGAGACAGAGAGAGAGAGAGAGAGAAGGAGGAGGAGGAAGAGAAGAAAAAAAAAAGAAGAAATTCTAGAGAGATGCCAAGAAGAACAGATGATGTATACTCTCCCTATAGCTGTCACCTCCCTGCATAACCAGGGACCAAGTGACCCTTTATGAGGTTGTGAAGTGGGTGAGGGGTGCAGCAGATGGTTCACCTGGTAGAGCACGCAAGTTGTCATATGCAAGGATTCGGGTTTAAGTCCCAGGTCACCACAGTGGAGCACCTACAGGGGGAAGTTTCATAATTGGTGGAGCAGTTCTGTGGTGTCTCTCCTCTGTCTTTCACAGAGAGGAAAGAAACAGGGGAAATGGTTGCCTTGACTAGTAGAGCTATACAGGCACTGTGTCCAGTGATAATCCTGGTAGAAGGGACAACAAAATATTTCAGTTGGATAGTGTATCTGCTTTATCAGGTGCATGACCCATGTTCAAGCATAGCCACCACTACACTGATAGAAGTTTTGGTGTTGTGGTATCTTTTTCACTATCTCTCTGTCTCTGTCTCTGAAAAAGTTAGGCTGGAGCAGTGAAATCTCAGTAATGAAATACAGATAGATAAGTAGGTAGAAAGACAGAGATACGAAGTTCTGGTGGTGGGAATTGTGTGAAGCTGTACCCCTCTTATCCTTTAACATATGAGCTCAACCAGGTGCACTACCATCTGGTCCCCCTGTACCCCTCTTATCCTATGGTTTTTATCAGTTTTTCCTTTTTATAAATTTTTTTTTTAAAGACAGAACCTGGTAACAAAAACTGTCAGGTCACTTGATGTGGCTTTAGTCTCTCCTGTCTAATTTCCTCCCTTTGAGGACCCTTTCTCCCTGTGTGGATGGGACCTAGCTCCCTCTACGGTTCTGTACTTGGTCCCCATATGTTTAAGCTCTTTTAAAAAGACAAGGGTTCCTCCCTCTCTCTGAAACCCCCAGAGGACTGGGATCCTAACTAGTCTCAAAACTGGGTAGAGTGGAGACTTAAAAATCACCAGGAAGACAGACTTCTACCTCATCTCCCCCCAATGCTTCCATTTTCTTTCTTTTTAAAGATTTTACAAAATGTACTTACTAGCACAAGATAGGAGGAGAGAACCAGAGCGTCACTCTGGCACATGGGATGCCAGGGATACAATGCTTTCAAGTTCAGCACCCTACTCACTGCACCACCTCCTAGGCCAATACCTCCACTTTCAACTTAAGGCCACCATTTTTCAGTGTCACTCTGCCCTCCCCTTCTTAATTCTCAGGCCCCAGCAATTCCCTGTAAGTGCATTTTTAATAAGAACTTCGGCCCAGAGTTTCAGAATTGACAGCCCATTTCAAATACCCCCCTTCATGGTGGTCTGGGGGCAGGAGGAGAGCGGAGAGCTGTGGTGCAGCCTAGCACTGTTTTGAGTCCTCAGTGTCGCCCCACCCCCTCTTCTGGCCCCAGGAGGCAGAAACCCCAAAGCCAGACTCTTCCTACGACTACCTAGAGGAGATGGAAACTTGCGAGGATGGAGGCTGCCCAGGGCCCCCCAAGCCAGTATCCTCCAAGGCTGATCACACCACCAAGGGCCAGGCAGGAGATGGACCTGAACTCACAGACCTGTCCCCAACCTTGGGGACCCTGGGAGCCCCGGTGAGTGAGCGCAATACAGAGATGGAGCTAGAGAAGGTCCGCATGGAGTTTGAGCTCACTCGGCTCAAGTATGTCCACGAGGAGAACGAGAGGCAGAGGCAGCACGAGGAGGTAATGGAGCAGCTGCAGCAGCAGGGGACGCCCCGCCTGGTAAGTGACTGTGAGTGGGGGATGTGCACAGGTCTAGAGGCTGTGGGTGCTGCCTGGCTTGCATAGAGGCGACTACAACTTCCTACTGCATCCAGCCCCACTGGAGATGCATTGCTCAGCAGAGCTTCTGCCTGAGACTCAACTCTTTAAGGGAAGCTGAGCCTAAGAGCGCCCCCTCCCCCCCCCCACACGTCTACCCAACTGCCATGGGGGGAGGGGAGTTATTTCCTCTTTTACCAGATATCCACCACTCTGCAGCCCTCTCTGACCTCTTAAAATGTGATGTCTGAGATTCCACCCAGAACCCCCTTGCAGTCTGACTGACTTTTTGCCCAAACATCAGCTCCCTTAGTCAGTCTGCATATGCTCTGTGGGATCACACAGCTTTCTTGTTGACTAACACTTCCACATCTTTTGCAAGCAGTGTACTTCTCTGACTTCAGTGGTACTACATGAGGATAAGAAAGTCCATGTGCAATTAAATAGGTAGGGAAGAATCATGAAAGATGTCATTGCATAAAGTAGCTTTGTCTGGGCTTTAAAATCTGATAGTCCTGGGTTTAAATCCTGGTTCTACTGTGTATGAACCCAGTGACATCAGGCAAGTTACTGATCCTGCTTGAGCCACGTTTTGCTCATCCATAAAGTGATGCCTACCTCATAGGGTCATTGTGAGGATTAAGTGAGAATGCACAGAAGGCACTTTCCAATGAGCCTCGTCCATTAGGTAAGCACTCAATAAATGATAGCTATTACCATTTTTATGTACTCATGCAATTCACTTCTTGACCCAAATGTAACAGCTTACATTCATCACTTTTCAATTTTATTGGAATGTAATATATTAGCTATGCTTCCCAGCTCTGAGTCATATGCAATTCTCAGAAGCTTGCCTTCTGTCTTTCCTTGAGCCATTGCTATAATTGTTGAGGAGGCTGAGACCAAAAAGTAAAGGCCAGTTAAAGATCTCCCTACAGGTTAGCAGCACTTTGTTAATCAGCACCCTTGAATTAGATTTTATCCAGCTCATTTCTTCACCGTGTCCAAAGAGTCATCCTAACACATACTGTCAAACAATTTCCCAGAATTAAGATATTATAATACTGATAGCACCCCCACACACACACTGGCAGCTTGGTTTGGTTTGGTTTAGAAAATGGGATTGGTTTTACATGATTTTTGGTGAACACATGCTGGGTTAGCAATTATTTCTTTTTTTCTTTTCTTTTTTTTTTCTTTCTTTTTTTGCCTCCAGGGTTATTGCTGGGGCTCAATGCCTGCACCATGAACCCACTGCTCCTGGAGGCCATTTTTTCCCTTTTGTTGATTGTTGCCCTTGCTTTTTGTATCATTGTTATTATTATTGTTGTCACTGTTCTTGGATAGGACAGAAAAAAATCAAGAGAGGAAGGGAAGACAGAGAGGGGGACACAAAGATGGGCACCTGCAGATCTGTTTCACTGCTTGTGAAGCAACCCCCTGCAGGAGCTCAAACTGGGATCCTTATCCCTGTCCTTGCGCTTCATGCCATGTGCACTTAGCCTGCTACACTACCACCCAACCCCCCAACAATTATTCTTTTTTTGTACACACACACACACACACATACACACTCCTGCTTAATAATGCATTAAATGATTTTACAGGACTAAGTCAAATTTATTGAGCTAGTACATCTAGAAACCTCACCCCCTTAAAAAAATTAAAAGGGCAAGTATATAGCATAATGGTTATGCAAAAAGACCCTCGTGCCTAAGGCCCCAAAGTCCCTGATTCAATCCCCTGCACCACCATAAGCCAGAGCTGAGCAGTGCTCTGGTGAAAAAAAGAAAAAGAAATTAAAAGGAAAGATTTACCTGTCTCTAAGATTCTGAAACATAGCCTAATATTTTTTAATTCTCACAGCTAAGTTCATTACCAGACTTACATGGTTTCTTGTTTGTTCAGTTTTATCTATTTACTAAAGTAGCTTTTGTCACAGATTAGAATCTGAAACTATTTAAAGTAGACATGGTTTAGTCCTAAACTTTTGATCTGTGTCTCTTCCTAACTACATTTGTATTCCTTTTTTTTTTTAATTTGAAAGTCATTCTCTTTGCTGAGAGATAGAAACCCTTAGTTTTATAGTCTGACCTGTTCTGTCTCCTGCTTGAAAGACAGACTATTGAGAGTTCTATGTCTAAAAGCTTTCCTAAATGCATGTTTTGCGATCAAAATCATAATTTGCACCCATCGCATTTCAGACTAAAAGAATATGCAGACTGAAAAGAGAACTGGGAATCTATGGATCTGGAATCATACAGGATCTGCAGAAAAACATACTTGCCCAGCCCTCCACTCCCCAGAGAGCATTTCTTCCTCTGGTCTTCAGCTGTCCCTACAATGCTCTTCTTTTTCTTTCTCTTCTTTCCTCTTTTGCATTATTCTTGGTCTCCAGGTTTTACTACTCCTGGGTAGACTTTTTCAGAGGTAGGAGGAGGGAGGGAGGGGGAGAGAGAGAGAGACCTAGACCACAGCACTGAAACTTCCCCCAGTACAGTCAGGGGTGGGCTTGAACCTGGGTCACACACATGGCAAAGCAGATACCTTTCCAGGTGAGCTCTATTCACTTTCTCAGATCTTCTCTGAAGTGGCTCCTGCTATTCACTTTAGAGGTGGCACCTCAGGTGTTATTTTCTGCCTCTTCCCACCCTCCAGTTTTACACAGTTACCTTCACACTTGATGTAGTTTCAGCCATGGTGTGTTCTAAACTCCAGTCATTGATAGAAGTTTATAAAAGTGAGTTTGCTAAAAAGTAGAAAGTGGACTTGATTTGTAAGCTTTCTACCTCTCTCACCTTTGGGTTGAATGGGTAGGTAGGTAGATTTCACTGTACTGAAAAATGCTCCAGTGTTTCTAGCCAGTTTGGGGCATCACAGTTCCAGTTATTTGGATTCTTACAAAACAATGAGTTTGCGCTTAAAACATTTTAAGTAATAAACCATAGACAATGACTCCTTAAGTATAGATCAAAATTGTTGTATCAACTTTTGTTTTATTTGCACTTAAATGCTTTTCTTCTGTTTGAATGAAGATTTCTTGAGCTTTGAGTTATATAGAGTCCAGTGAAGAGCAACACACAGGCAGAAACAGTCAAATAACTTAAGCTTCTTTCTACTACAAGTGTTAGTCTAAGAATCTAGGGAGACCTTGTCACCCACTCCTCAACACATGACCCCGGACAGACCAAAGCAGGACTCCAGTCATGGAATGACTTCCTGTGACATGTGCCAGGACAGAGAGAGACAGAAACAAATAGATGCCCAAGAAACACCCTCTCATTATGCCACTATTCAGAAAATAAGATTGAGTATCAAACCATCCAGAGAGCACTCCCAAAATGCAGCATCCCAGCTTGGGGAGTAGAGAGTAGTAGAGAAAAAATGGACAGTATGGGGGCATAAAGAGAAAGATGGTCTGGATGGGTAAGAGCAGGCTCAAGAAGTAAAACTCCAATTTCTTATGGGCCAGTTACTATGCTAAAGGTTTGTCGATCCTTGGCTCACTCTTCTACACAATCTTGTGAAGTTGCTACTGTTACCTTCCCTAAGGTGAGGACCAGAAGCTGCCCGAGGCCACGTTCAGAAAGGGGAAAGAACCAGGTTGAAGCCAGGATCAGCCTGGTTCTTAGACCCCAATTTTGCTAGCTCCCTGTCTTCTTTCCCTCACAGTTCTCGGGTGGCCTCCAGGACCTCTTGCTCCCCCAGAACCAGTTTGCCATGTTCCTGTACTGCTTCATCTTTATTCACATAATCTATGTCACCAAGGAGATGATCTTCTTCATCTTCTCCAAGCACTACCTGTTCTGCATCGCAGCTGTTTTGCTCTGCTTGATTAAAACATTGTGGTCATACTTCCAAGTGCCTTTGCTCTCTCCATCACTGGGGACCTCATCCAAGTTAGCCTCTCTGCCCCCAACTCCTTCACAAAATTCCTCCCTCCAGTCAGAAAAGTCTGCTGTCAGCCACTCCCACATCTATGTGAAGAAATACATCCATAGCCTGTACTGAGGCTGACTTTCCATGTGTGTGAATAGGGTGCATCCCCTGATTAGAGGACTGCAAAGTTGGCAGGTGGGGTGGGGTATCTATAGGAAGAAGGGGTTGAAGTAGACTTTTCAGAGCTGTAGGCATCACCGCACAATCAGGTTTATGTGGGATCCACCAAGTCTGTTACTTTTCACTGATCTTTTCTGAGGTGTGGAGATGTGTGGTAGGCTAGGAGGTAAGTCCACCCTGCCCCAAGTCAACTCATATCCCAATTTGTGTGTAAGAAACACTTTCCATTATTGGGCCACTATTCAAAGAAGGTAAGATATCAGAGATGTCTATGTTCCAGCATGTGAATGCTACCTTACATGGCAGAAGAGACTTGAGATGTTATCTAACTAAGAGCTTTGAGACAAGGAAGGAGATCCTGGATTCCTCAGATCAAATGTAATCACAAGGACCATTAATAGAGGGAGTGTGGAGGGTGAGAGCAGAGAAGAGAATGTAAGCATGGAAGCAGAGGTCACCATGGGTCAAAGGATGCAAATAGCCACAGGATGCAAGAAAAAATGGAATCTCTCCTGGAGCCTTCAGAAAGAACGCAACATTGTCAACCCATATTAGACCTCTGATCTCTAGATCTCTAGAACTACTCAAGAACAAATATGCTCTAAGATACTTAGTTTGCAGTGATTTGCTTTATCAGCAACAGAAGACTAGACAAGAGCCAAGTCTTTCCAAGCCCTTTCTGGCTTGGCAAACACGTCAGATCACTAGCAGAGCACTGGGCCTGGGCAGGACAGTGCACAGCCAGGTAGGCTCAGGACCTGCCCTCAGATTACACACACATCACAGACTGATGTTTCAGTTCCATTGAACCCAGGACAGACCAACAGAATCTGAAGACTGAGCCATGAATGCCTAGGCAAAGCAAGGTAGCAAAAATCTGTGTGTAACCTGAAGGCATTGGGAAGGAGGAACTAAGCAACTGACTGGGCTAAGAGCAAGTAAGCAATGCTGCTCTGGTGGACAAGAGAAAAGAGAGAAAATAAATAAAAAGTCACACAGCCCAGCCCTCAGTTGAGAGAGAGAACAGTCAACAAAAATGTTAGCAATCAAGATGTATACAACCCTCCCAAATAAACACCTGGTAATCAAAACTGAAAGGAGACTTCAAACACTAGAAGACTCAGGGGTCACAGGAGTCCCCAAATAAAGTGTGTGTGTGTGTGTGTGTCACAGAAAAAAAAAAATAGATTGACTTCCTCATCGCCAATGCCCCTTCTCCATCTCTAACATACCTCTAGTGAAGTTGTCAGCTAATCTGACACCCCCAACCCCCTATGTTGGTTGAACAACTGGCTATGACATAAGAGATTTTGGAGACAATGGAACAAGAGGCTACCAAGAAAACAGCCAATAGACAGCAATTATTTTTTTAAATATTTATTCCCTTTTTGTTGCCCTTGTTTTTATTGCTGTAGTTACTATTGTTGTTGTTGTTGATGTCATTGTTGAATAGGACAGAGAGAAATGGAGAGAAGAGGGGAAGACAGAGAAAGGTAGAGAAAGATAGACACCTGCAGGCATGCTTTACTGCCTGTGAAGTGACTCCCTTGCAGGTGGGGAGCCGGGAGCTCAAACTGGGAATTATTACGCTGGCCCTTGTGCTTCGCACTACATGAGCTTAACTCGCTGTACTACCGCCCACTCCCGACAGCAATTATTTTGGGGTTTGGGAGTTTGTTTTGTCATTGCTGGGGCTTCACTGCTCCAAGACACTTTTTCAGATAGGCAGAAGGGAAAGAAGGAAAGATACCACAGGACTGAAACTTCCTCCAGTATGGTGGAGGCTGGGCTCAAACCTGGTTCATGCATAGGAGGAAGCAGCTGCCCTATCCAGATGAACTAGGAGCTGGGTGGTTAAGTGCACATGTTAATAGTGCACAAGAATCAGGGTTCGAGCCCCTGGTCCCTACTTGCACAGGGAAAACTTCACAAGCGGCGAAGCAGTACTGCGGGTATCTCTCTCCCTCTCTATCTCTCCTGCCCCTCTTGATTTCTGGCTGTCTCTATCCAAAAAATAAAGATTAAAAAAATAAAATAAAAATTGCTAAGTATCTCCAATTGCCAACCACTTCATTATAAGCTTTAGGACAGTGGCCTGGAATGTCATGCAGTGGCTAGAATGATGAACTTGTAGGCACAAGGTCCCAAGCCTGATCTTCAACACTGCATGTCCTGGAGCAATGCTCTGATTCTCTCTCTCTCTCTCTCTCTCTCTGGAGCAATGCTCTGATTCTCTCTCTCTCTCTCTCCTTGCTCTCATTCTCTCCCTCCCCTCTATCATTGATAAGTAAATACATTTTTAAAGTCTTTATGCTGGGTTTCTTCATCAAAATCCTGGGATAAAGGAATTCATATTATCCACTGGGGATGTTGAACATCAGGGGTTAAGTGATTTATCCCAGATCATTTGTGATCTCAAGACTGACTTCAAAAATCCATGATTTTGCTACACTTCCATGCTCTTCTGAGTCAACTTTAGAGGGCCTCACATTCTCACTGAGGAGATGTTGCTAACACACATACAAATATAAAAAGTGTCATCAGTGGGACTGGGCAGTGGCACACCTGGTTAAGCACACAAGAGGAAAGCTTCACAAGCAGTGAAGCAGTGCTGCAGAGAGGGGTGTGGTGTGTGTGTGTGTGTGTGTGTGTGTGTGTGTGTGTGTGTGTGTTTGTCTCCCTCTTTCCTCTCAATCTCTATCCAGTAAATTAATTAAACATCAGTGGAGAAGGAGCTCAAGGATCCAAAGCTAACAGGTAGTCTTCTCAAAGGGCAGCCCACAAAGGACAGGTGGGGAAATGGAGGAAGGACTCACAGGAATGAAGGTCAGGGTGGGAATGTACACTGTGTTCGGCAAACAGAGTGGGTCATCCTTGTGCCAGTGAATGGTGTCATGAGTTAAAGGCTGGCAAACAGTTTACCTGGGAGAGCACACACTTTGCAATGCTTGGAGATCTGGGTTCAAGCCCCTGACACCACATGGGAGCACCATGTATGGCACAAAGGAAGCTTTATCAAAAGTGAAGCAGTGCTATAGTGTCTCTCCTTCCCCCCCCCCATGCCTCTTTGTCTCTATCTAAAATTTAAAAAGAAATCTGCTGGGACCCACAGGAAGAGGAAGGAAGTTTGATGTTAGAGTCTCAAACACCATCGAACAGAGGTGAGTGCTCAGCCTCCTCTCCTTGTACCCATTCAGCAGACCAGCTAAAGACTGTGGGGACTGAAGAGATAGCTCAACCTCTTAGAGAACTGACTTGCAGGTCCGAAGCCCCAGAGGCTGCCAGTTCAATCCCCAGTATCACCTTATGCCAGAACTGAGCAGAGCTCTAGTCTTTTTTCCCCTCATAATAAATTAACAACAACAACAACAAAAAAGGCTGAATTTGCAACAGATCCTACTCAATGTATTTAAGCTGTAGCCCAAAAAAACAAGCAGTAAAGTTTCAGGTAAGGTTAGAAAGAGGGAGAAACAAACTGTACCTACCCTCCAAATAGGGTAACACAGGTTAAAATGTTGAGGGACAATGTACCTCCCAGAAAATAGGAGTGGTTACAAGTTTGGCTTGGAAAGATGGAGGCAGGGCTTGGATTTTACAAGTAAGACCCCTGGTCTTACATGCTTTCTCTGCCCAGACCATCATGTAAATGGTAACTTGGTGTTTTTTACTCTCTCTCTTTCTCTGTCTCTGTCTCTGTCTCTCTCTCTCTCATGCCCTAACATGTGAAAGTTCTCAATTTTCCTGAATAAAGTTTAAAGTACCTGAAAAATGATGCTCTCTCCTCAATTCTTTGTTGAGATAATGTGTGACAATTTACCAGAAAGTTCCAGAATCCCCCCCAAGCCTGCTTTGGCCTCTGTCTTCTCTCCCCACTTTTTTTTTTAATCTTGGCTCCAATGTATGTAGCTTTGGGAGGATTTTGCCTCATATACACTCATTCATTATTTAAAAGTTGCCACTGTTCCTTCAGGAAGGTTAAGCATGATTAAAAGATGGGATTTTTCCACAGGGCACAGCAGAAAGGCTATGGCTCCCACATTTTTAAGCTGTTTTGGCCAAGCTTTGTTGCATAATTTAAAGTCTGTGACTTATTTAGATTTAATTAGCCAGAGGAGCAGCAGCTGCAGGTTCATTAGTCAGGATTTATTAAGCACCCTCGAGAGGGCTTGGATGGTTCTTAACAACAAAGAGAAGGCCCAGCTTTGGACTTGCAAATGTCCTACACTTCTGTAGGGGGGGATTACAGTGTCTGGAGACAGGCTTTTTTGTTCCTCAAGGAGAGCCTTGGGGTGGCATCAAAATGCCCCGAGCCAAGGACAAATCCCTACAAAGACCTTTTCCTCAGCCCTACCCAGGGTGGGTGACTTTAGCCGTGGATAGTCAAGTATGGTAGTATGGCAGATGACAGCTAATCAGAGATAACCAGACATGTGTAGTGATTTCACGAATGAGAAGGGGAGACATCAACTCCCAGATTTGTGGAATCCAGTACAAAGGGACAATGCAGGCTCTTTTATTCAAAAGTTCTAATATGGGGAGGGAACTTAAATATGGGGGTGCTTATGAGTGTAGGTCCCGTGTTTCCATCCTGGTGGTAACTAACCCATGAAGCCAGCCATAAGGGAAATGGAGGCCCATAGGCTAAGGGGCTCTTGTGGCCCCCATGAGCTCCACTCTAAAGAGACTATTTTTGTGCAACACATTAGCCAAAGGGAACAAGCTCTGTGCATTGGGAAAGGGCAATGGGACCACTGGAGCAAGGGAGGGATAGACAATGCTGGGTCTGATGGTCTCAGAGACAGAATGCCTCTCCCCAGGAAAAGTGGCCCCCTAGTGGGCCCCAGCCTTGGAAGCTGTTCAGCTGAGCAGAGGGCACCCCTCAGCACACAGGTCATGCTCCAGGCTTGCAGCTGCTAATCACTGGACTAGCAGAATCTGCAAGTTCTCCAACTCAGTGCCATCTCCGTTCGCTTCTGGCTTCCGCCTCTTGTTCTCTTCAGCTGCCCATAGGAGAATAAAGCTATACTTTTTTTTTTTTTTCTTTTTTACCTCCATGAGTCTCACTTGGATCAAATGACACACAATCACTTTGACTTGAACTTTTTATCAAAGGAGCTTTTGTAAGGTCCTGGGACAGAAAACAGGCTTTGGAAGAGGGCCACCAAGAAGCTGTGCAGAAAGTGCTGAGCCAGGGGGGCTCCTCCACCCCAAAGGAAGCTACCAGGGGAGTCTCAGCACTTCCCTTCACTCCAGAAAGGGCGAGGGCCTGCACTTCCCCATCCTAGGCAGCTGGTCCCCCAGCACCCAGCTGTGACTCCTAGGAGATGGCAGAGGCATGAGAGAGTGGCTGCAGAGAGCACCCCACTACTGGGTGCCCACAAATCACAGCTGCTCGGTTAGTGTTGAAGGAAGAAAGGCATGAACAATAGAGTGAATGAAAGAATACAGTGAGCACTGCAGTTTCCAGTGAAGGGGATGTAGATGCAGAACTTGGGTGATGGGAACAGTGTGTTATCTCATAATTCTGTAAGTCAATATTAAATCACTAATAAATTAAAAACCCTTCACTGTTTTTCAGAGGGATTACATGAGCTTGCATTACCACCAACAGGCATCTTTTTTTTTCTCCACATAAGCTTCAATACTTGTCATTTCCTGTTTTGTTGAGTTAAAAAAAAAGTTGACTATTACTATCAAATTTCAAATTTGAAAAAGAAAAAAAAAGTGGGCTTGAGTTTTCTGTGAAGCTTTCCTGGAGAGGGAGCATGAGGGCACAGTAGATTTGATGCCATCTCATCTCACCCTGTGGGCACCCCTGAGGGAGTATCATTAACATCCTGGCTTTGAGATGAGAAACAAGGCATGGGAGACCAAGGATGATGAGGTGCTGAAAGTTGAAGAAAAGGAAGAAATGTGCTATCTCTCATCTATTTGCATTTGTTGGTAAAGACCCAGAGATGCTTTGAAAACACATGCGAACAGAAATGATATTTTGTGATCCCCTGGGTCTATATATGCACATCTGGGGGTAGTTGCTTTAGAGTTATTTGTCTTCAAATCATACCCTTTTATTCTATCCAGTCTCTCATTTCCTCCTACCAAATGCTGGGACAGGGCCCCCATTCAATCAATGGCCCACTCTACACACCTGCCACTTTCTTTCTTCTCTCTTTGGGGGGGGGGTGAGAGGTGGGGAGTATGAGGGGTAGCAGGAGATTCACTGCTCCAGGCCAACTTTTTCAGATTGCGAAAGAGAAAGACACCACAGCAGCAAAGCTTCTTCCAGTGCACAGAAGTCAGGACTGACCTTGGGTCACACACATGGCACATTACTGCCATTTTCTTGAGCAGTACACAGGAGACCCAGACTCCAATGCTAGACAACTTCCACTAGACCCCACACCACATCTTTTCCTGGGTCCCTCAAGTTGGGCTAGTGAGTCTGTGCCTGGCAGCCTATATCTAAAAAGTCTCGCCCCTTGAAGTAGCCATGCCTGACTTTTTCTGAATACTTGCAAATATTCAGGAGACATAGTGATGAAAAAAGAGGTGGCCATAGTGATAGATAGGAGGATTGGGCTTAAAAGTATGAGGTCCCCAGTTCAATCCCCAGCACATGTGCCAGAGTGGTACTTTGGTTCTATCTTTCTCTTCTCACTCATGTTAATAAACATCTTAAAAGAAGAAGAGGATTGAGCAAGGACCCAGGTTCGAGCCCCCGGTCACCACCCGCAGGGTAAAGCTTTACGAGTGGTGAAGCAGAGCTGTGTCTGTCTCTTTCCCTTTCCCCAACCCCACCCCTCTTAATTTCTGAGTGTCTCTATCCAATAAATAATTTTTTTAAGTTTAATTAAAAAAAAAAGAAGAAGAGGAGGAGAAATAGGGAGAAAGAAGAGGAGGGGGAGGAATAGAGGAGGAGGAGAGTAACACAGGAGGTAGCAGAGCAGATACTGTACTGGACTCTCAAGCAAGAGATTCCAGCTCAACCCCCAGCATCACAGATGATTCATGTTCCTCCCTCTCACCCCCCACCCCTTCTCTCTCTTTCTCATATTAATATAGAATGAAGGGGAGGGGAGGCCCAGAGAGAAATGCTGTCTCTAACTCTCATTAACTTATACTTCTAGGCATTTTCTTTTTATTTTGTTTTTTTTAACATTTTATTACTGGATAGAGACAGAAAATTTGAGAAGGGAAGAGAAAGGGAGAGAGAGAAAGAGACAGAGAGAGACATCTGCAGCCCTACTTCACCACTTAAGAAGTTTTCCCTCTGCAAGTGGGGAGCAGGGACTTGAACCTGAGTCCTTGCACACTGTAATGTGTGCGCCTAACCAAGTGTGTCACTGCCTGGCCCCTGGTTCTGTACATTTTCTAGATCTGCACATATACAAATCTCTTGGTGTGAGAGCTGACCTGAGTGAGTGCCTAGAAAACAAAGACTCTGAAAGCACAGGGAGACTTAGAAAGCTCACCTGCAGTCAGCTACCAGCTAACTTCAGAGGCATTCCAGATGCCTGCCTGGGTGAACCACACACTACGGGACAGTTCTTATTCTGAAGCAGATCAGTTAGGGGAGGGCTTGAAACTGGAACCCCCACAGGGCACAGATGGGTCAGGTAAAAGAGCTTAAAATGGACCAGCTGTTGCTAGCAGGAAATGAAGAACCAGCATGAGATAGGCAATCCCTCTCACTCCCTTCCACCTGTTTGCACCAAGTGAGGCATCCAGGAATCCAGTCTTTTGGTGTGATACCTGCTGATTTTTAACTGCTGGTTCTATTTTTTTTTTTTTTTTTAGCCTTTCTATGGACCTAGAAAAACTCACTGCACCTGCTAGTTCACAATCTCTGAACTTGAGATATAATTTCTCTTATGATAGAGTCTCAGTTTCACTCGTTGACATGCTGGGAAATTCTTTAAACAGAAAACACTCCTAGTACAAAAATAGAATGTGATTCACTCTAGCACAGTGTTTATGTACAGAAGCAGCAGTGAAGGAGGCTTCTTTCCTTCACAATCTGCCTCACCTTGAGGTGTTTCAAGAGACAGATAGCTTAATGAATTTCAAATCAGGTTAAAGCAGCAAAAATCTAATTTTTATACAACTTCTTGAGAGAGGGTGAGGATATGACTAGAGCCTGGGTCAGGATTACAGAAGGGGCAAGGCAGGGACCTGGAAGCAGGAAAAGTGAGGTGTCTGGGGGGGGGGAGAATCAGGGTGCTGGATAAAAATGAGAAGAAGGTAAAGTTGAGCTTTAGTGCTGAGAGGCGGGGCAGGGGGTGGCAACAGCTCTGTGAAGTTGGCCAGATAGATTAGAGGGGCCTGGAGACCAGGGTGATCCAGAGAGGGGAAGAGGAGGGAGCATCATTAGTTGCCATGCCAACAGAAATCAGAAGGGAGGAAAAGTGAGTGGGATCTCAGAGAAGAGCTATGCTTTACCACTGCCTCCAACTCTCCTCTTCACCCTGGCAGCTTGTTCAATACTCCCCGGCCCCTCACTTACCCACTCCCTACCTCTGGTCCTTCTTGACATGGATAAATTACTATGAAATTACATCCAGTACAGTTATATCCTAAACACAAGTAGGATTCTGTGCTTCTGATCTCCAAAAAACCTCTTAAACTAAAAAGATTTTCTCTACTGTCCTGCCATGAAACGTAATATTCTATTGCTAGTGTAGAATTTCTCAACTAAGATGTTATTTGTATTCAATTATAATCCTTTCTTAGGAGAGGTAGTATTTTTTCCACCTCAAAAGGAATTAACTTATCAAGAAGCAGGTATCTCAGACTTATCTGAATACATGGACAATAACATGGCACAGTAGATTCCATTTCATAAGGTATATCTAGGGGTATTTGCTGTGTGTATCCAGCATTAATTTCATCTTGATTTATTCTCTCTCTCTCTCTCTCTGCATGTGCTGCTGAGGATTGAACTCAGGACCTCATGCTTGAGAGTCCAGTGCCCCATCTGCTGCACAACCTGCCAGACCACTATTTTCCCTCTTTTGAAGAAACTCCTTTTTTCCTCAGCCATTGTCCATGAGATTTGGATGAGCTAATAATCAAGGGTGGGCCCAGGACCCAGATGTGACCAATAAGAATATTTTATATATCCTGGCCTAAAAGACTGATTCTTATGTGAACACAGGACCTAGGACAGGCTAATACACCCAAACCCTAGGACCTTTACTGGAACTTCTGGGGAAGATAAGCATATTGCACTGTATTGAGTGGATAGAATATATATTCAGAATTTCTGGTTTCATTTGGGGAAAGCCTGCCTGAAGACAAAGCTGATATAGAGAAACAGCAAAGAAGAGAGAAGAAAACAGAAGACAGAAAAAAAAAAAAAGAGGAAAAGGAGAAAGTAAGCCCTTGACATGATTCTGAACTCCCAATCCATGTGAAAGAAAAAATGCTACTTAACTTCTCAGTTACTATTCACTTTGTTTTAAATTGGGCTTTTGTCATTTGGAGCCAAGAGTTCTGAATCATGCAAGAGGTCTCATTTGGCTAAATAAAAGAGGATCATATGAATCAACATTATAACATCTCACCATCCTAAAGAAAGTCCTGCTCCTAGAGCTATCATTCCCCATTCCCTCTGTGCCCCCACCCCCATTCCCAGGAAACCACTGTAGCGCAGTGTTTAAGCACAGAAGCATCATTGAAGGAGGCTTCACTGGACTCCGTAATAGCTAATGGAGAAATATCATGGTATTTGTTTCTCATCTGTTCAACTGAGAAAGATGTGGAGATAAACAACAGACATAGAGGAGTTTCAGAGACATGGTTAGAAGCTGAGTTGTCAGGGACACACGTGAGAACTTGTGAGTGAAAAAGGAGCTATTTCTTCCCGTATTGAGGGAAATAGTTCTGCACTGGCACCATGAGGAGTTGAAACATTGATGGTCATGCCAAAGAAATGGTTGCAGGACTTAACTAAGGGGGATGCCCAGAGGAAACTTCACACAAGCAAGTGCTTCACAGAAAACATACGAGTTCACAACATGGGTTCAAAGACAGTCCACAAAAGCCCCATGAAAGGTGTGAAAGCATAAGAAAATAAAATGGATTACTATAGAGAGAGGGAGGGGAGGTGGATAATCTGGGTAAATGGGGTCAATTTTGTGGAGATAAGTGGGAACTAGACTTTTGGTGGGCACCATACTGGCACACAGAAATGCCAAACTATAATGCTATACAATGGGGCCTCAATAATGTTATAAACCAATATTACTTGAACTGAAAACCATTTTGAAGATCTAGAAGCAACCCAATGTCCATCAAATGAGTAGTGAATAAGTAAAATGGATTATTTTTGGCAATTAAAAATAATAATAAAGCACTAACACATTATATGAATGAACCATGAAAGCACTCTGCTAAGTAAAAAAAAAAAATCACAAACATATTATTTGGTTCAATTTATATGAAATGTCCCAAATAGGAAAAGCAAATAAATGGTCCTGGGGACTGGGGGCACAGAGGGAATGGGGAATGATAGTTATAGGAACAGGACTTTCTGTAGGATGGTGAGATGTTATAACATTGTGGTGGTGGTTGCACAACACTGAATATTCTAAAAACCACTGAATGGTACACTGGTGGGTTATACAATGTATATATGATTATAGTTCAATAAAGTTATCACCCCCCACCACACCCCAAAAGGTTCTTTAGGTTCCTATCCTGTCTATATAAGAATTTTTGGGGGAGTCGGTTGGTAGCGAAGCAGGTTAAGCACACATGACACAAAGTGCAAGGACCCGTGGAAGGATCCTGGTTCAAGGCTCCTCCCCACCTGCAGGGAAGTCGCTTCATAAGCGGTGAAGCAGGTCTGCAGGTGTCTATCTTTCTCTCCCCCTCTCTGGCTTCCCCTCCTCTCTCCATTTCTTTCTGTCCCATCTAGCAACGATGGCATCAACAACAACAACTACTACAACAATAAAAAACAAGGGAAATAAAAGAGAATAAATAAATATTTTTTAAAAGGATATTTTTTATGAATCTTGGTTTGAGGGGGCTCCTGGGCCACATTTACAGATTTGGGATATGGTTTATGGATTCCTTGCTCCAGGCTAGTGAGAGTTGGCAGATGACTGCCCACACTTTAAAGATCAACACTTTCTCTAGGGAAAAAAAAAAAAAAAACCTTTTCATCTGACACCATAGATTAGGCATGCAACAAAATGCAGACTGGAGACTGGGTAATTACAGAGTCAAAATAAAGAATCCTGTGTCTTGTGGTCTGGGAGGTGGTACAGTAGATAAAGCACTGGACTCCCAAGCATGAGGTCCTGAGTTCGATCCCCAGCAGCACATGTACCAAAGTCATGTCTGGTTCTTTCTCTCCTCTTATCTTTCTCACTAATAAATAAATTTTTAAAAATTTTTAAAAAAGAATTCCGTTTCTCTCTGCCTCTTTTGTTTTGACTTTTAAGACACAATGTAATAGAGTCCAATAGGCAGGGAATTTTGGGGAGACGAGAAAGAGTAACATCTGAGAGCAAAGGCTGGGCACATTTGTTTATTTTTCTTCTCCATGTATCCTGAGGATCCAAAACCCTAGTGGATCCTTTAGGGTGGAAACCTGTAAAATACCAGGTCTCTAGTTGACAGAAGTCACCATCTGGTTAAGGAAATAACTAACCCTGAAAGCCATTACAATGCAATGTAAACACATAAACACACACACACACACACACACATACACACACACACACACACACCCCAAGACTAGAAATCATCATATCCAGAGTTTTTCTGCTTTGGCACTATTGTCATTTGGGTCAGATAATTCTTTGCCCTGTTGTGTGTGGGCAGGGGGGACAACTAGGGGAAAGAGGTGTCCCTGTATATTGTGAGATGCTCAGCAGCAGCACTGACCTCTGTCCCCCAGAGACTAGCAATAAACTTCCTTTGTCAGCCAGTGACAACAAAATATGTCCCTGACATTACCAAATACCCACCCCCTGAAGGTCAGAATTGACCCTGGTAGAAAACCACTACTCTAGTGTAATGGCATCATTTCCAGTGTAACTCATGTTTATAGGCTCAAAGTACTATAGGAAGCCCGAGAAAGGGGAAGTTACTGTACTGGAACAGTATGGCTTCTTAGAGAGGAGCATAGCGCCTGAACTGGAGCTCAAAGAATGACTTGGATTGGACAAATCTAGTCACAAAGACAACACCCCTGAGAGGGTAAACAGTGTGCTCCTGGGCAGAGGCTGGGGCAAACATGGGACCCCACAGGCTTGTGCAGTTAGGCAATGCCAATGGTGCCCAATGAGGGAACAAAGAGAAACTATAATGCAGTCCCCCTCTGCTGGCCAAGCTGTGGTGCATAGTGGGAATCTTTTTCTTTTCTTTTTAAAAGAATTTTTTTTTCTTTTTAAAAGATATATTTACTAACAGAGAGGCAGAGATAAAAACCAGAGTATTGCTCTGGTACATGCAATATTGAAAATTAAACATGGGGCATCATGCCTTTAAGTCTAGCACTCCAGTCACTGTATCAATTCCTGGAAGGAGCCCATATATTTACTTTTTTAATTTATTTTTTAAGGATTTATATATCAGAGAGAGAGAGAGAGAGAGAACAAGAACAAGAGCATCACTCTGGCATATGCAGTGCCGGGGATGGAACTTGGGCCCCTCATGCTTATCTACTTTATCACCTCCCAGGCTACAAGAAGCCTTTCTCTCAGTGCAAAGACCTCTTCTGTGTGGACTCATTGGCTGCTGGTGCTATACCTGCCCAGAGGGTCTTTTTTCTAGTGACTCAAAGGTACCACAGAGGTCAACCAAGGTCCCACAAGCAAGCATATCCTGGATGGAGAGGAGAGGCAAAACAGCAAAGTGGTCATAACCCTGTCAAAGTCTGGTGGGATCTCTAGGGCTCTAGCTTTCTCTGGCCATACTGATCCCACTCTGTTCCTCTCCACTCTATGGGTATCCTTTCTTGCAAAGGCTCCATGTGGAAGAAGGAGAGAGAGTCTGAATCAGCCAACATGCAGCAACCAATATTTCTGGGTTTCAGATCACTGCTACTTCCACAAATATAGAAGAGATCACCTCCAATGAAAGCCACTTCTGTCTAAAGCAACTGCCCTCCTACTAACAGAAATTCAGAACCTCTAGGAATTCCTTTGTTCCCTTGCCTATTAATCCAGCAATGGGCCCAAGCAAACTAAGGTATAGGTGCTTGTGGGGCTACATGATTCACTAAAGTGTGCACATTTTAGCACAAGTCATGTTAGGATTCCTCAGTTTCCATGAGCACACCTCCACATAGGGATTTGTCTGAGCACGTAGACAAGGATGTCACTGATTCTCCTGCCTACTTCCCTTTCACGATCACTCTGCTCTCCTTTCCCAAAAGGTATACATCTTAGCCACCCCAAATCTTACATTTTTGTGGTGGAGGGGGTAATGTAGGGCATAGTCTCAGTGTACAAAGGGGCAATCTCAATCCTGATATTCATGTTGAGAAAAGGAGTAACTAGTAACTGGGCAAATCCACCAGCTTCTGATTCTTTACCTTCACTTAAAGTGAAGGAGAATCTACTCTAGGTCAGCTAATGAATTTATAATTTACCAATATGATCTCTGGCATATACCATTAGGGAGTTTATAAATAAATTGACATAACTACAACAAAACCAAAGTACATTCATTTGCACTTACATTTTTGTTTATTTTTTTATGGGCAATGAACCAGAGAGGTAGAGAGAGATTGAAAGAGACCACAGCACTGAAGCTTCCTTCAATGTGGTGAGGGGCTGGGCTTGAACCTGTGCCACAGATATAGCAAAGCAGCACAGTATTCAAGTGAGCTATATTGCCGCCCCTCTTTTGTACTTAAGTGAAAAAGTTTCTGGACTCAGCTCTTGTATTTACAAGGAGGAGGAGGAGAAGAGAAATTCCAACACTGAAAATTGACCCTTTCTAGAAAAAAGTAATATTGACCCATAGACAGATGACTAATTAGGGCAAGAAAACTAAGCTTCATATTAGTAGATGCACTTCTAATTAAACTGTGTTTATACTTTCTTATAACTTATTACAATTTCTAATAGCATCTGCTTTGATTAATTACATACCAGTCATCATAGTCTAAAATCCAGATGAAATGCTCAAGAGCTTTCTCTGTTGCCACAGCACTTCATAGCATATGGTATTACACATAGCAGTGCAGGCACCCTACCTGGTAGCAGCTGTTCTGGAGTAGGCATGGGCTTTTAGCCCCAGGAATCTGTCCTTAAGTCCCTTTTATTCCATGAGCCACATGTGTTTGTACTCATCCCTGGCTTGGAGGGTTCCCAAAGTGATCCTAGTCCTGTCTTGTGTTCTCAGGTGATACTTTTTGCTATTCCTTGTTAATCAGGGAGAACAAAACACAGCTGCTACTACTTCAAAACCACGCCTCTAGAGGTCAAGAAAAATATTTTTAATATTTTATTTTAATGATAAGGGAGAGAGCAGAGTACTGCTCAACTCTCTCTTGTGATAACACCAGGGATCGAACCTCAAGGCACCCTACTTCGTGAGCTACCTCTTCATATATTTGTTTACAAGGATGGTAGTGGGTATCTAGTCACTGCAATATTTAGTTCAGAGACTTTTCAAAGCACTATAGGAGTTTTATTTTAAAATGTCAATATTTTCACATACCAGGAGTATATCCTATGTAACTAAAATACACGCCCCCCCCCCCAAATTTTTTTCCTCCTAAAAATGAGCAACGGCTACCCAGATCTTCAAAGTTATAAGAAACTCAAGCAGTAGGGCCATGCAGGGGAGTATACCTAGAACAAGCACAAAACCAGCAGCAGTGGCTAACCTCCTAAGTTTTATGGGTCCTGAGAGCACCCATAAAGGGCACTTTTTTGTGATCATTTTTGTTTGCTTATTTTATTCAGCATTTTTCTAAAATTCCGTGCTCTCCAATACAGGTTGGTGTGAGTTGTTTGAGGTTAGTTCTTCTCTCTCAACAAGGCATTTTCTCCCGTCAACTTTCAGAGAGGGCAGTGACATAATCTGTACACACTTTCTCAGCTCCTGGCACCTAGACAGCTGCCTCCAGTTTTCTGATGCTTCAGGATACTCCTCACTCCCCAGCGAGGGCATACATTTGTGTTTCTTTCCTCAAAAATCAAGAATTAATTGCCATGGGCCAGAAAGCAGAGCAGGGTGTCTGTTTTCTTGTGTCTGTGACCCAGATTGGTGCCTGGCTCCCACTGTACTGGAGGAAGCTTCAGTCCCTTTGTCTCTGTCTCTTTCCATCTGAAAACATCAGTCCAATGTGGTGAAACTCCCAGCAGCGACAACCAAGAAAGAAAAAGAATTAAGTGAGATGAAATTTGTAAAGAGTCTGCCACCAAGTCTGGCCTGCAGACAAAACTGGACTCAAATACTTGTTAACCATGTGCTGAAATGCAGAGACAACAGACGCCTGTGCTTCTTAGCTTCTCCTAGGCAACCACAGAGTTTCCAAACCCGCAGGTCTCCTCTAGGTAACTCGCCAACTCAGGATGATGAAAAACGCCCTCCCCGGTCTTCCCTGCTGATCTGCACAGAGCTCCGGAGACCAGGCAGCTGGAGCTGAAGCTATGAGGTCATACTCGAGTCACATGACCGCTGCGCATCTGTCAACTGTGGTACAATTACTGAGACAGTCGGGGGCAGGGGCAATGACATTCTAACCAGTTCTCTCTTCCCCGCCCTCCTTCCCTCCCGGTGTGCCCCTATCACACCAAGGGACCATCTCTAAAGTCCAGGATCCTGATGGGCTTGGCTCCCAATATTTGAAAAGAAAAAAGGGGAGAGAATTAAAAGCAGAAGGGGGGAGGGGGGGGGGAAGCCTGTAGCTGCTATTTGAAAACCATGCTTAAACCTGGTTCTTTAACATCTCTTCTGGAAAAACATTTGGCATATTAAGGAGGGGTTTTCTTTTTAAGTTGTCCTACTCTTTAATCCATGAATTCCAGTTCTAGGATATTTGCCTATTAAAGTAGCCCCCCACCCCCCCAAAAAAGAAAGAAAGTAGCCCAAATAAGAAAAAAAAAGTTTGGACAGAAATCATTGCCTTATCGATAATTACAAAATATATGACAAACTGAACAAATTAGGGTGTAATAAGATAGTCTATTAATAAAGATAATTAAAATGGTGATTTCCAAGAATTGCTCAAAATGTGGAAAATAGGTGAAAAATGGCAATAGGATTATTTGCTGAGCAATTATTACATGCTAGATGTTCTTCTAAAAGCTTTATGTGGGTTGATTCTTACAATCTATGCATTTCAACCTTAGGAGAGAGAGAGAGAGAGATTATTATCCTTCTCAAATTTCTGCCTAGTAAATAGGGAGGATAGCTCAACCTACCTGTTGAAGCACAGAACTTCCAGGCCCAAGCCCAGAGGCTGTAGGTTCAATCCCCAGTATCACCTTATGTCAGAGTTGAGCAGAGCTCTGATATATCTCCCTCCATCTCTCTCTCTCTCTCTCTCTCTCTCTCTCTCTAAAAAAAAAAAAAAAAAAAAAAGAACTGGGAGTTGGGCGGTAGCGCAGTGGGTTAAGCACAGGTGGCTCAAAGCCCAAGGACCAGCATAAGGATCCCGGTTAGAACCCCTGGCTCCCCACCTGCAGGGGAGTCGCTTTACAGGCAGTGAAGCAGGTCTGCAGGTGTCTGTCTTTCTTTCCCCCCCCTCTATCTTCCCCTCCTCTCTCCATTTCTCTCTGTCCTATCTAACAACGACGACATCAACAACAACAACAACAACAATAACTACAACAATAAAACAAGGGCAAGAAAAGAGAAAATAAAAAAAAAAAAACTTTCCCTGGAGAAGAAACTTGCCTAAGTTTCACTAGTTGATCAGGTATAAAAGTTGAGGTTTAGCGCTTATGCATAGGAGTTAACTAAGTATCAGATCAAGGACTCAGAAAATCAGACTCTACATTGGAACTGCTTATCCCCATGCATTTAACTGCTAGCCACAATGCACCCAATAAGAAATCAGGAAGCAACACAGAGTAGTAGTGTATATACTCAGCTGTGCCTCTACACATAAAGAATACACAGAAAACTCATGGAAGGCCAAATGTCCCGTTTTCACTGTGTTCTTTCTCAATGGTAAATTGACAGTAACTTGCATTATATATATATAATACATATGTTATGTTATATATAAATATTATATAATATTATTATATATTATATTATATATAATTATATATAAAAAGAATATATATATTCTTGATGTTGAAATTGTTCTACAATATGTGTCTTAATTTAAGGAAGATCAATTTATTACATACAGATTGATTACACTACAAATGTCAATTACTGTTTGAGTAAATGAACTTTAAAACCTATGTTGGTATAATAATTCACACATGGTGAGTGAAAAATAAAGCTTACAAAGCATAAGTGGTGCCAGTATGTGAAAAATCAAGTTACGATATCTTGACATATAGTGCACAATCATTTGCAAATATCACTGTGAAATGAGAAAGAGAGAGAACATTTGGCAATATCAGGATGGTAACATTTTAAGTGGGGTTTTTTTGCCCCCAGGATCATTGCTGGGGCTTGGTGTTGGCATTATGAATCCATGGCTCCTGGCAGCCTTTTTTCTTTTTTCTATTTTTTATTCAATAGGACAGAGAGAAATTGAGAGAGGAGCAGTCTGCAGGTGTCTGTTTCGCTCCCTATCATCTCCTTCCCTGTAGATTTCTGGCTGTCTCTATAAATAAATAAATAAAGATAATAAATTAAAAAAGAAGTGCTTTACACAATTAAAAAATAAAAATATTTCTCAAAAAAAATGAGACTATATCTCCCATTGGATCTATCAAGGGACTGGGTGGTGGTGCACCTGGTTGAGCACACATGTTAAGATGTACAAGGTTCTGCTTTAGCCAGACTCACAAAACAAAAAAGGGAAAAGACCCAAATAAATCGGATACTAAATGAAAGAGGAGATATCACAACAGACACCGCAGAAATTCAACATATGCGAGGCTTCTATGAACAACTATACGCCACCAAGCTAGAGAACGTGGAAGAAATGGACAATTTCCTAGATACCTACCAACTTCCAAAATTAAGTAAAGAGGAAGTGGATAACATGAACAGGCCCATCACAGCTAATGAAATTGAAACACTTATCAAAAATCTCCCCAAAAATAAAAGTCCTGGACGAGATGGTTTTACAAATTAATTCTACAAAACCTTCAAAGAAGAACTAATACCTCTACTTTTAAAAGTCTTCCAGAAGATTGAAGACACTGAAGTATTCCTTGCCAGCTTCTATGAAGCCAACATCACTCTGATACCAAAAGCAGACAGGGACACAACCAAAAAAGAAAACTACAGACCAATATCTCTGATGAACATAGATGCTAAAAGAATGAACAAAATTCTAGCCAGCCGGATACAGCAGTATATTAAAAAGATTGTTCATCATGACCAAGTGGGGTTTATCCCAGGCATGCAAGGTTGGTTTAATATACGTAAATCAATCAATGTGATCCACCACATCAACAAAAGCAAGACCAAAAACCACATGGTCATATTAATTGATGCAGAGAAAGCCTTTGACAAAATACAACATCCCTTTATGATCAAAACACTACAAAAAATGGGAATAGATGGAAAATTCCTGAAGATAGTGGAGTCTATATATAGCAAACCTACAGCCAACATCATACTCAATAGTGAAAAACTGGAAGCATTTCCCCTTAGATCAGGTACTAGACAGGGCTGCCCACTATCACCATTACTATTCAACATAGTGTTGGAAGTTCTTGCCATAGCAATCAGGCAGGAGCAAGGAGTTAAAGGGATACAGATTGGAAGAGAAGATGTCAAACTCTCCATATTTGCAGATGACATGATAGTATACATAGAAAAACCTAAGGAATCCGCTTTTGGAAATCATCAGGAAATACAGTAAGGTGTCAGGCTACAAAATTAACATTCAAAAGTCAGTGGCATTCCTCTATGCAAACACTAAGTTAGAAGAAGTTGAAATCCAGAAATCAATTCCTTTTACTATAGCAACAAAAACAATAAAATAACTAGGAGTAAACCTAACCAAAGAAGTGAAAGACTTGTATACTGAAAATTATGAGTCACTACTCAAGGAAATTGAAAAAGACACAAAGAAGTGGAAAGATATTCCATGTTCATGGGTTGGTAGAATTAACATTATCAAAATGAATATACTACCCAGAGCCATCTACAAATTTAATGCTATCCCCATCAAGATCCCCAGCACATTTTTTAGGAGAATAGAACAAATACTACAAGTGTTTATCTGGGACCAGAAAAGACCTAGAATTGCCAAAACAATCTTAAGAAAAAAGAACAGAACCGGAGGCATAACACTCCCAGATCTCAAACTGTATTATAGGGCCATTGTCATCAAAACTGCTTGGTACTGGAACATGAATAGACACACTGACCAGTGGAATAGAATTGAGAGCCCAGAAGTGAGCCCCCACACCTATGGACATCTAATCTTTGACAAAGGGGCTCAGACTATTAAATGGGGAAAGCAGAGTCTCTTCAACAAATGGTGTTGGAAACAACGGGTTGAAACATGCAGAAGAATTAAACTGAACCACTATATTTCACCAAATAAAAAAGTAAATTTCAAATGGATCAAGGACCTGGATGTTAGACCAGAAACTATCAGATACTTAGAGGAAAATATTGGCAGAACTCTTTTCCGCATACATTTTAAAGACACCTTCAATAAAACGAATCCAATTACAAAGAAGACTAAGGCAAGTATAAACCTATGGGACTACATCAAATTAAAAAGCTTCTTCACAGCAAAAGAAACCACTACCCAAACCAAGAGACCCCTCACAGAATGGGAGAAGATCTTTACATGCCATACATCAGACAAGAGTTTAATAACCAACATATATAAAGAGCTTGACAAACTCAACAACAAGACAACAAATAACCCCATCCAAAAATGGGCGGAGGACATGGACAGAATATTCACCACAGGAGAGATCCAAAAGGCTGAGAAACACATGAAAAAATGCTCCAAGTCTCTGATTGTCAGAGAAATGCAAATAAAGACAACAGCAAGATACCACTTCACTCCTGTGAGAATGTCATACATCAGAAAAGGTAACAGCAGCAAATGCTGGAGAGGGTGTAGGGTCAAAGGAACCCTCCTACACTGCTGGTCACTTCATCCAACCTCTGTGGAGAGCAGTCTGGAGAACTCTCAGAAGGCTAGAAATGGACCTACCCTATGATCCTGCAATTCCTCTCCTGGGGATATATCCTAAGGAACCTAACATATCCATCCAAAAAGATCTGTGTACACATATGTTCTTAGCAGCACAATTTGTAATAGCCAAAACCTGGAAGCAACCCAGGTGTCCAACAATAGATGAGTGGCTGAGCAAGTTGTGGTATATATACACAATGGAATACTACTCAGCTGTCAAAAATGGTGACTTCACCATTTTCAGCCGATCTTGGATGGACCTTGAAAAAATCATGTTGAGTGAAATAAGTCAAAAACAGAAGGATGAATATGGGATGATCTCACTCTCAGGCAGAAGTTGAAAAACAAGATCAGAAAAGAAAACAGAAGTAGAACCTGAAATGGAATTGTCATACCACACCAAAGTAAAAGACTATGGGGTGGGTGGGTAGGGAGAATACAGGTCCAGGAAGGATTCAGAGCATCTAGTGGGGGTTGTATTGTTATATGGGAATCTGGGGAATGTTATGCATGTACAAACTATTGTACTTACTGTTGAATGTAAAACATTAATTCCCCAATTAAAAAAAAAAGATGTACAAGCTTCTGGATTCGAGCTTCTGGTCCCCACTTACAGCAGGAAAGCAAAGTGACAGACAGGGGAAACATGTATAAACCCCTGGCTGGTGTCTACAGATCTGGGGTTCTTTAATTGAAGAGTATAAAGAGGAGGGGTCACAATGTCCTGCACTGGAAGGAAAGGGCACTTTGGTAGTAGGTGAAGTGGATTAACACATACTCTGGGGAGATGTGAGGTTATATCCCTGAGACAACACTCTTGTAAATAGCCTTCCTTAATGAAATTTGTAGAAAGAGGGGCTAGCGTACACTTAGTGCTAAGCATAAGTACCCATACAGGTTCAAGCCTCTTTGCCTTCACAAATGGCAAAGTAGGTCTGTAGGTTTCTCATTCTCTCTCCCTGTCTATCTCCTGTCCTCTTAATTTCTCTCTATTCCTCTCTATTCTAGTGAATGAGAGAGAGAGAGAGAGAGAATGGCCATCAGGAATAGTGGATTAGTGCAGGCACTCAGCCCTAGCAATAAACCTAGAGGGGCAAAAAAGACTGTAGAGCTATAACTCCTTGTAAGGCACCTGTTTTGCCATGCAAATAGCCCAAGTTAGAACCCCAGTACCACATGGAAATGTCACAGCACAGGGGAAAGCTCTGATGCATGGTGTCTCTCTTTTCTCGATATCCTCGTGCTTGTTTCTCTCTCTCTCTCTCTCTCTCTCTCTCTCTCTCTCTCTCTGTGTGTGTGTGTATGTGTGTGTACATGTTGTCCTGATGTAGTGAAAGCATGCTGGTGTAATGCCAAAAACAAAAAAAACTTCAATTAAAAAAAATAGGCATTTGCCATTAGGAAAACTAAGGTGTTGATGTAAGGAAAAATGATGGGGAGCACAGACGCTTTGTTGCACTACATTTGCACACATGGGACATGAGGACTGGGGCACCAGCAGTATATTGCAATAGCACATGGAAAGTAGAAACCACACTGGGCACTTCCAGCTGGCCAACAGGAGGCTGGCCCAGGTGTGACATGTGTAAGGCTTAAGAGGTGAGGATTTTCACATGGACAAGTCTTTTCTTTTGGGAATCAGGTCCCAAAAGAAAAGACTCAGGCCCTCAGGTCCTACCCCCTGAGATGAACTAACTCTCTAACTTCACTTCTTTTTTTTTTTTCAATTTTTTTATTATCTTTATTTATTGATTGGATAGAGACAGTCAGAAATTGAGAGGGAAGGAAGGACTAGAGAGGGTGAGAGAGAGAGACACCTGCAGCACTGCTTCACCACTTGTGAAGCTTTCCCCCTGCAGGTGGGGACTGGGGCTCGAACCCAGGTCCTTGCGCATTGTAACATGTGTGCTCAAGCAGTTGCGCCACCACCCAGCCCCCACTGTAACTTCACTTCTATATAATTTCTACCTCACAACTTAATAAAGAAATTTTGGGAATTGAGAGAAGTCCTTCAACAAAGGGATAGGGAAGGTGAATGAGCTACTTGGAGTAAACCAGCAATGAATACAACCCTGGGATCAAAATTCAGACTTGCAATCTCCCACCCCAGAGCTGTGGCCTATAAAAGACCACATGACACTTCCCCGAGAAAACACACTATGATTACACTATGATTAAAATCCACTCTCTGAGAGCCAGTGTGGATCATCTCCAATATGAGAGATTGCTGAGCCAGAAAGCAGGAAGGTCAAGTATTGGACTTGCAAGCATGAGGTACTAAATTTGGTCCCCAGCTTTATTAGAGTGATGCTCTGGTTCTCTCTCTCTTAGTAAATAAAATCTTATCACCCTGAGATTCATATTCAAGTGAACATTTGACTCTCAAGGTCCCTTCAGGCTCTTAGCCTTCTGTTAGTAACCTCAACAATATGCATCCATTCAGGTTTATAGTCACCAGAATGAGTCAAATGTCATACTCTCTGGATTCATCTCCCAATGACAAAAGCATGTGCTAAATGCCATCATTCCAAGGGTGTGTGGGAAGTGTGGTGAGCTGGCCAAGCCTTTGTCAGGTCCATTTCTTGGAGTTTGGGATCTCTTTATGCTGCATCTGCAAAAAGTAGAACCGTTTGTTCTAATAAGAGGAGTGCTGTCCTGCAGGAATAAAGACCACTGGATGAGCTGTGAACTTGTGTAGGAAGGTGCAAGTGCCATGGGAAGCAGGGCTAATTGTGTTTGAGAACAGAGTACTGGCTGGGACATCTGTGGGGAACAGCTGGATGCCTTCTCAGGGCTGTCAGTAATAGGTGGGTTTCAGAGGAAACTGAACTAGAAGGTTTAGGAAAGAGTGGAGGGAAGGAAAACAAACAAAAAGACAAATAAGACAATTTCTCTTCCCATCTCCCAGCTCAGCAAACAGCAATTTTATTCCCAGAGGCTTGGGATGGGGTGGTGTGGGATGGGGTGTGTGTGTGTGTGTGCGCGCTCAGTGACAGAATGGAAGAGCCAGCAATATTTTCTGTCATGTTGGTGTGGTCTTCCTGCGTCTATTCTCTGCACTGTGTGGCTCTCCAGGCAGCCCTGGAGTGGGACCAAAGCTACCTGCTCCCTCTTCCAAGTGATTTCTGTCAACAGGACCTCTGGGGAGGAGGCTTCAGTGACAGGCAGGGCCTCACTTGGGTGTTCAGATCTCCCAGCACTTCCCTATGGAGGGAGTCTATAACAGCAGCCTCACCAAAGCCTCTGTCTGCCTCAGCTGCAAACAGCTTCCCTTGCACCTCCAGGAAGTGTTAATGAGGAGAGCCTGCCTGCTTGTGGTTGTAACAGTTTGCTTCTTTTCACTCTCTCTGGGGACTGAGGAGCTGACACCAGGAACTTGCCTTGTAAAGGATAGGGCAGTCAAAGCTACTAGAGCACATGGGGTTCATGCTTAGGTTCCTAGGGGCCCCCTCTTCCACCACCACCCTACCACTAGCTGGAAGTACCAGGGACCACACCAGGGGAGCACTATCTTTGGTGAAGGGGTATTATGGTGTCTCTCCTCTCTGTTCCTCCCTCTCTAAATTAGAAGAGAAGAAACTGGCACAGAAAGAACACTATGGTATCATGCATTTAAAAAAAGAGAAAAAGTAGCACAAACCTTTCTAAAGAAAGTACCCCTATGAGAGAGCAGCTGTCAGAAATAGGATAGAAACAAGCAGCCCAACTCAGATCAAAGCAAGGTGGAGGGCCATAGCTTAGGTATAGTTAAGGCTTGTCTCTCCGTCTTAAGGAAGACCCAGCACTTCTAAAGCCCATACCTGTGCACTCCAAAACAAAGAGCCTCTGTCTATTTTCCAGGGAGGAAGAGGTACAGGGCTACTAAGCTCTAGACTGAGGAGGTGGGAGTGGTGGGATGGTGGGGAGGTGGAAGTCCTCTACTGCATTCAGGCTTAGCCCATCAGCAGCCCCCCCCCCCCCCAACAGTAGAGAAGAAATTTTCTTGTCCAGAATAATCACTGGATACAATAATGACACCCTTCTTCCAATCTCCATCTGCATCCTTGTCTCTTCCTATGGGATAATCTGTTTGGCAGCAAGCAGAAGACAGATTCTAGAGGCTTCTCTCTAAAAACCAGAACCAGGTAAGGAAACAATAATGTAGCAACCATAACTGCTTGTTGAGAACATACAGACCCAATGCCAACACTAGAACAAGATGGCAGGAAAAATGCAAAGAGTAAAGACAAAACCCCTGTCCCTCTGAAGTTGCATTTGTAAATGGCTGGGAGAAAAAGCAGCTAACAGTTAACAAAAGTGGGCAGAATGGGAGGGCGGGGCATGAGTTAGTCAGTCACCTCTTTCTGAGGGAGGGAAATGGATAGAACTCAGAGGCTGAAAAGCTGAGGAGAGAAAGAGACAGTATGTTATCTGGCAGCTCTCAGAGAGAGAAAAGTTTGGAAAACAGACAACTAAATGGGCTGTCAATTTTTGGAGGGGTTAATTAATGCTAGAGGCACAATAATGAATTGAGGCTGGGTCAGAAGGCCAGGGCTCACATAGGCCAAGGGGTTCTGACACTCTTAGGTGACTGCAGGAGATGGGATCTGATCACCCTAAAAGGGGGCACTCTGTTAGTTAGGAAGAGAATGCTTGCTGGGCCTGGAATGATAACTGGGAGGGAGCGAGTGAGTAAAGGCAGAGGGCAGGGAGTTGGTTATAAGAAAACACTGTAAAATGATGTAAAACTGAGATGAAAAGCCTAAAGTACTGAACAAGTAAAAGGAAGTGTCAGAATGGAGGGAGAGGAAGTGGGAGTGGACAGGAAGTGGGTGTCTGACTCTAGTCTCTCTTCTACTATATATCAATGAATTTGACCTGTCTCACAGAATAGCTGGTAAATTATTTATCATCTCTCACTTGGGCTAAAATATAGCTCCTGCCTCATCTCTCTCCCCCTCCTATATGTCTTCTACATGCAGTGACACTAGATTCGACTTTTAAAATTAAAAGTCCTGCTCTCATGCTCTCACTCTTATTTAATTATGTTCTGCCCCTCTTTCCAGCCTCATGTGTGTCACTTCCCCTCACCCCTCAAATTTCATCACACTAAACTACAATTCCTCTAACTCAACTTGCTCTTTCACACCTTCCCCACCCCCTTTGCTTAAGTATCTTAAGTGCCTTCTGGACCCTCCCTTCCTGTGACTATGCCTTCACACTACTTGGTATACCACTAAGCTGGCACTTGCGTGCTGTATCGTTACCACAATCACTATCTGTCCATGTGTCTATGACTAGGAAAAGCACAGGACAGATTGTATTCTGTACAGTCCAGCATCTATCATAGGGCCTAACTCATTGTTGGCATTCAGAAAAAAATGTTCATTGAAAACTGAATTCACAAGCTCAGAAGGACTCACATAGATAGCACCCCTTCGGGTGTCTGACAAAGACCCCTTTTCTCTGAGCAGTGCCCCCTGACACTAGCTGGACCAGAGGTTGACATCTGGTCTGAGCTAAGTCAAATGGATATAGCTCCAAGAGCAGCAAGTCTGCTTCTGGAACTTCAACTTGTAAAATCTGGAGTGTATGCTTTATAGAGCGAACCTACTCTACAATTTGAACTGGGCAGAGGAGAAAGTCGATTCTGAAAGAAAGAAAATGAAGTAGCCAGAAAAGAGTGCTTCAGGTGACTTTTCTCCCCCGCCCCAACCAACAACAACAACAACAAAAAACTGATTTCAGTTCTAAGTTTCTGAAGGTAACCCTGATTACCTAATAACCCGACACCTACTTTGTCTTGAGCTATTGGAGGTTTCTGTTCCTGACAAACCCTGATCACACAAGTGAACTTTTGTCCTTGACAGAATTTCATGGGGTTTCTTTTCTCCAAAAACCTTTTGAATTTTAAATCATCAGTCACATTCAGACATAGGCTAGACTTTAAATCACCATACACATGCAGAACTTGCTCATAAGTGCAAAATGGAAACAAAAATGTAGGATCCTTTGTTTGAAATGTAGTACAGTTAAAAGGTGTTGAAGTATAAAGCTATCTTTCTTTCTCCTACAAATTTCTCTTTTGTCTTATCATGGTGTTTATTTGCTATTTCATACTAGGTAAATAGAAATTTAAAAGGTAAATAATTTCAAGCGTGATTTTTACCATTCATCTATGTTGTGCAATGCCTGTATGGAGAATCATCAAAACTCACAACCTATATTTCTTGGCTACTCCCAGAAAATGCTTCCCATTGACTACAAGATGAATTCAAGTCACTGAGGAACTGAGGTATATGGCAGAGGGCTCTATTAGGCACAGCAAAATTTCACAGGGCAAGTGAAGATCCTCATAATCTCCTGAAACTCTTGCCCCGAGACACAGACTCAGCAAGCTTGACAACTGCTATGTCTCCTCCCACCTGCCCAGCCACAGATCTAGGTTCTGTATAGGGTCAGGAAAGGCAAGCTAGAGATTTCCTATAGTAGCAGGCTGGATAACCCAACCCACAGAAGATAGACAACCTCAAGGTCTTTAAGTCAATGCACTTAGATGTGTTAGGTAATTGGTGGGTAAAAGGTTCAGCCTCATTGAATCACCTACTGAATATACTACAGAGATACCATCCTGCAGCATGTATGACCACCTACATGCCCAATCCTATGGCCACTGAGTATGCATGCCCTAACTGACCATCTTGCATGTATACCAGAATGTCACAAGGAGCAGAAGACAGTAATGTTAAGTAAGGGGGGGGGGGGCAGGGAAGCTGGATCTAAGGGCACCAGGGAGCTGGGAAGTGAGTGATCAAGAGCCTAGCACAGGAAGGAGAGTAGGTTTGCAGAACTGGTATCATGCATGAGCCAAGACCCAAGTTCCTGATCCATGCTCAAAAGTCCCACTGGGTGTCAAAACCACATTCAAAGATAAAATTAAGAAATTCAAGGAAGTGCTTACAGAACATTAAACCTCAAGGGCGATGATCTTCTGAGCCTGAGCACTACTCATAGTCCCAGGTAGCAGGCTTTGTGCACACGAGAAGATCTCTAAACCTCATTAAGTAACACTAGTACAGGAAGCTGAAACAAAAGAAGGACACACACTTTGCATACATATTAAAGGCTTACACCCATAGGTTTAGAATGCCTTTTTTTTCTTTGTATATATTAACACCATTCTTGCCACCAAATGTCTATGTCCCTACCCTCACCCCCCTACAGTGGAGCTGAAAATCTACCCTCCTCCACCCCAGAGTTTTTTACTTCGCTGCAATACTCCAAACCCAGTCAAATTCTGCTTTGCGTTTCCTTTTCTAAACATTAAGCCAAGCTTTATTATAAATTACAATGACTTTAGCTACTCAAAGAGTATTTCATGACAGAAGGCAAAATAACATCAGAGCAAGAAACATTATTAGTTTCCTTTGCCTAAATAGCTTATGGTTGATGACCTAGCAGTTCAGTAAGAGTTTCTCTTCCTGGTGTCTTACATAAAAAACTTCCTATTGGCATTGGCACCAAACAAGGCCTTTCGTATGTCTGGCATCTTTTGCTGGGCTAAGAGATTTAGTCGACTTTCCAGGGTATTGCAAACCTTTATTTTCTGATCACCACTGTAGATGTCCACACCCCCAGCTGCACTCGTAATCAAGTGCACCTCTTGCTCAACTTGGACTTGTACCTCTTTTTGGGAAATTGCCACGTATTCAGGGATGGCTGTTTGTACTGCAGCCTTTACCAGGAGAATGTCCTGTGGTCTGCAGCGCACAATCACCACAGGTTCCAGCAATCGGAGCAGACCCTGGAGCACTAGTTTATTCAACAGGCTCTGGTAGAACTCTGGATCTTCCACAATCCTGCTGAGTCTCATCTTGGCCTCATTCAGCAACTCTGTGATGAGGTCATCTCGGGCTCTCAGGACTTTCAGCCTTGCCTGGTTCCTCATGGTAGACATCTGGATTTTCTTCTGCTGCTCTATCTGCTTTTCTTTCTTCTCATAATACTCCATAATCTTCAGTCGTTGGGTTTGTACAAGGCGTCCTTTCTCAATGTTGAACTCTTCCTCAGCCTTAGCATCTATTTCTTCTGCCTTCTCATTGGCTTCCTGCTCAATAAAAGCCATCATGTGCTTAATCTGCTTCTGTACATCAACATCACTTAGGGCCATGGCTGCTCCTAAAAAGGGAGTTAGAGGGAGAACTGGTAGATCCAGGGCAGGTTCAGGAATGTCTCTGGAATTCTAAGGAGTGTGTAAGGGGAGGAAGGAGAGAATCAGAGTTCAAGGGGAAGATAAGGGAGATGATTTAACCATTGCTGACTTCATTCGTGAGGTCTGGAGAAGGACAGTAATCTGTCCACAATCATATCCTAGAAGAACAAAGGCTTTATGGGTTCCTTGTATTTCACCCTTATTATACTTGCCATCTTTTTATCATCAAATAATAAATAGACAAATGGGAGAGACTTAGTCTAAAATTTTTTTCTAGTCATTGATGTCTCAAGACTCAGATAGTAAGCTGATAGAATAGAAATGCCAAATTAACATACAAATGGGAAGGACAAGAACATTTTAGGTTGGAGAGGGCTAAAAAGAGTTGTAAGAAATGTGTTATCAGGATGGATAGACAGATCACCAGGTAGGGGCATGTGCTTTGCAGTGTGCATGACTCAAATTTGAGCCCTGGCACCACATGGAAAGTGATACTGGTGCTGGAGGAAGTTCCAGGGTTGTGCTATCTCTTCTGTTCGTTTGTTTTCTATTTGAATGAAAAAGTGGCCTGGAGCAGTGAAATCACAAATGTGCAAGTTCCCAGCTCAAGAGAGAGAGAGAGAGAGAAAAAGAGAGACTCGCAGTCAGTCAGATAGGTTTTAATACAGAAGGAGTGACCAGAAACAAGAGTTTCAAGAGATCTCAAATACAAATAAGAGAAACACTGGTAAGTAAATCGTGTCATCTTGAAAAGGAGAAACTGAAGGTAGTCTTTTTCATAGAAGTAATTCTTAAATTACTTCTATAAATTACATGTACATTTGAATCACCTGAGGGAGAATTCAGAAATACAGGTTTCTGGGCTCCTTTCCTAATTACTGAATCAGAATCTCTGTCATTAAGTCTGGCAATCCATTTTCTTTTTCTTTTTACTTTTTGCTTCCACAATTCACTGCTCCCAGCATGCATTCTCTCTCTCTCTCTCTCTCTCTCTCTCTCCCTCCCTTTCTCCCTCCTTCCCTCTCCTAGAGAAAGAGACAGAGAGAGGGAGAAATAGCATAGCACAGCTCTCAAAGCACCTTTGGTGCAGTTGCTCCCAAGTGGTGACTGGGGGCTCAAACCCAGTTCTTCAGGCATGGTAAAGTGTACTTAATCGGGTGAGCTATTTCCTGGACCCCAAAGAATCAAACACCCCCATCCAAAAAGATCACCCATATATCACAGCAGCACAATTTGTAATAGCCAAAACCTTAAAGAAGATGAGTGGCTGAGAAAGTTAGAGAGAGAGAGAGAGAGAATTATGGAATACTACCATCTTGGATAGAGCTTGAAGGAATCATGAGTGAGATAAGGCCGAAAGAGAAGGATGAATATGGGATGATGTCACTCATGGACAGAAGTTGAGAAATAAGAACAGAAAGCAGAAACACAAAGTAGAGCTTGGACTGGGTTTGATGTATTGCACCAAAGTAAGGACACTTGGGGGTGGGTGTGCAAGGGGCTTCTAGGTCCTGGTGCATGACAGTGAAGGAGAACTTAGGTTGGAGGTAAGAGTGTTTTGCAGAAAACTGAGAAATTTTACACATGTACCAACAACTGTGTTTACTGTAAACCACTGGCCTCCCCCCCCCCCCCCCGGGGAAAAAATAGCCTCCCAAGGCTAAACAAGCTGAGGTAAACAATGCATGAATAAAATAAGGCTAGCAATAGTGAGAGAAAACTCGTGAGAACCAAACAGAAATTTTGCAAGAAAACAAAACCAAAAAGTTTTAAAGGATCAAGTTGCAGACTTGATTATGCAGAAGAACGAATCAGCAAATACAAAAGCAGGTCATTTGAAATTATTTGGTCAAGAAGAACTTTTAAAAAAAAGTGTAGGGGGTCGGGCGGTGGCGCAGTGGGTTAAGTGCGTGTGGTGCAAAGCGCAAGGACCGGTGTAAGGATCCCGGTTAGAGCCCCCGGCTCCCCACCTGCAGGGGAGTCGCTTTACAGGCAGTGAAGCAGGTCTGCAGGTGTCTATCTTTCTCTCCCCCTCTCTGTCTTCCCCTCCTCTCTCCATTTCTCTCTGTTCTATCCAACAATGAACGACATCAACAATGGCAATAATAATAACCACAACGAGGCTACAACAACAAGGGCAACAAAAGGGGGGAAAATGGCCTCCAACAGCGGTGGATTCGTGGTGCAGGCACCGAGTCCAGCAATAACCCTGGAGGAAAAAAAAAGTGTGGAGAAAGCTTATGGGAGTCTCAAAAGACAGAAGGGAAGAAAAGAACAAAAACAAAACAAAACCATAGTGGCCTCCTAGAGGAAAACATGGGTGAAAGTTTTTATGATATGAATCTTCCAATGATTTCTTGACTAAAATACCAAAAGCAAAATAAAGGTACTACTCAAAATATGAGCAGCAAAGAAAATAATCAGTATAGTGATAAGACAACTTATGGAATGGGAGAAAATATTGCAAACCTTATATCTGATAAGGGGCTAGTATCTGAAACATGAAAAAAAAAACCTAAAACTAATTGCAAAAAGTACACAGGGAAGAACAAATGACTAAATGGACTTGTTTTTCTTCAAAGAAGAAGACATCAATGGCTATAAGGCATGAGAACATCTCTAATTACCATGGGAACTGCAAATCAAAATCAAAATGAGGTACCATCTTATACCTGTTAGGGTAGGCTAGTATCTTTTTAAAAGCAGAAAATAGTAAGTATTGGTTAGGATGTGGAGAAATTAGACCCCTTGTGCACTATTGTAAAATGGCATACATAGCAGCTAAGAAAACAATATGGAAGTTCATGAGAATTTTAAAATAACATAACCATGTGATCCAACAATAATGCTTCTGCATATCTATCCAAAAAACTGAAAGCAGGATTTTTAACAAAGAATTTGTATTCATATATTTGCTGCAACATTATTCATAATCACCAAAAGCAGAAACAACCTAAGTGCTTATTGACAGTTGAGTGGGTAAGGAAAATCTGAAGACACAGAATAGAATGTGAATTTGTCTCTAAAAAGGAACTATAGTCAGATGTCACGTCATCTATAAGCCTTGAGAACATTGTGCTCAGTGAAGTAAACTAGTCATGCACAAACTTCATGATTCCACTAAATAAGGTGTCACAAACATAGAGACATAATTAGAATGGTGGTTGCAGGGTGAAGGGCAGTTGAGGAGTTGCTATTCAGTAAGTATAGAGTTTTAGCAATTCAAGATGAAAAAGTTTTGAGCCCTGCATGTACTTAACAATACTTTATCATATACTTAATTTTTTAAGAGGGCTGATTTCATGTTTAACATGTAGAAGAAAAAAAAAAAAGAACAAAAGGATAGAAACCGTCCCACAAAGATGCACTACTTATCAGGACCAGTGAAAAAGCAACCCAGTGTTTACAACCAAGACCAAGGCTTTGGGTTCAACTTTACCCACTATGATTACACATTTCAAATGGCTTAAGGTATACTATCTTGGGGATATGTGGGACTATACCTCTGTGATAACAACTGTCTTGTAAATCAGCATTTCCTTAATAAAGTAATTGTTTGGAAAAAATAAAAAGGATTAATCCACTCAAATCCCATGTTTCTAGAATGTAATTTAAAGAAACTGCACCTTGATAAAGAAATCAGAACATTCTCTTCTTCTAAATAAGACAAGTCAATTTAAATGGTTAAGGAAGGAAAAGGAAAGAGAGAGAGAGAGGAAGGAAAAGAAAAAAGAAAAGGCTCTCTGTGTCACTCTACTGGTCACACCAGCTTTGGTGGCACTGTCAGTGAAAGCAGAGAGAGTAGGCAATCCAGACAGCCCCAGGCTATGTGTGTAGAGGGGAAATGTACCAGACAAACTCACCAGTCCCCTGCCAAGGGGCGGCCTCTCCTCTGGCGCCAGGAGTCTGCACACAGAATACGGAACTTGGAAGACACGCTGGAACCTGGCATTGTTGTGTCCTTTCTGCAGAGAACCCTCACAGTCTGAACAGGCATTTTGTACCCAAAGAGGCAGACTGTGACTGAGAAGGCTGGCCAGGTCTGCCAAGGGGAGGCCAAGAGGGATTTCCTTGGCACGCAGGCCATGGCCTAGGGGCTCCCTTTTTGTGCTCTGTATCTCTATTAAGTTGGCACATTGTGGGCTTCAACTGGGGAGCGGGGCAGGGGGTGAACTCACCTCTTCCAAGCTCTCAGAAACAGATATGTGTGTGAACCCGGACAGCTAGTTTATTAATTTACTGATAAAATATGCAGCTGTCATGTTGGCAGATCACAGCCTTCTTTCCCTGTATGTGAGTTTCACGGGAAGCCAAATCCAAAGAGTGTTTAATGGGAAACTAGAGCAAGCAAAATTTGCCAGATGGTCTTTAAGAGGGTCACACCTGCCACAGGGCCTGGAGTGCCTCAGGGAGGACTTCCTCTCCATGCATAGACAGGGCTTAAAGGGGGGCATCACAGATTTCCATGGTGATCACAAGCCAGACTGCCAGAATTCAGAGGCTAGTTCTGACCTTAACATTTGTATGACTTTCGCAAAGTGGTTCACCCCTCAAAACCTCAGTCTCCTCATCCATATAATGGAAATGATAATTGAATGAAAGACAGGAATGTTAGCAGAATGTAAGGCCAGCTTGTTGCTACTTCTCACTGCCATCATCCTCTCTGCTTTAGGCCTCATCTCAGTCACACATTTTGTATACATGAATCACAGTACCCATGATTGATTTTTTCAAATTGTATTTATTTATTTATTTATTTATTTATTTATGAGGAGAAAGAGAGAGAGAGCCAGCCATGACTCTAACATGTGATGAACATGAGACCCCATGCTCCCAGCTTCCACACTCTACCTGTTGTTGTATCACCTCCATGGCTGCTGATTGATTTGCTTTCTACACTTTTTAAAAAATTTATTTATTCACTTTTGTTGCCCTTGTTGTTTTATTGTTGTCATCGTTGTTGGATAGGACAGAGAGAAATGGAGAGAGATGGGAAAGACAGAGAGGGGGAGAGAAAGACAGACACCTGCAGACCTGCTTCACTGCCTGTGAAGCGACTCCCCTACAGGTGGAGAGCCGGGGACTCGAACTGGGATCCTTACGCCGGTTCTTGTGCTTTGCGCCACCTGTGCTTAACCCACTGCACTACCGCCCAACTCCTGCTTTCTACACTTTCAAGTAAGTGGAAACATAGCCTGGCCTTTCCTTTTTATATTAAACTTAGTAGCTCTGCCTGAACTCAATACTTCTTGGTGCCTTCCCCCTCAATTTCAGGTAGTTAAGCATTTCCTTAGGGAAATTCCCAAATTCTAGGGCTCGTAGGCAGGGGTTGAGGTGGATTCCACTCAGCCTGTCACATCTCAGTCTTAAACCTGCAGTATGGCTGTATTCTCCTGCCTCCCCACACTCCCATTTCCATACCAGTACCACCACCAGACAGCAGCTGCAGGGTGGGGCAGATGAAGACTCAGGAATTAAGCAAGCTCTCTGCAGGAATGTGGGTACCCGGATACTGTGTCTGGCAGATGTAACTTCTAGTCAGTCTGGGATAGGGATTATGAGTCCACATGAGTTTGCTACTTGAGCAAAACAACAAAATCAAGACATGGCGAACCACACATATGTGCTCTCCACCAGGCTCAGGCTGACCCACTTACTTCTATAGGAGGCATCTTTCTGGCCTGTGTTTGGGACTGGGGACAGCACTGAGCCATTTTAATCCCCCAAACTGTTTAGTACCAGGGTTGCTTCAGTTTCTTCATTGTCCACTCCCTACCATAAGCTATCAGCTCTTCTCCTTATCTTTCTCTAGGATTAATGACTTCCTCTGCTTTTCGCTACCTATGCTGTTTATATTCTCAAACCTAGTTTGAACCCATCATCTTCTTGATCTCTGGACTCTTCCAGAGTGACAGAGTGGCCTGCAATTCCAGATGTAACTCAGAGCTGCTGCTCCAGTTTTGTTTTGTTTTGTTTTTTGCTTCCTCCAGAAAATTTCTTGAGAATAATCTCCTCTGTCAAGTCTGGTTATAGACAGGCACTGGTTAAGCATGGCTTGATTGGATTAAAGATTTGTGGCTGGAAAGGACTTTCTTTTTAATTCTAAATTATAATATGCACTCCAAAATGTATGTAGTGTGTAAATGAAAGGCTTAACAAATTATTCCAAGGCCAATTTCTTGAACCACCATTGAAGTCAATAAATCAAACTTTGCCAGCAAATCCAGAAAAGCTACCTTATGACCTTGAGGAAGGAGACATTTCAAAACCAGTGTCTTTGTATTCATGGACATAGGTGGGATATTCACTCAAAAGGAAACAAGAACTTGGAAATCTAGTCTGTTTTCCAGCCCTTGCCTATGTGAGCCTATGTGCACCCTGGGGAAGGGTAGAATCTACAACATCTGAAAGGGAGGAGGAGGCAGGGTGATCAAAATGTGCTTGTGAGCCTGAAGCAACTGTTCTTCATTCCAGCTGGGATTTGTAAGCTAGTCTGAGGGCAGATGTGTCTGGGTGTGGGCTCCCTACCGCTTGCCAAAAGAGAAGTAACAACAAACGTAGAGCCCCAGACACTTAGCAACCATGGAGAAATGAAGGGCTGGGGTTTCCCAGAGCTGGACACACAGGGCAACTTGCAGGGCCCAATACATGGGTAAGGAAATTAGAGAACTACTGACCCATATGGGGGGATTCCAAATACTGAATCTGTAGGAAGGGGGCAGTCCCTTTGTGGTCTTTTGACAAGTATTTGTTGGTTGCTTGCCACAGTGCTGGGAGCAGAGAGTAAAGCAGACACCAGCTCTTGCCTCCCAAGCTCATTATAAAATGGGGACAAGGAGCTAGTAAGCAGGTAATCTCAACATCTCAATGTAGTATGACACATTAGGAATCAGCACTTTCAAGAAAGCTAACAAAATAAAGGGATCACATCTCTAAATCACGTCCCCTTCCAAGCTCATCATGGTTTGTTTTTGTTTTTACCAGAGTACCACTCAGCTTTGACTTATTGCGGTGTGGGGAATTGAATCTGGGACTTTGGAGCTTCAGGCATGAGAGTTTCTTTGCATAACCGTTATACTATGTCCACCCCCCCCCCATGGTCTCTATTTTAATATTTTGGTCTACAGATATTTTGATCATGTAGTAGATGACTGAAGACACAGCATCAGTGACAAAAAAATGCCTTAACTTGGACTCAGGTTACTTGGGTAGGTATTTATTAAGTACAAATATACAAGTAGGCAAGAATCAAAGATTCTTTATGGATACTTGACTCTAAGCAATACCTTAGGATTTCTAAAGAGGGATCTTGTTTGAGAACTATGGGCAGGTCTCTGGCACCCAGTATAGGGTGAGGACAGTGCCAGGAAAGGAAAGGCTGAGCAGCTGTGCTCTTCAGCTGATGGAGTGGTCCTCTGGGGAAAGGTGCAGTGGGAAGGGAGGAGTCAGGGGATGGCAATGAAAGATGGGCCATTTTGACAAGGAGTAAGTAGTCTAGATGGAAGAGTGCTGTGGGCAAGGGGATGGTGGTGGGAGTGTGAAGGCAGTCCAGGGGCAGCAGAGAGACCCCCCATGGCAGTGGGAGCTAATAATGTCTAGGAAGGTGGCTGCAGTTCAACTAAGGAAGTTTTGAAGTGTTAGACTGTCAGTTGAGGCATTTTGGCATAAGAGAATCCATCCGACTTCTGAGTGGGGTTGTAATTTGGTCAAACCTGGATCTAGAAAAATGAATCTGAGGCACCGGGTGGTGGCACACCTGACTGAGCCCATATGTTACAATGTGCTAGGCTCAAGCCACTGGTCCCTACCTGCAGGGAGAAAGCTTTGCAAGTGGTGAAGCAGTGCTGCAGGTGTCTCTTTGTCTCTCTCCCTCCCCTTCCCCCCTTAATTAATGACTGTCTCTATCCAACAAATAAATATAATAAAAAAATTAATTAAGAAAAAAAAAAAGATGAACCCAATGGTGACAAAGACAGCCTGGCTAGAAGCCAAATGCCAGGTGGAGACTATGTCTGAATGAGCTCTTGCACAAGGAATGAGAATGTGGGCTTTGGGATAGAAGATGAATACAAGAGTTGGGAGATTTGATGATTCCATTCTGGTCCTACTATAACTCCATTTAGAGGGTAGTCAAGCATCTCAGCTCTGGAAAAGCAAGGCTGGGAAAAAAGAAAGCAACAACAGAGGGTTTATTTGACCTGAAAGTAAAAGGAGACACACTAAGAAAAAAATCTGAAGTGTTGCAGTTGCTGATGAGTAAATGACCACATGGAGTTTTGCTCCAAGAACTCCACCCCTGTGGCAAAGCTGGCTTTGCCCAAGACTGCAGAAAGCTAACGCCCTCAGAGCCCAGGTAAGATAACAAATGTTTCTCTGAAACTAATTCACATTAAGAATTGACACAAGTTTTGCAAACACCTATCACAGGGAGATGAGAGATTATATGCATGTGTCAACAACTGCACTATAACCCATAAACTCCTCAATAAAGAAAAAAAGGGAATTCACAAATTAGAAGGCACTACCTACTATGTATGCATGTGTCAACAACTGCACTACAACCCATGAACTCCTCAATAAAGAAAATAAGGGAACTCACAAATTAGAAGGCACTACCTACCATGTATTACCAGGCATAAGGACCAGGGTTCAGGGCCCCAGTTTCCACCTGCACAGAGGAAGCTTCACAAGTAGTGGAATGGTGTTGCATCCTCTCTGTCTGTCTCTCCGTCTCATCTCTCTCACTTTCCATCAAAAAGGAAGACAAAAGAAAAAAAATTAACTTACTATTTTTTTACGAGTTTGCTTATTTAAAAAAATTCACAAGTTAAGTTTTTCTTTTCAGATATCCACAGGAAGTTTACTTCAAATTAGTAAGGTTTACCCCGAGAACAATTTGCTCCAAAGTTGCACAGCTAAAAGATTACCAGTGATGGACCCTCTTCCCTAACTGTCCAGAAAAAGTCCTTAAGTTACATCTCTGAACCTGGGCCCTTGTGCACTGTAATGTGTGTCCTCTAGCAGATACACAACTGCCTGCCCTCCCCACCAGATTTTACCACTTTAAACCATTTAAAATTCACAGTGTTATACAACCATACCCAATATCAGTCTTCAGAACACTTCCATCTTCCTTAACTGAGCTCTGCCACAACAGGAACATTAAATCTCCCTACTGGCCTTGAACGCCTCTGATAGCTCTGTACGCAGTCACTTGATGTTGTGACAAGTGCACTGAACTTGGCATCAGAGGCTCATGGTGTAGATAATAGTTCAAACTCTGCCTGAATTAAATCTGGACACAGGCACAAAGTCTCATCTTTAACAATAATGAGGAACTCTGCAGCCCTCTCAGAGGAGCTGTGAAAGCCAAATGATACAAGGAGTGAAGAAGCGGTGTGAAGTGCTAGGGGCATGTTGGGCATAGTCATTCACAAAACACCCTGCTCTGCATCCTGTCCCTGCAGAACCATTCTCCTGGAGCTGCCTGTGTACAGGGTAAGAGCCCCAGAAATCCTCCTGAGGACATATGAGGTCAACTAGGAGTGCTAGATATGAGCTAACCAGAGTGAGGGAGTCAAGCCTCCCACCCCAAGGAAGGGGTGACCCTGGGAGAGTGGGCTGCTTTTTACTTCTTTCTTTCAGAAACCATATTTCTATTCTATGTTGTTGCTATGCTTCATATTGGTTTAGTCTCGCTCCCCCCCTCCCCCGCCAGGAGAATTGGTTTGGCCCTTGCTAGTTTCTGGCCTCTCTTTCTCCCCGCCCCCTATGCTACGTAGTTCGAGAGTTCTGGTGCAGCCGCTGGAAGAGAAGGATGCAGGACAGATCTGTGTGGTGATTGGTTTGAGTTAGTTTATGAATCGTTGTTCGTGAATAAAGAAAGATAGCTTCTCAGCTCAGCCGTGTATCTCTGTCTATCGCCGCGAAGCTAGCCCGGCCTACTAGAGCCCCGAATTTTAACGACACTATGTGCTGTCCAATTTTGAAAATAGTTTTGTATATTTTACTTAAACTTTCAAATTACTTACATTAGGAAGGTAATTACAGGCTGGGTATCTGTATGCCCTTAAAACTTAAATGTGAAAAGTTAATTTCCAGAGTGAGATACTAAGAAATAAGGAATTAGGAGGTGACTAGGTTTTGAGGGTGGATCCCTCAAAATGGGATTAGTGCCCTGAATAGGAAAGCTATCAAGGGAGAGAATAGGATACAGAGTTCTGGTGGTGGTAACTGTGTGAAGTTGTACCCTTCTTATCCTATGGTTTTGTCAGTGTTTTCTTTTTATAAATAAAAAAGGGGGTGTAAGAGAATTCCTTTGCCCTTTCCACTATGTGAGACTATAACAAGAAGTCTGCAGGGCCAGGTGGTGGTGCACCTGGTTGAGCACACATGTTACAATGCTCAAGAACCCAGGTTCAAGCCCCTGATCCCTACCTGCAGGGGGGAAAGCTTCATGAGTGGTGAAGCACAGCTGCAGGTGTCTCTCTCCTTCTCTATCTTCTCCTTCCCTCTCAAATTCTGACTGTCTCTATCCAATAATAAATAAAGATAATTAAAAAAAAAAAAAGGTCTGCAACCCAGAAGAAGATCTTCAACTTGACTATACTCAACTATACACAATCCAAAACGGAGAAATAAAAGTCTGTTGTTTACTCTGCACATTTTGTTGTAATAGCCTGAACCGACAAACATAGATGGCAAATCTAGCAGCAGTTATCTGGTTTGGTAGATGTCTAAGTGTCCTCTCTCCCTGCATGAAGCACATTCAGTACTATGACCTGATCCTCCAGCCCCTTCTCAGTAGACTAGCTTGCAAGCAAGAGAGCAGTCTGTGACTGACTAGACAAAGAAGAGCCCATAAAGGATCATGGGTAGTTCACAGGTTGCCAGAGGGCCAGAAGATTATGTTTACAGAAATAGTGCTAAATAAATGCATCAGACACTGCTCTGATGGTAAAGCCAATTCTATTGGATACCAAGTTCCACATAACCAGTGTATATAGTTGTTGCATCTAAATTTTTTAATAGTTATTTATTTATTCTCTTTTTGTTGCCCTTGTTTTATTGTTGTAGCTGTTACTGATGTCGTTGTTGTTGGATAGGACAGAGAGAAATGGAGAGAGGAGGGGAAGACAGAGAGGGGGAGAGAACGATAGACACCTGCAGACCTGCTTCACTGCCTGTGAAGCAACTCCCCTGCAGGTGGGGAGCCAGGGGCTCAAACTGGGATCCTTACTCCGGTCCTTCTGCTTTGCACCGCTGTGCTTTTAACCCATTGCGCTACCACCCAACTCCCACTTGTTGCATCTATACCAGAAACTCAAAAATGCCACAAACACCACCTCTACCTACTTTGATGTGCCATTTCCAGTGTCAGGAACTGAACTGTGTACCCACTGCTAATCCTGCAATGTCCAGAGAGAGTGTGCCCTATATTTAACTCAAGTTGTGCTAGCTCTTAATTCTGACAAAGAAGACAAGAGTCAGCAATTTTCAGCTTCTTTAAAGGATGCTCTTTTCTTCCTACCAAGAATCGAAAAGTGCCAGATTTCCCAAACTCAAAATATATTTATGATACTCATTAGCCAAGACATCCAGTAGGAAGGAACCACCACACATGAATCCTGGATGGGCTTTTGACATTCTTAGTGGCAAAGCATAGGATAAAAATCCCTAATTTCGGGGGCCAGGTGGTAGTGCAGCAGTTTAAGCACACGTGGCACAAAGCACAAGAACCGGCGTAAGGATCCCGGTTCAAGGCCTCGGCTCCCCACCAGCGGTGAAGCAGATCTGCAGGTGTCTTCCTCTCCCCCTCTCTATCTTCCCCTCTCTCGATTTCTCTCTGTCCTATCCAACAACAATGACAGCAATAACAACAATAATAGTAACAACAACAACAACGATAAACAACAAGGGCAACAAAAGGGAAGAAATGGCCTCCAGGAGCCGTGGATTCATAGTGAAGGCACCGAGTCCGAACAATAACCCTGGAGGCAAAAGAAAAAACACTAATTTCATTTCTGTAAGGGGGAGTCTATGGCTTCTAGCCTACCAGAGTCTTCCTCACCAGTAACCTCTACAGAAGTGTCCTGTCCTAGTATTCTGCAATGCTATTAGTTATAATGATTGGTCTACTAGCCTTGGGTTGCAGCAAAAGGACATCAGAAGAAAAAAATGAAAACAAAAATTGTTAAGAGTGTTGGAGCCAAAATTTTCAGATGCTGAGGCACATTTCCGAGTCTCTGTTATGTAACAAGCTGGAAAAAAAAAATCTAAGTACATTTTAGAAGCACAAATAAAAATGAAAATCAAGTGAGTCAACTTTACTAAATTTGTCCTTATAATCACTAAGAATCATTGTCATTTAAGTAATGACCACAGTGTTTAGGATTTTTAACATCTTAGCACACTCAAAAAAAATTGTGCAATGTAGGGTCAGGGAGGTGGTTCAGCAGTAGAGAGAGAGAGAGAGAGAGAGAGAGAGAGAGAGAAACGGTGGTGTAATTACTAGGAGCTTTATTTAAAGGAAATGACTTGGCGCTGATGAAATAACTCACCTGGATAGTGCTGCTTTGCCATATGCACGACCCAGGTTTGAGCTTGCCCCCTACTGCACTGTAGGGAGCTTCAAGTGTGTGGTCTCTTTCACTCTGTCTCTACCACTCTGCTTTCTCAGTTTCCATCTAAAAATTTTTTTAAAAAAGTAAAGGAAATGGTTCAGTATGAAGAACAGCAAGGTCAAAATCTTCAGTTTAGGTCCAAAGTTAAGGTGTTGGGGGTTCTAGTTTGTAAATGAAGGTTATCTTCTGGCAGAGTTCTACCTTGTAAAGCATGTGTGTGAGACCTCAGATTCAATCCCAAATACTACATAAAATGGTGGAGTTATGTTCTGGCTTCTCTTTTGCTCTCCCACAAGACAGGAAAAAGTCACTTACTTAAAAAATAGTGTGCAGGCACCATACATTAGATAATTGCGCTAATAACCAAAAATACATAAATAGACCACTAAACACAGAAGCAAAAACAAAACAAAACAGAAACAAACCATTAAAAACGGAACAAGGATATGGAGAGATTCTTCACCAAAGAAGAGATCAAGAGGACCAACAGACATATGAGAAAGTGCTCAGTCACTGAATACCAGAGAAATGCAAATTAAACACACACACACACACACACACTTACACATTCATATGCATATTCTACTGCTGAACCACCTACCTGACCCTACACTGCACATTTTTTTTTTGAGTTAAGGTGTTGTTGTTTTTTTTCCTCTAGGGTATTAATGGTGCTTGGTGCCTACACTATGAATCTACTGCTCCTTGAGGCCATTTTTTCCCATTTCTGTCGCCCTTATTGTTGTTACTATTGTTATTGCTGTTATTGCTGTTGTTGTTGGATAGGACAAAGAGAAATCCAGAGATGAGGGGGAAGACAGAGAAGGGTAGAGAAAGATAGACACCTACAAACCTGCTTCACTACGTGAAGTGACCCACTTGTAGGTGGGGAACCAGTGACTAGAACTGGGATTCTTGAGCTGGTCCTTGTGTTTTGTACCATGTGCACTCAACCCAATGCGCTACAGTCTGGTCCCTTTTTTGAGTTAAAATGCTAATGAGATACCACTTTACACCATGAGAGTGTCATATCTCAAAAGGACAGAAACAAAAGTTGGCAAGGATGTGGGAAAGGAGGAACCCTTCTACAGTGCTGGTGGGAATGTAAATTGGCCCAACCCTTGTGGGAAACAGTCTGAATATTTCAAACACAAGAATTGGACCTACCTTATGGCCCAGCAATTCCCCTGCAGGAGATTAATCCAAAAGAAGCCTGGTATGGCCCTTATACTTCTAGGAGAGAAGGCAAACCTAGTGATTCCAAGAGAAGAGAAAAACTGAAAGGAATGAAGAGGAAAATACAGCTAGAGTTTTGGTCAAGCCGTGCCTGAAGCTTCAACTACATCTGGTTGTTTCAATTCTTCTTCTTGCGTTTGCCCTTCTTCCGTAGCCAGTCAACAGCGTCAGGTTGAGCCTGATGTAAAGTTTCGAGACCTCCTTTGAATCAATGAAAGAAGTTCATACACGTCATATGCTGTTGAAGCTAGTTTGAGCTGATTTTTCAATGTAATCCAAGTCCTAGCTATGATACCAAATAATGCACTGTGGTCCCCTTTTCCATTTGAGGTAGGTATGGGAGCATGCAAACAAAATGACAAAAGTTAACTCTGGTTTAGAATCTTACTATACTTCTGAAGTCCTACTCAGAGCTTGATTTAGGCAGGTGGTTGCATGATTAGAAATTAATGGGGGGAGTCGGGCAGTAGCACAGTGGGTTAAGCACAAGGACTGGTTTAAGGATCCCAGTTCAAGCCCCTGGCTCCCCACCTGCAGGGGAGTTGCTTCATAGGCAGTGAAGCTGGTCTGCAGGTGTCTATCTTTCTCTCCCCATCTTTGTCTTCCCCACCTCTCCATTTCTCTCTGTTCTATCCAACAACGACATTAATAACAACAAAAATAGTAACTACAACAAGGGCAAGAAAAGGGAATAAATAAATAAATTTTTTAAAAAGAAATTAATGGAAGTGGGGTGGGCAGTGACACATCTGGTTAAATACACATAGTACTATGTGCAAGGATCTAGGTTCAAGCCCACACTCCCCACCTGCAGTAGGGACACTTCACACATTGTGAAGCAGGTCTGCAGGTATCTATTTCTCTCTCCCTCTCTACCTCCCTCTCACCTATCAATTTCTCTCTGTCCTATCAAATAAAATAGAAAAAAAGAAAAAAGAAAAAAAAATGGCTGCCAGGAGCTGTGGATTTATAGTGCTGGCACAGAGCCCCACAAACAACCCTGCTGGCAATATAAATAAATAAATACATACATAAATACATACTTACATACATACATACATAAAATTAATAGGGGACTTCCAGAGATATAGCCATGGAAGAGACAGGCACTGTTCAAAAAAAAAAATGTAGGAGAAGTTTAAAGAAGTGGGAAGAGTAATAACACAGGTGGTTTAAAAGGAACACAGAGAGGGAAGAACTGATGTAATCATAAGGAAGACACCCCATGGTTATATTAGACCTTCCCTACACTATGTACCAAGCTCTAGATTCGGCCATTCAAATACTGGAGACCCATGGTTTCCTCTTCATTTTCACTAGCATGTTTGGTTCAAACCTTTCAGACTCTTTTCTCCTCACTCAGCCTTCAGTCTTGTCCTCTGCAAATCCATTTCTACACCACTCCCAGTGATCTTTTCAAATGATAGCTTTAAACTTGTCATTTCCTTGCCATGATGCCTCCTCTCTGATGTGGAAGATGGAAACAGCATGAGATATGAAGATATATTTTGAAACCAGCTCTGCCACTTACCAACTATGTGACTTTAAGAAAATTTCTCAGTTTCTCTGCACATCACCTATCTCAACTAGAGTGGTAGTTATCATAGTCCAGGGTCAGCAAAATAGCTCACCTGGATATGGGATATGCTTTTCCATGAGCATGACCCAGGTTTAAACCTGGACCTACTGCACTGGAGGAACCTGTAGTGCTGTTCTAGCTCTAGCTCTGTCTCTAACACTATCACTGTCTCTATCTCTGTCTTCTTCTATCTGAAAAGTCAGCCTAGAGCATGAAGCCCCAGCAATGAATAATAAAAAAATACTATAATAGTCGACATTTCTTTGGTGACTAGTGACAGAAAACTAATCCATGTTGACTAGGCAAAATGGGAGGATTATTAATCAAGTGAAGACAGTAATACAATAGGGCCTCAGGGGTAACTAGAACCAGGAACCCACCAGTAGTTCATTAAGTCTTTGTACCCACCTTTTTATTGGGGTCATTATCTCTCTAATATTTCTTTTTCCTACATTTAGCTGCATTTTATTAGACTATCTCATGAATGTCTGAAACATGAAATGTAAATGACCAACAGCTCCCAGGTTCACATTTCCAGTTCAGACAGTGAAAGGGAGGTGGAACTCCTGTTTTGAATTCCAAATTTAAACCTTTCAAAAGATATTGCCACCTGGGCTCAGGTGCCCACCTTGGACTAATCTACGGAAGACAGGGCAGTATATTTAAGCTGGAAGCCTACACTCAAATCACAGAGAATGAAATTAGGATAGAAAAAAAAAAAAAAAAACAACTACACAGCATAAAAATAAAAAACAACTGATAAGCTGCAAACTTTATCTTGCATGTTTGTTTTAGAAGGGAAATACCTGCATAAAAGAGCACAGAGTCCCAGGACAGAGCCTAGGCACAGTGTATTGTTACAGTTTACAGCAGACACTCTGCAAAGTCCTTTTTCCCCATAACCTCACCAGAGGATACATACAACCTTGAAGTAGGGTCCTGGCTTTGCAGGTGTCATGTGAGCCATATATTTTTTTCTTCCACCTTCATACGGGGCAGGTACCTACCCTACATTCTCCTTAACACGGCTTTCAGAGGCGCATGGGCTGGTTGACAAATACAGTTCTTGAGTAAACAGACACCAGTTCCCCTGCCACTGACTCTACACTCTTGTCTATTCTAGACAGCATACCATTCCCAAGACTTGCAAGCTGTTCCTTCTAGCCTTGGTGCTGGGATTTTGGTCTTTTCTAGGCATTTTTATCTTTCTCCTGTGAGCCTCTGAACCTCGAGGCCAGTGATGCCCCTCTGCATATCCAGAGATAGGTACTGACTGCCTCCCTTGTGCCTCCAGAAGCCTGTTCTTTATCCTCTGCCTCAGCACTGATCACATTACATGGTAATTATGTGTTTACTCATCAGTCCCTTCCCACTCCCACACCCAGACCCCAATGTGGCTTTCCAACCCTTTGTTCCCTGCCCAGGAATAAGCCTGGCATCTAGGAGACCTAGATAAATACTTATTCTTTTTAAAATTTTATCAATTTATTAATGAGAAAGATGGGAGGAGAGAAAGAACCAGATACCACTCTGGTGCATGTGCTGCTGGGGACTGAACTCAGGACCTCATGCCTGAGAGTCTAGTGCCCCAGCCACTGTGCCATCTCCCAGACCATGATAAATACTTCTTAAATGAAATGCTGAATGAATCAACAAAGAGGGAAAAGAGGAGAAGGCTAAGTAGCATTTTCTCTGTAATCACACAGACCTGTGTGTGTTTTGACATTTGCAGTTGGCACAATTAGACAAAAGCTAGAAGAATGCCTACAGGAACCTAGAAATAAAGTCCTTTTCTGTCCCTTCAGTCTCTGAAACCTGAGATGAGAATTAATTTTTTGTTGCTCAAGTCATTCTCTTTTTGTCCAAAGAAAGTTAAAGTTTCTGTTGAGGTCTGTGTAGACCTTCCAGCTCACCCATTTACAGAAGGACTTGAGGCATCTAGGATAACCCTCCTTCTCACCCCACATCCACACTACTGGTGGGATTGGCCCCAGAGCTCTAAGTATTCCTGGCAGCCAGCTTTGGCTTTTCTGTGGGCCAAAGAGATGAGGTCATCATCATCAATGAAATCACCACTGCATGACTCATCCCACATCAAGTCCCCCACTTGGAATGCTATGACATTCCCAAAACTTCTCCCACATCATCCAGAACCTGGGGTCACTGACATTGTTCAAGGTTCTGGAACAGAGCCTCCAACTCTCTGGGTCTCCAGTGAATGTCTACGTCTCTGATAATAATAATAATAACAACAACAACAGTGGTAGTAAAATAAAAACAGAGAGACCAGAGTGCTGAATGGGGGGAACCTTAGAGAGGCGTCTTTCCTCTAGTTCAGGGAAAGATCTTATCATTGATTGATCAGAGAAACCTGTTTTTCATGTCTCCAGCAGCAACTTCTCATCTTGTCTCAAAACATTTAGTAGTATCTCCCAGGACACATTGTGAAGAGTCTAAGATTTCTCAGAGGTGGAACTTGACCTTTGCCTTACAGATGAGCTCATATTTGCAGATAAGAGTAATGGCACAAGGTAACATTGTTGTCTGGTGTCAGAGCTAGGTCGAAATTCAGTCTCCTTGTTGAATGCGCTCCAGCAGCTCCTTACCTCTTCTAACAGATTGTCTCTGAGGGGCACTTGTCCCAGTAAATGCTCCTCAAAGAAATGGCAGGCAAAGAAGGGAGCAAGCCCTCTTTCCTTCTCCTTTAAGAGGATAACTGACTTCGAGGGCACCACACTGTCTTCAGTGTATACAACCTGTCATCAGTACAAAGTACCTTCCAGATTTACTGCAAAAATTAAAGCGGTGGGCATTGCAAACACCTACACACAAGGTCAAAGGGAACATTCCGGTGGTTGGTTCAGTACCACTTCACAAGGAACTTCATTTAATCCTCCAAGAAGTCTTCTTGGATCAATGGAAATGAAACCTGGGAGTTTGAGAGTTGAGGCCTGGGAATTTAGAGAGTTAAGCCCCTGTATGTTCTGGGTACATAACAGTATTTCCCAATGTGTGCTCCAAAATATTAGAATGCTGGAATTAGCCTTTGAAATGACCGTTTATATATTTCATCTCTCTAAGTCTCAGCGTTCACCTACAGCCTAAGACACATCTAAGGGAAGTGGCTCAGCTGACCTCTGCACTGTCTCCACACAGAGTTTTCTGTGTGACTAGATAATGGAAAGGAAGCAGCTTATTTCCGGCCAGCAAGAGGCAGAGCTGGAAGTTATTAGTGTCCGGGCGGAGTGTACCCCTTATTCCTCTTTCCCAGCGTTCAAGTTCTAAGCAGTTGAGTGAACTAGACCAGGCCGTAAAGGTGTTTCCGAGCTCTGCTCAGGATGGGGCACGGGGATTGAAGCCCCATGGCCATACCTCTTCTCAACCAGAACACAGCATGGTCCAGGGGCACCGGGAATAAAAGAGGGCTTCAGGGACCGTCGCCTCCAGGGGGCGCACAGGTGCATCGGCTGTGTCCTGAGTTGGCGGTGTCTGTCTGCTCTGGGGGTGCTTCAGTGATTCAGGATGCCGTAACTCCCTTAGTCATCAGTTTCATAGTAAATGATTCAAGCTGTGAAAGGCGTGGGGTGGCGGGGGGGGGTGGTGCCAAGCCATAAGCCTGGAGATATTTTCTATCTAGCTCGAGGACCACCGCCGCACCCACCTCCCCTCAGGCCTTTAAAAAACAAAACAAAACAAAAAAATTTAACCCTCTTGTCCTTTCTTCCTTGCCTATTTCTAGTTCTGTTGTGCACTTGGGGACGGATGGAAAGGACCCTGCCTTGAGGGTGGAGTTTAGATACATATGCAAAATTTTGCATGGCTATTGCGTCATCGTCAGAATGGTTGTGGTTCCCCCAGAGGCCTCCTCATCTTCGCCGGGCGTCTGGGCCTTTAGACGCTTCCGGGAGCTGCGGGCACTTTAGCGAGGAGCCCTGGGCCCCTCCCCGCCTCCCCCTCCTCGCCCCGCCCCGAGGCTCCACCCACGCCGGCGGGGAGTGCAGCGGGGGCGCGCGGCGGGTGCGGGCGGGTGCGGGCGGGCGCGGGCGGGCGCGGGCGGGCGCCAACAGGGGCGCGGAGCGGGCGGCCGGCTGCGGGGAGGCGCCTGGGCCCGCCCTCCTCCGGGCCGAGCCGGGAGGGACCGCGGCCGGTGCGGGGCGGGGCGGGACGGGGCGGGGCGGGGAGAGCGCCTGGCCCCTCCTCCCCGCCGCCCTCCCCAAAGTTGCTTTCTCCCCGGGGCCGGCCGGTCTTATGATCCAGCGGGTCCTCCTGGGGAGGCTCGGGCGGGGAGCGGGCGCGGGCGCCGAGCGGCGGGGGCAGCGGGCGGGTGGGCGGGCGACGCCCAGGCGGGGATCGCGGCGGCGACCGAGGCGGCGGCAGCGCGCCGAGCCCGCCGCCCCCTCCCCTCGGCGGGGGGAGCGGCTGCATGGGGCCGGGGGGCCGGCCGTGCTGCACGGAGCGGCGGAGCCCCCAGGCGGGCTGGGGCTGAGCCCGGGGCCGGGGCGGGAGGTCCGGGGGACCATGCCCGGAGGCCGGCGGGCCGCAGCATGGCTCACGGGCCGGGCGCGCTGATGCTCAAGTGCGTGGTGGTCGGCGACGGGGCGGTGGGCAAGACGTGCCTGCTCATGAGCTATGCCAACGACGCCTTCCCCGAGGAGTACGTGCCCACCGTCTTCGACCACTACGCAGGTAAGCCCGGAACTGCTGACTAAGGGGCTGCTCCCTGGCTCGCAACTTTAGAGCAACTTTGGAGGAGCCCCCTGCTGCCTCCTCGGAGCGCACTCCCCACCCTCCCCCGCCGGGCCCTCCGCCCGGGGCCACCCCCAGACCTTGCCTCTGGGCATCCCCTGCACCTGGCCGATGACCTTTTTCCAACGCTTGCTCCCTTCTTCCCAAGCCCCCAGTGCCGGGGCCCGACCTTCTTGACCTTCCCGCAGCTGAAACATTAGGGGGTGGTGAGACCTGACTGTGGGGTTTGGGAAGGAGTGGGTAGCTGGGGGCCACAGCGCGCCACAGCCTCACGCTTTTTCTCAGTGAGAGGGCACAGGGAAAAGGGGTGACAGTTCCAGGAAACGCCCGCACATTTCCATCTGAGTCGGGAGAGGAGGGTCCTGGTGGGTAGCTAAATTATGAACTGCCCCCCCCCCCACTTTTGTCCTTGCAGTCAGCGTCACCGTAGGGGGCAAGCAGTACCTCCTGGGACTCTATGACACAGCCGGACAGGTGAGTGTCTTGACCCCTGGCCTGCGGGTCACCCATACCCCATTCTTCAGGGTGCTGGTGCAGAATCTTTGGAAACTCAAGTGTTCCAGAGCAAGGGAGGGAGGGTGTGTCTGCCAGGCCCCCCACTCTATCAAGTCTTTTTTCAAGTCAGCCAATAATGGGGAGTGGAGGGAACTAATAACAAACCCAGATCAGTCCACCCACGTGAACCCCTAGTCTGTGAAAGTTTTTGCCTGTGGGTGCCTTCTGTATGGTGCCTGGTGTTTGGGTCCCAACTCCTGTTGAAAAGTGGCAGCAGCCAATCCAGAAGTGCCCTTATTTTTAGTAGCAGCTGACCAGGTCTCCCACTCACAGCCGATGCCTGGCCTCTCATTGGTGAGTGGTCTGCCTGCCCGAGGAGCCTGATTGGTCGGAAATGGCATCATCTAATCTGATGGGAAGGCATTTGGTCCTGGTTATGTTTATTACAACATCATTGCACTCTGGGACTCCAGTCCCTGCAAACGTAATTTATGGTGTTACCAGAGGACCACAGGGAGAAAGAAAAGAAACAACAACCTTCCAGCCACTCCCTAGGACAAGAGGAAGAGGAGAGTTAGGAATTCAATGTGAATCTTAAGAGGAAGACGTTTTTCCTCCCTAAGAAGGTCCTGTGACTTTGTTATTGTGCAGAAAGAAAATGCACACTTCTCCAAGCAGCCTCTGATCGTTAATTGCAAACTAGAGGGGGCTTCTAAAGAATTAAGGTCTCTTCTCGCTCCCTTTCTAGCTCCATTCTGTTCTCAGACTCAATTCTGCTGTGAGGACAAGATTAAGTGTGTGGGAAGAAGTCTTGCAGAACCCAGTCCTGTGATTACTATGGAAAAAGTCTTGGGCTGAAGTTTGTACAAGTTAGGCAGACTAGAGTCCCTGAGACCATGTGAGCAGTTGAAGATCTTAGAGAATGTCTTTTGGGATGTCCAGAAATGCAATTCAGGCCATTTCCCTGTGCATACATTATATGCCAGATATTTAGCACAGAATCTGACTTGAAAAGGGGAGCTGTTCTTTGTAACTTACCCAAATTTGGATTGCAGAATTGTGGTACCAGACTAGATGCTGGAAACTGCCTTGGGGGGTGCTTTGATGTGGCCTCTGGTTTCTAAACTAAGTGAGAGGTAGGCATGTCTGAGGATAGAGAAGCTGTTGGTAGTGTGAGCCTAATGAGGTTTCCTCTTTTGCCACGTGGACCCAAGTCAGAAACCAGACTTTGCTTTCCAGAGTTCCCTTTTTTTTTAAGCCCTTATCAGAACATAGAAAGGGAAAGAGGCAGAACTTACTCAAATAAAACCAACTTTTATGGTAATTGATAGGCTATAGTTAAAGGTACAGTTGATAAACAGCAAGTTGAAATTATCTGGGAAGAACAATTTCAAAAATTTGTCTCTAGTTTTAACTTATTTTTGACTGCCTTTCCTCTTCTTTATTTGCCATCATAACTGCATACACACACACACACACACATACACACACACACACACACACACACACACACACACACAAACACGAGTTTTCCCACGACCCCTATTCAACAGAGTGTGTACGTGTTAGAGCTGTTCTGTGCACATTCACACCCAAGTCATTCTTACTGAGTTCCTTCTCCTTAGAAGGGCCAGGGCCAGACACATGCAGATTGTACCTCGTTTATTCCTCACAACAGTCCTGTGAGATAGTTGACGTAAAATCTATAGATGAGACTGGGAATCAGAGAAGCTAGCTAGCTTGCCTGATGTCACACAACAGCTGAGGGGCATTGCTGGGATCAGGACATGATTCTGGATCTGCCCAGTTTGAGGTGATTACACACACAGGAGTCCACAGCAGGTGCTGAGTTGCCACCTGGCTGATTGACTTGCTGTTGTATCTGTAGACACAGTCCCTGGAGTATCTAGAGACATTCAGTGAGTGGGGACTAGCTGTCATTTTTGTAGAGGAGAGATTGCAGATCCAAGAGTCACCTGAGGAGGGGTTCACTCACAGAACCAGGGCTTCTTATGTCCCATCGTAATTGTTCTTTCCAGTGGAGAACTGAAGTGGGGTCAACCTATAAGTGAAGCTTAAACATCACTGATTTTACCTAGTGATGGCATACCTGCTCTGTTTCTATGTTTGTCTATGCAAAAATGTGTTTTTCATGAGTTTCCAACAGCCCCAAACTTAATCCCCTCTGTGTATCTCCCAGCCCGTAAGATGTTTGTTTTAGCATCAAAGTTAGTGATAATTCAGTTCATTTAAGGGTTTATTACTTAGAAGCAATCTTAACATAGGCAGTGAAATTAAATGATAAGCTCCTACTGTTTACCTAGCATTGTCTAGGTACCACCTGCATGTGTGGAAGGGGTGTGAGGGATGGCAGCCATTACAAAAGAGTATATTTGAGACCAGCATTTGCCACAACTGATTATGACAGCATAGGTGAAACTGCCTCTGTCAGCTGCCTGTTCATGTGTGCCGTGTAGATTCTCTGTTGTTCTCTAGACCTTCTGCCTCTTTGAATTAGCATCAGATTAATTCAACAGGAATAATGGTAAATTATGTATATATGCATATACATACAGAAAGGTTTTTTAATCCTTATGGGTAGCACAGGTAAGTAAACTTATAAGCTTTGAAACTAGATTTGATCCCAGTTCTCCACCATGCTATACTTTTTCATATGATTCCAGCTAAGTTTCTTACCTTCTTTGTCATATAAAAAAGTGGATTGTTAGACTTTATACTTCAGTGTTATAGGCTGGCTTAAATTGTTTAATGTTTATAAAAGCAGCTGACTCTGTTTTTCACTTGTAGCCACATACTGTACATATTAGCGGAAAATACTGTACTCCACTGTGAGCACTGGGTTTGGAGGGAGGGGGGTGGCACAGGTGGAATTAGAAACTGTATTGTGCCTTGAACTGATAAGACTTCTACTGAGAATTTAGTGAAAACTTAAAGTCAGTCTTAGGTTTCCCCCCCTTTATTGGGGGAATTAGTGGTTTACAGTCAATAGTAAAATACAGTAGTCTGTACATGTGTAACATTGCTCAGTTTTCCACATAACAGTTTAACCCCTCTAGGTCCTCCTCTGCCATCATGTTCCAGGACCTGAATCCCTCCCCCCACCCCAGAATCCTTTACTTTGGTGTAATACTCCAAACTCAGTCCAAGTTCTGCTTTGTGCTTTTTTATTTTTCAGCTTTTTATTTATTATTATTAGTGATTTAATAATGATAACAATATTGCGGGATAAGGGGTACAATTTATACAGTTCCTACCACCAGAGTGTCATATCCCATCCCCTCCATTGGAAGCTTCCCTATTCTTTATCCTACTGGGAGTATGGACCAAAGATCTCTATGGGGTGTAGGAAGTGGAAGGTCTGGCTTCTGTAATTGCTTCTCCACTGGACATGGGTGTTGGCAGGTAGATCCATGTGCCTAGCCTGTTTCTATCTTTCCCTAGTGGGGTAGGGCTCTGAGGAGATGGGGTTCCAGGACACAATGGTGAGGTTGTCTGCCCAGGAAAAGCAGGTTGGTGTCATGGTAGTAATTTTCAACTTCTGTCTATAAGTGAGATCATCCCATATTCAGCCTTCTCTTTCAGACTTATCTCACTTAACATGATTCCTTCAAGCTCCATCCAAGATCAGGTGGAGAAAGTGAAATCACCATTTTTAATAGCTGAGTAGTATTCCAAATCTTACAATTTAAAATCTCACTGTCCCCACAACTGACCCAGAAGGCCATGCTTCCTGCTGTAAATGCCCTGCTAAGTTGGATGGTCCCCACCCACTTTCACATGCACTTCCTTCCTCTCTCCCTCTCTCTTTCCTTCTCTCTCCTTTTTTCTTCTTTTTTTTTAAAAAAAAATTATTTATTTATTTAATGAGAGAAAAATACAGAGAGACCAGAGCACTGTTCAGCTCTGGCTTATGGTGGTGCTGGCAATTGAACCTAGGACCTCTAACCTCAGTCTTTTCTATAACTATTAAGCAGTCTCCCCTGCTCTCTTCTCCTATCTCTTTCTTTTCCTCTTTTTTTTTTTTTCCTCTTCCTTTCTTAGAGCTTGCAACCCTGATGATATGAGAAAACTCTTGGAAAAACTACAAGTTCGTTGTAAAATATGAGAAACAAGTGTAAGTTTTGGTTGATTCTGTTCTGTGTTCACGAAAGCTGTGATGAGGAGGGCACTCACAGCCCTTGGGGAACAATTGCTTTGTCTCCAAAACACTCCCCCCCATGCACATGTATATTTGCTATACTTGAGTAACAGCAATCCCCCAGCCCCCCATATCTTTTGCTTACTTTGGTCTCCTCTTTGACTCCAATCAAGTTTAAAGCCATAGGCAACATCTATCTGTCCCTTAACATATTAGGCAGTGTAATTAGGGAGAGCTAGGAAATGTTTGGAGTAGATGATGATAATCTTTTGCCTTCTAAAGCAGGCTGTTTTCGCCTTGACCTCTGCTGCTGTTGGCAAAGAGACAGGAGGAGAGAAAGTGTGACTGTGGCAGTGGTCTGCCTGAGGATATCCCTCAGCATGCCCAACACATTCACTGGCATTACTGCCAAAGGGAAACCCCCTCCTGCCCAGGCCCCAGAGTGAGCCAAAGAAGCCTTCATGGGGGTTGCCGGGCAATGGTGCAGCTGGTTGAGCTTCAGCATACAAATTACCATGCACAAGGACCCAGATTCAAGCCCAGATCCCCACCTGCAGGGTGAAGTCTTTGCTGAGGTGGATCAGATCTGTTTCCTGAGACCCACTGATAACCCTGGTGGCAATTAAAAAAAAAAAAAAACATACCTTTGTGTGTTTATTTATTTATTTATTACCAGAGCACTGTTCAGCTCTGGTTTATGGTAGTTGGGGGATTGAACCCAGGGCCTCAGAGCCTCCAGCATGAAAGTCTGTTGACAAAGCCATTATGCTGTCTCCCTGATCCTCAATGTGTTTATTTTTTATTTATTTTTAAAATGTTATTAAATTTGGGGCTGAGTGGTGGCACATCTGGTTGAGTGCATAGGTTGCCATGCACAAGGACCCAGGCTCAAATCCCTGGTCCCCACCAGCAGGGGGAAACTTTGAATGAACACCAGAGCAGTACCAGAGATGTCTCTCTCTTTTTCCCTCTCACTCACGGTTTCTCTCTGTCAAATAAAACAAAACGAGACTTACTGATTTTATGTCAGAGAAAACAAGAGTGGCTAGGACACTATTTTGCTCCAGTGTGTACAGTCTTAGGGATCAGACCCAGGATCGCATCGCATACTTGCAAGTCCTATGGCCTACCTCCTGAGCCATCTCCTGGCCACAATATTTTAGCTGGCAGACCTTTTGGAGTGGAAGTTGAGGGTGGCACCTCCTTCACCACTGGCGCCTTTTGGAGAGTTCTGACTTCTAGCCTGTGTAGCCTCTCCTTTCTTGCCTGAGGCTCTGCAGTTCCCTCTGTCTGCTCAGCAAGGGACCAGAGAGGTGAGTGTAGCCCTCTTGCCTCTGCCCCTTTTGGACAGCGGGAGCATGGGGAGAGCTCTGTGTCCCAGTGCAGACTGGCCTGACAGGCAGCTCCTGAGCTGTAGACTCTAGGTCCATCTTTTAATCCTTGGCAGGAAGGCAGAACTTGATACCCTGAAGAGAGAAGGGCTGTCACCCAGTTTATCCCAGGCCCCATAATACCCACAGTCAGGAGGATGTGTGTTGGGGGATGAGTTTGGACTCACTGGAGCTCCAGATTTAGCCACTGCTTTAGCATCTGGAAGGCTTTACCGCCACTGAAGTGCACATGAGTTCAAGAGCACATATATGAGAACTATAAATAACCTTAGTGCAGGAGTCCCCCCAGGGTGGCTTTTCCAGTGACAAGTGAGGTCTGTTTCTCACTGACGTGGCCCAGCAGCTGTGGCTGCAGGGTAATTCCGCTGGGTGCTGGGGATAGAGCTTTTCCTTCCCGAAAGGAATCTCCTTGGAGGGCACCCTTGGAAGGCCAGCACCCTGGTAGAGTGGGGAGGGCAGGGAGAGTGGTGCCTTCATCTAGACCCTAGCCCTTCACCCCTACATCCCTTCAGGCAGGCATCCTCAGAAAGCCTTCCTAGGTAGTTTTTTACTGCTTTTATTTTTGTTTATTATTATTGGATAGAGACAGAGAGAAATTAATTAGAGAGGGGGAGATGGAGAGGGAAAGAGACAGACAGATACCCGCAGCCCTTCACCGTTACCACTTGTGAAGCCTTCCCCCTGCAGGCAGGGACCAGGGGCTTGAACCTGGGTCCTTACTCATTGTATTGTGTGCACTTAACCAGGTGCACCACCACCTGGCCCCATCTAGGTAGCTGTTGTTTTCAGCCACCACTGACAGGTGATTGGCTGATTGATTTTTACCAGAGCTCCGCCCAATTCTGGCTTTGTGGTGGTGTTGGAGATTGAACCTGTGACCTTGGAGCCTCAGGCATGGAAGTCTTTTTTACATAACCATTATGCTGTCTCCTCAGACTCCTGAGTAGACCTTTCCCAGAGGCAGAGACTGAGTATATGTGGGTTTTTGGGAATCTAGATAGGTATGCTTAGGATAGAAGGTTTTCCTTACTGTAGAGGAAACCTTAAGGCCTCCCTTTCAGGTGGCCCAGGTTCCAGGTGCCTATAGCCCCAAGCCTACAGGAACAGAGTCTGGGAGGAACTATAGTGTTCCTTTCAGGCACTGGCTCCAACAGGTGCCATGCTGCCGCTGAGCATCCTGGTCTCCCTTAGTAACCTACTCTGGATTGGTTTTCTGCTAACCTTTTTAGAAACTATTTTTATCTCCAGCCTGCATGACATCACATGGAATGTTGGTTCCTTCTTGTGCTGAGAAGGTGGATGGCCTTTGTTGATTAAAAGCCTCTGCAGTGATGGAATGTCATGCTGGTCCTCCTCCCAAGGCTCTGATGTGGATTTGGTGTGTGGCTCAGACTGTGGTCTGTAGGCAGGAATGTGCTGGGGACAGGCCCCTGCAGCTCTGATTGATTTTCTGTTTGCACTTCAGATGGGCTCCAGCCCTGGCATGACCTTCTGTGTCATCTGGCTTCTTCTCTGCTGCCATGAGCCTCTTGAGACCCCATGATATTTACACCCTGGGGGTGAATGCCTCCCAGCAGGTGTATCAGGAATAGGTGTTGCAGGTGTGTTGAGACACCACCCTCTCTCTACTTGGAGAGTGTGGGTGTGGGGGAAGAGCAGGGCAGTCTACAACCCTGGAGGCTCTGTGCATATATAGTTGTCCTTGTCTGTCTCTGCAGAATATCAATCTAGTCTACGGCCATACCACCCTGAACATGCCCAATCTCGTCTGATCTCGGAAGAATATCATTTTAAAGCTGATGGGTCAGAAGTCTCCCAGATAACTGGGTGTTTGTGGTTTTGTTGTGGAATTGGGGGTTTCAAGAGATGAGACCTAATGGTATTAAAACAGAGCAAAACAAAACAGTTCTCCATGGGGGTATCAGTTTCTAGCAATGCCACATGTGTTGGCAGTGGTACCAAGAGGCCTCAGGTGCAGAACAGCAATTCTGCCAGGAGGAAGAAAGAGAAGTTACAAAGGCACAAAGCCAAAGGCCTGACATATCTTGAAAAACTCAAATTGTGGGCCTCAGCTGAATTTCCTCTCTCTCCAAGGGGCCTGGTCTTGCCCTAATTTGGCAAACTTGGGTCAAGAAGCAGCTTTCCTTGCCCTCAGCAGTTTGCTGTTCCTCTTTGAATTTCTGGCAGACAGCTTCTGCTTTGCACCAGGAAGTGAGGGAGACCCAGGCATGGAGGCTTGTGCAGCCAGTGGGATGGCTGTGACCAGGTCACCTGAGCTCTCCTGGGGCTCCGCGCTCCTCAGGAGAGTTCCCCCACATCCCCTGCTGCCAGTACTTCCTAGGTTGGTTCTTGCCTGCATTTTATCACCACCCACGGTGCATAGAAAGCACACAATGGCTATTTCTTAAATCCTGTTGCTTCTTATTGGACAATTGCCTGATTACTTCTACAAGGCTAATAAGAGCCTAAGGTTATAACCTTTAAGTAACGCATCAGACTCAACTCCTTTCTTGGAAAAACAGCTTTGTTAATATAGTAGAAGTTGTTATGGTTCAAAGGAGTGACAGGCATATAGGCATGTTGCAGGCCAGCCATTTTATCCCCAAGTGCAACCTTGGGGGGCTTCGTGGTCACTAGCAGGCGTGCCCTCTGCACTCCTTTCAGGCTCAGGCCTCCCCATCTCTCTTGAGACTTTACTCCCCAATCTGAGGAGCAGAAGGCTTGCCATAAAGCGGTGGCTTTGAGATTCTCTGGCCCACCTTTGAATGCCAGCTTCTCTCTTTGTCTCTCTCTCTCCTTTATTTGACAGGACAGAGAGCATTTGAGAGGGAAAAGGGAGACACAGAGTAAAAGAGAAAGAGAGACAACTGCAGCACTCCTTCATAGCTTGTGAAACTTCCCTCCTGCAGGTTGGGACTGTGGTC